>NW_006399767.1:14486827-14497718 GCF_000299155.1 Elephantulus edwardii | reverse complement strand
CTCCCACGTGTTTTCCTCGTGTCCACTGTATCCTCTAAAGTGAGCAGAGCACCCACTGTTGCCCTTGAGGAAGGACTTCTGCTTTGTCCCATCTTTTGCCTGGAGATTTAATGTTGGTGAATAAGCAAGACGCCTGCACCAATGGACAAAATCCAGGGAACTGGACCAAAACCTGGGGGTTTCGAGGGCTGTGTCTTAAAAAGAACTTGAAATGCAGTAATTAGAACAAAACATGTACTCTGATGTCCTCACTTTGAGTCTGGGTTCCAGGTTTTTGTACTGAAGGATTTCTGAACTTTGAACATGTGTGCTTCTAATTATGCGTCAAATGACCTCCTTATACAGGCCTGCATCTTTTTTAGTTGCTAACTCAGGATTTTAACGTATTTGCCTTACAGGTGGTATTGAGCATCTGTTAGGACCTCTTCCTCAGGAAAATATTAGGATTTTAGGATCTACAGACTCCATACACCATAAAGAGGAAGCCCTGCTCTATTTGGATTGATCCACCCAGGTTTCTTCCTTTGCCAGTCTCTGGCTACATTTCTTGCTATAAACCAAAACTTAACAAGGATTGCTTTCCCCCACCACACCAGTTAGATGCCTCAAGCTAAGAACAGTTTAGGTGATCAAGAGTCCCCATCTCTGAGAAATGCCACTTAGTTTTCTGGATAGAATTTTATAAAACCCAGACCAGAAAGGAGTGAACCACGTTCTTCAATAGGTAGAAACCTTGCCTGCACCTACCTTCCTCACAGTCACAACCATGTGCCAGCCCATCTCATGGAGGCTCTTCCTGTGTCACTGGCCTACCCATCCCAACATTATTAGCCCCCCTTCAGATGTGTCAGACAAAGTGTCACCATTCTTGCCTCAAGGGAGCACTCTAGTTAGACTTGCAGGTAAGATTGTTCTTTGGCAGTCCATGCTGTATCCAATGCTCTGCTAACACCACAGTTCAAGGATAATTGATTTTCAGATAGATACTGAAAATACTGTGCACCTTCATCTTAAAACTGACATCCTTACTCTTCAGTGTTGCAGAAAACTTGACAGCAAATAAGCCCAATGCAACATATCTTGATTACTGTTGCTACTATGGATGTTGATTGTGGATCCAGATGGAACCATTGACAGCTTCAGTCATAGTTCAGCTGTGAGGATTTTTTTCCCTTGATTGTAGTTATGTGCGGTCAAGTTGCTTTCAACCCATAGTGACCCTGTGTACGACAGCTCTGAACCCTGCTCTATCTCGAGCCAACATGATTGTTCCTGATGCTCCTTCCTCCATTGCCCCAGTCACTGAATCAAATCCATCTTATCCAGGGTTATTTCTTACACTGTCCCTCCACCCTCCCAAGTGTGATGTCTCTCTCCAAGGACTGGTCCCTCCTTGCAACCTGCCCGAAGTATGTCAGATGAAGCCTCAGAATCCTTGCCTCCAAGGAGCAGCCTGGTTTCACCCTCCAGAATGAACCTGTTTGTTCTCTTAGCAGTCCATGGTATATTCAGTTTTCCGGGACTACAATTCTCTTATCCTTAGTCATTCTGATACATAGCAAGTAATTGCGAAGACCATAGCCTGAATCAGGCATACCTTAGTCTCCAGACTGACATCATTGCTCTTCAATGCATTTAGTCTTTTGATCTGGCTGCTGGTACCAAGAGTTCATTATGGAACCAAGCAAACTGAACCTGTTAACACTGTATCATGCTGCCAGTCTGCCCAGTGGTCAGAATCTTGGTGGGGTTTTTTTTTATGTTACGCTTCAATCTGTACTAAAGGCTGTGGTGCTGCTTTTTTTTTCTTCTTTAAAGGCTGCAGTTCTTGACATTCTGCAGCAAATGTCCCAGGCTCTGCGTTTGGGCAAACAAGATGTAGTCCATACTGAAGGATGTAGCCTTCAGTAAGTGCTTTGAGTCTTCCCTTTGTGAAAATAAGTGTTAACAATCTTCATTTAACAGGGATGAAGTCAACATTATGAGGTCCTTTAGGCCCTCAGTACGCAGCCTCTGTAGACCCTTCTCCACTGTGCCTTTGCATGTTCTGGACTCCAGAGCAATTCCCTTCTTCCTTGCTGGCAGTGATATAGACACCAACAGAAAGAGTTCCTGTGGTGGTGACATTGAACAGAGGTAAATGATCCTGCTTGCTTTTATAATCAGTGTATGCTCTAAAGCAGCTTTTAAGTTCCTAAGAATGTGTAAAATCCCCAAACAATTACTAATATCACATGCAAGCAAGAGTGCTGAGAATCATTAGAAAACAGCCAGAAGAGTACATAGGTAACTGCTAGACCCCCCTTTTTTTTTTAAATTGTGTGTGTACCGTCAAGTCGGATCTGACTGGTACAGATTTCCCCTCCTCCAGCAGAGCATCTGGAGGATTTGAACTGTGTACCTCTGGGATGGGGAACTGCTAGACTTTGAAGCTGGATTTAAGAAGAGCCTGTAGCACCAGGAATGATACTACTGATTTCAGATAGATCCTGGCTGAAAGCAAAGTATACCAGAAAAATGTCTTATTTGTGCTTTATTGACTACAAAGCCAATAAAGTGCAAAATTTGACTTGTGTCAATCATAACTAATTATGGCTAACATTAAGAAGAATGAGAAATCCAGAACACTTAAGCTCACACAAAATCTAGATCAGGAGGCTGTTTGAAAAGTGCAAGGGAACCACAGTGCATGGTTTAAAATTAGGGTGTTGTCAGGGTTGTATCCTTTCTCCATTCTTAATCTGTATGCCGTGTCACAGAGTTTTGAGACCCATTAAAACAAGTTTAACGAGAAGAGAAAAAATCTGTATACTGAGCAAATCATTCCAGAAGCTGGATTTTCTGAAGAATGAGTCATCAGGATTGGAGGAAGATTGTTAGGCTGATGACACAACCTTACTTGCTGAGGATGAGGAAGACTTGAAGCACTGCAGCCTTCGCTGTGGATTGCATCTCAACGTTAAGAAAACACATCCTTGCCACTGGAGCAGTAGGCAATGTGAGAGATGGAGAAAAGACTATCAACGATTATATTTTACTTGGATCCACAATCAGTACACCAGGAGACATACTGCAGTGAGGAAGTCTGCAATCCGGGACCTCTCCAAATCATGGAGGAGCAGTGCTGTCAGTTTGAGAACTAAAATGCACCTGATTCAAGCCATGGTCTTTTTAGTTACTTGCTGTGTTATCTGAGAGCTGGGCAATGAATAAGGATGACAGAATTGACACTTTTGAACTGTGGTGTTGGACAAGCGTGCTGGACTGCCAAAAGCACAATTTTTAAGTCTTGGAGAAAGTGCAGCCAGAGTGTTCCTTAAAGATGGCCCCTCATTACACACTTTGATCTTGCTGGGAGAGGTTATTCCTTGGAAGAGGACATGATATTCAGAAAAGTGCAGGACAGCAAAGGAGATAAAGACCAGGTAGATTGACATAGTGATCGCAGCAATGGGCTCAAAAGTGTGAGGATGGCATAGAACAAGGCAGGGTTCAGATCTGTTAATAGGGTTGCTCTGAGTAGCACTCAACGGCACCTAACAGCAATCTAAGCAATGGAGCATGTACCAGGCCAAATGCATTAACCAGAGGCATTAACAATAGTGTCCTCTGGCCCCTTCAGATCAGCTTGGCTGTGGTTTGGGCTCAGGATTCTGGAGCATAGCTGTGAAGCTGAATTAGAGGTCTAACAATGTCTTAAAATGTGCCAGTTTATGAGGTAATTCAGTTGTTTGGCTCAATAGTTAACCTGCCTGCCAACAACAGATTTGCTGTAGTTATTACCTTTATATTAAAGCATTGTGAAACTAGATTACTTTGAAATGATGTTATCATAAAATCATGGAAAAAAGCAGCGTAGGCAGTGTTTCCATTCTTGCCTATAAAATATAGGTTAATAGCATCTAGTCTATGTGATTTATAGGGTTATTAAAAAGATTAAGTGAAATCATTTAACATGAAATTTTGTATCAATTTTAAAGAGATCAGAAATTAGGTAGTACTGTTTAGTGTACCCCATTTCCGAAGCTTTACCTGTATTACATACTCTGCAAAGTAGTATATATCATCTTGGTTCTTAATGGTCAATGTTATATTCTAGGTTTGCAGGGGAAACTATTTTGGGGAGCAAGGGTACAATGAACTGCCTGGTCTACTAAGGCAATTACTAGAAAAGGTCTGTCAGCAACTTATTTCTGTTGTAACTCTTTAGCTTTGCCTGACTTAGCTGGTTCTGAGGCCAAGAAGCCTAGAGTTTGTTAAATGCTTTGGCATTTTATTAATTTCCTTGAAGATTATTTGTACTGCATGTGCAACAACAATATATTTAAGAAATCTAGTTTTCTTCCCATCTCTAACCAGTTTCTCATGGAATTTTTCTATATAGAATCTATGAATACACAAATTCATATTTAAAGCAAGCTCTGTGTAGATCTCAAATTCATTTTTACACTGAACAGGATGAGTGAAGGAACCGTTAGACCTTGGGACTTGTCTTTCCTAGTCAAACCCCATAGTCCATCCCAACTAGCAATCTGTAAACGAATATAACACATGCATCGCAGATAGTAAAGTGTGAGAACTGATTCAATTATACAGAAGGACTGAAATTCGATTTAAAAAAAAAAATTAACTTAGGACTATGGTCCAGAAATACTGAATTAAAACAAGGCAGGTGATGATCCCGAGAGGGTAAGTTCAGCCTGATTTAGTCTGGTTGGGGTATGTAGACAGCGGTGGACCGTATCCAGAGTCTCAAGTTCATGTCCGCCAGATCGGGAAGCACCCGGTACGATTAGGAACCGCGCAGTCCGTGCCGCGGCCATGGCCTAGGCCAGCGGGGTCTCCTCCCGAGGGTCGGCGGGGCGTCCGGCCGCGAGGCTCAGGCTAGGACGAGGGCGCCGGGGCAGGGACCTTGGCTTCCCAGGGCTTGGGCTTCCGCGGGAGCTGGGACGCCGTGGGCTCGCCCTGCGTCGCCACGATGCTGCGCTTCTCCAGGCCCGGGAGCTCCCGGCCCTGCTGCATGAGCTGCAGGAGCTGCGCCAGGCTCACTGAAGCCGGCTCCGGCTCCGAGGCCACAGGGGTTCCAGCTGCGGGGGTCGCATCGCGGGGCTGCTCCATACCGGGCTGCGGGCAAGCACTTCCGGGCTTTATGGGTGCGACCAACTGCAGGAGGGAATGAAGGGGAGGCCGTGGGCCGTACCAAAACCCGGAGGAGGGAGAGCGGAGGACCTGGCCGTTCCTCATTCAGCCCGCTCAGAGACCCAACTTGGAAAGTACCTAAGAAGAAACGTGGTGGTACTAAATGCCAGGGAATCTTTCCCATAGTCAATTGGCAGTAAACCAGACGGATTGCAATATCCATAAGCACTTTATTACAGTTCTGGAAGGACTGTAAGATTCTCCTCAAAAACTGCTTCCTGGGGAGCTCTGGTGGCCTAGTGGCAAGAAGCTGCAACTACAATCCCAGAGGTGCACGGTTCGAATCCACCAGAGGCTCTGCCGGGGAAGGAGGGGCAATCTCTTCCCGTACCAGTCAGATCTGATTTGACGGTACACGCACACAAAAATAATAAAATTTAAAAAAAACTGCTTCCTGATCTGGGAATGGTCATCAGGCTTTTATCCGAGGGTTAGTTACTAACTTACTGAACAATATACTTTTGTTGGTAAAGTTACAGAATTTCTACATTTGAAAAGAACAGTTCATGTATAAGTAATAGTAAACAGGCAACCTATAAAATAGTTAACATATGACTAAGAAAAAAATGGATTTTGAAAAGATAAATGCTAATTCAGGAAAAGCACATTTCCCTTCCTGGTAAATAGGCAGATTAAGATATAATTTACATATGGCTGGGGAAAACAGTTTCAAAGAGGAAAATGTTAATCTAGGAAAGATGCATTTCCTCTCCTGGTAAACAGCTTAAACTACTTTACACAACTAAAGAAAGGAGGGGAAGCATTCTAAGGTAAAGTAAGTAGTTTTGCAGGCTGGAGGAAACTGCTGGCAATTTTATACTTACATAATTATAGTCCTATTGTCAAGGGGATGATTTCCAAAAGAGATCTGGGGGGTCACTTTGAATAATAACCAGAAAGTTCTGACTTGGACAAACAAGAAAGACATACTAAGTGAAAGCAAGAGAAAGAAATTGGGGTTTATTAGACATTCATAACACTGTAAATAGGTCAGGACAAACCCCATTTTTATCTTACAAAAGGGTTTATATATCTTTTGTTAACAGGGAGTGGGGTTTACACAACTGATGGTGCATTTCTTCTAATAGACATATGGTGATTTTTCTACATTCTCATTTGTCTTTTCATTCAGTCTTTTGTTTTGCCACATTCCTTGAGAGTCTGTTTTTATTGTACTACTGCTGTATTCTTGAAGAGTCTGTTTCTGTTTTATTGCCACTGTAAGGTAAAAACGTGCAGAGCGAAAAAAAAGGTGCAGAGAACTGGGTGAAGTGAAACGAAGTTTATTAGCAGCTCTCATGGTAGGTTTGTTGTTTGAGGCCAGAAAAAGGCAGTCAGGCAGCAAAGTCACAAATAAGGAAATTACAGGCCAAGTTTTATAGGTAGGGGTTAGGTGGTAGGGTGGTTGGCTTTCTGTGGTTAACATTGATTGGGTGTCCTTTGTTAGTTCCCAAATATGGAGTCACTCAGTCCCTTTAGGTGAATTATGTCATTGCTGACAGTTAATGTAAGTGTGATTGGTGATCCTGCTCTTTCTTGATTGGCCATTGTTGTCTTACACCAGGCAGATTGTAATGTCTCCCAGAAGGGCAGTCAGCATGGAGTGTTGCCTAGCTCCCAGGTGGTCTTTCATTCCAGCCTTTTTGATTATATAGGGGTGACATAGTGTCTCTGGCTACTTCCTGCTCAACAGGGGCAGGAAATGGGGCTGGCTGGTGAGCTGGGAGGAGGTTCATTCAGGAGCTGGAAATATGGGTGGAGCAGCATTTGGTTTACTGCAACTCAGGAGATTTCCTGGATGAGACCTGTAAAAACCACTACCACAATGGTTACCCAAGGCTCAGTAAGGGTGATAAGGGTCTCTGATGTGGGGCATTGTCAATCTTCCTCTACCAGATGTAGGAGTTCCAGAGGTGGGACTGCCTCATCGGTGGATGTTGGCTCTCTGTGGCCATGCACAGCCAGTGACCAAGCCACAGTGGGGCAGTTGCTTCACCAGTGACTTGTTTTTTTGCAGGCTGGGCATGGCTTGGTGGGCTGTCATAGCTGCGGACACACCCTGGCCCTGTGGCCATTCAGGCCACACTTGAAGCAGAATCCTGGTGGAGCACCCAGGACCCTTCTTACCCTGTTGAGCTGACTGAAGGGCTGCTACTATGGCCTGGATTTGGAGCGCCACCTGCTCATGCATTCTGGCTTGCTTAATTACTTCAGCCCTGTCCTCCCTAGAATTAAAAACTTTAAAAGCCATATTTACAAGATCACCAATTGGGGTTTGAGGGCCATTTTCAGCTTTTTTTAGTTTTTCTCCGAATATCTGGAGCTGACTAAGTGATGAAATGAGTAGCTAGGACTGTGGAACCAAGAGCAGTGGAAGTGTCTAAGTGAGTATATTGCATTAGAGTTTCAGTTAGATGGTTTAAAAATACAGCTGGGTTTTCATCAGGGTCTTGGGTAATTTTTTTTTTTTTTTTGGGTAATTTTTTGAAGCTTGTTGTAATTAATAACTTTTTGAGCAGTGGTTTGCATACCCATTAAGAGACAATGGACCATGTGATCTTACAGCCATGTACTGTCTTGGCCCTGTTGATAATTCCAATTTGGCTCAACATCTGGGACAGCAGCGACACCTTCTGGCATAGTATGCTCAGTAAGGTGTACCTGATCTGCATGTGCATGAGCGGCAGTTAAAATGTCTTTTTCATTTGGAGTGAGAGTAGAAGTGAGAATGACATGAAGATCATGCCAAATTAGGTCATAGGCTTGAGTAAGATGACAAAATTCCTTATGATACTGAATGGGATTTGCATAAAAGGAACCAAGGTGCTTTTCTATAGCAGAAAAATCAGACAGGGGGAAAGGAACATGAACCTGAACCATGCCCTCTGCCCCAGCCACTTCACGGAGAGGGCAAAGGAGGTTGGTGGTTGCATTAGGCGAAGGGAGGCTGGGAGTATGAAAGCTGAGTGGAGGGGGATCATGGGAGTGAGTGTGAACACTAACCAGAGAGGGAGGGGGCAGTGCTGTTGAGGAAGCAACTCCTGCTTAGGGGAAAGGAGGCAGTGGTGGAGAAGGAAGGAGAGCAGGAGAGACAGGAGCACTCGAGGTGGGAAGCTTAGATCTTTAGGCAAATCAAAAGAGGAAGAAGAAGAAGAAAGAGCTGAGGCAAGGTCAATAGAAAGTGGAGTGGAAGGGGTTTTTTGGGCTAGGAGAACTTGAGCATGGAACAGTTCAAACACAGTTCCGAGCGAGAGCAAAGAAACAAACTCTTGAACATAAGGTATCTTCAAGTCCTTACTGAGACAATGGCAAAAATTGTCTAGTGGTGTAAGCAAAGTATAGTGTAAGTTGCCACCCAAGGCCCAACGAAGCCTGTCATCCAATTAGTATTGGGGCCAAGAAACCAAGGCCCAATGAAGCCTGTCATCTAATTGGTCTTGGGGCCAGGAAACAGTGCAGAAGAAGATGAGAGGCTTCTTCCATATGCTTAACTGGTCTCAAACCTTAGACGAATGAGAAAGTAAGCACCCAAGTGGTGTCTTGGGGTCAAAGTTGGAGGATTGCAAACCCATTTTTGCCTTGTCCCAGGGCAAAGTGTGGAGGTAGTCCACACAGAGCAAGGAGGAGGTCAACTGCTGGAGGCATGGAGCATCCCCTCAGACCCACAGAGCTCAGGGGTTAAACCTGGTTCAGTGAGACACAGGAAACCCTGGAGAGTACCATAGACAGGGTTCTTGAAGAGCAGTACAGGGAAGAGAGGCATGGAAAGGGTTGCAGATCACTTACCACAGATGGCTGCTAGGAAGAGCGGCAAGGTCCTGAGAGGGCCCGGTTCAAGGCCCAGTTCTCAGTGGAAGAGCAGCCTCTAGGAAGCACATACTCCTCCCAGGTTTTGGCAACAAGATGTAAAGTAAAAAAAAGGTGCAGAGAACCAGGTGAAGTGAAACAAAGAAGTTTATTAGCAGCTCTCATGGCAGGTTTGCTGTTTGAGGCCAGAGAAAGGCAGAGTCAGACAGCAAAGTTGCAAATGAGGAAATTACAGGCCAAGTTTTATAGGTAGCGGTTAGGGGGTAGTGTGGTTAGCTCGGTGGTCCACTTTTCATGTAGAACATTGATTGGGTGCCCTTTGTTAGTTCCCAAATATGGAGTCACTAAGTCCCTTTAGGTGAATTATGCCATTGCTAATGGTTAAACAAGGTGTGATTGGTGGTCGTGCTCTTTCCTGATTAGCCATTGCCTTCTTACACTAGGCAGATTGGAATGTCTCCCAGAAGGTGCAGTCAGTGTGTAATGTTGTCCAGCTCCCAGGTGGCCTTTCAGCCACAGTTTTTGTCAAGACCAGTTCTGATTGATCTCCTTCATTAGTGTTTCCTTTGCCATTCCCTGTCACTATGCCTGATACAGTTATGGAGAATTCGGAATTTATTAATACCACCCATCACTTGTGTCAAAACAAAAACTTGCCCTGAATGCATGGGTCCAAATGCATGTGCAAAGGGCACTCCATACAGATGTGTTGCTATTCCAATAGGAGTTATTCCAATTTAGTGTGCTCAGCTCCATACAGTAGATAGCTAGGGCATTGTCTCCAGGGGCCTTGGGAAAACAGGGAATGTGGGACACCACTGCAGAGAGTCAGTACTCTCCCCACTTCCTGGCATAAACAACACCCTATTCCTGGCATTCTCAAAGGGGATGGAAGAAGCTGAATGCAAGTAAATCAGGTGTGCTACAACCACTCTGGATGGCTAATGGTTAATATATCAAAACCTAGCTTGGGATGCAAAAGGAACACCTATAATTCAACAGAAAGACAACCCAATTTTAGAATGCCTGAAGTCCTGAATAGACATTTCTCCTAAAAAGAGACAGATGGCTTAACAGTAAGGAGTTGTGCTGCCAACTCAAAATCTTTCCATGCAAAATCTACCAGCAGCTCCTGAGGAGACAGATAGTCTCCCAGAGGGTCAGCCGAGTGAGTCCCCATCAACAGTACACAACAATAAGAGGCACAAGAGGAAGACCCTCAATGAGATGCACTGTTGCAGTGACTACCTCAGTGGACTTGAGTATAAGAGAGAAGATGAGGATAGTGCAGGATCTGTTGTTCAGAGAGTCGTTGTGAGTCACCGTTGACTTGACAGCACCTAACAACACAACTAGTAGCAAAGTGGTAGGAAGCTATGCTGCAATCTCGATGCTGATGTGGTTCAAATCCACCCACTAGCTGTTCATGGGAGAAAGAGGCAATCTCCTCTTCTGTGATTAACTGTCTCAAAACCCCACCACAGGTTCAGCTCTGAGTTGGTTCCCCCCTCGGTGGTACACAACACCACCACAACAGCAAGCACAAGAAAAGATGAAAATCAAAACTACATTCCTCCCTTCCCTTTTTTAAAATTACTGAAGAGTCATTTCTGACTCCTAGTGACCTCATATGCTACTGAGAACTCTAACATTAGTTGGGCTGTCATGTTAACACACAAGGCACTGGCATGGCAGGGGCAGTTCCTGATCAATTACTAACCCAAGGGAGATGAGTCTAGCCCACCTGTCCTTCTGAGGAAGAAAGGCCTGGCAAACAGCTTCTCTGAAGATTATAGCCAAGAAAGCACAGTGAGACAGTTCTATAACATAGGAGGTTGTACAAAACAAGGCCAACTTGGTGGAAGCTAATGACTTTTTTTTTTTT
>NW_006399767.1:14471195-14478747 GCF_000299155.1 Elephantulus edwardii | reverse complement strand
TACTATCATGTCATCAGCATAGAGGGATAATTTTACCTCCTCGTTGCCTATTTGGATACCTTTTATTCCCTTCTCTTGTCTTATTGCTATTGCTAAGAAGTCCCAGTCTTTTTAATTGCTTGCTATGCATCAGAGAGCTGGATAGTGAGTAAGGATGACAGAACAATTGATGCATGCCTTTGAGCTGTGATGTTGTAGAAGAGTACTAAATATCCCATGGACTGCCAACAGAAGAAACATGTCTTGGAAAAAATGCAGCCAGAGTGATTCTTGGAGGCAAAGATGATAAAGCCAAGTCTCACATACTTAAAGCATGTTGTTAATCCTTGGAGAGATATACTGTGCTTGGAAAGTTGGAGGAAAACCTTCAACTGGATAGTGACACAGTGTCTGAAGCAGTGTGTTTGAGTATGTCAGAGATTGGGAGGATGACACAGGATAGGAGAGAGTTCAAATTTGTTGTTCATTGGGAGCTCTGGTGGCCCAGTGGCAAGAAGCTGCACTGCAATCCTAGAGGTGCATGGTTCAAATCCACCAGATGCTCTGCTAGAGAAGGAGGGTCAATCTTCTCCCAATTTGACAGTACACACACAAATTTGTTGTTCGTCGGGTTGCTGAGTTGCACACGATTCAATGAAATTTACCCACAGCAACAACAATAAAGGAAATGTGGGAGGCTCTCATTGCCTAGGTGGTAGGGAGTTGCACTGCCAACCCAAAAGCACACAGTTCAAACCCAGTTCAAACCCACCAGCCATTCCAGAGGGGAAGAAAGAGAAGGGTGGCGTAGTGTGTCTCTCTGCTAACTAAAAAGTTGTTGACTGGAGAAAGATAGGCAGCCTGTGGAAAGCTCAGCATAGTGATAGCTGGGTCACAGCTGAGATCAGAGTCCAGGCAGGACTGAGCACCCTCTGCAAACAGAGAATTCCGCCCTGCCCTGGAGGAGATACTGGATGCCCTCTGCAAACAGAAGGCTCAGCCCAGCCTCCCACCCGAGAGGACAGTGTCTGAACTTTGAAACCATTCTCCTTTTTGGCTTAAGAATTAAGCTCACCCATTGTTATGCTGGGAACAGTTATGTATAAAGAAAATATAGGCTAATGAGATAGGACTTTTTTATTATTGACAAACTAGATAAAAATGATAGACTAAGAAAGGGGCCTTTTCATAGTACTAAGCTGTGAGAGAACCTCTGCCCAAGCCTTCCTCTTTTTCAGAATTCATTTCCTTGTGTCCCCATTTTCTTTCTGCATCCGGTTAACAACAGCAGTCTCCTTCTGTTCAGATGTACAGGCATGGAGACTTAGTTGTTGTTATGTTCTGTCAGGTTGCCTGCGACTCATAGCAACACTATGCACAACAGCCCTAAACCCTGCTCTATCCTGTGCCAACCTTATTTCTGACACACCTACCCTCATTACCCCATCACGGAATCAGTCCATTCCATCTAGGGTCTTCCTCTCCTGCACTGTCCCTCCACCATCCCAATCATGATATCCTTCTCCAAGGACTGGTCCCACTTTGCAACATGTCTAAAGTATAGCAGACAAAGCTTCAGAATCTTTGCCTCCAAGGAGCAGTCCAGTTTCATCCTCTTTGGTGTGAACCTGTTTGTTCTCCTAGCAGTCCATGGTATATTCAATACTTTTTCCAGTACCACAGCTCAAAGGCATCAACTTTCTATCATCCTTCATCCTTGTCCAGTTTTCCAATGCATAGCTTGTAATTACAAAGACCATGGTCTGAATCAAGTGCACTTTAGTCTCCAGACTGACATCGTTGCTCTTCAGTACTTTGGAAAGGTCCCTGACAGCAGACTTTCCCAAAGCAATTTGTCTTTTAATTTCCTGACTGCTGGTGCCAAGAGTGTTGATAGTAGAGCCAAGCAAACTGAAGCTGTGAACAATCTCAATCTCTTCACCATCTATCATGATGCTGCCAATCGTCCCAGTGGTGAGAATCTTTGTTTTCTTGATGTTGAGCTTCAATCCATATTGAAGGCTTCAGTCCTTGACCTTCTGCAGCAAGCGCTTCAGGTCTTCCTCAGTTTCAGCGAGTAGGGTTGTGACAGTGGAAAGTTATTAAGAGTGTGAATCAACTAGATGGCAGGTGTATGGGGTAATCTTATATGTTGTTGTTGTAACTGTTGTTGTGGAGTCAGCACCTACTCATAGCTGACCCTCCAGCAGGTTTGCAGAGGCTGTAAATCACAGAGGAAAAGATTGCCCATCTGTCTCCTGTGGAGCAGCTGGTGGATTTGAACTGTGTGCCTTCAGATTGGCAGTGCCACTCCTTACTTACCATGAAGCCACCAGGGTCTTCTATCTTCTACAACTCGCTTATTTAGCATTCATTTGGCTTCTGGTGGCCATAGGAAACACACTCAGGAAAGGAGAACTGAAAAGTATAAATGTCTGCTGGAGAGCGGGCATAAGCAATTGGAATGCTTTGGTGACAGCTCTGAGTCCCCTTCTCAGATGTGGCTGAAGACTGTCTCTGGGCTCCCATTACAGGGGTTGCTGAATTGCAGTGTTAATTAACAGTTCAGTTCCTCAGCTGAGCTTATGCTGGGGTAAGAACACTGATGAAGAAGTTGGACCCTGAGAAGGATGGAGACTTGGGAAGATACAGATGAAGCTAAAAAATTCTCCTGAAATTTCCTAGTCTGTGTAGATAAGCCTCTCTTGAACTATTGTGTATTTTAATGTCTTTTTTTTTCTTGTTGTGTGCCATCATTTGGATCCAACTAGCACAGGAGGATATTGCTCCTCCTTCTCCAGCAGAGCATCTTGTGGATTTGAACTGCACACCTTCGGGATTGCAGCGGAGCTTCTTGCCACTAGGCCACCAGCGCTCCCTCTTGAACCATTCTTACTGTTGTTGTAGACTATCTGAACCAACCGATAGTCGACTCTCCGGTGAGTTTTCAGAGACAGTAAATCTCATAGGAGGAGAATGCCCATTTTCCTCCCATGGTGCAACTGGTGGATTTGAACCACCTACCACTTTGAATACCTGATCCAGGCCATGATCTTTACAATTACTTGCTATGCATCAGAGAGCTGGATAATGACTAAGGATGACAGAAGAAGAATCACTGTCCTTGATTTGTGGTGCTGGAGAAGTGTGGAACGTACCATGGACTGCCAAGAGAACAAGCAGGTCTGTTTTGTACAGGGTAAAACCAAGTTTCTCCTTGGAGGCTAGGACTTTGAGGTTCCATCTCACATACTTTGGGCACTTGACCAGGAGGAACTGGTCCTTGGAGAAGGACATCATGCTTGGAAGGATGGAGTGACAGCGCAGAAGAGGGAATCCCCGGATGAGATGGCTTGACACATTTTAACTGGGGTAATGGGGTTAGGTGTGGCGGAGACAGTGAGACTGACTCAGGGCAGGGCAGGCTTCAGAGCTACTGTATATAGTAGAGTCACTGTGGGTCACAGGTAACTTGACAGCACATAACAACAGTCACTTTTGCAATGACAGCACAATTCCTTACCATTAAGCCATCAGCATTCCCTTGAAACATTCTAACCTCTTTTAGAAAATTAATCTTAGGATCCTCCTAATCTGCAGTTAAGGACCTTTCTAAATTATTGAGGAGTAGTGATGTCAATTTGAGGACTAATGTGCCTCTGATTCAGGCCTTGTTCTTTCTGATTACTAGCTATGCATCCAACAACTGGACAATGAATAAGGATGACAGAAAAAGAATTGAAGCCTTTGAGCTGTGGTGTTGGAGAAGAGCACTGAACACTCCATGGATGGCCAAGAAAGTGAATAGATATATCTTGGAGAGGGTGCAGCCAGAGTGCTCTTTGGAGGCAAGAATGATGGGGCTTTGTCTCACATACTTTGGACATATTGCTAGGAGGTGCTGTTCCTTGGAGAAGAACATGATGCTGGGATGGGTGGAGGGTCAGCAAAGGAGAGGAAGACCCTCAACTAGGTGGATTGACAAAGTGACTGCTGCAGTGGGCTCCTGTGTGTCAGGAAGTATGAGGATGACTCAGGACAGGACAGGGTTCAGAGCTTTTGTTCATAAGGTCGTTATGAGGACTTGATGGCACCTAACAACAACACAACAAGCGACCAGCACTACCTTGAACCATTGCAGCCTCTTAGAAAGTTAACCTTAGGACCCCTTCTCATGCCCCTGGAATTCAGGCCCAGCCCAGCTCTGGTGAAGCAGACCCACTTGAGGGGAGGGCTCCGCAGCTGGTGGAGGTCCAGGCTTGCCAGTCTCCCTTGGCAGGCACTGCAAGTACCTGTGTGGGAATGGTTCTGGGGGAATTAGACCAAGAGGGATGGAATGTGAGGCTTCACTTGCCAAATTCCTTGAAATAGGTGCTCACTCAGGTCTTGGATTAAATGTGTTGGCTGGAGAACTCGAGAACCCGAAAGGGAGTTAATAGTCTGCTAGACTGACTAATTAAAGCTTAGACTTAATGGTAGACTACAGTTAATGAAGCTGAGATGCCAACACATAATGTAAATGAAGGGATCCAGCAGCTCAGGGAGGCAGGAATGGTGGATTGAATCCACCATGTGCCTCCTGCTCAGCCCCTATTTCAAGATCCAGAGAATTAGGAAGTGCATAGGCCACGGTGACCTGCCTCCTGGAATCACTCTGATGGCTGTCCTCAGTGGACTGGACGTGAGGGCAGAGATGTTGCAGTAGAGCTGGATTTCCTGATCTGCAGGAAATAAGAACACACTGTTGATATGAATGTGTCCTTGGGTGATACAAACAGCTAATACCCCTGACTTCTAAACAAAAGGTTAAAAATCCAAGTCCACCTATCAGCGCTTCAGAAGAAAGGGCTGGTGACCTAATTCTACAAACCCAGACCTTGTAAACCATGGGGAGCACAGCTCTACTCTGTCACTATAACTTGGGGTCATTTGAGGGTAACTGGGGTTTTTTTATTTGGCTTTGGTGGTGTTAAAGTTAGGTGATGCTGCTTAACAGTCAAAGACAAGATGGATACAATGGTGTGCACTGAGCCATGGTCACCCAGGGACAAGACAACCCTGTGGATAATCGGTGTCTTTCCCCAGGGCTTGTTCAATACACTCATCTACCTGTTGTTGGTAGGTGCCATCAAGTAAAGCATGACTCATAGCGACCCTGTGAGCTGATCTGAGCCCTGCCCTATCCTGTGCCATCACCACACACTTGAGCCCATTGCTGCAGTCACTGATACAGAGGATTAGGAGAAAGGATTTAGAATACATTTTAGGGGACAGTGTGAAAGAGTTATTGTAAGGTGTGTTATCTAGTACTGCTAGAACATAAGTATCACAGGCAGGTGGCTGCTCGTCAGACGTTCAGTGGTCAAAATGCAGCATCTGTTCATAGAGAGTGCCCACAGCCTCACAAACCCAGGGCAGGGTTGCCGATGGACTCTGCGGCAGTGATTAGTGGGTTTACCTGTGGCAATAATCCCGTTAGGGAGTGAGTTGTCTTTGATTAGTTAATAGGTAATATTAGTGTAGAAAGCACTCTGGTGGCCTAATGACCTCAGACTCCATTAGTGTAGTTGTTGTTGTGTAGAGTCAGAACTGACCCACAGCTGACCCTCTGTCAAGGGGATGAATTCCAAAAGAGGGCTGGAGGCCTCTTCAAGTAAGAACTAGAAATTTCTGACTCGGATATACAAGAAAGACACCAATACCAGGTGAGATCAAGAGAAAAAAACTGAGGTTTATTAGACGTTCATAACAGACTATGAACGGGTCAAGACAGACTGACCCCCTTTTTATCTTACAAAAGGGTTTCTATATCTTTTGTTAGCAGGGAGTGGGGTTTACACAGCTGATGGTGCATTTCTTTAATAGGTAATATATGGTGATTTTTTTACCATCTTCTTTGTCTTTTCCTTGAGTCTGTTGTTTTGACACATTCCTTGAGAGTCTGTTTTTATTATATTGCTGCATTCCTTAAGGGTCAGTTTCTATAGTTGCATTGCCACAGTTTTTGTCAAGACCTGTTCTGATTGATCTCCTTCATTGGTGTTTCCTTTGTCATTCCCTGTCATCTCCAGTGGGTTTTTAGAGGCAGTTAATCGCACAGGAGGAGATAGCCCAGTCTTCTCCCACAGGGCAGCTGGTGGATTTGAACTGCATGCCTTTGGAATCATAGTGCAGCTTCTTACCACTAAGCCAACAGAGACCTCTTAGTAGTGCAGAGTAATCTTTAAATCAGTCTCACTTGAGACATAAACAAGCCTATCAAACAAGGAAGCAGGGACAGGTGCCACATTTTGTGAAGATTAACAAGAAATTAAGGAAAAGAAGCTGAAACAAGACAAGGACCTTTCCAGAGCTATCAGAGACAAAGTCTTCCCCTGGAACTGGCACCCTGAACTCAGGCTTGTAACCCCCTAAACTGTGAGAAAATAAGCTTGTTTTTATCAAGATCACTTGTGATATTTCTGGTACAGTAGCACTAGGTAACTGAGACAGGCTGATCAGGCCTGTGTTGAGTGTCTGACTCACAGGGGAACCATTCTCACTTGGACGCAAGTTCATTTGCTTGGGCCCCTCCCATGGTGGAGGTATTATACTTAGTCTTTACAAGGATAGACACATATTGCAGGTATGGATTTGTCTTCCCTGCCCACAATGTTTCTGTCAGCACCATCTTGAATATCTGACCCATCACCTCAACATGCCTCTTAACATTGCCTCCAACCAGAGCACACATTTTATAGTCAAGAAAGTGAGCTCACACTCAGGGAATCCACTGGTCTCTCCAAGGGCATCTTGACCCAGAAGCTCCTGGCATGGCCTGCTGCAGCAAGGCTGGGAAATTAATCACACACAGAGTTGCTGGCTGGAGCTTCCCCTTTTGGATAGGCTGGTTTTTATGAGTACAGCACTTGTCTGTCAGTGTGTTATACTGTGGTGACTTGCATGTTGCTGGAAACTATGTCCCAGTATTTAAAATATCAGCAGGGACACTCATGGTGGACAGGTTCAGTGGAGCTTACAAACTAAGACAAAGAAGCAGGATTGGTCATCCACTTCTGAAAAAAACAGGCCTTTGAATAACAGAGAAATACTATTGGAGATAGTGCCAGAAGATGAGCCCTTCAGGTTGGAAGGCACTCAAAAAGTGAGGAGAAATAACTGCAAACATCCAGTAATTGTTGGATCCTAGAATATACTAAGTCATGCTGGGAAAAGCAGAGGGTCAGAGAAAGAAAGGAAGAGCCTCCCCAAGATGGATTGACACAGTGCAGTAACCATGGGCTCAAACAAGTTGGGGATCCTGAGGACAGTGCAGGACAGGGCCAGGTCAGAGCTGTTGTTCACGGGGTCACTATGAGTCGTAGTCAGCTCGACAGCTCACAACAACTCTTAAGTTCTTATGTCACTATGGCTACGAGCATGCCACATGGACAGTTCTTATCTTTTAGAAAAATTACCAAAATGACCAAAATGTTTTTCCATATTATTACAAACTCCACAGAAAGAATCAAGACTTGGCTCAAGTATCATCTTGCACTTTTCAGACTTCTTTTATTTTTATTATTTATTATTA
>NW_006399767.1:14464387-14469405 GCF_000299155.1 Elephantulus edwardii | reverse complement strand
ACATTTCTTCATGTGCTTGTTAGCCATCTGAATGTCTTCTTGGGTGAAGTGTCTTTTCATATCCTGTGCCCATTTTTCAATTGCATTATTTACCTTTATCTTGTTGTGGTGACCAATGATCACTTTAATGGCTTTATTGCTCTTATAAATAACACTGTAGGATTTTTATTTGATATGTGGAATGTGTGTCTCCATCAGCATGACTGGAAGAGGCTTCTGCTTGGTATTTCAGTACACACACAAGTGCTCGCCCCTCTGGTTAATATCTTCTGTGTTATGTGTCAGAATTACAATCAGTACTTATTTGGCATTATCAACAATTCTCTGACACTGTCATCAATGGCTACCAACAGGTCATCCCCCAGATGATGGTGAGCCCATTCACAGGAGAAGGAAAGGCCGCCCAGCCCTGAGCCAGCCCCATGAGAGGTGGCAGATCAGATATTTTGGGGACGTGGTTCACCAGGCCTTTCTTCCTAATCTATCTTAGTTTGGAAGTTCCACGGAAACATGTTCAACATCATAGCAACCCACAGGTTCCCCCCTGACAGATGGGTGGTGACTACATCTTTGGTGCATCGGTGGAGAATTGTTATTAGGAAGATAAGACATCTACCACTGAACCACCAATGGCATGAACGCTGCTCTTGTCCCCTAATTTTCTTTTTCATATCCTGTATGGGACCAGTCCTTGAAGAGGGACATCATGCTTGTGAGGGTAGAGGGATAGAATAGGAGAAGAAGACCCTCGATAAGATGGATAGATTCAGGGAGCTCTGGTGGCCTAGTGGCAAGAAACTGAACTGCAATCCCAGTGGTACATGGTTCAAATCCACCAGATGCTCTGCTAGAGAAGGAGGGGCAATCTCCTCCTGTACCAGTCAGATCTGATTTGACGGTACACACACAAAAAATAATAATAAATTTTAAAAATTTGAAAAAAAAAGAAGGGTTGATTCAGTGACTGGAGTAATGGGGGTAGGTGTGTCAGAGACAACAAGATCGGCACAGGATAGAGCAGGGATCAGGGTCCCTATGAGTCGCAGGTGACTTGACAGCACATAACAACAAACAACAACGGTTCTTCTACCTGTACTTTCAGAAAGAAAGGCAAGGGAGACTGTGGAGTGACTGTGCACCTGCTGTGTGTCAGGCATTGCAATGAGTATTACTCATACTGTATTTCATTCTTCTGATAACTTTGTGCAAAGAGCCTTAGAGACAGATGCCTGTCATTTGTGCCCAGTTCTACAGCTTGCCTGTGAGAGTGTCTCAGGTGATGTAACTGAGATTTTTGGATTTCCTGAACCTCTACTTCCTCAACTGTAAAACGGGGATGCTAACAGTAATACCTCCTGAGCTTTTTTTTTTCCACACGTGTGTTTAGTGTTTTCTTTTCCACAGAGGAGTTCTAAAACATTACACTAAATCAGATCAAAAGGCAAAGGTGAAAATAGACTCTGTATGATCCACTTAGCTGGCAGTAGCACCCAGGTTTTCCAAATTAGCCAGGCATCATTTTTCTCTGGTCTGCAAACACTTCTCATTAGCTGCCTTCCACTTTTGTGAAAATGTGGAACACTTCATGAATTTGCATGTCATCCTTGCGCGGGGGTCATGCTAATCTTCTCTGTATCATTCCAATTTTAGTATATGTGCTGCCGAAGAGAGCACCCTCCTGAGATTTTGATGAGGATTAATTGGGCTCTTCTGTGAACAGGGCCTGGCTCAAGATATCCAGTGCCATCAAGTCTATTTTAACTCCTGGTGACCCCGTAGCACAGGGTAGAAATGCCCACTGGGGTTTCTGAGGCTAACAAGCTTTGTGGGAACAGAGTGCCTAATCTTTAGATTAGTTGCCAAATGCTTTTAACCACTGAGCCACCAGTGGCTCAAGGTCAAACTCAACAACCCATTGCCCTTGTGTTGGAACCAATGCATAATTCACCCTCCGCTAGATTTTCAGAGGCTGTAAATCCCATCGGAGGAGACTGCCCATTTCTCTTCCAAGGTGGATTGGAACCACTTACCTTTGAATTGACAGCACAACTTCTTACCTTGAGCTCTCTAGTGGTTCAGGGCTATTGTTGTTATTGTGTACTGTGGAGTTAGAACTGACCCATAGTTGACCCCCTAGTGGGTTTTCAGAGGCAGTTAATTGCATAGGAGGAGAGTGCCCACCCTTCTCCTGCAGAGCAGCTGGTGGATTCAAAGCTCTGGGATTGCAGCACAACTTCTTATCACTAGACCACCAGAGTTTAGGGTAGTAGTTGGCAAATGGCAGCTGCAGTCATAGGGAAGAGGCTGGAGAAGGAAATTTCAGCCCTTTTAAGGCCCAGTGTGTCAGGGACTTTTCCACTGAAAAACTGAGAGGTCCATACCATGCATCTCCTGCGTGGAGTCAAAGGGAGATCTCTGGACTTCTGGAAGGAAGAAATCTATGTGAGGACCAGGCAAGAGCTTACACGCAGAGCTGTGGCCAGAGAATCTCCAATCTGAAGTTTGAGCTGGTAGTGGCTGAGTGGCCATGGCAGAAACGTGAGGAAAAAGACTGACTCATCTGAGCAGCAGGTAGAGGATAGTAACTGACACTACAAAGTCTTCATCTTCCAGTCCCTGGGAAGGTCCTGAAGCCTGAAAGAGCATGAGAGCGCTTTCCTCATCTGTGGTAAGCCCTGTTGGATGGCAGGAGGGTCGTTAGGGACACCTGTCTCACTCCCCCTCCCTCCCTCCCCTCTGTGAACCCACCGCAGTTCATCTGGGGCGCTGGGCCTGGGAACTGGTATCATCGAGACCTCCAGGTGCCTGGGGGAAAGGGCTGGTGTGCCCAGGACCTCAAGGGTTCCCTCTGAAAGGTCAGGAAAGTGTGGTCAGCATGGTTATTAAAATAACCATCAAACTGAAAAAAACTGAGCCTGGCACAAGAATAAAGAAGTCAGGGAGCCAGGAAGAAATAAACCCACTTATATAAAAGGAACTGGATAACTAGTAATAGCTCATTAAAAAAGGTTTTTACAATAATGAGAACAGGAAGGATTATTCAGTAAATGATCTTGGGATAATTTATTAGCTCTTTAGGAGGGGAAAAAATGTTTTTAAACACCTATCTTCTACCATATACTAAAATTAATTTCCCACAGAGTCAAATGTTGGGAGGGGGAGGAGAATTCAAACCACAAAAGAAAAAAAAAAGAAGATAATAGAAATGAGACTGTTTCAGTTCTTTAGAGGGAAGCCATTCTAGGCTTAAAAGGGATAGAGCGCCAGGTGGATTATGTTGGTTCACATGTAACAGAAACTATAGGTCGTATCAGAAATTATCCAATGATAATCATTAAGATTTGCAAACTCCCCCTCTAATAAAAAGAAATAAACTGAACAAACAAAATCATGCAGCAGCAACAACAAAAAAGGCTGATCTTTTTAATATGTGTTCATAAAATTACTGAGACACTAAGACTGTATTAAAGAAAGTCATATATCATCTAATAAAGGAAACCATTAAATGGGAAGAAGACATTATAAACTCCAGCCACTGCTGACAAATAGGAACTGACTTACAGCTGACTATCCAGTGAGATTTTTTTTTAATTTTTTATTTTATTAGGGGTGTGTGTGTGTACCATCAAATTAGTTCTGACTGGCACAGGAGGAGATTGTTCCTCCTTCTCCAGCAGAGCATCTGGTGGATTCGAACCCCTCTCACCTGGGATTGCAGTGCAGCTTCTTGCCATTAGGCCACCAGAGCTTGCACCAGTGAGATTTTTTAAGCTGTAAATCACAGAAGAGGAGATTACCAATTTTTTCTCCCTCGAAGCCACTGGTAGATACAAACTTCCACCTCTGTGCTAGCAGCATACCAGAGCTCTCATTTTGTAATCAGAGAAATGACATATAATTTTTAATATTCTTTTTTTTTTCCTTTTGCACAGGAGATTGCCCCTCCTTCTCCAGAGAAGCATCTGGTGGATTCAAACCACATGCCTTCGGGATTGCAGCGAAGCTTCTTGCAACAAGGCCATCAGAGCTTCTTGAAACATCATTTTCAATGGAACCAATTAGTAATTTTTTTTTTTAAAAAGGACTTTCTAATGCTAATGGTTTCACCCTATTCAAGACAGGCTTGTTTATTCTCTTAGCAGTATATGGTATGTTCAATGCTCTTCTCAAGCACAAAACTCAAAGTCATCAGTTCTGTGACTTAATCATTGTCCAGCTCTCCGATGCATAGCAAGTAATTGCAAAAACCATAGGCTGGGTCAGGCATACCCTAGTCTCTAAACTGACATCATTGCTCTTTATCCCTCTGGAGAGGTCCCTGACATCATATTTCCCTAATCGAATTCGTCTTTTGATTTCCTGACTGCTGATGCCAGGAGTGTTGTGGACCCAAGTAAATGGAAATTGTTAACAATCTCTTCTCCATCTATTTTGGTGCTGCTAATTGGCCTGCCCAATGGTTAGAATCTTTGTTTTCCTGTTGAGCTTCAATCCATATTAAAGACTGCAGTCCTTGACCTTCTGCAGCAAACACTTTAGGTCTTCCTCAGTTTCAACAAGCACAGCTGTGTCATCTGCCTCCATCTTACATACTTTGAGCATGTTACCAACAGGGATCAGTCCCTGGAGAAGGACATCATGCTTGAAGTGTGGAGAGAGACAGCAAAGGAGAGGAAAACCCTCGATGAGATGGATTGACACAGTAACTGGGGTAATAGAAGTAGGTATATTTGTGGCAGTGAGATTGGCTCAGAACAGGGCAGGATTCAGAGCAACAGTGCTAATGGTGATGAATACATCAAGGTGGTGGTGGTTATTGTTGTTATGTGCCATTGAGTCACTTGCAACTCATAGCGACCCTATGTACAACAGCCCTAAACTCTGCTCTGTCCTGTGCCAATCACACTGTCTCCGACACACCCATCCCAATTACCCCAGTCATTGAATCAGTCCACCTCATAGAGGCCCTTCCCCTCCTGCACTGTCCATCCACCCTCCCAAGCATGATGTCCTTCTCC
>NW_006399767.1:14457848-14459037 GCF_000299155.1 Elephantulus edwardii | reverse complement strand
GGAGTTTAGGGCTGTTGTACATAGGGTCGCTATGAGTTGCAGGCGACTCGAAGGCACATAACAACAACAACAAAGTGGCAAGAAACTGCACCGCAACACCAAAGGTGCTCGGTTTGAATCCACCAGATGCTCCTCTGGAGAAGGAGGGTCAGCTTCCTCCTGTGCCAGTCAGATCTGATTCGATGGTACACACAACAAGAAAAAAAACCCAAAAAACTACAGACTCATTGTCATAAACTTGGGCTATTACTTATAAAGATAAAAAGAAAACCCACACAAAATCCTAACATGCAGCAGTAACTACTGGTTTCCTTCCAGAAATCCAAACATATTGTCAGAACCAACTCATAGCTGACCCTCCAGCGAATTTTCACAGGCATGGGAGGAGATGACTCTTCTTCTGTGGATTTGAACCACATACCTTTGACCTGTATGGCGGCACGTTGAAGACAAAAAAAGAGTCTGCTTCTGAGGCCAGGTGGACTGAGTGCCTTCTCGAATTCTGTGCTTTCTCACGTAGAGGTAATGAGAAGCCTACTGCTTCTCCAAGAACTTGACTTGAATGGCTGAGTAGCCCAACCGGCTGGGGAGCCCTCTTCAGCTTCCTGCGCCGCACGCTTCTGCCGGGTTTCTAAGACTACAAATTGCTCATCCGTCTACTATGAAGTCACTGGTGGATTTTAGCCACCAAGTACATGAGGCCTTTGGGTTAGCAGTGCAACTTCCTCTGGAATAGCCCACCAGAGCTCCACCCAGGACCCTCCCAGAGCTCCTTCCAAGAGCTCCCCCCAAAGCTCCCCCAGAATTCCCTCCAGAGCTCTCCCTAAAAGTTCCCAGCAGGGCCCCCCGAACTTCCCCAAGAGTCCCCCCAGAGCCCACCTAATCCCCCTCAGAGCCCCCCAGAGCCTCCCCAGGACTCTTCCCAGAGCCCCTGCCAGAGCCTCCACCTAGCTCCCCCCACGGCTCCGGCCAGAGCCCTCTCCAGAGCTCCCCCATATCTACCCCCAGAGTCCATGTATATACACGCAAAGAAACAGAACCACATGCATTACCAACAAAAAGATCCTAACTCATGGGGACCTTCCAGTGGTTTCCGAGACCATGAACCTTTATAGAAGACTGCCCAGCATTTTCCCTCGGGCAGCTGGTGGATTTGAACTGCTGACCTTTCTTTTAGCTCTTTTTTTTT
>NW_006399767.1:14446450-14456313 GCF_000299155.1 Elephantulus edwardii | reverse complement strand
TACAGGAGGATATTGCGCCTCCTTCTCTGGCAGAGCCTCTGGTGGATTCGAACCGTGTTGCCACTAGGCCACCAGAGCTCCCCTATTTTGCTTATTTCTTATATAATCTCTTTGAAGTAATATCATAGTCGTTTCACATATGAGGAAATTGAGGACCAGGCAAAGAAATAATTTCCTGAACTTCACATTACTCCTAAGTCATAGAATCAAGTTTGAAATCTTGGCCTTTTGTCTTCATGGTCTATAGGCTCTTAGTAAAATTCTATCCCAAGCCCCTTTTTATAAAACATTCTTTGGAATCATGATTTTAAAGGCTGCTGAATAATACCCACCAATATAAACGGTCTGTAAGGAGTTGCAATGCTAACCCAAAGGAGGCCTGTGTCAGGGAGCTCAAATCCACCAGCTGCTCCCTGAGAGGAAGATGGACAGTCTCCTCCCATGGGACTTACCACCCCTTTAAATCTGCTGGAGGGTCAGCTATGAGTCTATTTAGACTCACCAGCAATGAATTCATGAATGATAAGCCTAACGAACATTTCAGGGTCAAAATGTGAGCTATACATTTTCATGGACTCACCAAAAAGGGACATTTGCAAAATTCTATTTTAAAAAGACTGACAACATGGAAATAAGTTTACCTGACTTTTTTTTCTGTAATAAAGCTAGTTTTCAGGAGGCAGTTGAAGTCCTGTTTCTCACACCTGCCAGCTGCCAGCTGTGTGGCCTCAGACAGGTCACTGGACCTGAGACTCAGTTCCCCCTTCAAGAAATGGCACAGCAATGATGGGAAGGAGTTAATGATGTGCTGGGTGTCCCACAGGTGGTGATTGGCCTCTGGAAGGGCCACAGAAGGAGCCAGGGGGATGTGGGGGGAGTGAGGGACGCTTTGTAGATGGTGAAGCGCACCTCAGAACAGAGGGAATGTGGCATCTGGCTCCTAGTAGAGGTGTTGGCACCCCAGGGTCTGCCCCTTGTGGGAGAGTTAGAGCTGAGGGGTAGGGTGGGAGTGAGAGGGGCCCCTCACCTGGGAAACTGGCTTGGTGGGCAGAGCAGCTGAGGTGCAGCTGGGTCTGTGGCCCAGTAGACAGTCTTGTGGGTGCCTCACCCCAGCCCAATCTTGGGTTTGCAGCTGGGTCCTGCCTCCTCTGGATAAGGGCCATGGCTGGGACGTGGCTGGTGCTTCTCCTGGTTCTCGGGTGTCCAACCCTGCCTACAGGTAAGCTCCCTCCCTGAGTCCCCTTCTGTCCCCCATTGGTCTGGCCAAGCCCATCCTCTCTCTCATTCAGAGCCTCTTTGGATGCGAATGGGAGGCTGAGGGAGGGGAGAAGGGGTTGCACTAGAAAAGGATTCTCTTTCCCCATTATATTCCACTCTCTCACTACCTTGATTTGGGGTCCCCAAATCCTGCTCTTCCAGAATCCACAGTGTTGGTAGAAGAGGCAATCAGCTCTCAGAAGGCTAGAGAAATCAAGCAAGGTGGATGGATTCGTGGGGCTGGGGCTTAGGGTTTCCAGTGTCATCTGTGCCATATGAACTGCTGGGACAGGGGCAACATTGTGAGGTCCTGTCCAGCCCTTCCTGTCTGACCTGTTGCCTTCAGGATGCTCCATTCCAACAGGTCTCAGGGACTCTCATGTCTTCTCTCACTGGGCTCTTGGTGATGATGTCCCAAGGATATTTACTCTAACCTCCAAAAAGCAAAGCTGGAGCCGAAGGGTAATGTTTGGAGAGAAGAATTTCAACAAAGGAAACTTTTAACCTTTGGGCCAGGAATTCTCCTTGATGCTCTGGTCCCCAGCCTGTCACAGCCCTGGGAAGATAAACCACACTCATGTGGAGCAGGGAGAGCCGATTACAGGACGCCTGAGCTCTAGGAAAGAAGCAGCTGGCATGAGGAGGAGCAATCCCAGAGGGCTTCATAGGGGAGATGAGATTGAACCTCAACATACGGAGTATGTCTGCCTAACTAAAACAGCTTGAGAGTTTGCAGAACTGTGTTTCCTTTCCTTGGAAAGCTTAACTGTCAGAATAGTTTGCACCTATGATCTTTTCATAACCATTTTCCTGGGCTGGTCTTACTATCCTCAGTGTATTGAGAGAACAGAGTAAACTCAGTGGAGGAGTCAGGAGCTGCCTGAGGTAACATCCCAGGCCTGTCATTCTTTAAATTAAGGTCATGATGCCAACCCAAAGGCTGGCAGTTCAAATCCAACAGCTGCTCCAAGGGAGAAAGAGAAAAATTCTTCCTATGAGATTTACTGCCTCTGAACACCTGCTTGAGGGTCAAATAGGAGTTGGTTCCAACTCGACAGAACACAACAACCTGTGAAAAAGCATGGGATTTAGAGCCATGAAGACCTGAGTTCAAATCCTGATTTGGTTTCTTACCAGCCACATGCTTGTTGGCCGGTTGTTTGACCACTAAGAAATCATTCTTGAGCAACAAACACCCTCACCCCCCACAAGACTCTTGGACCCCGAGACCCAGGCGTCTCATTGTCAGTGGCTGCACTTTAATCATGGTGGGAATTTATTTGTAGGTTTTCATTTTTGAGATCCTACTGATATTTTTAAAAATCTAAATATTTTAAAGTAATATTTTGAAATATATTAAATGAGACATTTAGTCTGAAAAGACTAAGATGATGAGAAAACTCAGACCTATTCGAAGAAATATAGGACAGATGTTTCCAGAATCCATATGAATTATTTTTGTTAGATTCTTTTAAACTATGAAATAAGATAGACTACCAATAAAGACCTGAAAGCAATGTAGACATCCATGCACTCTCCAAATGCTAATATTTTGCTATATTTTAATCTGATGTTTGGGGGCTTTTTAATTTTGTTTTTATTTTAGATCAGTTTGCATACACAATTAATATACATTGTGTTTCACACTTTCCTTCATTCACATTATGTTTCATATAGTTATTCCCATCCATTGTATTTTATTTGTCATTAAATTAATCACCAGTGAACTATGCCCACCATTATCCTGTCTTTTCAGTTCCCCTCCAGATCATTCCCATTTCCTTTATTCCCTCCCTCCACCCTGGGCTTTTTTAAGAAATGAAATGTTAAGGGTACCCTTTGAAGCTCTCTTTGATGCTGTTCCAGATCCAATTTCCTCCCCTTTTCCCCCAGAGGTAATCACTCCTGAGGATGGCCTAATATGGGGTTATAATTATTTGTTGTGCATCTGTCTTTCCCTTGGGACCAAATGAGTTCCCTGAGGGCAACAACAGTGTCTTACAAAACTCCCAGAGTGGTGGAGGCGCTGAGCTCCAAGTGCGCTGACCACGCAGGACAGATGGAATTTGAGTGAGAATTATTATTAAAATAATTCGTTTGAGAGCCTCGATGGAGAGCAGCCCGCCTTGGGGGAAACAGCGGAGCAGCGTGCCTCAGCCGGGAGCAGCCAGCCTCGGTGGGGAAGAGGGAGTCATGTCTGAGACCCACGCGTCAGCAGTAAGAAGTTAAAAACTTCATTGAAAGTACTGGCAAAAAATAAAGCCCTGGGAATTGATGGAATATCAACTGACTTGTTTCAACTAACAGATGCATCCCAGGATGTGTTTATCAGTATATGCCTGGAAATGGGGAGCGCATCTTCTTGGTCAACAGAATTGAAGATTTTTTTTTTCTTGTTGGCTTCTTGGCCAGCAGGATGGAAAAAAAAAATATTTGAATGATGATCAAACACAATGTGGAAATTATAGAACAATATCACCAATATGCCATGTAAGCGAAATATTGCTGAAGATCATCCAGAAATGGCTTAATAAAGAACTGTCAGAAGTTCAAGGTGGGTTTAGGAGAGGCAGAGATACCATTGCTGATGGGAGATGGATCCTGGTTGAAAGCAGAGAATACCAGAAGAATGTCTATTTGTGTTTTATTGCTTATACAAAATCATTTGACTATGTAAATCTTTACAAACTATGGCTAACTTTGAAAAGAATGGTAATCCCAGAACACTTAATTATGTTCATATGAAATCTATACCTAACCAAGAAGCTATTGCTGTTCAGAGCAAAGAACAAGGCATAGTTTAAAATCAGGAAAGGTGTGCATCAATCAGGATTGTAACTTTTTCTATACCTATTCAATCAGCATGCTGCAAAAATCATTCAAGAAGCTGAACACTATGAAGAAGAATGTGACATCAGGATCAGAGGAAGACTTATTACAACCTGCATTATTTAGACGACACAACCTCGCTTGCTGAAAAGGAGAAGGATTTGAAGTAGTACTAAACATGACAATATTTTCGAAGAACCTATAGCATTGAAGTGAAAGCTCAGTCAATTTATGTCAATATTTAACATGGATAGATCTGAATTTTTAACATTTTAAAATATACTTCTATGCTATTTTTTAAATATATTTCTACGCTTTATACAAGTTACTCCCACCTATTCTTTCCATGTTCCGTTGACTCTCTAGCCTGCTTTTGCAAGTATATATTTTATTTCTGTACTTTAATTTCTCATCCTTAAATTTTAAGTAAATTTAATTTTAAGTAATTCAAATTTTCTTTCTTGGATGAACAAAACAGAAAGAAAGTCATATCTATTTTCCAAATAATTAAAAACCCTTAGAATGCTCTAAGCCACTAAACATCATTTACGATTTTCTTTTTTTTCTGGTGGAACTCTTTTTTTCCTTATTAATTTTAATGAACATTTATTATTTTCTTAACTAATATATAGAGCTGCCTTGTATTTCTTAATTAGTCAATGAATCATTATTTATTATTGATTAAATATGAAATACAAAGCGAAAAACCCAAAAAACTCCCTGAGCCTGTAACAGAAAGTTGTTCAAATGGATGGGTGGGTAGATGGATGGGAGTGGGTGGGTGGATGGATGGATAGATGGACAGATGAATGGACATATAGGTAAAAAGAAAGAATACTGTGGTGTATTCACACAGTGGAATACTATGCTGCTTTGAAAAACAAGGAACTCTTGCAATGTTATTCAAAATGGGTGACCCTGGAAGACATTATGCTGAGTAAAAAATCTCAGTCACAAAGAGACAAATATTACATGGTGCCACTGTTATAGAATGAGGCTGACATTGGGATGGGGGTAAGACTGAGAAAAACTGGATAAATTATGTTTACTGCATTGAAAAAAATGAAAGAAATATATATATATATATATATAAAATTGCTGCAATTTAAATTGCATATGAGTAATTAATGTTCTGTTCCATAATCAGCCTCAATGCTTGTTTAGACAGCTGATAATGAGTTCTGTATTGTCTCTTTCTATAGATAAAGCTAATTTGATACTTGTATATTCCTTTAGGTAAAATCCATGTATATAATTGTCATTTATGTTGTTCTGGGTTTTTGTAAAAAGGTATGAGCAATGAATAAATTATTGATAAAAAAAGAAAGGATACAAGAAAGGATGTATGAATGAAATAATAGATGGAAGGACAGAAAGATGGTTAGATGAGTAAACATAAGAAGAAAGGGAAGGACGTGTAAATGGTGGGATAGACAAATGGGGTGTGGAAAGCTGGAAACCCAGTAAGAGCCCTAGCCTACAATGATGGGGTGGCCTGGGCGGGTGGGGGTGCTGGTGCTGGTGAAGACACAGAGGGTCTGGCTTACCACAGCTGCATACTCTTGCAGGTTTGATTGCCACACCCTTCCCCTCTTTGGCGCCTCCAGTCACACTGTTGGTGGATGGGAAGCAGCAGATGCTGGTGGTCTGTCTGGTTCTCAATGTTGCACCCCCTGGCCTGGACAGCCCCATCTGGTTCTCAGCTGGCAATGGCAGTGAATTGGATGCTTTCACTTACGGCCCTTCCCCGGCGGCAGATGGCACCTGGACTAGCGTGGCCCAGATCTCCCTGCCCTCTGAGGAGCTGGGGGTCTGGGAGCCCTTGGTCTGCCATGCAGGGCCTGGGGTAGAGGGCAGCAGCTGGAGCACGCCACCTCTGAAGCTGTCAGGTGGGACTGCTGTGTGGTGAGGGTGGGGGGGACCACTGGAAGCTCTCTGTTCCCTTTCACACACGCTGAAACCAGGATGTGCTGGGAGGGAGGAAATGCAGGCTCTAAACCACCAGAGCATAAAGGTTGTGCAAACCATGCAGGTGAGGTGGCCTTGGGGACATGAATCCTTAGATTTGCAACTGTGATCTCTTATTTAAATCCAGGCTTTTTACATGACTTCCTGGTGATAATAACACCTCCTCTCTCTCTCAGGGTTGAGATATTTATATCATCCTCTCTGTGTACCAAAGCTCTGGTGGCATAGTCTATAGGGCATTGTACTGCTAATCCAAGGAGAGTACCTCTCTGTTGGTTCGAATCCACTAGCATCTCCTCAGGAGAAAGACGGACTATTTCCCCCCATGTGATTTACAGCCTGGTCCTCTGTGAGTCAGTTCTGACTAGTTTTCATGCAGGGAAAAGTGGAAGGTCAGAGAAAAGACAAGAAGAGTCTCGACATGATGGATTGACACAGCGTCTTAAGCACAATGATACCTAGTGACTCGATGAATTGACATTAAATGCTGTAGCATTGTCATGATGTAGCTTCTGAGAATAGCTAGGCTAGGACAAGGTTCACATCTATTGTCTATAGGGTCACTGTGAGTCATATATGACTCGATGGCATCTAATAACATCAAACAAGTGGACAGAGGCTCCGCAGGAGAATGATGAACAATCTCCTCCTGTGTAAGTCAGAGCCTCTGAAAACCTGATGCAGGGTCAGCTATGAACCGGTTCTGACTCATAGGCAATGAGTGCTTTGAGATATGACAAAGGAGTCCTGGTGGCCTGATGTGTATATAAGATACTAGGTTGCTAGTTCAAATCCACCAGCCTCTCAGAGGAACAAAGGTGAGCAGATTCTCCTCTGAAGACTTACAGCCTTGGAGGACTCGAGTGTCACTGGGAGTCAGAATCCACACGCTGACAGTGGATATGGTGGGTTTCTCTGAATGCCAGGGCAGTGGTGGTGAAATTGTAACACCCTATACAGAAGACATGGGTTTAATTCCTGACTAAAGCATCTCCCACAAACCTGTTCTTCAATAGTCGCCTTTGTGTTGCTGTAACGCTGAACACGTTTCGGTATAGTCTTCAAAACTAAGCTTAGGAAGAACGTTCTGGCAATCCACTTCCTAAACTCAGCCAATGAAAACCCTACAGATTGCAACAGTCTGATCTGGTGTCCTCATGAGGCAAGGGTCAGCTTGACAGCAGTTAACTGTGATGTGTGTGTGTGTGTGTGTGTGTGTGTATATATATATATATATATATATATGTCACAGGCAACTCGATGGCACATAACAACAACATATATATTAATTAATTAATATGTGTTAATTATACCCTGTTATCTCACTCTCTCATGGAACCCACTATAGCGAACCCTCTATTGGGTTCCCTAGGCTGTAAATCTCACAGGAAGAGATTGTCTTCAGAGTTCTTCGCTTCAGAGTTGCTGGTGGATTTGAGCTGCCAAAGACTATGACAGCAGAGCTCCCTAATGATTGTTTCTGTTGCGATGTGTTATTTATTATGTACCATCAAGTTGACTACGACTCATAGAAATCCTACAAGCAAGGGATTGGAACTTTGCTCTTTCCTGCACCATCCTCACAGTCTCCACTGTTCTCCAGCCCTTTGTTACATCACTGTATCACGGTGCCCTGATTATACCCTAGCCAAATCAAATTATCATTAAAATAATAAATATCTGTCAGCTATTGTGTGTTTATACCAGACACAGCCCTGAATACTTCACATTTGTGGGATCACTCATACTATTTCTCCCATTTTACAGATGGGGAAACTAAGACACCAAAAGGTGACTTGTTCAAAGTCAGCTATTATTATTACTTAGATGACTTACTTCCTCTTTCTGGGCCACCTCAATTTCATCATCATCCAGAAGGGACTGTTTGTTGTATCCGTTTCCTTACCTTCCAAAGAATCCTGAGATTCCATGTATAAAAGTGCAAAGCATCTTAGTCCCACTGGGGCACAGAACAGGTTCAGTGGGGAGCAAGGAAGACCTAGGCCTGTCAGAGAAGGGTAGCAAATGGGCTCAGGGTCCTTGCTGCTGTTGCATTTGTTTACCCAATGTGGCCTAACACCAACTCGTGGGAGGGCCTGGGCATGGCACAGAGGGGGCAGAGCCGCAAGCACACAGCCCATGCCAAAGGACTTATTTTCCTCTTCTGTACTAGCAGGAGAGGCTTCCGCAGCCAGGACCTGCCTCAAGGAACCTCTCAGAGGTGAGTACTGGGGTGGGGGTGGGGCAAATGACGAGGGATCACGACCTTGGGCCCTGGAAGGTGGAGTGCCTGGCTCTGATCCTGATGGCTTCTTCCTGTGGGTGGGTTGGTGGGTTTGGCCTCCACTTGCTAAACAACATGCCTCTGGAAACTCTATGAACTTTGATAAATGTCGATAGTTGTAGAGGGGCTTCAGGCCTTTTGTTCATAGACTCGCTATGAGTCATGCTCCACTCGAAGGCAATCCAACTGAAAACCCGCTGGAGGGCCCCCTAGGAGTCAGTTGCAGAAATGAGAGAAAGTGGTGGGAAATAAAACGAAAGCTAGGAAAGTATTCGTTATGAATACACGTAAGAGCTGAAGGAAGTACTTCGCTTGGAGAAGGGAGATAAAGGGGAAAGGCGCTCTCCTCAGGGGGACATCTTCCCCGGGGGCGGGATGCCCAGGTCCGGCCCAGGCTCCCACCACGCCTCCTCCCTCAGGGTTGCAAGGCCAGGCCCTGCGGCTGGGGTTGCTGCGACTACTGCTCTTCAAACTGCTGCTGTTGGACGTGCTCGTGACCTGCAGCGGGCTCCGCGGCCTGCGTGCGCCCAGAACCGGCCCGGCGCAGAGGCTCCTCCCGGGGCGCCCGGGGCTCCCCACGCTCCCAGCTGCCCGGTGGGAAGACCGCCTTCTCTGGCCTTCGCCGCCCGTCTGAACTCTCGGCTCCCAAAGACTGGACTTTGTCACAGAGATGGAGGGACGTGTGGCCGAGAGCTGCACCCAGCCCGCAACCCAGGAGCGCAATCCTGGAGGACTGACGTTCGCCACGAATGGAGCTGGAGCCTGGTGCTCTGGATGCAAACTCTTTATTCGTTCAAGTCTTGAATGTTTAGTGTGTGACCTGCTTCCTCTGTAGAATGGAGCTTCCTCTGTCTGAGTGCTTTGAGAGATGGGGAATAAAATGTCTCTCTCATCAGACTGGGGTGAAGATCACCCAGCCTCTGGGACATTTGAAGTGACAAGAACAATTAAACCAAGAACAATTAAAGAGAATTTAAATGACCCAAACAAATGAAAACTATTTTCATTCCCTTCTGCCCCCTGGGTCAGGGATGGGGAGGTGGGGGGTGGGGGGGTGGGTTGGAGATTTGCCTAATTTAGAAAATGTAGGATTAGTGCAAACTTTAAATGTGCTCATCAGCCAACAGAAAGGTTGGAGATTGGAGTCCATCCACAGACAGCTCTGTAAAAAGCCCTGACAATCTATGTCAAAAAAATAAGCTGGGGAGCTCTGATGGCCTAGTGGCAAGAAGCTGCACTACAAGCCCAGAAGTGTGCAATTTGAATCCACCAGATGCTCTGCTGCTGGAGAAGGAGGGGCAATCTCCTCCTGTACCAGTCAGATCCGATTTGACAGTAATAATACATTATTATTATAACTATTTTAAAAAATAAGCCACTAAAAACTCTATAGAGCACGGGACCACTCGGACCCACGTGGGGAACATTGTGAATTGGAATCAAATCCACTGCAACTAGTAGAGGAGGCAGAAATCTGGGAAAGTTTCCTTGAGGAAGACAGATTCTTGAGAATGAGGACCTGGGT
>NW_006399767.1:14419277-14446350 GCF_000299155.1 Elephantulus edwardii | reverse complement strand
GGGTGTTAGGGAGGAAGCTGGCCCATCTCTGTCTCCTTCCCTTGTAGCAAGGTGCTTGGTGAGGCCTCCTCAGTGACAGAGAGTGGGGAACCCAGGGACCTGGAGAAGTAGAGAGCTGGACCTGATGAGTCTTAATTCAGACACGATGTTAACACACGGAGCCAGGATCCTGGGTAAAAGAATCATGTCCAGTGCAAAGAGCACAGAGGATCTTTCGAAATTCACACATTGTTAATGAATTAAGGGTCATTGTGCATTTAACAAAGAGTCCTGGTAGCACGGTCCTTGGGACTTGGCTGCTATCTGCAAAGTGGGCAGTTAATACCATGTGGGAGAGACATGTGGCAGCCAGCTTCCACAGAGACTTACAGCTTTGCAAACTCTGGTGAGCAGTTTTCTCTGTCCTGTAGTTGCTATGAAGTTCTGGGGGCATAATGGTAAGGAATTGTACTGCCAACTCAAAGGCAAGTGGTCCAAACCCACCAGCTGCTGCAGGAAAGAAAAATGGGCAGTCTCCTCTTGTGTGATTTGTTCTTCTGATGTGCCATTGAGTCGACTCTGACTCATAGTGACCCTGTGTACAACGGTTCTCTGCTCTATCTTGAGCTAATTTCATCATCTCTGATATACCTAGTCCATTACCCAACTCACTGAGTCAATCCATCTCATTCAGGGTCTTATTCTTCTGGGCTATTCCTCCACATGATGTCCCTCTCCAAGGACTGGTCCATCCTTGCAACATGCCCAAAGTATACCAAACAGAGCTTCAGAATTCTTGCTTCCAAGGAACAGCCTGGTTTCACCCTGTCTAGGACAATCATATTTGTTCTCTTAGCAGTCCATTAAATACTCTTCTCCAGCACCACACCTCAAAGACATTGACTCTTCTTCTATCATTCTTAGTCATTGCCCAGCATGCTGATGTATAGTGAATAATTTCAAAGACCATGGCCTGAATCAGACACACCTTAGTCACCAGACTGACATCATTGCTCTTCAGTACTTTGGTGAGGTCTCTCACAGCAGATTTTTCCAATGCAATTCATCTTTTGCTTTCCTGATTGCTGGTATCAAGAGTGCTGATTGTGGCTCCAAGCTAACTAAAGCTGTTAACAACGATGGTGCCAATTGACCCACTGGTGAGAAGCTTTTGTTTTCTTGGTGTTGAGCCTCAATCCATATTGAAGGCTGAAATCCTTGACCTTCTGCAGCAAATGTCTCTCAGATCCTCCTCAGTTTCAGCAAGCAAGGTTGTTTTATCTGCATAATGCAGGTTGTTGATGACTCTTTCTCCAGTTCTGATGCCTCATACCTCCTTCATAGAGCCAGCCTCCAGAGAGATCTGTTCTACACATAGATTGAAAAGGTATAAGGGGAGCTCTGGTAGTCTAGTGGCAAGAAGCGGCACAGCAATCCCAGAGGTATGTGGTTTGAATCCACCAGATGCCCTGCTGGAGAAGGAGGGACAATCTCCTCCTGTACCAGTCAGATCTGATTTGATGGTACACACACACAACATAATAATTAAAAAATTTAAAAAAAGAAAAGGTATAAAAGTAGGGCACATCCCTGGCATACACCTTTCTTTATTTTGAAACATGCAGTGTTTCCTTGCTCTGTTATGAGGACTGTTTCCTGGTCCAAATACAGGTTTTGCATAAGCACAATCAAGTGTTCTGGGATTCCCATTCTGAATTAGGCACAGTTTGTTGTGATCCACACAGTCAAATGTGATTTGCTGTTGTTGTTGTTGTTATGTGCTGTCGAGTCGCTTGCGACTCATAGTGACCCTATGTACAACAGCCCTAAACTCTGCTCTGTCCTGTGCCAATCGCACTGTCTCTGACAGTCCCATCCCGATTATCCCAGTCACTGAATCAATCCACCTCATAGAGGGCCTTCCCCTCCTGCGCTGTCCCTCCACCCTCCCAAGCATGATGTCCTTCTCCAAGGACCGGTCTCTCCTCACAACATGTCCAAAGTATGTTAGATGGAGCCTCAGAATCCTTGCCTCCAAGGAGCCACCCGGTTTAACCCTCTCCAGGACAAATCTGTTTGTTTTCCTAGCAGTCCATGGTATTCTCAATACTCTTCTCCAGCACCACAGCTCAAAGGCATCAATTCTCCTTCTATCTTCCTTGGTCATTGTCCAACTCTCTGATGCATAACAAGGGATTGCGAAGACCATGGCCTGTATCAGACGCACCTTACTCTCCAGAGAGACACCATTGCTCTTCAGTATTTTGGAGAGGTCCCTAACAGCAGACTTTCCCATAGCAATGCACCTTTTAATTTCCTGGCTGCTGGTGCCAAGACTGTTGACTGTGGAGCCAAGCAAACTAAATCTGTGTACAATCTCAATCTCTTCACCATCCATCCTGATGCTGCCAATTGGTCCAGTGGTGAGAATCTGTCTTCTTGATGTTGAGCTTCAATCCATATTGTAGGCTGCAGTCCTTGGCCCTCTGCAGCAGGTGCTTCAGGTCCTCTTCAGTTTCAGCAAGCAGGGTTGTGTCATCTGCATAACGCAGATTGCTGATAAATTGTCCACCAATCTTGACCCCACGTTTCTCCTCATAGAGCCCAGCCTCCCGGATAATCTGTTCTGCATATAGGTTGAAAAGGTATGGAGATAGGATGCATCCCTGGCGTACACCCGTCCCAATTTTGAACCATGCAGTGTTCCCTTGCTCTGTTCTGATGACTGCCTCCTGGTCCAAGTATAAGTTTTGTATTAGAACGATTAAGTGTTCTGGGATTCCCATTCTTTTCAGAGTCAGCCATAGTTTGTTATGATCTACACAGTCCAATGCCTTTGCATAGTCAATGAAACACAGATAGTCATTCCTCTGGTATTCCCTGCTTTCAGCCAAGATCCATCTAACATCAGCTACAATATCCCTAGTACCACGACCTGAAAACCTGCTGGAGGGTCAGCATTGAGTCAGTTCCAACTCAAAGACACTTAATGGCACCACAGCATTGCTATGAGTTAGAATCTACTTGTGGACAATAGACTTCGTGATTTTTCCCCCCATTTTTTAAATTATTCTGTCTTTTCTTTCTTTTTTAAAAAATGATAAACATAATTTAATGATTGGAACATGGAATGTACATAGTTGGTTAGTTGTTGTTGTTGTTGTTGTTGTTGTTAGATTTCCATTCATTCCATTCATTCATTATTGCACATTTTCCCCCCTGCTTCCCCTTACCCACCCCAGTTCACTTTTTTCTTTGGAAAAAAAAATATTTCATTGTTATACAGTCGTTACACCCCCCTCTGACCACTTTACTATGCAATTCTTGTTCTGGACTCTTGTCATGCCAATAATACCTAATCATATGTTCCATTTATACAGTTCTGTCTCTCATCTGTTTCAATGCCATTTGCATTATTTATTCCCTCTTTTCTTAGTTTCCCCCCAAACCCCATATCTGTCCTGTTCTATAACAGTGGCATTATACAGTATTTGTCTTTTAGTGACTGAGATATTTCACTCAGCATAATGACCTCCATGTTCACACCCATTTTGTATTATTTTTCATGAGTTCTTTGTTATTCAGTGTTGCATTATACTCCACTGTGTGAATATACCACAGCTTCTCTATCTACTGTTTGTTGATGGGCACTTGGGCTGTTTCCAACTCTGTGCTACTGAAAACAAAGTAGCAATAAATATGGGTGTGCATATATCTGCTTGAGTGGCAGTTCTTGTTTCTTTATGGTATATTCCCAGTAGTGGAATTGCTGAGCCAAATCGTATTTCCAATGAGGTGGTATGTTTGTCTTATAGATATAAGACTTATATATAAAAAGAGTGGGGAATGATAGGGTAGTATTAATAAGTTCAGATTTCTCTGTATAGGTATCAGTTATAAAACTATAGTTCTTTTTCTTTAGCCTGCAAAACTAGTTGCTTAGCCTCTGAATTCTCTGTTTCCTGGCTTTAGTCATGTAAAGTAGTTTGATCTGTCTGTTTACCAGAAGAGGAAATGCATCTATCCTAGATGCTGGTGAAGTTGGCTCTCCAATCATATGTAAATTGTATCTTAATCTGCCTGTTTACCAGGAAGAGAACTGGGGCCTTCCTGAATTACTGATACATGGATGGGAACTGTCCTTTTCAGATGTAGAAATTACCTTTTTTTACTAACAAAAGTGCATTGTTAAATGAGCTGGAGTTTCCCCCTAGTATATAAGGCCATGACCACTCCCAGAGGAGGCAGTCTTAGAGGTGACTCCCAGATCTGCGCAATAAAGTGCATTTATGGATATTGCAGTCCTTTTGTCTTATTGGTGACTGACTTATTGGGGTTCTTATTGGTGAAAGAACCCCTTGCGTCCAGTAACATTTCTATATTCTACTTTTTGAGAAAGCACCATACTGCCTTACATAGTGGTTGCACTCATTTTATACTCCCAACAACAGTGAATAAGGGTTCCAGTCTCTCCACAACCTCACCAACGTTTGTTGTTTGTGGTTCTGTTAAATTTTGCTATTCTTACTGGGATGAGATGATATCTCATAGTTGTTTTGATGGTGATTTTTTTTAAAGTTTTTGTTGTCTTTGTTGTCTTCCTTGTCTTTGTGTACTAACAAGCCAGAACTTACTCATAGCTGACCATCTGGGGAGTTTTCAGAAGCAGTATATTACACAGAAGGAGTTTATTCATCTCTCTCCTGAGGAGCAACAAACCTCCAGCCTTTTAGGTTGGCAACACAAAGGAGCTCTGGTGGCCTAGTGATAAGAAGCTGTGCTGCAATCCCAAAGGCACATGGTTCAAACTCACCAGCTGCTCCAGGGGAGAAGGATGGGCAGTCTCCTCCCATGGAATTAACTGCCTCTGAAAAATCTGCTGAAGGGTCCGTTATGGATCGGTTCTAACTTGATGGTACATAACAACAAACAAGAAACCACCAGGCAACACTCTCTCTCTCTCTCTCTCTCTCTCTGTGTGTGTGTAAAACCAAAACAACAAAAAAAACACCCCACTTTTATTACAGTCTATAGCACCAGGTGCAATGTCTAGGGACATTCCCTGAGTACAATGCTGTGTGCAGCTCACATAGTTCTGAGAAAGCCCTGGAGCAGGACTTAGATAGAAAAAGAATTAAGGGAGAGAGAGAGTGAGAAAGAAAAAAAATGGTCCCAAGAAACAAATAGGCCTTTATTTCATGGTCTGAGAGAGACACCAAGTTACCAGAAGCTAAGAAAATAAAAATATGGCTCGAAGGCAGTCAGGGGCAGTTCCTTCTTATAGGGGCCCTGGGGAGGACTAGGGAAGATGAAGGTATTTCTCTGAATTTGGGGTGTTAATTAACTTGGGTTTGGGCTTTTGTGATCAGGCTCCAAGCCTTATCAGAATCCATTTTCTGGTCTGGTCTTTGATCTGACCACCTTAGATGTTATCAGGATTCTCAGGAAGTGATCAGCTGGGGGAGGGCGGGCAACTTCTTTATTCTTCCTCCACTTGTCTTCAAAGGAATGAGCCAAGGAGAGAGAGGCACACAAAAGCAGGGCCAGGAGCAAAGGTTGGGCAGGATGCTACTTCTTGGAAAAGATCCTCTTGGCATCTTTCTGGGTGATCTTGAAGCCCTGCAGGGCAGCGCACAGGAGGCCCCAGCCTGCATGCCACAGTCAAACTCCACAAAGGCAAAGTCTGTGGTGCCTGAGGACCAACTGTACCTCCTTGAAGCCAGGGAACTGGTTAAAAAGCATGGACAGGAGTTAGTTGCTCTCCTCTGGCAGGTTGGTGAGGAACAAGATGTGGTTTTCTGAAAGAGGCTGGGCCCATCAGTCCCAGCATGCGCTGCTGAGGGGGCTTGGCCCTGGGCAGTGAGATCATGCTGGCCAGAAGGGGCTTGGCCCTGGGCAGTGGGATCACACTGGCCAGAGGCATGCAGGGAGGCAGAACCGGGATGCATGCAGCACGCCAGCACAGGCCCCTGGATGGCACCACCACAGAGGCAGCTGTCCCACCTTGCACTGCCTTCCTGGCAGCCAGGGTCTAGTGGCTTTTGGGCTTCCTCTTCTCCTGCTTCCAATCCTTACTTCAGGGGGATGTCCTTCAACTTCATAAGTTCAAGATTATTCAAACATGCGCCATAGTTGTAAAACTGATACCAGTTTCCTCCAACCAGCAAAACTCATTTCTGTGCCCTAGACTCCTAGTCATGTAGAATACTTAAAACTGCCTGTTTACCAGGAGGGGAAATGCATCTTTCCTGGGTTATGATGCACCTCCTTGAAACAGTACTTTCTTAGTCATTTGTAAACTATATCACAAACTGTTTACTAGTAAGTGTATGTAAACTGTTCTTTTTTAATGACAAAATCCTGTGATTTTGCATTAGATTAACATCTAACCCAAGTATAAAAGCCAAAGATCACTCCTGGATAGGGAAGCAGTTTTTGAGAGGATTCTCTCTGCTCTCCCAGATCTGTAATAAAGTGCTTTACATATTGCAATCCACTGATCTTATTAGCAATTGACTACAGATAGAAACCCTTGCATTCAGTAGCAACTTTGACTATGATATCAGAGTCTGTCCTGGAGTACTGAATCTGCATAGGCTTGTCATAGAGGGGGAAACCCTGCATGGAGCACAAGGTGCTGGTGGCACCACTGACCTCCTTAAAGATGACAAAGGCCTGGCCCTTCATTTCCAGGCTCTGAGACACCAGGATCTCTAGGGTCTGGCCAAATTGGGAGAAGATGGCATATGGGGCCTTCTTCAGCTCATCCTTCTGGATCTTCTCCTTGAGGCTGTTGATATAAATAGAGTGATTGGGGTGAGTCTCAGGAATTGCCAACGAGTGAGATGTGGGGGCGGGGGCAACAGGGTAGAACCTCCCTCACGTAGCATCTTCAGAGTTCCTTCCGTTTGGAGAGGGACATAATGCTTGGGAGGGTGGAGGGATGGCACAGGAGGGGAAGGCCTTCTGTGAGGTTGATTGATTCAGTGACTGGGGTAATCGGGATGAGAGTGTCAGAGACAGTGCAATTGGCACAGGACAGAGCAGAGTTTAGGGCTGCTGTACATAGGGTCGCTATGAGTCGCAAGCAACTCGACGGCACACAACAACAACAACAATAAAGACTGAATCGGCATCAACTCTGAACCAAGTGTAAAGCATTTTGCTTCCCAGTCACCCACCCCTCCCCAGCCCAAAGAGGGTTCTTGCACTAATAACCATCACAGGGTTTGCTCCTTTCCTGAGTATGAACCCACTGCTGGCAAGTTGATTTTAACTCACAGAGACCCTGTGGACAGAGCAGAACTCTCCAGTTTCTAAGGCTGAAATCTTTACAGAGAGAGCGTCGGTGGTCTAGTCATCAGGAGTTACACTGACAACCCATAGGTATGTGCTTTCAATCCACCAGATGCTCCAAGGAAATAAGATAGGCAGTCTGCTCTTGTGTAATTTACTGCTTTGGAAAACCCTTACGAGGGTCAAGTGCGAGCCTGTTCCAACCTAATAGCTTACAGCAACAATAACCTTTACAGAAGAAGCCTGCCTTTTTCTACCTCTGATAGCTGCAAAGTTTCAAACTTTCATTTAATCCACAGTGCTTAATCCACTGTACCCCCAGGGACCCTTGATAGAACATGAATGGCATAAAAATTGTGTGCGTATGTTTCTGATCCAGCAGCAAATCCAGTCTTTCCTAAGGATTCTTCTCCTGTGCAATGCAAATGCAATGGCAATGAGTTTGCAGTTGAAATGGAAGCAGCCTACAGGTGACACTTTGATGGGTTTTCAGAGGCTGTAAATCACACAGCAAGAGATTGCCCATCTCTCTCCCTCAGAGCAACTGGTGTATTCAAACCTCCTGCCTTTGGATTGACAGTGCAACCCCTTACCCACTAAGCCATCAGAATGTAATCCCTGGGTGGGTCAGTATGAATGCAGATGCTGGATCAATGGCCCTGCTCCCATCTCCCTTCTCTCTTTGCTAATCTCTAGGCTTCCCCAAGGCTGTAGAGGTGGAGGACTGTATTAGTGTCATAAGGTTGCTGTAAAAAGCTAGGTAACTTAAAACAATGGACATTTATTCTTTCGTAGTATTAGGGTCGCTATGAGTTGTCTACGACTCGACGGCATTAAACAACAACAACAGTGTTAGGGGGTAAATGTAGGGTGATGACAGGGCCATGTTCTCTCCTAAGACACTAGGGGAGGATCCTTTCTTGTGTCTTTCAATTTTTTATAGTGCCATGATTCACACTTTGACAGCATAACTCCAACCTCTGTCTCTACCTTTGCATTGCTGTCTTCCTTCTGTGTCTGTCTCTGTGTCTTGTCTTTTCTTATAAGACACCAGATATATTGGATTAGAGTACACCTACCCCAATATTCACAATCAACACTCTTGGCATTAGCAGTCAGGAAATCAAAAGACGAATTGCATTGGTAAGCTTTGCTGTCAGAGACCTCTCCAGAGTGCTAAAGAGCAACGACATCAGTCTAGAGACTAAAGTGTGTCTGACCCAGGCCATGGTCATCTCAATTGCAACTGAGAGCTGGACAATGACTAAGGATGACAGAAGAAGAATTGATACCTTTGAGCTGTGGTGAGTATTTGAAAAGAGGATTGAACATCTCATGGACTGACAAGAAAACAAACAGCTCTGTCCTGGAAAGGAAGTTCTTTCTTGGCAGCAAGAATTTTGAAGCTGAGTTTCACATTAGGCACATGGCTAGGAAAGACCAGTCCTTAGATAAGGCATCAAGCTTGTAAGGGTGGAGTGGAGTGTCAACACAGGAAAGGAGGACCCTGGATTAGATAGATTGACACAGTGACTGTGGCAATGAGGGCAGGTGTGCCAGAGACAGTAAGGTTGGTTCAGGATAGGGCAAGGTTCGGAGCTATTGTTCCTTAGGTTGCTGTGAGTCATAGGAAACTTGACAACACATAACAAAGCAATTCCTCAGGGAGCTCTGGTGACCTAGTGGCAAGAAGCTGCACTGCAATCCAGAGGCATGTGGTTCGAATCCACCAGATCCTCTGCTGGAGAAGGGGGGATAATCTCCTCCTGTACTAGTCAGATCCAATTTGACGGTACACGCACAAAAAATAATAAAAAAAATTTAAAAAAACAAAACAAAAAACCAAAGCAACTCCTTTATAACTTTTCAAGTTAATTGCATCTGCAGAAATGCTATGCATTTGCAAATATGGTCATATTCACAGAAGCTAGGACTTGAATATAATTTTTTGGGGGGACAGTGAGCTCTGGTGGCATTGTCTGTAGTAGATTGTGTTGTTAAATCTCAACTTAGGTTCAAATCCACCACCTGCTCCAAGCAAGAAAAAGGAGCAGTCTTCTCCCATTACACGTTATAGCCTGGAAACCCTGGGGAGGGGAAAGGGAAGATACTATGAGTTGAAACCGACTGGATAGCAGTGAGTGAGTTTTTTTATGGAGACACAAGTCTATCCATAAAAAGAACTAAACTGTTGCATCCTCAGGGACACTGACATTCCAGTTTCACTGAGTTTCTGTTCTCTCCCAGTTGCTGTTCCACGAACACCCTCACTGTCTCCTCCATTGCCCATCTTTCACTAACCTGTAAGGTTGATCCCCTTTCTCTCTTGGTTTCCTCAAGATAGTGTCCACAGCTTCTGGGGCTGAGGGCTTGTTATTTTCTTGTCAAACTCAGGTAGGTGAAGAACAATGTCCAGGAGATCTGGCCACTGAAACATCTCAGTACTCAGGCCAGATGCTGAGCCTAAGCCTCCTGCCAAACCAGTTCTTGCCTCTGTAAATGTCATCTCCAAGGCCTGTTTGGTCATTCCAAAAACTGGGCTTCCCTCGGCTTCTCCCTCCCTCCCCGTCTTGATTCCCCAACCCTTCCCTGCCTCACCCTGGATCTCCACTGTGGCTAGCTGAATGTTATTTCCCAGGAGGACTCCTGGGCCCAGGTAAGTCAAGGGCCATAGCCAGACTCTGAAGCTAGAGAACATGGAGGTTCTTGGGAGAGTGTCCTGATCTCTACTGTGGAGTTCTACAAACTGAAGCTCTGCTTATCTAGTACTGTGTTCCCAACACAATTATTTTTTTGACCCAGAAGCTAAAGGAAGGAAATGACAAGTCAAAGGGCTAGACTTCATTCCAGCACCAACCTCTACAAGCACATGTCCAAAGTATGTCAGACAAAGCTTCAGAATCCTTGCCTCCAAGGAGCAGCCTTGGAGGTTTCACCCTCTTTAGGATAAACCTGTTTGTTCTCATAGCAATCCATGGTATATTCAATACTCTTCTCCAGCACCACAACTCAAAGGCATCAATTCTCCTTCTATCCTCCCTAGTCATTATCCAGCTCACTGATGCATAGCAAGTAGTTGCAAAGACTATGGCATGGCACCTTAGCCTCCAGACTGACTTCGTTGCTCTTCAGTTCTTTGGAGAGGTCTTGGACAGCAGACTTTACCAATGCAATTAGGGAGAAATAGATATGGTGGTGGTTGTTGTTATGTGCCATCAAGTCACCTGTGACTCATAGTGACCCTATGTACATTAACTCTGAACTGTGCCCTATCCTGAGTCAATTTTATCATCTCCAATAGACCTAATCCCACTTCTCCAGTCACTGAGTCAATCCAACTCATCTTGGGTCTTCTTTTCCTACGCTGTCCTGCCACCCTTCCAAGCATGATGCTCTTCTCCAAGCACTGTTCTCTCCCGGCCATGTGCCCAAAGTATGTGAGATGGAGCTTCAAAATCTTTGCCACCAGGGAGCAGCTTGGTTTCACCCTCTCTAGGACAAATCTGTTTGTTCTCCTGGCAGTCCATGGTATGTTTAACACTCTTCTCCAGCACCATAGCTCAAAGGCATTGATCCTTCTTCTATAATCCTAGTTGAGCTCTCTGATGCTTAGCAAATAATTAAAAGGCCATGGGCTGTATAAGGCATGCCTTGATCTCCAGACTGACATCATTGCTCTTCAGTACTCTAGAGAGGTCCCTGAAAGCTGACTTTTCCAACATAATTCGTCTTTTGATTTCTTGACTGCTGTTGCCAAGAGTATTGATTGTGGAACCAGTCGAACTGAAGTTGTTAACAATCTCAATCTCTTTTCTGTCTATCATCAAGCTGCCAGTTGGCCCAATGGTGAGAATTTTTGTTTTTGTGATGTTGAGCTTCAATCCATATTACACTTAAGGAAAAAGAACAAAAACCAGCCTTGTGGAGCATAGTTCTACCTGATGCATGGGATGTGGTGCACTGAATTATTGTGGTCTTTCTAGCGATAATCTTTGTAACATCCGTTAAATGACTAGGTTGAACTATACACATGTGAGATGTTTGTGACCCACCAAAAGGACCGGATAGCTTGTTAATAAAGTAAGTAAGGTATAAAGCACTCTTACAGGATGGGTCCAAGCAGACTAGGCACATGGGAACCTAAGGGAAGACTGGTCAGTTTTTCCATCCTGCTAGGCATAACATGGGCCATCGTAGAGGCAGATAGGTAGAAGGATCTCACTACCATGAAAAAAGAGGAGCCACATCCTTTGGATCCAAGATAGATCCCTTAATTGGACCTGCTCACGCCAGGAGACAGAAAATGCTGCAATAGTTTGCTGATTCACTTGGCTTCAGGGCCATGGAATAAGATAGCTAAGCACCTTTGGGCAAGAGGTTTGCTGGAGGATTTGGGTGCCTCCAGGCAGTTGGCAGAGCCAAGTAGATTGACCCAAGAGCTAGAGTTAAAGTAAACACCTCCAGGTCCAGGCTTTTTTAACAGAGTTGGATGCCACTGGGTTCAAATACCAACAAAGAGCTTTGTAAGACTTGCCAGGGTAAGCAGAAGCCAAGGAGCTATGACACCAAGAGGTCAACTGGCTAGAGAGAGGCCAGCCTGTGGGCATTGCAAAGAAGAGGCCATCCTGACTGAAGATCAGTGTCCTGAATCATTTCTTCTTTTTTAAATATTTTTTTGGTATATGTGAAACTTATTGTTATGTGCTATTAGATTGGAATTGCCTCATGACTGGCCTTCCAGCAGGTTCCCAGAAATAGTGGCTCTCACAGGAGGAGGTTGCCCATCTTTCTCCTGTGGAGCAACTGGTGGATCCGAACTGTATGCTTTTGAGTTGGCAGAGCATCTCTTTACCGCAAAGCTGCCAGGGCTCCACCTCAGTCATCTCTGATCTTGAATTGTAACCTGTGTTCCTAATAAACTTCCCAATCATAGTTATTGTCTACAAATTCTGTGTGACCATTGCAACAAATGACATAACCCAGCAGAGACATGCAGAACCCTACAAGAGGGACGTTTTGCTCTCAGAACTAAAAAAAAAAAGGCTGGAGGGTGGGGTGTGTCTGTTCTCACAGACACCAACAATGGGTTGTTAACAGTGACAGTCACTCTCTCTCATGAAGTTCAAGAAGGTCCAATGTCATTTTTACATGAGGTTACCATGACTTGAAATTTAGTCCATACAAACTGATTAGAAAAAAATATAACACATAAGCGTTTTATGAGCAACATTGTAATTTTCAGGCACTTTCCCTTGTTCTTGGTGCATGCATGGAACCCTGAGTTGGGGGGATCCTGAAACACTGAAGACCCAAAGAGACTCCCTGTCCTTTTTTTCTTTCCTTATCAATGCAACATTTAATCAGAAATGTATCATCCTTTAGATTTGCCATGTTAGCAACAGTAAAATTGATCACACAATAACAGTCTCTTAGTGTCTGAGTCATTTGGTTCATAAAAAATGAGTCAAAGGCAAAAACTTAAAATAATTCTCCTCTTCTGAGTTCTTCCCATGAACATAATACACTCACTCCCTTCTAAGTTTTCTATCTAATAGTTCAAATTATTGTTGTCTATTTGATCCCATGTTATTGTTAGATGCCATCAAGTTGAGAATGACTTGTAGTGACTCTGTGAACAGCCAACCTAAAACCTGTCCTACCCATCTTCTCCATCTCTGAGACACTAGAATCCACTGCTGAAGTCACAGCGTCGATCCATCTCATTGAAGGTCATATCCTACTTCATTGAACCTCCACCTTTCCAAACATGATGTCCCTTTTCTTTTTTTATTATGTGTGTGTGTGTGTGTGTGTGTGTGTGTGTACCATCAAATCGGATCTGACTGGTACAGGAGGAGATTGTCCCTCCTTTTCCTGGCAGAGCATCTGGTGGATTTGAACCGTGCACCTCTGGAATTGCAGTGCAGCTTCTTGCCACTAGGCCACCAGAGCTCCCCTATGATGTCCCTTTTCAAAGAATAACCTTGCCTAGCTACATGTCCAAAGTATGAAAGATGAAGCTTTGTGATCCTTGCCTCCAATTCCAGGACATATGTTTGTTCTTTGGGCAGTTCATAGTATGTTCAGTACTCTTCACCAGTACCACAACTCAAAGGCATCAATTCTTCCTCTGTCATCATTGTTCATTGTCCAGCTCTCTGATGTGTAGCAGGTGATTGAGAAGACCATAGCCTGAGTCAGTCACACCTTAGTCTTCAAACTGATATTATTGCTCTTCAGTATTTTGGAGCAGACTTGTCCAGTGCAATTCATCTCCTGATTTCCTGACTGCTGGCTGAGGTGTTGATTATTGATCCAAGCAAGACGAAATAATTCATAGCTTCAAGCTTTTCTCCATCTATCATTATGTTGACTGTTGGTCTTATGGTGAAGAGTTTTATCTTCTTGATGTTGAGATGTAATCCATACCGAAGGCTGTAGTCTTTGACCTTCAGCAGCAAGCGTTCATATTCTCCTCACTGGGTTTTCTCAGGCTGCAAATCTGAACGCAAGAAGACGGCTTCATCCTTCTCAGGAAGAGCTGCCTAAGGAGGAAGGATCTGTCGCGTAATGACTGAACCCGGGAGGGAAGTGACGTTCAAAGAGGCAAAGAAGTCAGAGAAGACTGCCCTCCTCACATCTTCCAGGAACAGCTCGTTGGAGCCACCTCTCATGCAAGCCCGCTTCCACTTGCAGGTTCATCCTCCCCAGGCTCTCCCAGCCCCTCTGTTTCAGGATTCCAAGAGATGTTGCCATAATTCGCAGAGGACACCATCCGCCCTCTGATTGGCCGAGATCAAACGAAGATCGCGCTCCCATTCGTCAGAAGGAGAACCTTGACAAATCCCATTGGCTGCACTGTCCGCGGGTCTCTGTCAGCTTTGAGGCGGAGGCGGCGCGGGGAGGGGGCGGGAGAGGGGCTCGCTGTTGCTGTGGTTACACCGAGGCACGTGTGCAGTCCCGGAAGCGAGTCGGGGAAGGGGACCCGCGCGAGCCTCGGGAGGAAACGCCGCTGGGTCGGCTGCGATCGGTCCGGCTGGGCCATGGAGTCGCCGCCTCGGTGCGCGCCCCAGCCTGGGCCCCGCTGCCTTCTGCCTCTCTGCCTGCTGCTGCTGCTGCTGTCGACCTCGGAGCTGGGCCTGAGCCCGGCTGGAGCCGAAGAGACCGACTGGGTCCGTTTGCCCAGCAAATGCGAAGGTGAGGGGGCGTATCTGCTCGAGAGGTGGGGTTCCAGGGGCGGGGTTTGCGGAGAAGGGTCTGCAGAGTGGAAGGTCCTGGGCTCTTGGGTGAAGAGGCTTTTCATGCACTGAACCGAATGCATTGCATGCCATTGTAGGCGTCGGGGACACGAGGGTGGGCAGAAGGTCCACCCTTAGACCTGGAATTCATGAATTGCTAAAAGCAAACAGTTGTCATCCAGAACCATAGATGACATGGTAGGGAAAGGGTTTAGGGGGCTGGAGCAGGGAGAGGCTGTGTGTAGACAGGTTCAGAAAAGGCATCATATGGGGAAGTCTGAAATAATTAGGAGTAAGCCAAGTGAAGAGAAGAAAAAAAAGCTACAGATTATAAAGCTAAGAATAGATTTGAGGAACTGAAGCATTGAGTATGACTTGCCCTGGGGAAGAAGGAACTGTCCCCTTTGTGCCCTCACCTCAACCTAGTCTGTGTGGTTGTATACCCCTGGGAGCTGCTTAAGGAGAGAGACTTGGAAGACATTTCAAAGTGCCTGATAGGAATTCAGTCAGTGTTTCTTAAAGATAAATATGCGTAAATGGGAGCTGTGAAAATGGCCAGTAGCTTGAGGTGCGACTGTTGAGAGTGAAAGTTGAAATGGGCCTGTAGCTTGTGGAGGAGGAGGGAGAGGCTGGGACTTAAGGGATCCTTTCAGGTAATGAGTAGAACCTAGGGAGCCTTGGTGAGGAAGGAAGACTTCAGGAGAAAGGGAGTGAGGCCCACAGAATAGGAGGATCAGACACATGAGACTTCAGGAGAACCAGGGCTGTGAAGGACTGTCTCTTTTCCGCTGCCTTCTCTGTCACTCCCCACTTTCTTAACTCCAGGCCCCTCAGATAGCTTGCTGTGTGTAACTCCCTTTATCCTAATTCACAGCTTACAGCCAGATGTTCCCTAAGCACAAGGACATGAGAGTGAGATGGTTTGGACCCATAAGCCTTACATTTGTGAGATTAGAGGTCAGATGCTCCAGAGATGAGCTGACTTCACTGTGTGGGGGCTCATGGATGTCATGATGCCTTCCAGCCCTCTCTTGAATAAAAACAGTCAAAAGGTGGAGAAGCTTTCTTCTACTTGTCCTTTGGAGGTTTTCATTTCCTCTTTGTTTTCTGATTCTGTTTGCAAAAAGACCCTGCAGTTTTTCTTAATGTTCTCATAGTTTAAGCAGCTCAAATTTCTTTTCCCTTGGGAGACATTCACAGAGTCATCAATGCATAAAACTGGCAGGGAGGGATCTCAGAGATCATTCTAGAACAACTTCATTTTGTAGATAATTAATGAAGAGTTTTAATGATAATTTTTCATTTTAAAGGGATTTTCAGTTCTAGGATGGCTGGGCCGACTCCAGCCTTAGGCTGCTTATAATTATACTTGGTTTTATTATTTATTCTTATTAGAATACCTTTGTTATTAGATGCTGATTGTGTCTGGCCCACAAAGCCCGCCTCTTGGCTCAGTAACCCGAGAGGAACAGGCCTCAGCAGAGAGGATGGAGAACCTGCCCAGAAAAAAGAGTGGGTGGATGTCTCTGGGGGTCTAGGGTTTGGGGTCTGTGCCACGAAACAGCTTTGAGTCTGGTTCTGGGTGGGAACTCCAGAGAGGAGGTCTTGAGAGGTTAAGGTTTGAATAAGTTGAGAAGCAAGATTGTGTTTCATGGATAAAAGAAAGAAAAGATGTTCCAGCCCCCCAGGCCTGGAATACTGTGTATTGAGGGCGTGGGAGAAGGGTGCAGAACAGCCAGGAAAATAAAGAGTTGGCACAGAGTAGGAGAGAAACAGGAACCCAGATGGTCTTGGCGCGAGAGCCAAGATGGTGAGAGACCCTCCATTCATCTCAGATTCTGAGATCATCAGAATCCCTTGTGCAATTTTCATGTGTTCCAAGTTTTCCAAGTCAATAAGTAATAAATATGTTCTAAAATTTCACCGAAGAAACCTCCGGGGATGCCTTTATTTTGATGCTACATTGGTGTTCTACCAAGCTCTGCTGTTAGCGTTATCACAGTGTTTTGACATTCAGCCTGCCAGATGGCTTTCCATTCAGAGGCATCACAAACTCTTCAACCACTTGGTGTCTGTCAGCAGTCAATGGTGTCTGTCAGTCAGCATATATAGAGTCCCAGAATAGGGACATCTGGAAGGCACCCAATACCTGATGCTCCCTCAGGGGACTTTTGTAGACTAGCTGGAGAGACACATGGCATGAGTAAAGTCCTTAATGAGAACTTCAAACCTTCAGAAGCCCTAGTGAAGTCAAGAGCACCTGAGATTGGCCCAGAAGGGCCTCCTGGAGGAAGAGACTTGAAGTTGGGAGAATGAATGTACAGAGAAGGCTCTAAAGGGCATTAGGCACTTACTGGGGGGACACCCTCAGTAAGATGGATATACACAGTGACTGTAACAGTGCACTTGAGCCTGTTAGACACCAGAAAGATGGTGTAGGAGAGGGCAAGTTTATGATCTGTTTGGTTTGAGATGCAGTTGACTTCATGGCTCCTAAAAACAAGGCCTTACCCTAAACCTATTAAACAAAAAAATGTTTAAAACTCATCAGGTGGTTAAAATGCTAAATCAAGTTTGAGAAACACTGACTTAGAGTAAAGGCCCTGCTGCTGGGTTTCTAGGAGTCATGGTGGCAGAGTGGTTAAAGAGTTCAGTTTCTAATGGAGAGGTCAGTGGTTCAAACTCATCAGCCACTCTGAGGGACAAAGAGGAGGCAGTCAGCTTCTGGGAAGATTTATAGCCTTGGAAACGCTGCAGAAAGTTCTATTCTGTACTACAGAGTCTCTGTACTTTGGGACTGACTCGATGACGGTGAGTTTGGTTTTATGGTCCCAAGCACCTCACAAAGTGTGTCTGTTGAGACTTCTCTTCCTTTCTGAATGAATTTGATAGCAAGGAAGTTAGCTTTTTGTTTCTACTTTAGAGAAAGTATATAGAAGAGAGTGACTTTGTTTTTATTGCTATGTCTCCAGGCAGGGTCTGACACTTAAGAATTGCCCTTGAGGAAGAGGAAATGAGAAAATAAATGTACAAAAGTGCTGGCGAAATGCCCGTGGAGGAGATAGAGTAAGGTAACTTGGTAGGAATAGAGAGCTAGTGTTTGAACAGTCTGTGAACTTAAGTAAACAGCCATACAAGGCATGTTGAGGACAGTTGGGAAAATTTGAATATGAATGGAGTCCTAGATGACTTTGAAATGATTGTTTATTTTCCAAGTGTCATATTTCATTATGGTTACTTAGAAGGTTATCTCAACAGATGAATGATGACATATTTAGGGGTGACAGGTCATGGTGTCTACAATGTACTTTTTTTTTTTAAATTGTGGTTGGGGTGAACAATTACAGAGCAAATTAGCTTTCCATTCAGTAACACAGTCATTTTGTTTCATGACATTGGTTACATTACCTACTATGTAACAGCACTCATCCTGTGTTCCTTATTTCCATTCCCCCTCTGTGCCCCTTCCTGTCTTCTGAACTTTGTTAGACAAATACTAACCTTTTGGTAAGGAGTTCTGGTGGCCTAGTGGCAAGAAGCTGTGCTGCACTCCCAGAAGCTTGTGGTTCAAATCCACCAGCTGCTCTGCGGGATAAGGATGGGTAACCTTCTCCTTTGTGATTAACTGCCTCCATGGACGGCCAGCTGTGAATCAGTTCTGACTTGGCAGAGCACATACTTTCAGTGAGTGGAAGGATCAACCTGGGATAAAGGCAAACCAGTATATTAAAAAAAGGCAGCAGACTATTGCAATTAGCAAATAGTTTAAAAGGGAAGGGGAAGAAGGACAAGGATATCCTTCCAACAGCAGAGATTAATAGGAGGATAAGGGAATGAAGAAATCAGGTTAAGTGCAAGGGGGAACTTGAGTAGTCAGGTAGAGAAAAGTAACAGATCAGTAGTAACTATATAAAACACAGTGTGCAGAAATGATAATATGAAATAGTGTATATAAATAATTGCATAAAAGTGAATGATGGTGTAAATAAATAATGTATTTTAAGAAGAAAACAAAAAGCCCCAGTGAGGGATATTGTGAGACATTATTTCCATTCAGTAACACATTCATTTTGTTTCATGACATTGGTTATAGGATGATGGTTATGTATCCTTTGACTTTTCTGTATGTTTGAAAATTTTGGTGGACAAAAGAAGAGAGGTTAGTAGGAGAAGGGCCATGAGGGGCAATGAGGCAGCAGATATGGGGGCCACAGTGTTGAAGTCCTTCCGGGCCCTGAACATGGACTGTTGATAGGGGAGGACACCCGGATCCTGGGTCTGTCCCTTTTACTGGAATCTAGTCCTCATCAAGGAGCCCCAGTGGCACAGTGGGCCTGCAGCTGAAAGGTCATCAACTCCAACCCATCAGTCGATCTGCTCCCGTGAAGATTACAGCTTTGGAAACCCTCTATGGAGACTCTCCTTTGTCCTAGAGGGTTGGTGTGGGTTGGAATCGGCTTTGTGACAGTGAGCCTGGGTCCCTGTCAGGAGCACTCATGGGCTGTGTTGGGCCTCCTCCTCCAGTGTGTAAATATGTTGCCGTGGAGCTGAAGTCTGCCTTTGAAGAAACCGGCAAGACTAAGGAGGTGATTGACACAGGCTATGGCATCTTGGACCGGAAGGCCTCTGGTGTCAAATATACCAAATCGTAAGTGAGGGGCCTCTTGGTGGCCTGAGGGCCCTGGCATTCCCTTCTCGCTTCCAGCCAGACAAGTTCATGACCACAAGGGAGGCACTTCTCACACAGACCCACATTTTCTTACTATTCCTGTCCCTAATTTTTCAGCCTTTGTAAATCCTCTTCTAATTCATTCAGGCTTTGGGGTCCTTATCTGTAAAATCAAGACTGTTGGACTACTGACAGAGATGATCAGCAGCACTTTAATGACATTTAACATCAGATGCATTTGGTAATCATACAATCACTCTCCATGGAATCATTTTTAGTTTTGTTTAATAGAAAACTAAGTTGATTTTTTAATATTTAACAGAGGCCAATATCTGGGCAAAAGCCTAATGGATGCCAAAGAGAACTGCCCATTTATAAAGGAGAGAGCACCATTGTGCACAAGAAAGCGGTGAATTCAGGCATCCACAACCTCACAGACAACCTAGTTTACTGTGTAAATAGTACCAATAAATATTTGTGTTAACAAGAAAAAAAAAAGACTGTTGGACTAGATCAGTGACTCCCAGACTCTAGGATTTCACAGACCAGTGCAATTTTTTTTTCTCCCCTTAACAAAAATTGGTCGCATAAGATTACCACCTTTGTATTTTCCCTGGTAAAGTTGTTTTTTGGTTTTTTTTTTTTTAAACTAGAGAACAACAAAACTCAGCTCAAAACCAATACATTTTACTTTCTTGAAAAAAAATAAAAATCTGAAGACAGACTCAGTTAGTTTTGTGAAGAATTCCTTCTTTTCATTCTTTTGCATTGGACCCGTTAAACTTTTGTCTCTCTGGTCTGTGTTCCAGCATCTCAGAGCCCCCAGACCAGATGACCTATCTTCCTTCCAGCTCTGACTTCCCGTTGGTGAGATGTGCAGGTGTTGGGCAGCAGGGCTGGCGGGTCGGAGCGCTAATGCACTGGGCCTGGGAGGGAGGGAGCTTAGTTCTGGTGCTGCTGTCTCGGCAGGGACTTACGGTTAATTGAAGTCACTGAAACCATCTGCAAAAGGCTCCTGGACTACAGCCTGCACAAGGAGAGGACCGGCAGCAACCGATTCGCCAAGGTTGGGTTTGCACTTGCCCCTCATTCCCTCCAGGACCAGGCCTGCGAATATGTCTGTGTCAGTTTAGCAGGGACGCCATCTGAGGGCCACGCCCTGGGAGGTGCTGTCTTTGGCCTCTTCCCATTCTCAATTGGTGGCCCTTTTCTCTCTCTGTTTAACTTTCCATCCTGGGTGGCCTGGTAGCAGGAACATCGGTCATGGCCAGGGCCTGCCCATCAGGTGCTTCAGCCTCCAACACAGGCAGAAATACCTTAGGCGACCTCCCGGAGGCCTAAGCTACTTGAGCAGGAAGACCTGAGCAAGGTTCAGGATATGAAGTAGCATAAATGGTCTTATATTTTAAACATGCTGCTAGAAAATTCTATTCCTTGGTGAAGAATATCATGTTTGAAAGGGTGGAGGGTCAGCAACGGAGAGGAAGACCCCCATCGAGATGGACCAACACAGTATCAGCAGCAGTGGGCCCACGTGTATCCAGGATGGCGCAGGATAGGACGGGATCCGGTCTGTTGTTCCTAGGGTCACTGTGAGCCATACTTGACTCAACAGCATCTAACAACAGGAGTTTAGTAAAAGATGCAGGTGATTGCCCTTCCCCTCCTCTGGGCCCGCATAACTGATACTGGGACTCAGCTAGGGTGCCTGTGTCCCAAGTTTAATTACTGTCTGGTGTACACAGGTGCCTCTTTCCCTGGGCACAAAAGCCCAGGTCTGGCTTTATACTGAGCATATGGTGGGAGAGTTGTGGGCCTCACATTTTTCTACCAAGTTCTCTTCTGGCAAACGAGATAGGTCTTAAGTCCCTAGGAGACCTCAGGGCATGACCGAAAGCAGCTTTTCTTTTGTAAGATTGGTGTGAGTTTTGTGCTCTACTCAAAATAACCCTATATTTGTTTTAATAGGAAAATACTTAGTTACTTTCCACGACATGAGACGCAATCTAAACTTCCACCACTAGGGGAGTAGTTAGGGGCACTCTGGTGGCCTAGTGGGTAAGGAGTGGTGCTGCCCACCCCAACGGCTCACAGTTCAAGCCTACTAGCTGCTCCACAGGAGGAGGATGGACCATCTCTTCCCACTATGGGTCAACTGGGAGTCAGTACCAGCTCAACAGCACATAACAACAGGGAAGTAGTTAAATAAATGGTGTAATTATTGGGTAGAGAATTATGTAGCTGTTAAAAAGGAATGAGCTATCTCTTTATGAGCTCAATGGAAATTAATTCCAAAATAATACTGTAATATTAAAAAAGATAAGGTGCTTAATTGTGTGCCTATTGATTGTATAAACCATAAGTAGGAAAACTGTGTGTATTTCCATATATTTGTACACCTTGACTCTGAAATGTCAAGAAGATAGATAATATATTGGGCTAGTGGCAAGAAGCTGTGCTGCAATCCCAAAGGCACGTGGTTCGAGGCCACCAGCTGCTCCAAGGGAGAAGGATGGGCAATCGCCTCCTGAACTGCCCCTGAAAACCCCCCGAAGGGTCAGCTCTGGGTTGGTTCCGACTCTGTGGTACACAACAACAGATAGTCTGTTGTATCTGAAAAGACCTGGATCCTAAGAGGGAGTTTTTCAACAGAATAAAGGGTCTTTCATGCCTTGGCTGTGTCGTCTTTTCACCACGGAAGAGCGTAAGGAAGGCCTAGGGAGAAGCTGACGTGCTGAGAAGTGCATGCACCTCCACTGTTCCACAAGAGGAGGGGAAGGCTGAGGCACTGTTTCTCAGGAGAAGGAATCTTAAGTTCAAAGACTGACAGGGCTAGGGGAGTGATTGTCTGTCTCTAAGAGTAGGTGTTACATATAGCGGTTGGGGGAAGGAAGGCCTGATGCTAGAGAGGGAAAGGAAAGCAGGTGTGAAAAGCAGGCCCTCACTTTGTAGCTAGATGGGTGGGCTTCCAGCCCTGCCTGGAGAAGAGGATGGGATGTGGGCACAGTGCCCCCCATATGTGGCCGCCTCTTCCAGGGCATGTCGGAGACCTTTGAGACGCTGCACAACCTGGTGCACAAAGGAGTCAAGGTGGTGATGGACATCCCCTATGAGCTGTGGAATGAGACCTCAGCGGAGGTGGCCGACCTCAAGAAGCAGGTAGAGGTTCTTCAGCTCTGGGGGCTCCATTCCCAGGGAGGCTGGACGGGGGTGGGGTGCATGGCTGGCCAAGGCCCTTCAGCTCCCCGGCTTCAGTGTCCCTGGGAGGACCATGGCCGTCTGCCCTCTGGCAGCGGGTTGTGATGTGTGCGCCTGTGAGGCAGCATGTCTATGAGACGGCCTGGAGCTTGGGCTCTGATGTGCGCCGTTGTGGTTGACAGTGCGACGTGCTGGTGGAGGAGTTCGAGGAGGTGATCGAGGACTGGTACCGGCACCACCAGGAGCAGGACCTGACCGAGTTCCTCTGTGCCAACCACGTGCTCAAGGGAAAGGACACCAGTGAGTATGACAGAGAGGACGGGCCAGTGGTGTGGCCCCCAGGGGAGGAAAGTGGGGGGAGAGGGGTTAGAAGGGAAATTGAGGGGTCCTGGGCTCTCTAGCCACAGGCCATGCTGATCTGTGAGGCTCTGACACCAGGTGACAGCCTGTGAGTCACGCTGGTGCCCCTGCGGGGCCACGCGAGGAAGGGGATGAGCCACTATCCAGCCGCTCTCCAGTCACCGCCTCTCGCCCTGGAAGCCACGTCTGAGGCACTCCGTTTGAGTATCTTCCCCCCCCCCCAAGGTTGCCTGGCAGAGAAATGGTCCGGCAAGAAGGGGGACACAGCCGCCCTGGGAGGGAAGAAGTCCAAGAAGAAGGGCAGCAAGGCCAAAGCCTCAGGCGGCAGGAGTGGTGGCAGCCAACAGCGGAAGGAGCTTGGAGGCCTCGAGGGCGATCCTGGCCCCGAGGAGGAGGAGGAGGGCATCCAGCAGGCCTCCCCCCTCACACACAGCCCCCCTGATGAGCTCTGAGCCTCACCCGGTGCCCCCTGTGCGAAGGGCGTAGCAGAGATCCCCAATCTGGAAGTGGAAGAGGCTGGGGCATGGCTCCAGTGGGCAGAGACAGCCTCCCCAGGCCCAGGGCCCCCCTGCCTCGGCTGTGCCCCTCGGCTGTGCCCTGCAGCCCCGAGGAGGAACTGCACAGGAGAAGCACGAGCAGTAGCAGAGCAGAGTTGTCTGAGCCCATCGTTTCTGGCCATCTGACGCCTCTCCCGTGCCGGGCCTGTGCAGGCCGGGAGATTGCAGACCCGCTGAGGACTTGGGGTGCCCAGAGCCCAGAGGGGGCCCCTCAGCCTCTGCTCCCCAGCCACTCCCCGCAGGAAAGCAGACCTCAGCACCCCCAGCCTGTTCCGGCCAACCTCTTTTGTGGACGCCTCACACCGGCCCCCTTCCCCGGGGCCCACGCTCCACTGTGCAGAGTAAAAACTCTTTGGCCTTTTTTGTCCACATTTCTGAATCCTTTCCACCTCTCAGAGGTGTCCTGCAGCCCCTTGTTACTCCTGCCTGACCCTCACGTTCTCTCCTGGGAGCCAGTGATGAGGATTCTGGCTCTACCCTCCCACCAGAGGCAGAACTTGCTGGCTATGGGGAACAGCAAGCACAGGGAAGACCAGAGTGGTTTTGGGATGAGGAGATGAAGCACCCCAACCCTGTTGCTTAGCTGAACTTCACAGGACAGCTGTTTACAGGGCAACTGTTCCAGCCACCCCTGTTTTTGCTGAGTGCTCCCAGACCCACCCGGCTCTGCTCCCTGGCAGGGTGGGCCTCCCTTTCCCTGGACCCATTTGCCCTCATTTCCTTCCCTTGGTTGCCCCACCAGCTCTACCTTCTCCTTCACCCACGCTGCCTGCTGTTCTTGGACCTTGCTCGCTGGTGACCACACTTGGTCACTCCGCCCTTCCCAGCTGGAATCCGAGGGGAGGACATCTCAGTAGTGTCCCCTGCACACATGCACACCCACACCCCTCCGTTACACCATGTGCCCTTGGCCCGAGGACAAAGGAAAGGCCAGGCTCAGTCCCTCCCCTGACAGTCCTGAGGGCAGGCAGCTGGGCAATAGTGGTGACAGCTGTGGGTCTTCCCAAGCCCCAGTGCACTTGTGGATAGTAGAAGAAGAAATAGGCCCAAGTCAGGCAATGCGCCCCATGTCCTACAGCTAATACCTGGTGTTTCTGGGGACAGTGGTGCATTCGGCCTTGGATTTTCACATTAGAAAGGTCTGCTGTATTTTCCACTACTTCCCAACTGGCAGGGTTCCTTCCCAGCACCTGGCACTAAAAATGAAATTCATGCTGAACTGGTTTGGTTTCTTGGCCCAAAGCCACAGCCTTCCAACATGGCTCTTTTGAAAGGAAAGTAGGAAGCATTCCTTTTCCAGGAAGGAGACAGTGGTGAGTGTGCCCTCACAGTCTGTGCATACGACCCTGGTGCCCCTACAGCCAGTGCACATTACTTGGGTGCCCTCACAGCCTGTTCATACCACTTAGGCATCCACATGGCACATGCACACCACTCAGGTGCCCCCACAGCCAGTGCACAAGATCCAGGTGCCCTCACAGCCAGTGCACAAGACCCGGGTGCCCTCACAGCCTGTGCACACGACTCCAGTGCCCCCACGGCCAGTTCACACATGACAGGTGCACTCGCAGCCTGTGCACATGACTTGAGTGCCCTTGTGGCTGGTGCACCCTGTCTCACACCTATCCTGGATGGGCCCAGCTTGGAGGAGTCCTGTAAGGGCTCTTGGGGTCCTGTGAAACTGCACTGGGGTCTGAACTTGGGATGGGACCATCTTAGGCTCAGCTCCTCCCTTTTCTCCTACTTAAGGTAGCCTTGGCCATTGATAGTAGAGCTAGCAGAGCTGTTTTTCTGGCTTTTGAGGCTGAAAACAAGGTCCTTGGGTGAAGATAAGTCTTTTAAGTTTAACCCCTCTCCTCCCTATCTCCAGGACCGGTAGATACCATTAAAAACACTGGTGGGGCAAGCTCTGGTGGCCCAGTGACAAGAAGCTGCCCTGCAATCCCAGAGGTGAGCAAATCAAATCCACCAGATGCTCTGCTGGAGAAGGAGGGACAATCTTCTCCTGTACCAGTCAGATCCAATTTGATGGTACACACACACACACAAATAATTAAAAATTTAAAAAAAAAAACACTGGTGGGCATTGAGAACCTAATCTAGTCTCAGGTTCTGCCCTGGACTTCATTCGAAGCATAGAAAGATAGGATAGGGGGTAGAACCCAGGATGGACAAATGTAGTGTCTTGTACTCTCTAGTGTTTAGTGACCTTTCTCTGATTCCCACTCCCCTCCCTTCCCCCCATATTGTCACAAAGCTACAGCATTTTGGTACCTGCTCTGTCTCTGGTCCCACTGCTGCATTGATCCTTAAGGCATGATGGGGCAAAGGCCTATCCCCTTAGCAGGGTGTTGGCACCATGGTCCAATCCCAGGCCTGGGGATAGGCCACACTGTCCTGTTTTACCATTTGACCTGTGGCTGCTCGGTGACAGTCCCCTTCCCCCTCCTGATGGCCAGGCTTGTTGCACATTCCCCAGCTCTCCACCTCATCCACCCCTGCTCCTCAGTCCAAGAAAAGGCAGAGATGAACCTGGCTTTCTGGATCTTACCCTCTGCACACCACACATAAAAGTCCATTAAAACTTCATTGTGTCCTGATTTCCCCCACTTACCGTATGAAGGAGGTGGCCTAAGGTTAATCTGACCTCCATGCCCCTGCAAAAGAGTTTCCTAAACTGGCCTGGACACCTGAGATGCTTGGTAAACATGCAGATGTCTGGACCCACCAAATCTGCTGAGTTGAAGACCTAGGATTCTGCTTCCTTAACAAGTGACTCTCACGGTGCAACCAAGAGGGACCTCCTCCTTCAGAGAAAGGCTCAAGGTGCTTCCAGCCCATGGTGACTCCATGTATGTCAGCAGAACTGTACTCAACAGGGTTTCAGCAGCTGGCTTTCCACATGGAGCTCACCAGACCTTGCAAGAAAGAAAGGGGTGACATAACTCTCCAACTCCTCTCTTAGCTGTTGATCACATTAACCATTTGTACCATCTTAGAGGTGTATCAACTCCATCAGTGTTTCGTGTGTGTGTGTGCGTGTGTGTGTGCTCTTACAAATGAGTATTTTTTTTAACTAGGAAAAAAGTAGCAATAATTCATTTCTGCAGTTTTATTTCCTGCTGAAAATCATGGACTGCACATTTCAATATGGATTGAACCTCAACATCAAGAAAACAAAGATTCTAACCACTGGGCCAATTGGCAGCATCATGATTGACAGTGAAGAGATTGTTATTGTTAACAACTTTAGTTTGCTTGGCTCCACAGTCAGCGCTCCTGGAACCAGCAGCCAGGAAATCAAAAGATGAATTGCTATCAGAGACGTCTCCAGAGTTCTGAAGAGCAATGATGTAACTATAGAGATTAAGGTGTCTCTAAACCTGATGCAGGCCATGGTCTTTACAATTACTTGCTATGCATCAGAGAGCTGAATGATGACTAAGGATGATAGAAGGAGAATTGATGCCTTTGAGTTGTGGTGCTGGAGAAGAACACTGAATAGACCATGGACTGCTAGGAGAACAAACAAGTCCATCCTGGAGAAGATGAAACCAGGCTGATCCTTAGAAGCAAAGATTTTCAAGTTTCGTCTGACATATCAAAAGCCTGTTCAGGGAGGGACCAGTCCTTGGAGAGGGACAGCGCAGGAGGGGAAGATCCTTGATGAGATGGATTGACACAGTGGGGTAATAATTGAGGTAGGTGTAGCAGAGACAATTAGGTTGGCACAGGATAGAGACTGTTCAGGACTGTTGTACACAGGGTCGCTCTGA
>NW_006399767.1:14415788-14418687 GCF_000299155.1 Elephantulus edwardii | reverse complement strand
ATTGTGAACAAAGCCGCGATAAACATGGGTATGCATATATCTGGTAACAACAGTTTTATACATGGCAAACTTGAGGCCCAGTGACATTAAGAGATTTTTCTGGTGTTCTCCAGTTTGACAGCAGATCTAGTTCAGTCTCGGGTTCTTTCAATACTTGGTGAGATCTTTCTCCCTGAGCCTGATGAAGGCCTTCTCTTCTTCTCATAGTAGTTGTCTACTGACTATTGTCATTAGGTGCAACTCATAGCAACCTTATGAATACCCAACTGGACCTTTACCCTGTCGCACCATCTGCACCATCTGATATGCTTGAGCCCATTCTTACAGTCACTGTGTCTGTTCATCTTGTTGATGGTCTTCTTCCCTTTCTTGGACCCTCAGCCTTTCCCAGCATAATACCTTTTTCCAAGGGTTGATCCCTTTTGATCAGAGGTCCCTCCCAAGATGAAGTTCCAAAAATTTTTGCCTCTAAGGAACACCCTGGTTTCACTCCCTAAGTGTTTTCTTAAGAGAAAGGAGACCCTTGATGAAGTCACATTAGGCCAGGGTCTTGTCTGCAGAAGATTGACTTGTCAGTATCCCAAAATGGATCCATCTCTAGGGATTTCCATTAGCCAGCTCACAAAGGCAGGCAGACACACCATAGGCTGGTTTGTTCATGGTCTCAAGGCTGGATTCTAGGCTCAGAGATGGAGGCATCATGGCCAGTGTTTAGGAAACAGGCTGCTTATTTCCCAGTTCCTGGATAGCGTTTCCATGTAACCCCTTTGTGCAAGTTAGGAAAGGCTGCTCTTTATTAATTTTCACTTCTATCTACTGGAATGTCGTTTTATGTTTTCTTAGACTAAGACACTGTTTGCCAGAAAATTAAATACAGAAGCCTTCAAAAAAAATAATACAGAAGCCTTCAAGGTTTGCAATGTGAATGGAGTCCTTAAATGTAGAGCCCTTGAAAAATTCTTGAAATGAGGGGGAAATGTGGAGGTCTTGTGCAGTGCACAACCTGTCCAACTGTTTACAGCAGCCCTGCATCACTCTAGTGTCCAGGCACAAAGTGTTTATTCTGGAGCTCATCAGATCCTGTGGCCTGTCCTAAGTCACCTGTGTCAATGAGCAATGTCTAATCTATTACCAGGGCCCAGACTGTGTGTGCGCAACTGTGGTAAACAGAGAAGTAACAAAATAGTTGCCATTTCAACAGAGTCCATGCTACAGTGCAATGGCACTATATTCATGTCACCATTAATCATTTCAAATTTTTTTCCATCACCTGTACCAGATAGTGTACCATTTTCATGTAAAATATAACTTAGCAGATTTCTATGTCGAAGAAACCCTAACGGAGATGGTGATGGTAGCTGTTGGATGCCATCAAGTTGCTTCTCGTTCAGCAGCTCTGTGCTGCAACACATGACCCTGCACCATCTCTGTTACTCTCCTTGAGTCTGCAGTGGTAGCCACGACGTCAACTCATCGTCAGCTCACCATGTTGAAGGCACATCTTGAAGCTGCTTTTAGCAAAGTATGAAATGGTCAGAATTTCCTTTCTTATACATTGGTGAAATTTTCCTAAGTATGATAGTAATGAAGCCACTATTACTAGTGTTAAAACCTGTTGATCCAGGGAATTTATAGTCCTTGACTAGGCTTTGTTAGGGATCACCGAGTCTTATTTGTTACATTAAAAGTGCAAGAGAAGGGGAGCTCTGGTGACCTAGAGCAATCCCTAGATAAGTGGTTCAAATCCACCAGATGCTCTGCTGGAGAAGGAGGGGCAATCTCCTCCTGTACCAGTCAGATCTGATTTGATGGTACACACATACAAAAATAATAAAAAAAATTTTGAAAAGTGTTAAAAGTGCCAGAGAGCTCCCCTGTTCATAAAAAGTGATAGCGGAGTTCATGCAGGTGGTAGTTTCCCCTTTCTCCCCCCACACCCAGTGTTCAATCTGCGTAACCACACTAAGGAAGAACTGTTCCCAGCAGCATGAACTTGACATGGGTCCCTGGGACACAAATGGTTTGCACTGGATTGTTGAACTAAAGGATGGCAGTTCAAACTCACCCCATGGCACACCAGAGAAAATGACTTACTTCTGTAGAGTTCTGCCCTGTAACACATGAGGTTGTCATAAATTCGAAGTGGGCTGGAGTTTGCAATTTGCCATCCATCAACTAAAAGTTCAGTTTTACCTTTTACAAATGGAGAATAACCAGGATGTCTCCTATATGCAGGCAGTTACTGTTTATGTGTAACTCACAATTCCAGGATTTTAATGTGTCCTCAAACAGGACCTGATTAAGACTAATGAGAGCTCAAACCATTGCCCCTGCTCTGCTTACCACACATTTGAATGAGATATAAGAGTTACAGATCTACCTACATGAACAAATGGATAGTCTTAGCTATCCGTGATGTAAATTCTTTTTAAATTCATTATTAGTGGTGTATGCCATTTTAGCGAAATGAAATAAATAGAATATTGTAAAACTTTTAATGTATAGAAAATACTTCCATTTTTACTATATACCACCAAAAGAATATTCCACATATTTTTTATTTCCATTCATTTATTGTTACACTTTTCTCCCTGCCCACCCCTCCCCCCCAGTTTGCTCTTCTCTTTGAAAAGTAAAAGAAAAAGTATTTCTTTGTTATAAAATCCCTCCCCCCAAGTCCACTCCTCTATGCAGCCTTCATTCTAGACTCCTGTCATGACAATAATACCTAATCATATATCCTTTTTAAACAGTTCTCTCCCTCATTTGTTTCAATGCAGTTGTTGTTGTTGTTATATGCCATCGAGTCATTTGCGACTCATGGTGACCTACAAGAGCCCTAAATGCCGTTCTATCCTGTGCCAATCTCGCTGTCTCAAACACATTCATTCCCACCACT
>NW_006399767.1:14412952-14414908 GCF_000299155.1 Elephantulus edwardii | reverse complement strand
AGTATTGTCATTTTCACAATATTGAGTCTCCCTATCCATAAGCAAAGAATATTTTTCCATTTCTCCAGGTCTCTTTTTGTTTCTTATAGTAAGCTTTTGCAGTTTTCTTTGATTAGATCCTTTGTGCTTCTGGTTAGATTTACTCCCAGGTATTTAATCTTATGATTAGCTATTGTGAAGGGTTTTGTTTTTCTTAGCTCCAGCTTGGTATTCTCTTTGTCACTGTAGAGAAATCCAACTGATTTTTGTATGTTGATCTTGTATCCTGCCACTTTGCTGAATTGGTCAACTATGTTCAGTAGTTTTCTTGCTGAGTCTTTAGGATTTTCTAAGTATACTACCATGTCATCTGCATTTAGAGATACTTTTACCTCCTCTTTGCCAATTTGGGTACCTCTTACTTCCTTCTCTTGTCTTATTACTATCACTAAGACTTCCAATACAATATTGAGAATATTCCACATATCTTACAAGAAAGAAAATGAGTCGATGAATTTCATTGTTTCAGTAATTATTGTAAAATTCTGTTTGTCTCCCACAGTGAAAAACTGACTTTATGAATTTTGCTTTAAATAGTTCATACTCTAGTGTTAGTGTTTCTTTTTTTTTCCTCTTAAATCTTCCTTAAATCATGACATACTGAGGGATATTAGGGATATATGTAAAGCCATTTGAACACTGAAAAGTAAAATTTGTCCTTTGTGAATCTATCAATTTATTTCATATGTAAGAATGAAATTCTCACACTTCTCCATAAAAGCTTATATTTAAGTTATTAATTATAAGCATGCACAAATTTCTTAAATGAAAATTAGAGAAGTATGTGTGAAGGATGCTTTCATACATTCTTCATCAAGTATTTCCACATTGTTCAAAACACAAAATCTCTTTGAAAGAACTTCATACATAATTGCCCTTCTTTTCATGCAAGATTCATGCAAGAATGTCAAGGAAGGTTATGGGAAATTCCTCTCTGGTATTCAATACTACTTCTGGAACATTTCCAACATTTTTATATGTATATATTTTTTTATCAAGGTGAAACTCTCTTATTATGTTGTTGTTATGTGCTGTTGAGTCAGCTGCAACTCATAGAGATGCTATGAACCAGGAATCTGAACCCTGTCCCGTGCCATCTTCACCATCTTCAATATTCTTGAGACCATTGTTACAGTCACCATGTCAATCTATCTTGTTGAGGGTCTACCTTTACAAGCATGATATCCCTTTCCAAGGAATAGACCCTCCTAACAACATGCCTAAAGTACATGAGATGAAGTTTCAACATTTTTGCCTCCAAGGAGCACCCTGGTTTCACTTTCTTCAGGACAAATCTCTGTTTTCTTGGCAGTCCATGGTATACTCAATATGCTTCTCCCACAGTACAACTCAAAGACATCAATTCTTTTGTCATCCATAGTCACTGTCCAACTTTCAGATGCAAAGAAAGTAACTGAGAAGACTATATATTGGATCTGGTGCACCTTAGCCTTCATTTTTTTTTTCTACTAATTTATACAGAGCAAAGTTATGTAACCCAGTTATGTCCACTTGTTGTACAGAGGTAACTTGTGGTTGCTGTGAAGCCGAACACTGTGACACTGATGAGGCAAATGCGAGAATGGTTACCTATGGTGGACAGTGTTTGGTGAAGCTCCCCGATTAAAACAAGCTTGGAAGCAGGAGTGGCATCCACTTCCATAATAGCTTGCCTCTGGAAACCCTTGAACCTGGAGAGAGGACATAAGTTATACAGGAGGTGTCCAGGACTTTGATTCATAGGGTCGCTATGAGTCTCCTGCGACTTGACGGCACTTAACAACAACAACAACTAGTTTATTTTTAAAACTCAAATACACAAGGACTATAAAATTCATTACAGAAAAGCTAGGAACAACACTAGAAGTCCTAATCCACAACATAAACAGTCTTCCCAGTATCCTGGAAAAGCTACAA
>NW_006399767.1:14383162-14411037 GCF_000299155.1 Elephantulus edwardii | reverse complement strand
GTATATTCCAAATAGTGGAATAGCTGGGTCATATAGAATTTCTATGTTCAGCTTTTTGAGGAAGTGCCAAACTGCCTTCCAGAAGGGTTGTACCATTCATCTTTTCATTTCTTAACTGCTGGTACCAAGGGTGTTGACAGTGGATCCAAGTAAGTTGAAACTGTCAGTAAGGTTAATCTCATACATTGTTGATATTCTCACAGGTATACATGAAGTATAAGACCAATGAAGCCACTGTTACCAGTGTTACAACCCATCTACATGGGGGATCTATTTTACACTCACTTAGCCAGACTTTCTTAGAGCAGATTGAGCTCTATGTGATAATCCAAAAATCCAATGATTCTTCTGATAGAGTTCATGCAAGTAGGTAGTTTCCCCTCCCAAGAACAACCAAGAGAACTTTTTGATATTTAGAATTCATCATTATTTGTTGAGTTTTCAAAAACCTCTTAATCATTAATGACTGGTAGTGATCGATGTGTATCTTTAAACGTATTTCTGAATCTTGTAAAGTTTTACTTATCCAATAAAAATGCTGCATGCAGGGAGCCCTGGTGGACTAGTGGCAAGAAGCTGAATTGCAACCCAAAAGGCTCGCAGTTCAACACCAGATTCTCTGCTGGAGGAGGAGGGTCAATCTTCTCCTGTACCAGTCGGATCTGATTTGACGGTACACACATTAATAAAGACAAAAGTAATAATTTTTTAAAAACGCTGCACACTGGATTATCCCATTTAACCAACAAAAATATACATACACTCCAGTGTTTGCATTTTGCAAACCTCACTCCAGTGAGGTTTCAGCTTCTAAAAAGTCTTTCATATCTTTTGTCTCACTGGAGATGAAAATGGAGGAAAGCGAGCCAAAAGTGGGGACTTTAGTACCACACACAGTCTCCAGGAGTGGGTATGTGTTTCTGGACCTGGGTTGCTGCGAGATAAAGCTCCACATCAGGGGAGACCAGAAAACGTAGAAGTTTCCAGGGAATGCTGGGTCTCCAGCTGCTGAAGTTACTTACTCTGTATCTGGCAGAGCTTCCCCAAAGCTGCCACCAGAGTTTGGACCTCTATCCACCCAAAATGTTAGAGAATAAAGCTGTCTGTTAAAATCATCCCCTTGAGGTATCTCTGATATAACAGCATGAGATCATTAAGACAGTACATTCAGTGTGTTCTAACTTTTCTGCTCATTCTTTTATAACGCCCTGACACATTGGCAGCATTGGCAAAAGACTGGCCTCTGCCCTCAGGAAAATCAATTTTGCAAATGTTACATGAAGAGTGAAGTACATGAAATGCAATTTCTTCACGGTTATGACTTTTAAGCTAGGAAATGTGATGGATTGCACGAGAGGTTTTCCAAATGTTGGAGGCAGGTAATTTAAAACAATGCTTAGAAGATCTGTGTGAGAAAGATCAGGAGTGGAATCTATAGACAAACTGAAAAGTCAAGCTAAATTTATTTCACAGAAAGTGCTGCTCAAATTTTATTATTCAGGTTATTTTTTTGCATGTTGTTTTAGATATATGATGTCTAAATAGGTTGCACTTTCCTTTGTTATCATATTTTGAGATAGTAACTGTTAAAAATGGATCAAATTGAGCAAAAAGTTCAAGTAAACCCCCAAAATTTGGTGGAGATCCAAACATTTTATTTCTTCATCAAAAGCTTATGCCACATCCAAGGATTATTATAATGACAGCAGCAATGTGTTGCCAAACAGCTTTCCAGTCCTGATGTTCGTCATGAATGTGTGTTTCCAGCTCATCAATTAAGCCAAGACCATGTCTCCAGGTTAAATTGTTGTTGTTGTTGTTAAGTGCCATCGAGTCATAGGCAAGTCATAGTGACCCTATGAACAAAAAACTGAACACTTGTATAACTTTCTTCACTTATCCAAGTTCATAGGATTTCCAGAGACAAGTTATTTCAGAAGTGGTACCACTCTTGCTTCCAAGCTTGTTTTAATCGGGGAGCTCCACCAAACACTATCTGCCATGGGTAACCATTATCACATTTGGCACATCAGGGTCACAGTGTTCAGCTTAACAGCAACCACAAGTTACCTCTGTACAGCAAATTGACAGACTAGTGCTATGCCACTTAGAAGAATGTTTGACCAAAAACAATAAAAACCAGGCCTGAGGGATGCAGATTAAAATCACCCACCTTTGGCTTAGTAGCATCACTTTCTGTCCATTAGGCCAACTGAGATCTCTCTATGTTGTTGTTGTTGTTGTTGTTGTTGTTGTTGTTAAATGCTGTCAAGTTGTAGGTGACTCATAGAGACTCAAAGACCTGAACACTTGTATAAGTTTCTTCATTTCTCTAAGTTCATAGACAGGTAAATCACTGCTAACAGAACTGTACTCATGCTTACCAACCACATTCAAGTCATACCAATTGCTAAATCCATCCATGTTGTTGTTGTTATGTGCCATCGAGTTGCTTGAGACTCATAGCGAACCTATGTACAAGAGCTCTATACACTCTTCTATCCTGTGCCAACTTAGCCATCTCAAATGCACTTTTTCCCACCGCTCCAGTCACAGAATCGATCCATCTCATCGAAGGTCTTCCTCTCCTTCGCCGCCCCTCCACTTTCCCAAACATGATGTCCCTCTCCAAGGACCAGTCCCTCCTTGCAACATGCCCAAAATATGTCAGACGAAGCTTCAGAATCCTTGACTCCAAGGAGCATTCTGGCTTCACCCTCTCCAGGACAAACCTGTTTGTTCTCCCAGCAGTCCATAGCAAACTGAAAATTAGATGACTTAGGATCCAATAGTTTGCAAACAAAATTATATACAGAGCTGAGTTATGGGGAATACAGTTGTCCTTCCCTCTTAGAATTTTCACCATTAGCTTTACAAGCTAGAAAAATATTCTGGCTATAGAACCTTGTAAACCATTCAGATCTTTACTACATGAAAACGGTCCACTGTGATGCTGGCAATAATTTATCCCTCCTTTTTTTAAATTTATTTACAAAATTCTAATACATTGTTTTTCAGACCAGATTCTTCCAATTTCCCTTACCCCTCCATCAAATTGTACAACCCCATGATTAATCCACCTTCTCCCTGCACATCCTCACCCTTCTGCTTCCACCCTACCCCCACTTAGATCCTCATATTCATTCTACAATCATAGTTTTATACAATATTTGTCCTTGTGGGACTGAGTCAATTCACTCAGCATAATGCTCTCCAGTCCCTCCCAAGTTAGGTAATAATCTACAAAATCATTGCTCCTGTGTGCTGTGTAGTATTCCATTGTGTGAATGTACCATAATTTCTCAATCCATTCAATTGTAGTTGGACATTCTGGACAGTTGCCATTATTTTGTGATGGTGAATAATGCTGCTATGAACATTTGTGTACAAGTCTTTGTTTTAGCCTCAGTTTTCATTTTCTCGGGGTATATTTCAAGCAGTGGAATAGCAGGGTCACATGGAATTTCTATGTTCAGCTTTTTGAGGAAGCATCAAACTGCCTTTCAGAATGATTATACCATTTTACAATAACTTATTCATCTTTTGACCCAATAATTTACATTATCAGGGGAAAAAATTACTCCACTAAATAGCATCTGCATTTCTGCTGCTTTATAGGGATTACAGAGGTAATAATTTCCAATTCGAACCTTGTTTCACTTTCTACATCATTCTCAGTTTTTCACCAAAGCAAGGCATGGATGTGGAATTCAGAATTTGGTTTTCACTCTTTGATCTGTTTGTCATACTGAGGTGACTGGTGTGTGCCAAGGATGCTGGAAGTGATGTCACTGGTATTTGAAATGCCACCCGGGTCACCCATGAACAGGTGTTACCAGAGCTTCCAGGGGAAGACAGATTAGTGAGAAATAAAGTGTAGGAACTTCAGAGTAAGATGCTGGAGCAGTCATCAACTTCTGAAATAACAGGCCCTCAAAAACTCTATGGATCTCTGGTGGCCTAGTGGCAAGGAACTGCAACTACAATCCCAGAGGCACGCAGTTCAAACCCACCAGATGCTCTGCCGGGGAAGGGGGAAGGAGGGACAATCTCCTCCTGTACCAGTCAGATCTGATTTGATGGTACACGCACACACAAAAATAATAATAAAAAAAACCTCTATGAATGATGGGTGAACATTGTTGGACACAGTGTGGGAAGATGAACTCTTCAGGAAGGCACTCGAAATGGGACTGAGGAAGAGCTGCCTCCTCAGAATAGAGTCTTTCATAATAGAATGGGTGATGTAAAGCTTTCCCCTAGTGAATGAATTTCACTTGTTGTTGTGGCAAGATTCAAAATAAGAAACAGCTACACCATACTGAATGAAATATCTCAGTCCCAAAAGGACAAATACTGCATAGCACCACTGTTATTAAGCTCTGACATGGGGGGTTGGGAGGAAATAGGATAATAGTGTATAAATAATGACCATTGCATTGGAACAGATGAAGGAAAGAATTGTCTAAAAGGAACATGTGATTATGCATTATACAAATGACAAGAGCCTAGAATAAGAGGTATATCATTGCAAAGAGGGCTGGGGTGGCAAGGAGGTAAGTAGTTGTGCAACAATGAATGAATATTTAAAAAAGAGAGAAGGGGAAGTGAGGGTGGGTAAAATGTGCAATAATGAATGAATGAAAAATCTAACTTCTCTGTAAATGTTTGTTAAAATAAAATTTTCTTTCAAAAACAAAAAATAATTGAGAAACAGCTGCTAATAGCCAATAGTAACTGGAACATGTTAGGTAAGAAGTATGACTCTAGAAAAATTGGAAACTGTTAAAAACAAAATGGAATGCACAAAGATTGACATCCAAGGCATTAATGAGCTGAGATGGACTTGCAGTGGCCATTTTTAACCAGACAATCACATGATCTGCTATTCTGGGGATGACAAATTGAAAAGGAATGGTGTGGCAATCATTATAAAAAAGAACAGCCTTTCAAGATCTGCACTGATCTTCCCTGTTCTCCAGAAGTCACAGCCATGAAGGTTGAGTTGTGCAGATTCAGCAGGTATAAGGTCTATCCTGAGAGGAACCAAAATGACAGCGGCAGGGAAAGCCACATGAGGAGCAGGGGCCACGTTGAAACAGGCCACCATAGCCCTACACAGCCCGCAGTTTATCTATACCTGAACAGTTAAACAGTTGACTACTGGTTTTCAGAATGGATTGAAGCTCAACATCAAAACGACAAAGATTCTTGGGGGAAAAATGGGTGAATCCTACGGCCACAGGCCACCGGCCACCCATCACCAAGCCTGCACCATGGCCAGAGCCCAGGGGTCTCCTCACCTGGACCGGGTGGTGGGGGCTTTCTTTGGTGAGGGGGAGTGCTGCCCGACACACACACACACACACACACACACACACACACCCAGGATTACCACCAGCCCCTGGGAGTGCTGCTGAGCCCCCAGGGTATGCTGCCTGGGCCTCAGGGAGAGCCACCTGGTGGGTATGAGGAATCTTATCTAAGCCACTTTCCTCCACCTCCTTCTCCAGTACATCTGTAAGTAACACCTCCAAAGCCCTTCTCTTTGTAACTCATAAGTTTGTTCTCTCTAGGTTTGTTCCCTTTCCTATAGGTAACCTGACCACTGAGTCTTGTTCCAGACCTGAACCCTGAGTCCAGTTCCAGAGACAAAGGGAAATATAACTTCTAGCTAAGAAAGTAAAGGAGGATGGATCCTCAAGTTTCAGCCAGCCACCCCAGCCCAACCCCTACACTGGACTCATCTTGGCAAACACTTTGCAGTCCAGAGGGCAGAAAAAGTTAGGAAAATATCTTCTAACCGAATAAGAAGGCATGCAGCTTCAACTCAGGACCACCAGTAAAGTATTAATGTGGGCTCCCCTCACCTTATCTCAATGCCCCTGTTCAACATGAAGCAGCCAGAGAGTCTGAGAGTCCATTCCCAAAAGAGAAACCCACAGATGAAAGAGACAATTTCTTTGTTAAAAAAAAATAAAATAAAATAAATCGTCACCATTACCCTGTCTTTTCTGGTCCTCACTGTATCTTTCTCATTTCCTTTGCCCACTCCCTCCATCCACCAAATTATGCAGCCCTGTGATTTCATCTCTGCCCATCCTCACTCTTCTGTTCCCAACCCTTACTCCTTGGAACCTCATACATGTTTTTTACAATTTAAAAAAAAAAAGTTAAAAAAAAGAAAATAAAATAAAGTTTTACCCTGGTCATGGGAGGCACTACACCAGGCTGGACCAAAGGGAAGGTGTTCCAATTTCTTAATGCAAAATGTGAGTTGGTATTCCTTTCCAAATGGAATCACGGCAGATAAATTGGACCGTTCTTTATAGAAGAAAACACATGAAGGGTCAATGGGAAGAAATGCAAAAAAAAGAACCTGCCATACAGTCAAATTCCAAAGCGTGGTGCATCTCTTGCTGATATGGATGGTCGGGAGGAATCAAAAGCCTGAAGTTGGAGATACTCAAGGAGAACAGGCTATCAGGCTGCCAAGGAAGCAAAAAAGGCTACACAAGCATCTAAAAAGACAGCAGTGGCTGCTCCTAAGGCTCCCACAAAAGCAGCGCCTGAACAAAAAACTGTGAAGCTGTGAGAGTTTCTTCTCTCTGAGCTGGTGGAAAATGCTAAGTTGGCATATGAGCCTTAAATAAAGATTAAAAGTAAATAATAACAAAAAATCTATACTGAAATACAATGCTATGGTGATAGGAAACTATCTATATCCATACAAGGAATTATTAATACCACCATTATTCAAACATATGCACCAACCACGAAAGCCGAAGATAAAGACGATAAGAATTTCTATCAGCTTTTGCAGTCTGAAATTGACCAAACATGCAGTCAAGATGCATTAGTAAAAATTGGTAAACAGAATGCAAATATTGGGAAATATGACAGAAATGAGGCCAGAGATCACATGATTGAATTTTGTACAATGAATGATATTTTTTTTAGAATTTTATCTGTTTTACTACAAGATGATGGAATTTGACATCATGTAATGTATTGTGTTTTCATCTAACTGATGGACTTAATTTCTAGTCTTTATTTATTTATTTTATACTAGTTTACTTACAAAGTTCGTATACATTGTTTTCCACAATGAGTTATTTATTGAAAATACTTACAATAACCCCAACCCATAAAGAGTAACTATATACTTGGAGTACATTTGATGGATTACCCAGGAATTGGATTGACTACATCTATGAAAAGAGATGTTGAAGAAGCTCAATATCAGCAGTCAAAACCAGGCCAGGAAAAAAAAAAAAACAACCACAACCAGGCCAGGTACTGACTATTCAAACAAATTGATGTTTAAGTTGAAGAAAATGAAAATAAGTCTGAAAGAACCAAAATATGACCTTAAGTGTATCCTACTGGAATTTAAAAACTGTTTCAAGCATAGATTTGAAGCATTGGACACAAATGAATTGTGGAATGATAGCAAGGTCATCAGCCATGAAGAAAGCAAAAGGTCATTACAAAGACACAGGAGAAAGAAAAAAACCAAAATGGATATCAGAAGAGACACTGAAACTTGGGCTGAAACCAAAAGAAATAAAAAAAAAGGAGGCAAAAAATGTTCAAGTAATGGAGTTGAAGAGATTTCAAAGTTCAAGAAGATTAAGCAAAACTATTTAAATGAAATGTGCAAGGAGTTAGAGTTTGAAAACCAAAAGGGAAGAACATACTCAGCCTTTCTCAAATTGAAAGAACTCATGAACAAATTCAAGCCTCGAGTTGCAATGTGGAGGGATTCTACAGGCAAAATCCTGAATGATGCCAGGAAGCATCAAAAGAAGATAGCAGAGTAATCCCAGAGGTACATGGTTCAAATACACCAAATGCTCTGCTGGAGAAGGAGGGGCAACCTCCTCCTTTACCAGTCAGATCCGATTTGACGGTACACTCACAAATAATAATAAAATAAAATTAAAAAAATAAAGAAGATAGTAGAAATACAGAGAGTCATGGTTGACACTGAACACACACCCTCTTGCCTTTGACTCAGAATTTACTTATATTTGGCTTCCAGTGGGTTTTCAGAGACTGTAAAGCACACGGGAGATTGCCCATTTTTCTTCTGAGGAGCAGCTGGTGGATTTGAACTACCCACCTTTGGGTGGAAAGCACAACTGCCTACCTAGTAGGCTCCAAGAGCTCCCTCTTGTAGAACTTAGTTCTATTATAACACACATGAGATCATCATATATTTCAATCAACTCATTTGCACCTTGTTACTAGTTTTATCAAAGCCTTTCTGAGTTGGATCCACACTGAATGACAATTTCCAAATGCAAGGATGGACAGAGATATCTAAATTTACAAATAATTCTGTCTTATGACCTGTTGATGAGATGACTCTGGTTACTATAAAGCTGACATTTCCCAATAACATCTGAGCCAAGAGAAAATTCAAGAGTGACCTTTCCACCTACTTTGGCATCCTGGATAAAAGCAAATGAAAAAGAAGACAATAGTAATATTACCCTAGTCTACTTTGTTGTTGTTGTTGTTGTTATGTGCCATCGAGTCGCTTGTGACTCATAGCAACCCTGTGTACAAGAGCTCTAAACGCTCTTCTATTCAAATATTTCACATTAAAATATTTCAGTTCAATTCAACACCGAGTCTCTTCCTTCTCATAGTGACCCTCCATTGTGTTTCTGAGGCTGCAAATCACAATGGGAAGAGACAGACCATAGTTCTCCCTGGAAGTCACTGCTAGATTTGAACTGCCCGAGCCTCATACATAGCCTCTGTGTTAGCAGTGCAACTCTTTAAGGACTAAACACTAGAGCTCCCTTCAGAGAGTAAAGTGACTGTCAAAGATTTTGTTTGGAACCAACCCAGCTCCAGCGGGTTTTCAGAGACAGTAAATCATATAAGAGGAGATGGTGCAACTTCTTACCACTAAGCTACCACAACTACTTAAGAGCTGTTCTACATGATCAATATAAGTCTGAAGGGCAGTGAGTTTGTGTTCTCCCAACCCTCACTCTTTGGATAAGTGGATTTTCTCCCAGAATATCTTGAAAAGATAACTTCAGCTTTAATGGGAACTCCTCACCACAATACCTTTCTAAGATTGCTGCTGAAGACCTATAGGATCTGTAGGGTCAGAGTGGGCACCAGGCACCTTTCCTTGGCAGGAACACAGCCACCTGAGACCGTCCTCATCCTAAAAACAGAAAGTTAAGAATGATTATTACAAAACAACCATGAGATATCATCTCACCCCAATAAGAATAGCAAAATTCAACAGAGCAACAAACAACAAATGCTGGCAAGGTTGCGGAGAAACTGGAACCCTTCTTCACTGTTGGTGGGAGTGTAAAATGGTGCAACCACTAGGGAAGGCAGTATGGCACTTTCTCAAAAAGTTGGAAATAAAATTATCATTTGACCCAGTAATTTCACTATTGGGAATATACCCTAAAGAAACCAGAACTGCCACCCAAGCAGATATATGCACACCCACGTTTATTGCTGCTTTGTTCACAATAGCAAAGAGTTGGAAACAACCCAAGTGCCCATCAACAAATGAACAGATAGAGAAGCTGTGGTATAGTCACATAATGGAATATTATGCAGCACTGGAAAATAAGGAACTACAATGAAACAAGGAAAAACATTGAAATATGATTAAAAAAATGGGTGTCTACAACCAGGAGAAGATAAAATAGATGAATGAGACCGTCTAAGAATCAAATCCCTATGCACATCCAAAAATTTCTTCAACAGGGTAAAAAGGGAAGCCACAGACTGGGGAAAAGTATTTGGGAATGACCTGTCAGATAAGGGACTTATATCTAGAATGTATAAAATACTTGAGCACCACAACAAGATAAAGGTAAATAATCCAATTGAAAAATGGGCACAGGATATGAACAGACACTTCACCAAAGAAGATATTCAGATGGCCAACAAGCACATGAAGAAATGTTCAAAATCCCTAGCTCTAAGAGAGATGCAAATCAAAACAACTATGCGATATCATCTCACCCCAGTCAGAATAGCAAAACTTAACAGAACAGCAAGCAACAAATGCTGGTGAGGTTGTGGACAAACTGGAACCCTTATTCACTGTTGGTGGGAGTGTAAAATGGTGCAACCACTGTGGAAGGCGGTATGGTGCTTTCTCAAAAAGTTGCAAATAGAGATACTGTTTGACCCAGAAATTCCACTACTGGGAATATATCCCAAAGAGACCATAATTGACATCCAAGCAAATATATGCACACCCATGTTTGTCACAGCTTTGTTCACAATAGAAAGGAGTTGGAAACAACCCAGGTGCCCATCAACAAAGGAATGGATAGAGAAGCTGTGGTATATTTATACAATGGAATACTATGCTGCATTGAAAAACAAGGAACTCATGCAATATTATTCAAAATAGCTGAGCCTGGAGGACATTATGCTGAGTGAAATATCTCAGTTGCAAAAGAACAAATACTGCATGGTGCCACTGCTGTAAAATGGGACTGACATCAGGGTTGGGATAAGACTGAGAAAAACTGGATAAATTGTGTATACTGCATTTAAACAGATGAGGGAAAGAATAATTTAAAAGCGATGTATGATAGGGTATTATGGTTATCACAAGAGTCCACAATTAAGGTTGCAATAGTGGAGTGTACTTGGGGCAGTGGGAGGGATGGGGGGGGATTGTATATCAAAGAAAGAATTTTTCTTTTACTTTTCAAAGAGAGGAGTGAACTGGGGCTGGGGGGGGGCGCAGGGGAGAGGGCTGGGCAGGGAGAAAATGAATGAATGGAAATCCAAAATCTCATTAAAAGTAGTAAAATAAAAAAATGGGTGACCATGGAGGACAATATGCTAAGTGAAATATTTCAGTCACGAAAAGACAAATACTTCATAATGCCACTGTAGTAAAACAAGGCTGATATGGGGTTGGGGGAAAACTAAGTAAAGAGTGGATAAATAATGTACACAGCATTGCAACAGATGAGGGAGAGAACTGTATAAAAGGAATATATGATTAGGTATTATTGGCATAACAAGAATCCAGAACAAGAGCTGCATAGTAAAGTGGATTGGAGGGAAAACTGTATAACAATGAAATTTTTTTTTTCCTCCAAAGAGAAAAGCAAACTGGAGTGGGGAGGGGAGCAGGGAGGAAAATGTGCAACAATGAATGAATGGAAATCCAAGTGTTCTATAAACTTTCATTAACATTTCAATTAAAATTATTAGTAGTGATTAAGAAGGATCTTTCATTATTAGTAATGATTAAGAAAGAGTAATAGTTAAAAAATATTAAGAATGATCTTTCAGATTCTTTCTGCTCTCAGATTCTGCAGCCACTAAGGGGCTTAGGGAAAGCGAGCCTCTTTTATTCTAAATTCCACAACTCTTTCGGAAGCGAGAACAAAGGCTGGTGAAGAAAGCTCTTCTCCACAGCTCAGACTTCGCTGCAAGGTATTGCCTTGGGGAATTCACCTCGGAACTGGCAGGATCTTGTCCTGCGAAGGGAAGCCTGGGAAGCGGAGGAAGGATGAACTTACTGTAAGCAAATCAAACGACTACGATATGAAGTGGCAACGAGCACAAGAAGAGCAGAAAATCAAGCTTCCCCACTCCTAACTCGCACTGCTTTCCCTGCGGGAATCTCCTTTACGGATGGTGGGTGAGAGAGGAATCGGAAGGCAGGCGCCAGGCTCCACCTTAGGTATCGAAGCGAAAAGCCTGATTCTCTTACTACACCGCGGGGCGCGGGGCGCGGGGCGCGGGGCGCGGGGATCTCTCCGCCCCTGGACTTGGGCGAACAAACTCTCTTCATTTCTCCCTGTCTGGGAAGAAGGGACCCTTGGCTGGACGTTCCTTCCTTAAGACATACTAGCACTTTCCTTCGCTGAGGACGATCCCCACATGTCCGCGAAGGCGTTCAGTTCTGTGGACTATGAAAGTGGACTTTTGGTTAGCTTTCTGCGCACTGTGGGCGTTAGCGGAGTGGGGCCGTTCTACCGGCCTCTCTCTCCTACACCCTCCCTCAGCCTCCTGGTGCCAGGTCGAGCGGGCAGAAGGGTCCTTCCCCGCCGTGGGAGTGCGCACAGGGCTGGGTCCTGGAGAGCCGGGTGTAGGACTGAAGAGGCCGCTCCCCCGGCTGCCGGAGCCCAGCAGGGGCGTGTCCCGAAGCTCACCTGCCATTGGCGGCGGGGCCGCAGCTGGCGAGCAGACGCGCTATAAGTGGCGAGCGAGTAGCCGGCGCTCGGCGCGGTGCAGGATGGTGGACAGCGTGTACCGAACCCGCTCCCTGGGGGTGGCGGCCGAGGGGCTCCCGGACCAGTACGCGGACGGGGAGGCGGCGCGCGTGTGGCAGCTCTACATCGGGGACACGCGCAGCCGCACGGCCGAGTACAAGGCCTGGCTGCTCGGGCTGCTGCGCCAGCACGGCTGCCAGCGGGTGCTCGACGTGGCCTGCGGCACCGGGTGAGCCCAGCGGCCGGTGGGGGACGCGGAGACCGAGCTGCAAGGCCTCAGCCGGGCACGTCGGGGCAGCGCTCACGGAGCCGGGCAGGGGCGGACAGCCAGGACTGGACGGGTACCTGTCCAGGCAGAAGCGGGCACAACGGAAGGAGGGCACAGGGTGGGGGGGAGTCCATCGGCGGAGGGGCGAGGAGCGGGAGCGTAAGGTGGGTGCCCCGGTGGGGGAAGCCAGGACCAACCTCACCACATCCAACGCTGGCTCTAGCCTTGCTCCTACGTGTTGCTTGGCCTTGGGCAATGTTAACAGTTAACATTTGTTCAACATTGACCTGTGCCAAGGGTGGTGTTTAGAGCTTTTGACAACATGCTCTTTGCAGTCTTACAAAACCCCATGAGGTAAGGGGTAATAACTCCATTCACAGCTGGGCACGCTGTGTCAGAAAGCTCCCGCATGTAGGGGAGAGGCAGTGTAAGCAGAGCAGCTGTGCAGAGACAGCCTCCCCCTATTTCTGTGCACTCTACTCACCCACTGCCCTCTGGTCAGAACCTACTTGTAACTAGCTGATACTCCACTTGGTTTCGAAGCCTGTAAATCCCACTGGAGGAAGTTGACCAGCTTTCTCTCCTAAAGCAACAAGTAGATTCAAAAAGGCCAGAGCGCTGTAGCTTCTAGGTTAGCACAACTTCCTATGGGCTAGGCCACCAGTGCTGCTGTACACAGGTTACTTGACTTTTCTGCACCTCACTTTCTCCATCTCTAAATGAGGACACCACCTCCTACCTCACTGGGCTGCACATTTGATCTAAATAGGTGCTGAAGAAAAAAGTCACTACCTGATAAGCAGATGTTGTTATGTACTGTGTGGCCAGAACGGACTGACTCATAGCTGACCTTCCAGCGGGTTTTCAGAGGCAGTAAATCACATGGGAGGAGATTGCCCGTCTTTCTCCCATGGATCAGCTGGTGGATTTGAACTGCTGGCCTTTGGGTTGGTAGCACAACTCCTTATGATGAAGCCACCCTATCAGTAGCTATGTGAGGTTATTTGAGATCAGCAGAGAAGGCTCAGGAAGGGGAAGCAGAGGCATGGATTCTGGCCCATGAGTGAGGTAGACAGCACAGAGCCCCATCCTTGTCCCGTGTTCCCTGACTGCTCTTTTCTGCCTCTTGTCCATGGCACTGTCCAGGGTGGATTCCATCATGCTGGTGGAAGAGGGCTTCAGTGTGACCAGCGTGGATGCCAGTGACAAGATGCTCAAGTATGCGCTCAAAGAGCGCTGGAACCGGCGGCACGAGCCTGCCTTCGACAAGTGGGGTACGGCAGGGCAGCCAAGCCGCCAGGGATGTTTCCTCCCTGCCCTGGGCTCTTTAGTCCTTGGGTGGGGTGTTTCTCCTAACCTGTCCACCCCTAAGGGAGGGCAGTAAGATCAGAGGAAAATTGACTGCCACTTCCCCACAACAGAAGCACCAGGAAAGGACTGGTGTAAAAAGCTGCCTTAAGTGTGATTACCCTTCCCACTCCACCCTACCCCCATGAATAAAAACTTAAAAGTTCTCCTCCCAATTCCAGCCTCCTCTATAAGAACTTTCCACGTCTGTAATGATCCTCCCCTCCTAATGGAATGAAGAATCCCTGTTTTGAAGAGGACCTGAGGCAGGACTGTGGTGGAGGTGGGTGCTGCTGGTACCATGTACACTTGTTGCCCTGATGCTTCTTCCCCCATTTTTGGCTCCCAGTTATTGAAGAGGCAAACTGGATGACTCTAGACAATGATGTGCCTCAGCCACCAGGAGGCGGCTTTGATGCTGTCATTTGCCTTGGGAACAGTTTTGCCCACTTGCCAGATAGCAAAGGTAAGAGGTGTGGCTGTGGGCATGGCCTCTGGCCTGAGCTACACCCCTTTCTCTAGGCCCCTCCCTTGGCCACCTGCTCGCCTGGAAAGCATTCTTTGCTTGATTCCCCACCCTGTCTCTGTCTTTGCACCAGCACCCGTTGGGGAGGGAAGAGATGGGAGGGAGCTAGATGCTGGAGGGGTCCTGAGCAGATAGGGCATCTCTGCCCCTACCTGGAGCTCAGGAGACCAGAGTGAGCACCGGCTGGCACTGAAGAACATCGCAAGCATGGTGCGGTCAGGGGGCCTGCTGGTCATCGACCACCGGAACTACGACCACATCCTCAGCACGGGCTGTGCCCCTCCAGGGAAGAACATCTACTACAAGGTGGACTCCCTTGGGGGTGGGAGGAAGGCTCAGAGTGGGAGGTACGATCCTGAGGTCTTGGGGTCCCACCATGAACTACTGAGGCTAATGACACCTGCACCATGGCCTGCAGAGTGACCTGACCAAGGACATCACGACATCAGTGCTGACAGTGAACAACAAAGCCCACATGGTGACCCTGGACTACACCGTCCAGGTGCCCGGAGCTGGGCAGGGCGGTTCTCCTGGCATGAGGTACCCACGTGGGCAGGCAGGGGCGTGAGGGGGAAGGAAGCTGGACCATCCGCCCTCACGGCCCCCTGGGGCTCCGTTGCAGTAAGTTCAGGCTCTCCTACTACCCACACTGCCTGGAGTCTTTCACGGAGTTGGTACGAGGAGCATTCGGGGGCAAGTGTCAGCACAGTGTCCTGGGTGACTTCAAGCCATACAAGCCAGGCCAGACCTACATCCCCTGCTACTTCATCCATGTGCTCAAGAGGACAGACTGAGTGCAGCCAAGATCCCACCAGCCCCGGCTCAGCCCTGGCAGCAGTGCAAAAAACCCAGGTGTGCGGAGAGGCCCAAGGCAGTTGGGTGCACTGAACCAACAATAAAGTCTGTGCCTTTTCAGCCTCCGCATGCCTTGTGTCTTGTGTCAGAAAGATCAACCCCACGTATTCCAAGGGTTTACTCCTCCCACCACCTGGCTCTGCACCGCCCCACCTAGGCACCAAATGACACCAGCAGGGGGCAGCATCCGCTTTATTTTCAGCCACCGATCTGGCTAACCCCCAGAAGTCCAGGTCTAGGACCTTCCTGGATAGGTCTTGGAGCCGGTCTGGGAACAGGGGCAGCTAGGCAGCCTCCTGAACTCTGGAAGGGATCCCAATGCCATCCTGCCCTAGAGGGATCTCCTGGAAGCCTTTAGGAGGCAAGCAGCAGCCCGAGGAAGACAGCCTCCTTTCCTCTCAGGTCTCTGCAGTCACCCTGAGGCTCCTGAGTCATCACGGGTGGGGTCTCAGGCTGCAGGAGGCTCCTAGCAGGCTGCAAACTTGCGCTGGATGCGCTTGTACCGGTTCAGCTCCTGCTCACTGACTGAGGGCTGCAGCCGGGCAGCAGCCGCCAGCAGGTCCTCCATGGTGAGCAGCAGGGCTGGGCTTCCCTGTTCGAGCCCTGGGAAGTGACAAGTGTTAGTCAAGGCCAGGATCCCCATCACAGCTGGGGAACAGAGGCTATGGTCTATGCCTAGGCAGGGAGGGCCTGGGGAAGGAGGCATCTTCCTGCCCAAAGGCCCCCAGAGGTCAGCAGCCCCTCCTCTAAAACCCAGAGCTGAATCTGTCCCCCACACCTTTGTGGTCAACTCTGGGGTTGGCCGAATAGCTTACCTTCCTCCAGGTCTCGAACTCTGCGTTTGAGGGCAGCTGTCATGGCGTCCGAGCACAGGGAGTAGAGGTCAGCACCTGTCAGCTGAGGAGGGCAGTGGTCCAGCACACTCACCAGGCTCACACAGGGCTCCAGCTTGAATCTGTGGTGGGCAGAAGGGGGGAAAGCCGACATCACAGCCAACATCACCTACTGCCCCTCGAAAACCAGCGATGAACAGCTGGTCCAAGCCCAGGCTCAAGCCCACAAGAACTCTTCCTCTAAGGGGGCATACTTGCGTGTGATGGCACTCAGAACCCGCAGCTGAGAGTTCCTGTCCTCGCTCACCCCCACAAACACCAGCTTGTCAAACCTTTAAGGGAAAATGGTAGGGAAGGTCAAGTTCCTCTCCCAGGAGGCAAGGCAGGCTCCCAGGGAGCCCAGTCAGAAGGGGTGGGAGAGGCCCAGAAGGGTCCAGGGGCAGATAGGTCCAAATGGGGAAGGCCTGGTGGGGGTGAGAAGTACAGAGTGCCCACCTGCCAGGCCGAAGCAGAGCAGGGTCTAAGAGGTCCGGCCTGTTGGTGGCTCCAATCACAAACACATCCTGTGTGCTGTGAAGGCCGTCCAGCTCGGCCAGGAGCTGAGACACGACCCTGGAAAGGAAGAGAAGGCTGGGGAGTCCTTGGTCCATCCCCAGACCTGCCCTCCTTGTCACCATTCTCAACAAGACTTTCTGTCCAGTTATGTGTATCCCTCCACGCGGGTCCCCATTCCCCCACACCTAACTCCACAGCCATCTTTAACCATCACTATGCAGCGGGCTTGAGCATGTCAGAGAGAGGAGTGTTCAGATCAGTTGCTCATAGGGTCGCTATGAGTAGTACTTGACTCAATGTCACCTAACAACATACAGTCTGAATAGGGTCACTATACTCCAGTATATTACGTGTTGATAGGGTCACCATGAGTCATACTCACAACAACAAAATACTGTCAGAAAGGAGCCCTGGTGGTGCAGTGTATGCATGTTGGGCTGCTAACCAAAAGGTCAGTGGTTTGAATGCACTAGCTGCCCTTCAAGAGAAAGCTAAGGCGGTGTTGTCCTATGAGGATTTACAGCCTCAGAAACCCGAGGGAGCACTGCCAAGAGTTCATTTCAACCCAACGGCAGTGGGTTCTTGTCTGTGTTATAGTGAGAGCTGGAAGACTAGGTAATGTGTACCTCTGGGCTCTGGTCTGGAGCTAGCCAGGACCTGTCTCTCATCCTGGACCCCAGACACCATCCCAGCTTAGAAGCCCCACCTGTCCATCACTCCTCCAGAGTCTCCACTTCGTCCTCGGTTTGGAGCCAAGGAGTCCAGTTCATCAAAGAAGATGATGCATGGAGCCGCAGCCCTGGCCCGAGCAAACACTGAGGGGAGAGAGGGCCCATGGAAGGAGGAGATGTGGAGTCAGGGCAGAAGAGGAAGGGAAGCAGGGATAAACCACTCCTCAGCAACACTCCCTCCAGTCACTAGACCCCACTGGGCAGGAACTCAGCTTGTGGGAGGAGGACTAGAAATGACCATGAGCAGCTTGGTGTCAGGGAGGCCCAGAAGAGAAGAGTTTGAGAAGGGCAGGAAGCCTGGGCCTGCCCTGCGTGCTCACCTTCCCGCACATTCTCCTCACTCTGGCCCACGTACATGTTGATGAGCTCTGGCCCCTTCACGCTGAGTGAAAGGATATGAGGCGTGAGACTCACCAGACAGACAGATGGAGATACATACACACTCTCTCTCTCTCTTTCTCTCTCTCTCAGGCTGCCCCTCCAGTCTGCTGTGACCCCCAACCCAGCCCTACAATCCCTCCCAGGGTCACCTGAGGAAGGTGAGGCTGCACTCGGTGGCCACAGCCTTGGCCAGGAGGGTCTTGCCAGTGCCAGGGGGCCCATAGAGCAAGAGGCCGGAGCGCCTGAGGCCCAGGCTCAGCACCTCAGGGTGCTCTAGAGGGAGCTGGATGGTCTCCAGAATCTCCTTCTTTGCCTCCTGCAGCCCACCCACATCCTGCCAGGACACGGCGGGGATCTAGAAGACAGGTGCACGCTAGGGGAAGTTCTGGTGAAGGGAGCTCCAGGTCCACCTCCAACATCCAGAGCCTCTACCTTGGGGGCGCCGATTGCTTGTGAGTGTGCTGCCTGCAGCTGCTCCAGGGCCTGCCCGAAGTCCTCTGCCAGGAGAGGGAAGCCAGCTGCACACAGCTCTTCCTCATCCTCCTCACTCCAGCTGCCTGCCAAACTGTGGGGAAAGCCAGCAGGCTGCAGGAAGGCCTCCTCATCGCCAGGATCCTGCTCCCTTCCTCACCAAGCCCAGCCAATACTACCTCCCTCCTCACCCTGAGTTCTTGATCCTGGTGCAGGCTGCCCGGCTGCTGTGAGTCAGAAGGGCATAAAGATCCCCCACCACGAAGCCCTGGGGGAACAGAGGGTAAGCAGGGTACAACAGGTACCAGGGCATGCTGGGGGGAGGTGGAAGGTGGTCTGCCTGCTAGCAGCAGAGACCTCTGTGTGGTTTGCAGGGTGGTGGGACGGAGTTCCTGGGACAAGGAGAACAGGCAGGTCCAGCCCCACAGCCGGCGCTCATACTCACAGCACACCGCCGTGCCAGCTGGGCCAGGTTCACCTCTTGGCCCATGGGGAGGTGGGCGGTGAGGGCCTGCAGGATGTGGAGGCGCTGCCCCTCTGACAGCACGGGCACCTCCAGCTCATGCAGGAATGCTGTCTGCACGTCAGCAGGCAGGTCCTGGGCCCGGCTTGTGGTCGCCACCACCATTAGAGGAGGATAGCTGCACAGAGAAGTGACACTGAAAACAAGGCCCTGGGCACTGCCTGGTCCTGAGGCTGGGCAGCAGCCATAGAGGGAAGGTGGGCACAGGTGAGCACCCCACATTCATAGATAAGGGTTCATAGGAATACTTTGTCAGAGGGAACCCATGTACATACATACGTGTGTGTACGTACGTATGTACGTACATATTCTCTCTCTCCCTCCCTCCCTCCCCTGAGATTCTTCTTCAAGCAATTCTTCAAGCCTAATGTTTCCTAAGGATGAGTCCACTTCCTCCTCTCTGGTGACCCTCAGGGTTGCCCATCAGGCAGTCAAAGGGCATTGAAGTGTGAGATAAAATGCAGAGAACTGGAACTCTCCCAGCTTTCAGGCCCAGTTCTGTATAAATACCTGGTGGAGGGGTCTTCATCAAGGAGGAGGTGACGAAGTGTGGCCACCACACGGGTGTCCTCACTGAGTCCCTCACGGTCCCAGCCCAGAAGGTCCACAGCAGTCAGCAGCAAAACTACAGGCCGGCAGCGCCTGGCCCGGGAGAAGGTGGCCTGCAACTTGGTCTCCACGGCCCCACTGCTGTCTGCACAGAGGCTGGAGCAGGGCACCTAGGAGGGGAGCCCCACAGGCCTGTGAGGACATGAGCAAGGACAGGAGTGACAGGGGCAACTCCTGAGATGCTTCAAGAACTGGCGGTTTCAGGATTTGGGGTGATGGCTCAGGAGTCCAGAGAATAGCACTAAGGCAGAAACAGATTTGACCAGTGCCCCTCCCTTAATCCCTGCCTTTTTTTAAAAAAGTCCCCATCTTCCCTAATGCTATTCTCTGGACTCAAGAATTGTCACAAATATTCTATTAATAGCTAAGCATCAAGGGAGTGTGTCTGGCTCACTCAGCCAAGGTATTGGGCCCGGACGGATCAAGAGATGGACAGGCTGCATCTGAGAGGGGAAGTAGTTGGGACAACTCTTCAGATTCCCTCACCTTCAGTAAATGGAGTCCAAGGCGGCTGCAAGCAGCAGTCACTGCTGTGGTCTTTCCACTGCCTGGGGGCCCCCGTAGGAGGACACTGCTAGTGCCTGTCAACAGGGCACCCCTGAAATAAAAAAAAGAGACCCTCATCTCCGCCACCAACCCAACCCTCAGCATACCCAGTGAAAAGGGGTCTCTGCATGTCTAAAGCAGACATCTGACTCCTCTCCCCCCAAAGTGCTGGCTTCCAGGACCGTCTCTCCTCTCCACAGGGAGGCCTTGTTTCCTGCTCCCGTCTGGAGCCCTGGCAGGGGTGCTGAACAGTCCAACACCCTTTTGTCATCACTGAATAATTTTCAGTGAAACCTTGGTCTTGATTGCACTGGAAGGAATTAGTAAGGTCTGCATTTGTTTACAGAAAGGATGTAGATGGGAGGTCAGGGCATTCTGATTCGAAGGAGGGCCTCCTCACCCCGCGGTAGCCAAGGCATCAGACACTAGTCTAGCTTGTTGCACCTCCAAGGACATTCTGGGTAGGCTTTCCTCACCCAAGGGGCTGCAGCCTCACTCACCCTGGCTGGAGCCGAGGCTTCAGGGTAGCACAGAGCTCAGACACCAAGGCCTCCATGCCTGGGGGAGACAAGCTGCTCCAAGGAGTATGTTCCCCTGCGGGCAGTCCTGGAACACAGCTCAGAGTAGCTCCCACCTGTGAAACGTGGGTGGCAGCTGTAGACCTGCTTCTACTCCTTTCCCCAGGATTACTCATAACCCAAGGCCTCACCATGTACAACGAGGTATGGGTGGTGTCAGCCAAGTAGGCACTGGCTGGCTTGTTGGGGGCTTCTCCAACTGCTCTCTTCACCTTAAAAAACATCTCCCGCCACCTGCAGGAAAGAAGCCCAATGAACATGTTCAGGGCCAACACATCCCGCTTCCCGAAGACAAAGCAGTGTTCTTACGGGCTGTGACCCTCTAGGTGGTTTCCAGAGGCTGTAAATCACAAGATCGCTCCCTTTCTCACATGGTGGACTTGGACTAGCTGTTTCAATCATGGAGGTGCTACTGTGAGAACAAACTCAGGAGGACAGAAAACATCCCCCAAGATGTGTTTGGATCCACAATCAACACCCTTGGTACGGGAAGTCAACAAATCAAAAAATGTTACACTGGAGAAGATCTGCTGTAAAAGACATTTCCAAGGGGCTAAGGGGAAATGGTGTCAATTTAAAGATCAAGGTGTGCCTGATTTAAGACATGGTCTTTTCAATTATTTGCTGTGCAAAGCTGGACAATGGATAAGGATGACAAATGAATTGATGACTTTGAATTGTGATGCTGGAGAAGAGTACTGAATATCCCACAAACTGCCTAAAGAATAAATACATCTTGGAGAAAGTGTAACCCAGTTTGCTCCTTGGAGGCACAGATAATGAAATTTAATCTCACATACTTTGAGCATGTCCTTGGAAAAGGGCATCATGCTTGTAAAAGTGGAGGGTCAGCAAAGGAAAGGAAGACATTCAACAGCATGGATTGACACAGTGACTGTGACAATGGGCTTGAGTGTATCAGAGATGATGTGGATGGCAGTGGATAGGGTAAGTTTTGGATCTTTGTTCACAGTCAAAATGAGTAGCACTTGATTTGATGGTATGTACCACTACCAACAACCCATATGGCTGTCTGTGGTGCACAAAAGCTGTCTGTCCCTCTGAACCCTCCATGGCTATCAGCGTGCCTTTGTGGGGTTGGGGTTGTATTTCAAGAGAAATAAACATCTCCTACTCACTCCAATGTGAGAAGTCACCGCAGCCCTGAATGGATCACTTCCCCTGGCTACAGAATAGTATCCCCCTCAAACACATACCCACCAAGGCCCCCTAAAACCTTCAGAAGGAAGAAATCTGTTGCAATTTTTTGGGTGTTTTTTTAATTTATTATTAATTTCAATGAAAATTTACAGAGGGGCTTTGGATTTCCATTCATTCATTGTTGCACTTTTCTCCCATCCCAACCCTTTCCCCTAGTACACTACCCTCTTGGAAAAGTAAAATAAAAATTATTTCATTGTTTTACAATCCCTCCCCCCAGGTCCACTCCACTATGCAGCTTTCGCTCTGGATTCCTGTCATGACAAAAAATATCTAATCACATATCCCTTTAAGACAGTTTTCTCCCTCATCTGTTTCAATGCAGTATACATTATTGAACCCATCTTTCTTAGTCTCCTCCCAACCCCAAGGTCAGTCCTATTTTACAACAGTGGCACCAGGCAGTATTTGTCCTTTTGTGACTTGAGATATTTCACTCAGCATAATGTCCTCCAGGATCACCCATTTTGAATAATATTGCATGAGTTCTTTGTTTTTCAATGCAGCGTAGTATTCCATTGTGTGAACATACCACAGCTTCTCTATCCATTTGTTTGTTGATGGGCACTTAGGTTGTTTCCAACTCCTTGCTATTGTGAACAGAGCCGCGATAAACACAGGTGTGCATGTATCTGCTTGGATGTCAGTTATGGTCTCTTCAGGATATATTCCCAGTAGTGGAAATTTCTGGGTCAAATGGTATCTCTATTTGCAACTTTTTGGGAAAGCGCCATACCACCTTCCACAGTGGTTGCACCAACATTTTTATAATCCACAAAATGGCAGGCAGATTCTGTAATAATTTGCCATCTAGATTTTACTCTATAATCACCTATGAAGCTTTTGAAAAATCAACACTTTTCACACATTATAGGATTTTATTTTTATGAAATATCCAGTATTGGCAAGCCTATAGATACAAAGTAGATTAGTGGTTGCCAGGGGCTACAGTAGGTAGGGAATAGGGAGTGGCTGCAAGCAAAGGGTTTTAGGGTGATGGAAATGTTCTGGAATCAGACAGTGACAGCTGTACAATGTTGTACTAAATCCAACTGAATTAAATACTTTAAAAAAATTATACACTTTAAAAGAATTTCTTTTAAGTTATGTTAATTATACTTCCGTTTTAGAAAACAGCATTTCTCCATTTTTTGGAAGGTAAAAAGGCCCAGGGAGCTCTGGTGGTTTAGTAGTAAGAAGTTGTACTGCCAACCCAAAGCATATGGTTCAAATCCACTAGCTGCTCTATGGGAGAAAGTGTCCTCCCATTACTGCCTCTAAAAACCTGCTGTAAGTCATGGGTCAGCTCTGACTCAACAGTAAACAGCAAAAACATAGGGCTCAATCTACCCCTATCTGCCTCAAAGTGTCTGAGATGGGTGTAAGTAACTATTGTGAAAAGCTCTTTCAGCTCAGGAACTAGATTTATTCTAATTACTGCCTGGGAAGAGGGTGAGTGGAAGGTTTCCAGATTTCCAGATAAAGACGAACTGCTAACTTTTCAGTCCTCAGGCACCAAGGCAAGATCAGAGGCAGACTGCAGCCCAGGCCTCTGCTTACACTGTCTCTCAGTCTCAAAGCTGCTTTTACTGGTAGCAGAGATGGGTAAGAGTGACCCAGGGTGGAGGAGGACGCATACTTGGCTGCTATTATGAAATGCTTAAGAGTTGTTACAACAGCAGTGATTGCAGTTAGAAAAAAAAAAGGGGGGGGGGAACTAGGTCCTTGCATTAATATGAGTGGGTCTACAAGCTAGAATCCCAACCAGGCCAAACATCTTGAGTCAAAGCACACAAGCGTGGAAGCACAGGAACCCAGGGGGGATAGCACTGGAGGGATCCAGGGGAGATTAACCTACCAGGTGGAGGCGGACTGCTCCCTAGAACCCAGGAGGACACTGTTAAAGAACACTTTTGTCTCTAACAGTGGGCCAGATGGGAAAGCGAAGTCAACTCCCATACAGGCTGGTCTGGGGAAGTATAATGGAGGTGAGGCAAATTGTTAAATTCTCTCATGAATTCAGTCCAATTTTTCTTTTCTTGGGACCTGCTCAGGGAATGAGTTATGCACTCAGAACCTAGAGAAGGGAGGCAGGTCTCTACACCTGGAAATAGAATAGCTTGGTTATCTGCCTCTAAGGGTGCCAGGGAGTCTTCTTTTGAAGTGCAATGGGTGGACACTCTGGGGTTTCCATACAGAAAGCTGGCTCACTGGCATTTGCTAACTTTAAGGTAAATGAGAGAGGCAGGGTGACTGAGAAGCATCAGTCTGGCATTCACTGGGCCCAGTTGTGGACTTGATTTAGGGAACTTCAGAGGTGCCATGGAGCACTACTGGACCCTTCATCTAGGCACCACAGCCCTGAGACCTGGAGACTTACTGGCCAGAGATTAGAGAACCAGGCTCTGAATACTGGCTCCAGCAGAATTAGGTGCTCCAAGTAAGGAACACTCCCTCCTTTTGGAAGAAGACTCAGGCTGGCTAGGTCTGACACTTTGGGTATGAAGGTTCTTATGCTTAAATTCCTGTAAGCAAGGTTCCACCTCACTTGAGATCTCTCTCAAAGTCGAAGTCTGAAAAGTTGTGTCCTTTCAATAAATGTCTATGGGAAATCAGCCCAGAACAGGAAAACTGGTTAAGATATGTTGTTGTTGTGTACCATCGGGTTGGAAATGACCCATATCTGACCATCTGCAGGGTTTTCAGAGGCAGTAAATCGCACAGGAGATGACTGCCCATCTTTCTCCCACGGAGCAACTATAAGATCTGAACTGTGTCCGCAGCGCAGCTCCTTACCACTAGGCCAGCAGAGCTCCCTTGGGTAGGCTATAGGATCATGCTATTCCCCCTTCACATAAGGCCAAAGCAGCCTCTCAATTGTTTGCCTCCTCATTTTATATGGCGTCTCTTCCCTGCTTGCAACTCTTGACTTAGTTATGAACTAGTTCTCACTCTGTTTAGGACGAGGGAAAAGAGGGAAGGCTGCTCAAGGGCAGCAGCAATCTTTTTATCCCCTTTCAGGAGATGTTATGTGGCTTCCAGTTGAACTGACTCAGAGCTGACCCCCAAGGGTTTTCAGAAGCTGTAAATTGCACAGAAGGAAACGGTCCATCCCTTGAAGCAGCTGGTGGATTTTAACTACCTGTCTTTGGGTTGGTGGTGCAGCTCCTTATCCACTAGTTCACCAGAGCTCCCCTTTTGGGAAACTGAAATGTATAACAACATATACACAATCCTCCAGTTAGAGAAGTCTAAGCCTGGGTCTCCATATTTTGAATATATGTGAGAAATGTATCGAACATATCTGAGCCCTGGGCTAAACACTGTGGATGAAAAGGTAAAGAACGAATTGCACTTTGCCCTAGGTCATCAAATTACTTTAAAAAAAAAAATCAAATAACTTTTTTTAAAAAATAAAATTACTCGGAGGGGGCAGGGAGAAAAGTGCAGCAAAGCAATGAATGGATGGAAATAAATTTAAAAAAAAAATCAGTGAAATCACACACACACACACAAAAGGCTAAAATTATGTTAGAAAATATAAAATAAAATTACTCCTCATCAACAAATGAATGGCTAGAGAAGCTGCGGTATATTCACAGAATGGAATACTATGCTGCATTGAAAAACAAGGACCTCATGAAATATACAAAATGGGTGACCCTGGAGGACATTATGCTGAGTGAAATATCTCAGTCACAAAAGGACAAATACTGCATAGTGCCACTGTTGTAAAGCAGGATGGACATTGGAGTTGTGGGGAACTAAGAGGTGATAAATAATGTATACTGCATTGAAACAGATGAGGGAGAGAACTGTTTAGGAGGAATATATGATTAGGTATTATTGTCATGACAAGAGTTCAGAATGAAAGCTGCATAGTGGAATGGACCAGGGGGGACTATATAACAATGAAATAATTTTTTTTTCTTTTCAAAGAGAAAAGTGAAGGAGGGCAGGGAGGAAAGTGTGTAACTATGAATGAATGGAAATCCAAAGTCTCTGTAAATTTTCATTAAAATAAATTTTTAAAAAATTCAAATTACTCTTAATGCTTTGCTTTACCTGGAAATGCCATACAGCAATCAACTGTATTAACACCTTCCAAAGGCAGCAGACCATGGTTCCTAACTTTAAGTCACATACCTGTTTGAGAATTTGAAGAAGGCATGGATCTTCTCCAAGAAAAATGTACACAACAAAGTGAAGTTCTTATATACACACTGTATACAATTTGGGGACTTGTGAATTCTTGGTTAAGAACCCCAGTGGCAAAAAAAAAAAAAAGAGAACCCCAGTGGCAGGACAGGAGGCAGCTGCATACCTGGGCAGTTTCTCTGGGCTTCCTTCCAGGACCTCTACTTGCCCAGCTGTTGGCACACACAGAATATCCCCTTCCTGGACTACCCTGCAACACAGCAGCAGCCCTATCAGCTCTCCACAGGTATCAAGAGCACAGTTCACCATGACTACCCCCAACACACAGGCTTAGATGCTTCCTATCCACCCAAATATCCCAAATAGGTCTCCATGGAACAAGTTAGGCCTAGACTGAGCTGGGGAAATGGTGAAAAGGCTGGAAAGAAGGATCAGAGAATACTTAAGAGCAAATCTTGGCTCTTCAGGGATCCATTCAGATCCAAGAGGTTTCTTAGTTTAGAAGATTCAAATTCATCTCATGGTTCAGATCTCTCTTCAATTGTCTGCCCGGTACACTAAGACGCTCCTATCCATAGTATTTTCCAAAATGTGGTTTTAGTCAGAAGTTTTGTGGTACTTTGGATCCAGGGCATGGGGCAGGAAGATAGCTACGAAGGTAGGATGCTATCTTCCTGATAAGGGTGGGAGGCTAACCTGGGAGTCTCGAAGTGTAGGTAAAGAACATGGTCATAATCTCCGCTGGTGTTGTAGTGAGGAGAGGACACAATCTGCACGTGCAGCTCCCTGGCAAATGGAGGCCCAGGCAGCACTGAGCAGCTTCCTTTGTCTTCAGAGGTGCTGGAACCATCCAAGTACCTCTAGTGGAGAAATAAACCACCACCTTAAAACTTTTCCCCAAAAAGTTAAGACTCTGCCCTGTCTCTTCACAGTTAGTTATCCTCCAGCCTCAGGGTAATACCTGAACATGGCTGACCTGAACACCTATACCTACAACACTGTCCTCTCAAACAGAAACACCCCCCTCTAAAAAGCATGAAGAAGAAATGTTACCTTGTTTTCTGACTCTGGCTCCAAAAAAATTTGCCAATAAAGCCTTCTGTGCATACCTTTCAGTTGGCCCAGAGCCAGTGAAATAGCAGAGACTTTGAATTCTCACGAGTTCTGAGTGACAAAAGATAGTCACTGGAATTAGTGGACTTTAATTGAGTTCAAGCTGTGGGAAGAGGACATGATCTTACTGAAGCTCAAAGAGTGAATTCAGCAGAAAGAAGAGTTCCAGGTCCTGTACTCCTGAAGCTTCTCCTCTGAGCAGGACATTCACACCCGCTCCCGTTCATGTACATCTTATACCTCTCTCCCTGACATTCCATAGTACTAGCGTGTCCATAGCCTACATTGTCCAATAGATTTTCCTGCAACAATAAGATTGTTCTACATTTACTGGGGAGGTCACTAAAGCAATCAAAGATCAGAATTTTAAGGTACATTTGGTTTTAATAAATTTAAATTTCAAAAGCTAAAATCGGGTCAATCATATTAAACAGGACAGCTCTAAATGACACATACAGGAACTCAATCATACACTAGACTACATTTGTTCCCTTAAACACAATTATCTTCTTGAAGATTTTTTTACTTTAATAGTATATAAATGTTCACTGATGTAGTTTGAAGAATTTTTTAAAAAATTTTATTTTTTTTAAATTTTTATTTATTTCATTATTTTTTGTGTGTACCGTCAAATCAGATCTGGTACAGGAGATTGCTCCTCCTAATCCAGCAGGGCATCTGGTGGATTCGAACCTGCATCTCTGAGATTGCAGTTGCAGCTTCTCACCACTAGGCCACCAGAGCTCACCTGAAGATTTTTTTTAAGATTAAGAAAAGATTAGAAAGTTACATCCCATTTTAAATAGTGAAACGGTATGTGAGGAAAAACTCAGAAATTTGTCTATTTCTATCAAAATGGCTTGCCTCCGGAAACTCTATGTACGAACAGTGCTCAGGCTGTTCGTTCATAAGGTTGTTATGAGT
>NW_006399767.1:14254068-14382667 GCF_000299155.1 Elephantulus edwardii | reverse complement strand
AGGAAGTTACATCCCAAAGGGAAGGACCTCGCTCCTTGAAAGGAAATATGGAGGAGAAACCTTCTCAAAGATTTTTATAGGTATTCACTCACTCACTCACTGCCATCAATTCAGAATCAACTCTAAGCTAACCCTCCACTGGTTTTCTGAGGCTATAAACTGCTCTGAAAGAGACTGTCATTTTTCTCCTGAAGAGCTACTGGTGGATTTGAACCACGTCTCAGTCTTTGGGTTAGCAGTGCAACTTGCTAAGGACTATACCGCCAGAGCTCCCTTTAAAGTAAAATATTTATCTTGTCTTATTGAATATCAAAATTAAATACCAGGTAGCAAAGAGAAATAAGGATCCTCTTTATGTTTGGAATTTACAATATATAATCAGCGTATGAGGCAGATTACATAAACATAACCAGGCAGAATAAAAGAAATGCACTAGAAAATTACAAAATGCCACAGAAGAAAAATCCATGTTAACTTTGGGGTAAGGGCATTAGTAAAGGCTTTGTGAAGGTGGCATAAACCTTAGATGGTCCTTAAAGGGAAAGATAGTAGGATTTTAATAGGTTTGTATAAAATGTGTGTACTATATTCGAAGGAATTTGATGTCAAGGAAAAATATGAGCAAAGGCACTGAATTATCATATTCTATACTACACCGCATAATAGTGGATGGCTGTTGGGTGCTATTGAGCTGATTTTTGGCTCACTGTGGCCCCATGTGACAGCACAGAACTGGTCGGTAAGGTTTTCCAGGCTATCATGTCTTATGGGCGGAGCCTGCCAGGTCTCTCTCCTGAGGAGCTTCAGGGTGAGTTGAACAGTCAACAGTGGTTAAGTGCTCAACTGCTGACTAAACAGAGCTTTCAGTTCAGCTGGACTCCTTTAGTAACATTGTGTTCACCACAGCAATCCGACCAACAGTTGATTAGGATTAATATTCACATATGGCTTTATTTTACTGTGAATCTCACCTTTCCATGCACCACCATATGATGGAGACTTATTATACTCGTTATAAAGAATGAATAAGGCAGGCTCTGAAATATTAACTGAAAAGCTCAAGATCTTAGAGTTGTTACGGGTCATCGAGTCATAATCAACTCACAGTTGACCCTCTATGGGGTTTTCAGAGGCTGTAAATTACACTGGAGGAAGAGTGGCCAGCTTTATGCAGTGGTACAGCTGGTGGCTTCCAGCAGCCTGCCTTTGGGTTGGCAATGCAACTCCTTATCACTAAGTCGCCAGAGATTAATTCGATAGGCTCTTTCGATTCATCTGAGGCTTAGAAAAGACAGGGAAAAGGTAACATTGCTGGCCTTGTCACTGGATCCTACCTGAATTCTGAGCTCTCCCACTTCCAGAGGGTCACAGCCGAGATTAAAAGCTAGAGTGGCAGGCACGAGAGCCAGTCCGTCAGCGAGAGACTCTGCCAGCAGCCCAGCCCCAGGTCCCAGCCTCTCCGACAGGTCCCAGCGAGGCTCCAGGACCTGCACCCTGGCCAAGTGCGGTCTGGAGTCCGAAGGCTCTGCGGCTCGAGCCAGCCAGACCCATTCGCCCTGGAAGAGGCCGAGGCCCCGGAGACACCTCTTGCTGACCCCGATCGAGTCGCCAGTCCCTCCCAGCACTCCCCGCAGTTGGCGGGCGGCGCTCGGAGCCGCGAAGGAGGACACCACGGGAGGAGGCGGGGGCGGGCCGCTCTTCCCAGTTTCGGGGCCTAACCTGGGCCGCCCGCGGAGCTCCGTCACTGCCAGCCGCGTCCCCGGGCCCAGCAGCCCCTGCAATGCCGGCCGCGTCTCCAGCACTCGCGGCCCGGGGACTGGCAAGGCCTCTCCGCGTCTCACCAGTAGCGGCCCGACTCGCGGGCCGAGTCCGGGCCCCGGCGAAGTGCCAAGGAGCGCCCAGCCGAGAGCCGGGGGCCGCCGCACGGGCCGCGCCCGCACCCTCGCCCCGGCGTCCAGCGCCAGGAGCCGCAGCAGCGCTCGGCTAACCAGCAGCTGCGGGGGCCCGGGGCCTTGCTCCTCGGTTCCCTCCCCAGGTCCCTCCAAGGCCGGCACTAACAACGCCGGACCCCCTGGACCTTCCCCTGCAGGCCTCAGGGCCAGCACCAGGCCCGTTCCCGCTGCGGGCCACGGACCCCCAGGCGGCAGCAACACCGCCAACGGAGGCGTCTCGGTTGGGAAGGGTTCCAGGACCCGCAAGACAGCAAGAGCCATGGTGACAGAACGCCAGACAACGTAAAGCAGCTCGACTTCCGCACCGGCAGAGAGACTACCAGGACATCCGAGCGTCGTTTCCGCTTCCGCCAAGGCTGGTAGGAGGAAAGTGGGAGGGTTGTCGGTTGCGAGCATGCTCCGGGAGGAGCGAGCTGCACCTTGGAGAGATCAAGCGTGTGCATCTGTGATTATAATCACTGCGGCTGCGTGGCATTTACGCATGTGTTCTTTGAGCCAGTGTTTACAGGCATCTTGTAGGGAAGGGTTGTCCCTTCAACTAACAGGTGTTTAACAGTTTATTGACTCACTGATCAGTCAGCATGCCTCAAAGCGAATGTGAGCTGTGAGCTGTAGGTACAGTATTTAGGAAAGAATCTGCTTCTGCTTTTGTAGAGATCTAGGCACTGAGGTTTCGAGCATAATAAAACTGTTACAGACATGCTTATGGAAGTATGTTGGTTGATGCTGGATTACTACGCATGATTCATGTAACCCAGGAGTGCTTAGTGCTGCCACACCTGTTCCAACACAGCCTACTCAAACCCCACGTTCCAACATTTTCCTGTTCATTGTTCTCTTCCTTGAACACCCACCAAACTGGGAAAGAAGACTAAGCAGTTTCATTCTCTCATCTTACCAAATCCAGTTGCTTTCCTCCTACTAATCTTTGCAGACTGGAAATCTATTGTGTTTTTACCCTACAGGTGACGAGATCTAGGCTTCTGTTATGAGCTCCGAAATAGCAACCTACTTCCCACTTGTGCTATTACTTGCATTTGGTCCACGTCTCCACCTGCAATGCTCTGTACAAACCACACATTGGTAGGCCACACATTTCCAATTATGAATAATATATTTGCTCTCAGAATCAATGGATTGGCTCGTGGTAATTTACTCTTTGGACCTTCTATTCTCTCTTAGCTACTGCCCACTTTTCTCCTTTCCTCCACAGCTGAGTATCTTCTGTTAAGAGTAGAAAGAGTTCCCTGGATCCTAACATTAGAGATCTGAGCGTTTCCCTGGCCTAATGTTAGAGGACTGAAATTTCCCCAGGACCTGGTGCCTTAGCCCAGCTCCATCTAGACAGAATATATACTGGAGTTGAATGGAGGAAAGAACATACAGAAGACTAGTTAACGAATCCACCAGATGCTCTGCCGGGGAAGGAGGGGCAATCTCCTCCTGTACCAGTCAGATCTGATTTGACGGTACACGCACACAAAAATAATAAAATAAAATAAAAAAAGAAGACTAGTTAAAAGACAAAGTAAACTTTTATTAAGTTAGAAAGATACATAGAGTAAGCTTTATTAAATAAGGAAGATATACCCTCCAGAGAGGAAGATGGTTCTACTCTGGAGAGAGAGGGGAGAACAGACACTCCTTCTCCTTTGAGTCCTAATTTTGTTACACTTATTGAACTCAGTAGAATACCTGTACTCTGTACAGAGACAAGCCTTTGATAGAACTTCATTGGTTCCTGCCAGAAGGGTCAGTTGGCATCGACTGATTTATCTGCTGCTTGGATTCGATCTCTTGTTTCTCCCCAGATCTTTTTTTTTAATATTTTTATTATTATTTTATTATTTGTGTGTGTGTGTGTGTGTGTGTGTGTGTGTGTACCGTCAAATCGGATCTGACTGCTACAGGAGGAGATTGTCCCTCCTTTTCCCGGCAGAGCATCTGGTGGATTTGAACCGTGCGCCTCTGAGATTGCAGTGCAGCTTCTTGCCACTAGGCCACCAGAGCTCCCCTTCCCCAGATCTTTTACACCATATTTCCTTTGTTCTCTCTTATCATCATATCTTAGACTTTATACATTAATGGTTTTTAAAGTCTAATGTCTGAAAGTTGAATATTAGTGTTACATGTTGTAAGGATTGTGTATTCCTAAACAGTCAAGGAAAGATTTTTAAATGGATTATAGTTCCTAGAAGTACCTCGAATTCTAAACTTGATATTGCTCAGTTCCACTTCTTTGAAATAATATGCAATAATGTATTAGGTACCTGGATTCACATGGATGAAAGGTACCATTTGATAACTAAAGCATATTTATATGAATCTCTGGTGCTTACTGGGTAAGGAGTTGGGCTTCCAACTCAAAGGCAAGTGGTTCAAATCCACCACCAGCTGTTCTATGGAAGAAAGATGGTCAGTCTCTTCCTGAGTGATTTACAGGCTCTGACAATCCACTGGAGTGTCAGCTATGAGTTGGTTCTGAACCAATGGCACTGCCAACTCAAAGGCACATTGTTTGAAGCCACCAGCTGCTCTTCAAGAGAACAACGGGCTATCTCCTATGCAATTTACTGTCTCCAAAAACCTGTTGGAGGGTCAGCTCTGGTTCAGTTCCAACTCAACAGTACCAAGCAGACAACAACAATGGCAATGAGTGGAGTTGTTCAACTATACATGGATATTCCTTGCGTACAGAATTAGGAGGACACTGGAAAGGCCAAAATAAGGTATATAAACTGGACAATGTCTAACGATGACAGGAGGATAATTGATGCCTTTTAGCTATGGTGCTGGAATAGAGTAGTAAATATACCATGGACAGATAGGAAAACAAACAATTTCATCCTGGAAAGGGTGAAACCAGGCTGCTCCTCGGAGGCAAGGATTCTGAAGCTCTGTCTGACATAATGTGGGCATGTTGTAAGTAGGGACCAGTCCTTGGAGAAGGACATCATACTTGGGAGTGTGGAGGGACAGTGCAGGAGAAGAAGACCCTCTATGAGATGGATTGACTCAGTGACTGAGGTAATGGAGGTAGGAGTGTCAGAGACAATGAGGTTGGCTCAGGATTGAGCAGAGTTCAGAGCTGTTGAATATAGGGTCACTATGAGTCACAAGTGACTTGATGGCACATAACAACAAGCTCAAAGATTTGGGACTGTAATGCTCTTTGGGATCTTACAAAAGAACCCAAACAAAACTCACTGTTACTGAGTTGTTATTTGTGGCGAGCCTCCATTGTATATCTGAGGCTATAAATCTTTGTGGAAGTAGACTCTCATCTTGCTCATGTGGTGCCTTTGAGCTGCCCACCTCCTGGTTTAACAGCTCCTCACATAACCCACCACACATCAGAGATCCTTGAGTTCCATAGGAAGGATAAATACAGTCAGAAGGCCCCTGTGTAACACAAATAGTTTGAACTGGTGTATTAATCTAGACATTGATGGTTTGAACCTACCTAGAAGGTCAAGAGAAGAGAGCCCTGACAATCTGTTTCTGTAAAGATTATAGTTGTGACAATCATCCTGTGGAGCAGGTTCTACACTGTAACACTCAGGTTTCCATCAGTTGAAATCAACTGGATTATAATTGATACTATTCTTCCTGGGGTTGGGACCCTTATAGACATAAGTAACCAACTGCTTTGGAGTGGACTCCTGCAGCCTATGTGTATGAAAGTAGAACTTTGCTGTCAATGGCTGAATTTTCAGAAGTAATTTACCAGACCTTCTGAGGTGCCTCTGGATACACTGAAACTGCCAGCTTTTGAAGGGAGCAGCACATTAATGGTTTGCACCATTGGGAGACTCCCAGTCTCTTGAAAGAAAATGCTGTTCCATAGGAGGGTTGTTGTAATCTTTATGGAAACAGATTTCTAGTCCTTTCTCCTATGGTCCTGCTGGGTGGGTTCAAACTACTAACCTCTAGATTTAGTACACCAGTGAAAACTGTGCTAGTTAAGGGCCTTTGGCTATGTTTACCCTTTCCGGTTTTTAATCCCTCCAGAAGACAAGGAACTGTCACATAGAATTTAGTACTAAGGAATGGCAACTTTCCCAGCATGATGTCTTTTCCAGAAGACTGGACCTTCCTGACAACATGCCCAAAGCATGTGGGACAAAGTTTTACTATCCTGTCCTCTAAGAAGCATGCTGAGTAACAAATTTGTTTGTTTTTGTTCTTTGGCAGTCCATGTGCTATCCTAACATTAGGATCAGGGAATTCTTCTGACTCTACCAAAGGTTAGAGCTGTGGAAGAAAGGAGAAGTGAAAAGAGAGTAGAAGGTCCAAAGAGTGAATTACCATGAGCCAATACCATTGACTGAGTGCAAATATATTATTAATTATTGTAAATGTGTGACCTAGCAATGTGTGCTTTGTACAGCGCAATGCAGGTGAATTGGTTCAGGTGCACCTTAGCCTTTAGACTAACATCATTGCTCTTTAGCATTCTGGCGGGATCCCTAACAATAGGTTTTTCTAGTGCAACTCATCTTTCGGTTTTCTGACTGCTGGTACCAAGGGAGTTGTTAGTGTTACACTACTACCCTGATGCAGAAAGGAGGTTTTTAATTTAGAGTTTCCCTCTACCTCTTTCTTTCAGAAGCCCTGGGAATACAATGTTTAGCACTTGCCTGCTAACCAAAAGATCAACTGTTCAAAGCTATTAGCGGCTCATCAGCATTCAGATGTGGCAGTCAGCTTCCTTCCAGGTTTTACAGTTCTGGAAACCATGGGGCAGTTCTAGCTTGTCCTTATAGTCGCTATGAACTGTAATAGATTCCACAGCAGCGAGTTTGAATATTTGATTTTCCTTTAATATGGATTGGGCAGGGTCGCACAGTGAGGAAAGAGAGGCACTTTAGAAGGCAATAAACAGTAACTCCCAGAGCTGCAAAGAATGACCAAGGCCAATGCAGGAGCGCAGCACTCCAAGTCAAGCTCGGGTTTCCCTCTACCCCCGTCCCCTTCACTAAGCTCGACCCACTTTAGGGCGGGTCCTTCCACTTCAGCCAATTCTCGGAGCTGAACCCTGGCGGTTTGTACTCTTTCTTTCCAATGAGAAAAAAAGGAAGCAGCTTGGCTCCAATGACCAATCCGAGGAGGCGGCACCGGGTTGTCAGGCAGGTTATAAGAGTTCGGGCCAATTGGAGGCACAGGCACAGCTCGACCGGGCGCAGCGCGCAGGCGGAGGCAAAAAGACGCCGAAGCGGGCCGAGTGCGGCCGAGCAAAGCCGGAGCCGGAGCGGGACTGCAGGAGCCGGACCGGGTCCGGACGGGCCGAGATGCCCTATAAACTGAAGAAGGAGAAGGTGAGCGTGGCCCTTTCCCCCGCGCCTCCGCCCTGGGGCCTGCACTGAGCTTTGGGAGGGGCCCGCGCCAGGCCCGGGACAGCCCCACCAGACTGACCCTCCCGTCCAGCCCCCCGCAGGACTCTCAGGGCCAGCTCTCCACCCCCATGGCGGGTAGCACCCCTAGTCTGTGCTGCAGTTGGGACAGCTTTCCCACCTTGCTGGGACAGATTGCTTCCACATACACCTTTCTCTCTTCTTCTCTCTTCTACCCCCGGCCTAGGGAAACCTCTTCCCTCCAGATCTGTCCACTCCCAGGTCACTCCCCTGCTTCTCCCCCTTTCCTTGTCCCCTCGTCTCCCGCCCCTTCTTCCAGCCTCTCAACCCATTTGGGACAGCTCTTTCATCCAAGACATCACCTCCCTCCATAACTGCCCCCTCCTCCCTGGCCAGCCCCTACCCATCTCTACTGCTCTTTCTCTCTCGCTGCACCAGCCCCCTGACCTAGGACTGTGCTGCTTTCTGTCTTCTCCACCCAAATCTGGACTAGGCCCCTCCCTCCAGTTCTTCCTTCACACACAAACTTGTACGCCAGGACGGAGCCCTGCCTTCTGTTGATGGAACCTCAGAACGTCAGGGCAGGAAGGGACCTCTGAACGCCTGCAGTCCAACCCCTAGTGATTCAGAGGCCTGGACGGGGCAAGAGACTTGTCCAAGGTCACACAGTCTGCTGGAGGTAGATAGAGCTGCAATATCAGGTCTCCTGACTTGAGGGCCTCTAATGTACCAAAGCTCAGAAAACTGGCAGGCGCCATCACCTGGCTCCCAGGTTCATCTTAGACCAGTCACCCTAACTAATCTGCTCAAGCTCCTCCCCTTATTTCTAACCCCAGGAATAAAGATTTGCATTTTTATTCCTTTTTGCACCAGGGCTTAATTGCTGACTTTCCGGGCCACAAGGTGCTCAAATAGGAATTTATCTTCACTGTCAAATGAGTTTTCCTTCTTACCCCACAGAACAGCCACCCCTGGCATCGTGTCTTTGTCATGATGTCCTTACAACAAGCCCTTTCTTGGCGTTGCCTTCTTCATCCTCCTAGTATCTCCATTCCACCTTCCTCTGTTTCTCATCTTTGCCTTTTTCTACTCTCTTTCCTGCTGTTGCGGAGATCTGACTCAGAGGTGTGTTTCCTTTGAGGTACAGACTCACACCGAGGATGCTAGGATACCAGTTCCAGCCTCCCCCAGCTTCTCTTCTCCTGGGGCTGGCCCTTAGTGGTACAGGCTGGCTCTTACCTTGTGTGCTGGGCACCTGCTTTGTGACTCCAGAAGTGGATAGCTTTCATTTGCCCTCTGATTGTGTGGGTTGCTGGGCTTCTCCAGCCTTATCAATCAAACTCTTTATCCCGAGGCTGCTGGAGATTGCTTGTCAGCCTTGATTCTGGGTTGTCCCTGCAACCACTCAGGGCCCAAGGTTCTGAGAGTATGGTTGTGCGTTCAGTGGTGATGGTGTGCTGGTTACTGAATCTCCCGGAATGTTGTGCTGCACAGCATGGTGTGACCCACTCAGGGCCTGCCTTGAGGAGTGGGCATACCAATGGCTTAGGCAGCCTAGCTGTAGATGCCAGGTTGACCACACTAGTGGCTCTTTGCAGGGGTGAGGGATGGAGTTTCCATCTGCAGCTTTTATTCTAATAAGACAGATACCATCCCATCACAGAAAGCCATTGCCTGTTAGATGATTTGAGAAGAAAGAAAAAAAAAAGCCTGAATTAGACTTGTGAGGATTATAGGTTTAAGTATTTGGTTGGGATTAGGGTGCATAACTCTGACCCCTTTTCAAGTTTAACTTTCTACTCTTGATTTTTGGTTGAATTTGATACTCAGGGGTTTGCATGTTCTGAGGGGGAGGGAGGTGACAATGTGACTGAGTGTTGCCTGGATGGAGTGGGGTGGGGGTAGAGAGAGAAAGCAGGTAGGTGGAGGATCTTCATTGCTCATCCCTGTCTCCCCCTCTCCCCTTTTCTCCTTTGTCTCTGCTGGTCCATCGTTCATGGCCTTCTCTCTGAAGCTCTCCCTCCTTCTCCTCAGGATTTTCAGGACATTTGATAGTCCACTTATGGCCCTTTTGCGTTCAGCTTTGGATTAGGGTTAGTTGTGGCCAAGTCTTTTCTTCTCTGAGACAGTAACTAAGGTTTACCTTATACATAGTAAGTAGGTTCTCAGTGGATAAATTCTGAGTGCAGTTTTCTCATATCCCTTCCCTTCCCATGTGTACTGACCTGGAATATTTCTTTCTTTGGTCCTGGCTGGGGTGTCCCTGTTTCATTCCACTTTCTTCTTCATAAGAATAGCAATCATAGTGACTAACATTTAGAGTTTTCATTTGCCAGACACTGTGCCTAGGGCTATATGCTATGATTGTGGTGGAAGTGATGGGGAAACTGAGACTCGGAAAGAGTAGTTAGCTTGCCTATGGTTATACAGTTAGTCAGAGCTGGACCTACAACACAGGGCTGACTCCAGAGCCTATTGTAACCACATGCCGTGCAGCCCCTGAATGCTGGCTGGGCTGAAGTGTGTGCATACACCTGTTGTGCAGCAGCCAGGGAGAAAAGGTGGTGGGCCTGGTTCCTCCCACAAACACAAACCCACACACACACCCAGCAAACACACATAAAGGCAACTGGGATCTCTCTTGGGTACATACCCTGAAAGAGACATCTGAGACATTGTGCTAAGTGCTATATGGTTGATGTAGGGGTGCAAAAGAGAATAAGGAGCTTATGATCAAGTGGAGAGATCAGACGTGTATGAAGATGGGTCAGTCCTGTTGGAGGGACCTATGTCTGAAGTCCACTAAGTCATCTCAGTGATCTGCTCTGCTTCCGTCCGCCCCATCCTTTTCCTCTCTGCCCTGTGCCCAGAGCCTCTCCTGGCACATGACTGTGGCTCCAGCACAGCCAGCCTGGTTGGTAAGCCATGAAAGAGTGCTCAGCTCGAAGAAGGAACTCCTTCCCTCTTGGGTGACTGCAGTGAGCTGCTCTCTCCTGACTGGGAATGGCTTTTATCCCACCCCCAACCCCTCCCCCCCTTTCAGCCCACACAGAGCTCTCTTCTCCCTGAAATCCTTTTGCCCTCATAGTCAGAATTGCTTGATGTATCACTTTTAACTGAAGGTGCTTTGGTGCTATTGCATTGTAGAAGTGATTTCCAATGGATTTTCTCACCACTCCTTGGGGGAGGACACGCAGCCTCTACTTGAAGGCTCCCAGGGACTGGGAGCTCTCAACCTCACAAACTCAAACTTATTGCCATAAAATCAGAACCGACTCATGGCAGACCCTCCAGCAGGTTTTTAAGGGCTATAAATTGTATAAGAGGTGATTGCCCATTTTTCTCCCTTGGAGCAATTGGTAGATTTGAACTATCTGTCTTTGGGTTGGCAGCACAATTCCTTACCCACTAGGTCACCAGAGAGCCCTTCAGCCTCAATAAGGCAGCCCTTTTCTGTGCAACTCTGTGAGAAAATTCTCCATTTGATGCCTCAGCCTGCCTTGCTACAACTTCAACTTACTGCTTCTTTCTTGGGCATCTATAGTCCTATGGAAAAATTACATTCTTGTTCCACCTGGCAGCTCAGCATTTGTTTGCAAAGTTCCATCTCACGCTGCCTTCCTCAGGACTTCTCTCCTCCCCCCCACTGTCAGCTATCCCAGGACGGCTTGCAGCTGTTGCTCCCTGGATGTGCTATTGAATCCACTCCTAGTGTGGGTTTCATTCTCCCCACCCCCACCGTCATTATCCTGCCCCAAATTGGGTGCTCATGAATGAACCTTTTCCTCCAGATGTAGCCCCACTAAAGACAAGGGCACTTTCGGGTCCTCAATACCAAGTGCCAGGCACACAGTGGGGTCTCCATGCCCATGTGAGAACCAGACATAGATGAGCTGGGCATGTGAGCTGCTGTGGCACATTTATGTTGAGCTTGCAGGCCGACCTCAATCCTCAAGTCTTTTTCACATTCTCTGCATCCTGTTCTCGCGTAGTTGCTGGTTTTGGCCTGAAGCATAGGAAGAGAGGCTGGGCAGACTGAGACTCTGAGCCAGCTGCTGCATTCTCGAGGGAGACTTCAGATCCGTGCCCACCCACTCCTGGTTGCACCGCAGGGCTTCACCCCAGCCCTGTCCCAGCGCTTGTGGACCAAAGGGACCAGTGCCTTCAACTCCACCCTGACTCATAGTGTCTCTAGGACAGAGTAGAACTGCCCCACAGGATTTCCACACCTTTAATTCATTACAAAAGCAATTTCTCCATCTTGGCCCTTGGAGTGGCTGGTGGGTCCAAGTGCTTACCTTTAGGTGAGTCTCAGTGAGATAGTCCTGTACTTGGTAGCATCCTTGGGTGCTGTTTGTAACCATCCCAAAAATGCCTCTAAATCTCTCCAGATGCTTAGAGGAAGAATAATAACTCGTTCCCGTCCAGTGCAGAAGCCTTAGGTATCCCTCTGACTGTGTTAGCTAGAAGCCCACGGGAGCAGTTTATTTCATGATGGTTTTCTCTTGAAGGCCGTCCGAGTCCCTGAACTCATGCATGGCCTTATTGTGTGTTAGGGATGGGATGAGTTCCTAATTAGAGTCGAAGTTCCTTGCAGGGACAAAAATCTCCCTTTATACACACCCTTTCTCACAGGGTCAGGGACAAGGTTGGTACTCAGGGATTCTAACTGAAGGATTTAATTGGACAGAAGAGAAATTGCAAGTAAGATCTAAAGAATCCAGCCAAAGCTGCTCTCTTCCCTTGACATCTATTCACCCTACCTCTGTCTTCTCTCCTCAGGAGCCCTCCAAGCTTGCCAAAGGCACAGCCAAGCCCAGTAGCTCTGGCAAGGATGGTGGAGGCGAGAGCACCGAGGAGGTAAGGAGTATGGGCTTAGCTCTCTAGGTGTGGAGCAGGCCGTAGCTCCAGGAGTCTTTGTTGGTTTCTGAGGTGATAGATTCCAGGCAGTTCTGGGGAATGAGGGGGTGGGGGAGGCACTGATTTCACTTCCACAGCCTAGGAGAGGCCTGGACAGCCCACCCAAATAGCCCTCAAACAGGATTTCATTTGTTTACCAACTTTGAGTGTTGAGAGAAGGGGAAAAGCTTATGTGTGCTAAGTGATTTGAGCTCTGGGAGTGGCTGGTGTCCTTCACTTGACAAGGGCTGGGCCCACACTCCTGAATGACAGTCCTGAGCAGAGTTCAGTACTGCTCCACACTCAGCTGTAAAAAAGCAATAAATGGCAGGTAGAGAAAGCACTAGGAGGCACAGGGAGCTGAAGCAGTCCAGGCTGCATCCATGAAGTTTAGGATGTGCTCAGTGGGATGGTTGTTGGAGGAGACAGGTCTGTGTTGTGCACTGTCCTGTCTGGAAGTTGGCATCCCTTATTTGTTCTGCTTCCTCCCTTATTCTCTGTAAACTATCAGGGCAAAGAAGTAAAGAAACGGAGCTCTCTAATTGTGGGTGGATCTTATGGCTTTTTGCAAGAAGAGATTAAGGATTTGGAATGAACTACAGATTCTGATTTTTCTGGGTCCTTCTGATCCTCATCACCTCTGAAGAGAGCCAACCAAGTACTTTTCATACCTGGACCATCCATCTCTCTAGGCCTTGATTGAGTAACAGGAAGAAGGAGGATAGATTTTCCTGTTTTATAAACAATTGCAGGAGCTAAAGCACACTTTCTCTACATTTGCACAAAGTGTAAGAGTAGAATACATCCCTGGAGTAGTCCTTATCACTGATGATAAGGTAACAAGTGGTGTAACCCATTTGTTTCTGTATGTCTGTCTTCTGCCAGACTGTGAACCCAGAGGGGAGAAGTTACTGAGTATGCATGGCTTCTTGCCCACCCCTCATCCACTCTTAACACCTTATATTCATACACTTCTTGTTAAGATGATCAAATCAGTTTTGACTCAGAGTGACCCCATTTGACAGAACTGCACTGTAGGGTTTTTCTGGGTTGTAATTATAGGAACAAATGGTCAGATTCTTTCTCCTTCTGAGCTGCTAGGGGGATTTGAACTGCTAACCTTTCAGTTAGCGGCTGTGTGCTTAACCTTTGTGCCAGTGGGGCTCCTTTGATGATAGTGAATTCTTCTGGTAAACACCACTCCAGACTCAATCTCCCTTTCAAGAGTGATGACACTTGTTGGGCCTGCAGGGAAGGTGTTTGGGAACTGGCTGCTGACATCCAAAGCAGCAAGGACAGACATTTCAGGATTTCAGGAGAGAAAGGAATACTTAGGGGTTGTTCCTACTTCTTGCCTAACCAATTCTTGTTTCTTCAGCTATTAGACTGATTGGATGCCATTTTTTAAATTCATACTTTCTTGACACACACACCCCCCTCCAAGACATGATTAGGACTATGGTATTGCCATACTGGCAACAGTATGGCACTATAGTAGCAATGAACCACGACCAACTACAGTTAAATAATTGTTTGTGGATTCATTGTTTATTAGCTGTCTCTTCAGTTACTGTGTGAGCTTTCTGAGACTCTTGTTTTCTGGGCATGCTGGAGGTACCAGCATGTGAATGTATTTTGAGTGACCAAGTTGAACCAATGAATGAACAAATGGCTATATGTCAAATTAGTGCTAGAAGGGACTTCAAAGTCTCCCTAATCATAAATGAGAATACAAAGACTCAGATGAACTAAGGAATAGGCTGGGACCAAGAACTGTGATCTCTCTGTAGGTAGATCTCTGCAGACACGATCTTTATGCATTCCACTGCATTTTTTTATATTTTTTATATTGGCCTGTTTTCCTACATTCATACTTAGTATGTTCCACATTGCATTTACTAGTGGATATTGGCAACTGTTCTTCCTCATCTTTTAGTGTTTTCCAATATGAGAGTTCTGCCTCCAGTGCTGTGTCTAAATTGTCTGTGCTCTGTCATTCATAGAGTTTTCAAAGGCCTGTTATTTCAGCAATGGCTGGTCAGTCCTTTCTAGTCTGTCTTAATCTAGGAGCTCTACTTTTGTATAGCACCTGACAGACAAGTGTTGTACCCATAAGAACATATGACAGACGAGCAAACATAAATACATCTAAGCTATTAAGAGCAGCAACATGCAAAACAGTAATATAAGCAACTAACAGATAAGTGATGAAACACCTCAGAGTAAACCATAAGGACAAGCAAACATGCAGAGATACCATGGTGCTGGTGGTAGAGTTCCCACATCCAGGCAGTTATCATGTAGCCCCAAACAGAGAGGCTAGATCTCCAAGACTGTGGTCATTAGATACCTTTTAAACCTGAACTGAACCCACTCCTGTTGTTGTTGGTTGTTGTACCATCAAGTTGGAACTGACCCATATCTGACCCTCCAGTGGTTCACAGGCAGTTAATCTCACAGGAGGAGATTGCCCATCCTTCTCCTGTGGAGCAGCTAGTGGATTTGAACTGCGTGACTTCAGGACTGAAGCGCAGCTTCTTGCCACTAGGCTACCAGTGCTCCCTGAACCCAGCCATAGGGATCAATAATAACATACAGGTCCTCAATGTAGTCCATATCTTGACATTTACCCAAAAATAAAGCTCAGAAGGTTGTAAGGGGCAAGAAAGAGGGACAAAATGGAAACAAGGAGCACAAGAAGGAAGTGGGAGAGAATGCTCTCAAACTGAGGGAATTTTAACTGTTGCCAGAAAACAAAATGTGTATGCATGGTTGAATGGGAAACTAATATGTTCTGTAAGCTTTCACCCAAAATGCAGTTTAAAAGATTTTAAAAGTTGAGGCTAGATCATTTTGACAACAGTCTTTCACTTGTCCTTTTTCTGACCATAGTTGTGGGCTTTTTCCAGACACATTCACCTTATGTCAACTATTTACCCTATTTTTTTTTTCAGATACTAATAGTAGTGTTGTTATGTGCCATCAAGTCAGAACTGACTCATATCTGATCCGTTAGGGGGTTTTCAGACAGTGTAAATCACACACGAGAGGAGATTATTCATCTTTCTCCCTCAGAGCAGCTGGTGGATTCGAACTGCTGGCTTTTGGCTTGGCAGCAAAACTCCTTAACCCACTGGAGCACCAAAGCTCTCTCTAATAATAATAGCATCAAGTTTTTTTTTATTTAAATTGAGCAGTTTACCATATGCCATATACTGTGCTAAATACTTCACATTAATTGTTTATTTTTTACCGTACGCCCTGAGGTCATCGTATTATTATTGTCCCTGTTTTACTTATGAAGCTTGAGGCTTGTTGTTGTTGTTGTTGTTATGTGCCGTCGAGTCGTTTACGACTCATAGCGACCCTATGTACAACAGCCCTAAACTCTGCTCTATCCTGTGCCAATCTCATTGCCTCTGACACACCCGTCCCGATTACCCCAGTCACTGAATCAATCCACCTCATAGAGGGTCTTCCCCTCCTGCGCTGCCCCTCTACTCTGCCCAGCATGATGTCCCTCTCTAAAGACCTGTCTCCTTACAGCATGTCCAAAGTATGTCAGGCGAAGCCCCAGAATCCTTGCCTCCAAGGAGCAGACTGGTTTAACTCTCTCTAGGATGAATCTATTTGTTTTCTTGGCAGTCCATGGTACATTCAATACTCTTCTCCAGCACCACAGCTCAAAGGCGTCAATTCTCCTTCTATCCTCCCTAGTCATTGTCCAACTCTCTGATGCATAACAAGTGATTGCAAAAACCATGGCCTGTATCAGGCGCACCTTAGTCTCCAGAGAGACACCGTTGCTCTTGAGTACTTTAGAGAGGTCCCTAACCGCAGACTTTCCCATCGCAATACGTTTTTTGGTTTCCTGGCTACTGGTGCCAAGAGTGTTGACCGTGGAGCCAAGCAAACTGAAGCTGTGAACAATCTTAATCTCTTCACCATCCATCCTGATGCTACTGATTGTTTAGTGGTGAGAATTTTTGTCTTCTTGACATTGAGCCTCAGTCCATATTGAAGGCTGCAGTCCTTGACCCTCTGCTAGAGATGTTAAATTAATAGCTTTTACTCAGCAGGTAAATGGTGGACCTGGAATTCAACTCAGGTCTATATGGCTTGGGGGCCAGTTCATCTGTGGGGTTTTTTTTTAAAATTTTTTTCCCGGTCTTTTAATTTTAAAAATCAATTTAATATGTTGTTTTTGAGTAGAGAACGTATCAGATGTTAAACTGACAGAAACAAATAGAACATTAGGCTTTATCCAAAACACTGAGAAGCGATCGGGGTTTTTTTAAGATGACTTGAATTTCTTTATAGGCTTATATTTATTGTTATAGAGAATATATAAGCAAAACATACCTAAATCTAATAGTTCTGCAAGTACAATTTAGCAACATTGATTATCTTCTCTGAGTTATACAACCTTTTTCACTTTCTTCTGAATTATTCCTTTTCCATTAACAGAAACTCTCTGCTATCTAAGGTTCCTATTTAATCGTGAGTTGCTGTTATTATTTTGCTCGATATAACTACCTTTGAATTGCATAATGCATAAGACAGATACTCTTTCTTATTAAGCTCAACTATTTGGTTTTTTTTTCAACTCTTTGTTTTTACACAGACTTATTTTAAAGTTTATCTCAGGGAAAAAAGTTTCTCTTAGAGTATTCACTCACCCACCTTCCATGACTTTAGAAAATCTAAATTTCATGAGAATTTGAAATTCTGTTCTGTATTTCCCCCCTCTTGATAGGGATTCTTTATAGAATTTTTTTTTAATATGTGTGTGTATACTGTCAAATCGGATCTGACTGGTACAGGAGGAGATTGCCCTTCCTTCTCCAGCAGAGCATCTGGTGGATTTGAACTGTGTACCTCTGGGATTGCAGTGTGGCTTCTTGCTACTAGGCCACCAGAGCTCCCTTCTGTTACAGAATTTTTGACGAAGACATTCCATAATAGTAACCAGATGCCATCAAGTTCTTCTGGCATGAAGGCCATACATTCATTTCCTCTGCCTCTTCCTGACTTTTCCTTTCTCTATTGCTACAGATGAATAGAGGCCAGTTATCATGTCTTTTAAGTTGTTTAAGAGGATGGTTGCCTTTAAATTTTTAAGACCTCACAAATTAAAAAGGTAAACATAAGCATGTTATTAACTGGACTGACTGTCCAATGAAACCAAGACCCCAAACCAAGGAACCAAATCCCATGAAGTCCCTCAGAAGCTCCTCTTTTGTTGGTGTTATCAGTATATCTGTCAGCCAACTTGGCCAGATGAACTCTATAGATGTAGAATTTATTGATGGTAATTGCCGTGATTATTTGTGCAACCCTGCTTTTAATCTGCTCTTAAGGACCTCTCCAAGATCCTAACAACAACACTACAGCAGCAACAACCTTTAATCAGTATGACTTTTCCATCTCTGTAAACTGAAACTCAGTGTTCCTTAAACAACAAGCCCACTGTCCCTTCCTTCCTGCTCCTGGTAACCGCTGACAAACTTTGGTCTCTATACATTTGCCTTTTTTTGTCTTTTTATGTAAGTGAGTTCATACAGTGTTTGTCCTTTTGTGATTGACTTTCTTTTCACTAACAGAATGTCTTCAAGCTCTATCCATTTTGTAGCATGTGTCGAGACTTCATTTCTCTTGGCTGAGTAGTACTCCAGTGTGTGAACAGGCTGCCTTTTGTTCTGTCCATTCATCTGCTGGTGGGCATATAGGTGGTTTCAACTTTTTGGGTTATATGAATGGTGCTGCAGTGAATATTAGATTATTTCTACTATTTTACTATTGTGCATAGAGCTGCAGTGAATATTGATGTATAGGTTTCTGGTTTTAAATCTTTCTTTATCTGTGTCCTTAACAACATCATACACTGGCTCCGAACTCCTAGAAGAGAATTGTAGAATGGAAAGACATAGGAGAGATCAGGCCAGACTCCCTATAACCTACCTGTGCAGGTAAAAGTGTTTCCTTGTCTGTTTTGGGAGAAAGCATTTCAATGCAGGGACTCTTCTATGTAACTCTGCCATATCCTGAGCTTAAGGAGTGGCGTCAGAGGAAGGAAAAACCTTCTCCATTTCAGCCTGTCCTCTCTGTAGCCAGAGGTGTTGCCCAAACCACATATTTGGGCTTGCTTGAATATGTGTTTTCTATTGGAAAACCTCTGTTGTCATCTCATTGCCTTCAAGTTAAATCCACATTCAGCTTGGCACACTGAGCCTCTTTGAGCTGGCCACACCTCGTCCTTCTGGGCCTATTCTGACTTCTTCTCAGCCCCTGAACTTCCCATTTCCTGAGACAACAAGCCTTTTTATGACTCAGGGCCCTTATGGATGGGTTTTTGGAATGCTTTCTCTCCTTCCCCCGCCCCCTTTCCTTTTCTTTGCCTACTAAATTTATTTTTACGCTTTTAGAGCTAAGTCAAAAGTCACCTCCTCCGGAGAGTCTTTCCTGATTGTTCCAGACAGTTTGTAGCACAGCCCTCTGTGTTCCTATTGCCTCTGTGGATCTTGTTCTTGCATCTCCCTTTATTAGTTGCTTTCATTCTGTCTTGCCAACTGGACTGTGAGCTCTTTGGGGACAAGGCCATGTCTTTTTCACCTTTGAATCTCTAATGCTTAGCATGGTGTTTATTGAATAAATGAAGAAACAAAGGAATTAAGACAGCTGGATAGAGCTCTTGATGTTAATATGAGAGAGAATACCTTGTGATTTTTAGGGTCTTAAAGTGGTCTTAATTTATTATGCTAATTAATTCATTATGTAAAAGATAATGTTAGTCTTTGTAATTTTGGGGTTTTTTTCCTTGTTGTGTACCGTCAAATCTGATCTGACTGGCACAGGAGGAGATTGCCCCTCCTTCTCCAGCAGAGCATCTGGTGAATTTGAACCATGTGCCTTTGGGATTACAACACAGCTTCTTGCCACTAGGCCACTAGAGCTCCCTAGTCTTTCTAATTTTTAACAACCTTATCTTTCATCCCTTTCTTAGAGTACTTTCTATGGTGTTTAAATTGTGTTTCTGTTTTCGGCTTTATTTATATTAAGATGTTGGGTTTAATTATTAATGGTGAGTGTGTTTGGTGTAAGGAGCCCCTGGTAGTGTTGTGGTCAAGATGCGTGGCTGCTCAGACAGGTTGGTAGTTTGAGACCACTCACTACTTCATAGGAGAACCTGTGTTTCTGTGAAGACTTACAGCTTTGGAAATCCTCCAGTCACTTCTACTCTACTCTGTGAGTTGGAATTGATGCCACATGGGCTTTGGGGTTTTTTGGTATTTGGTTCCGGCTGGAGTAAGATAGGTTTAGAGTAGCCACATTAGCTGAGATCTGGGTATGTGCGCCTGGTGCTTTTCTTAATTTTCTAGGGCTCCTGTAACAAACTCCCTCAAGCTGGGTGGCCTAGACCAATAAAAATTTACTTTCTCAATGTTCTGGAGACCAAACTAATAAGAAAAAAAACTAAGACTCCATTGCCATCAAGTTGATCTGACTTGAAGTGACCCCATGTGTTACTGCTCCACCAGGGTTTTCCTGGCTGCACTCTTTACAAAAGCAGATCACCAGGCGTGCTTCCACAGTTCGAAAGTTCAAACTAGTGTTTAGGTTAGTAGATCAAGAGCAAACTGTGTGCACCACCTAGGGACCTTTTCTGGAGGCCAAGAAGTCTGAAACAAAGGTACTGACAGGACTTCAGGGCCGAATCCTGCCTTGCATTTCCACCTTCAGGACCCTTGGAATCCCTGAGCCTGTGGCGCTGTCACTCCAGTCTGCCTCCATCTTCATATGCTGCCTCTGTGTCTTCTACTGTTTTATTCCTTTCTCTTAGATTTAGCAACCACCTAGCTGGTCTCAGGGAACTCTGGTGTCACAGTGCACTGCTAATCGAAAGCTCAGCTGTTCTTTGACAGGGAGAGGAACAGTCTTCTCCCATGGAGATGTGTAGTCTTGGAACTGGTGGAGAGTTTCCTTGAGTTGGAATTGCTGGAAGTGAGGTTTTGTTTTCACATAGTCTAAGGTGATCTCACTTAAATTGATCCTTAATTGAATTATATCTATAAAGACCCTTTTTTTTTTTCAAATGAAATCTCATTCAGAAATTCTAGGTAGATGTCATTTTTACCACCCCGCGCCCGGAGGGGACGTAAAGTACACTGTCTGCTGGAGATCTGAGACAGGCTTCCTGGAATATAGGTTTTGTTGAGAGTTTAGAAATGAAGGAGAAGATGCTTCAGGCAGTGCTTCAGGAGAAGCCACAGCCACATCTTGGAAGTAGAAATGGAGAGGACCTGGTGGGGTGAAAGGCAGGCCGGCCAGGTTGCCTCTGGTCATTGTCCACCTTTGCTCTAGTACCTGCAGAGTGTTCTCTGTGGGATTTATCTGCCTCCCATTGCTGCCTTGGGTCAGTGGAGGAGAAGTTAGATGCTAAGGCTTTTAGGAATAAAGGCTAATGTGAAGCAGGTCACCAACATCCCCACACTTTGCTTCAGGGAGTGTGTTTCTTAGAGAATGATGAAAAGACCACAGGATGAGGCCTTGTCAGGGGTTGGCAGCAGGCACTTTGCTGTCTGGACCAGCTGTCTCTCATATGCCTCTTGTGTCTGGCCCCTGGGAGCGAATGGTCTTTATAAAATGAAAGTGAAAATAAAAATACACACAAACAACTTGGAGGGACCCAACGTGGGAAAGGGCAGGCTGGACCAAACCTATCAGCTGTTCTCTGTCATGGAAGTGGAGTGGAAGAGACCCAAGCCATCAACTCACTGGGTGGTAGTTACAAACTTTGTTTCTCAGCCATGCAACCTCTGTTCTCTTGAAACCTTGATGAGAGAATGGGTGGAAGACTACCAACCCAGCCCTTCCTGTTCCTCATGAGAAGACTGAGCCCTTGCTTTTCCCTCTGGAGGGAGACGTCATCCTGTTTCCAGATATTCCCTTTGTATGAGGTGCGTAAAGGTGCACAGTGTCTACATCTCACCTGGAGGTTGGAGAGCAATGTGTTCTCCCTACAGTATTGTTCCTTGGGATGGCTCTGCACTGAACTGTCCTCTGCTCTGCTGTTACTGCTGGGAACCACCGAATCAGTTCTTAAATCATAGCAACAGCATAGAACTGCCCCATAGAAACCCTATTCTGTAATCCATTTTTTTTTGTAATCCATTTTTGAGTGAACAGATCAGTAGGTCTTTTCCCGTGGGGTGCGTTATAGCATGCTTTCAGTTAGCAGCTCAGCATTTAACTATTGTGCCACCACCAGGGCGCCTCCTTCACTTTGTTGTTAGGTGCTGTTGATTTGGAACAAACATTCAGCTGCCAACCAAAAGGTTTGCTCTTTGAACCCACCAGTTACTCTGCAGGATGATGAACAGACTATTTAGACTTAAAACCTAAAAATTCATTGCCATCAAGTTGGAATCAACTCCTAGCTGACTCTCCAGTGAGTTTTCAGAGGCTGTAAAATGCATGGGAAGAGGTTACCCATCTTTTTCTTATGGATCAGCTGGTGGACGCACACGGCCTGTTTCAGATTGCCCCACTCTTTACCTACTAGGCCACGAGAGCTACCTGCTTCCTCACTCTGGTACCATTAATATTTTTCCTTTTTCATTCTACTCCTGATAACATGAAGTGCTCTGTCCTGAGGATTCCTAAATTGAGATAGAATAGCAAGTGTCTGTGAGCGGGAGTGTGATCGATCAACCAATCAAACACGTACTAAATGCCTATAAACCAAGGTCCTGGCTCTTTAGGGATTTGCTATCTCATTGTTAAGGAGATGACAGATGAGCAGATAAATACCGACACAAGAGGTGTCACTAAGAGGTGAGTTCTCAGAGCCAATAAAACAGACAAGGAATGTCAGGAGGTTGGAAAAAGGGGAGACACCCAAGGATGGAGCAATCTGAAGAAGGTGAAAGTTAAGCTAGGTCTTATAAGATGCAATGCTTTTCTGGGTCCTTATCTTAAAACAGGAATGATAATGGATTCAGTGGAGCATCTGAGATGTGCTTGTTCCAGGGATTTCTAGGCTACATTCCTAGAATGTAGGAGGGAGAAGACAAAAAATCATTGATAACTCTAATAAAGCATTTCTTGAGTGCCACATTAATCCTTATTACAACCCTGTGAGGGAGTTACTCTTTTTGTGTATGTGTGAGAAAAATTGGTACTTAGAATTAGCCAGCTGGACTCGATTGGATGATCCAAATTTTGTTGGCAACATCCAAAGCATAATAGTCAGGAGCAAGTTGAACACAGGGCTTTTTCTCTCCATCAGGACTAATCAAAATGTTGATCTTGGACACCTCAATGTCATAGAACTTCTTTACAGCTTGTTTGATTTGGTGCTTGTTGACCTTGACATCTGCAATGAACACAAGTGTGTTGTATCTTTTTTTAAAATGAATTTTAATGAAAGTTTACAGAGACTTAGGGTTTCCATTCATTCATTGTTGCACTTTTCTCCCTGCTCACCCCTTCCCCCACTTCACTCTTCTCTTTGAAAAGTAGAAGAAAAATTTTTTCATTGTTCTATAATACCTCCCTCCAAATCCACTCCACTGTGCAGCCTTCATTCTGGACTCCTGTCATGACAATAATACCTGATCATATATCCCTTTTAACCAGTTCTCTCCCTCATCTGTTTCATTGCAGTATACATTATTTATCCCCTCTTTCTCAGTCTTCCCTCAACCCTGATGTCAGTCCTGTTTTACAACAAATATTACCCTATGCAATATTTGTCCTTTTGTGCCTGAGATATTTCACTCAACATAATGTCCTCCAGGGTCACCCATTTTGTATATTTCATAAGTTCCTTGTTTTTCAGTACTGCATAGTATTCCATTGTGTGACTATACCACAGCTTCTCTATCCATTCATTTGTTGATGAGGTGTTATCTTCTGTCTTCTTCATGGCTGTCTCAGTGGTCAGGGGAAACCTGATGATGGCATAGTGGTCAAGTTTGTTTCTCATTGGGTATTTGGGCTGCCTTCAGCATCTCAGTATCTTAGGCTGCTGGAAGGTGGGTGACATACAGATCTTTTTTTTGTGGCTGTGGACACCTTCAGGACTGCCTTCTTGACCCTAAACGCCTTTGCTTTGGCTTGTTTTGGGAGGGGCTGGGGCTTCCTTCTTTCTTTGCTACTGGCACCATTTTCATAGAAAGGAGAGGGAGGTACTCTTATCTCTTATTTTACTGAGGAAACTGAGGCCCACAGAGATTGTATGACTTTTTGAGAGTCACTCACCTAATAAGTTCACCATAAGTGAACCCGGGCAGCCTGGCTTATCTGTGCTTGCAAGAGAACAAGCATCTGTCTTGAGAGAAGTGCAGTCAGGGTGTGCCTTAGAGGCATGGAAGGTGAGATTTCATTTCACAGGCTTTGGGCATGTTATCAAGAGGGGCCAGTCCTTGGACATCATACTAGTAAAGGAGGAGGGTCAGAGGAGTGGAAGATACTCAATGAGATACATTGACACAATAACAACAATAAATGGACTTGAGCACAGCAGAGATTGTGAGGATGTGAGGATGGTGCAAACCAGGTAAGGTTTCAACCAGGGTAGCTACAAGTTGGAGTCAACTCTATGGCATCTAAGCAGAAAATGGAGACTACAGTCAGAGGTTCACACCAAGCTCTTCCATCATCTCCCCTCCCACCCAGATGTGATTTATCTGCCAGGAAAAGAGACCTCCAAAGCTCCCAGGTGCCTTTGCATTATCTCATTACGATTACCAGGCTGAATGCTGGGAGCACCAAGAAAGGTGTATTCCCTCCGTCAGATCAGTATCTGAGCTGTCATCGTGAGAGGAGAGAGAGACACAACCCAAGTGGAGCTACACTGAGCCACAATGAACCTGCAGGCACGCTCAAGGATGGACTAATATCTCCTTTCCTTTGACTAGTTCACAAGCCTAATATGATTATTTTTCTAAAGAATTCAGTGTATCCAAAGGATTAAATCCCTATTTTCATCCTTTGCCCCATCCCAGAGGGGTTCAAATTCTCCCACACCTATGGTAAGGAGTAAGATAAGCTTAGCAGCCTGACCAAGAGCTTTGTGCTGAGAATCCTCCCAGTGGTTCCACAGGAGACAGATCTGGCAGTCGCCTCCTGTAACAACTACAGCCTAGGACACACTGCAGTTTTTACTCTGTCACATAGCCACTGTGAGGCTAAAAGAGACTCTAAGTCATCTGACAACAAGATATGTCTGAGTTTGGGGTGCGTGTTGTAATAGTAGTTTCAGGGTCACACTTCCGGTAGGTCACTTCCTGTGGTGTGGGTCCACAGCTGGTCATAGCCTGACTCTTCTGGTGTCTGGCTGTGAGCCAGGGCTGTCCTGTGGCTCTGCTTGTCTTCATCCAGGAGCATCTGTGTGGGTCAACATGCCTGCACTTATACCTTTATTTAGGCTTCTGAAAATGGGCTTTTCTGAGGCTTTGATACCTGTATCTGAGAGGAAGTTAACCTCACCACAGTCTAGCCGTGGGGCAGAACAGAACTGTCTCATGGGGGTTCCAAGGCTCTAATCTTTATGGATGCAGCCTTTCTTTCTCTTGTGAAGTATTGAACTGCTGACCTTGTGGTTAGCAGCACTGACTCCTTTGGTAGGAAGTAAAGCTTTAAAAGTCAGTTCTATTTCTATTATAAAAGCATTCTCAGCTTATAAATAATTTAGAAAAGGGGGAAATAATCATCTGAATATTACTACTGCCAGAAATCATTATTAGCATAATAGTAACTAGTCCTTTTCTTTGTTTTTGGTTGTGTCTTAATGTGGTTGAGCTCATTTTGCATACACAGTTTGTATTATTTTATTCGACCTAACATGCAAAGCCATTTTCTGCCATTACATAAAGGTTTTACTTTTGTTTTGTTCGTCATTATATAAAGGTTTTTTTTACTTTTGTTTTGTTCTCCTAAAATAAAAAGTCATTTTTTAATTGCTGAAATAGATATATGTAACCTAACATTTGCCAGTTTAGCAGTTTTCATGTGTGCAATGTAGTGATAGCAATTACATTAATCATGTAGAGCAACTATCACCCATAATCATTGCCAAATTTATTTGTTTGTTTTTACTATGTACTTTTACCAAAGTAATAACATGTGCCTAGTTCAGAAAGTCACATTGTATTATTAGGCTTGTCAGGAACGGAGCAAGCTGAGCTCCCCACATCTCTATGGCAACCACCTTCAATTCTGAGCTCTTTCTTCAGTGGTTGACTTCTGTATTTCTAAACGTGATTCTTTAACCGCTTCCCCCCCCCCTTTTTAATTCTTGAGGTTTAGCTCTCACCTATTTTCCTACAGAAGAATGAAGGTTTCAGCTCTTTTACAGAGCTCCTTACAAAATACTTCTCACCAATTTGGAGTAAATATGTGGGGATATTCTTAGAGCTGACTTACATATGATTACATTCAGTACATAGTTTACACAAACCTAATTTTAACCATGATATTCCATTAATTTAGTTTTTTTCTAAGTCTGAAAAATGCACAAAAAGAGATAGATAGATAGCCATATATGTGAGATTTTTCTTAAGCTAACTTTCTAATAGTTAAATTACTGAGATACAAGAATGAATTTTTTTTTCTTTACCTTTTGACTGAATGTCACACAGTCAAGTGGGTACCTGTTGCTGTTAGGTACTATCAAATTGACATTGGGTGTGTTCAAAGTTCAAACATTCATTCTTTTGGATAGCAGCCAAACAGCTGTTATCTTCTGGGTACTACTAAATTAATTTCTATACATGTATAAGCCATATACAGAGCTCTGTGGTTGTGGTATGTAGTGTTTTATATTGCTGACAGAAAGGTTGATGGTTCATATCCAGCTGTTCCTTAGGAGAATGATAAGCTGTGTCCTCCTAATAGTATATCCTGCCTGGGAAACCCAGTGGAGGATCTGAGTTGAAACCTGTAGTGAGATTGATTTAGTTTTATAAGCTGTGTAACTAGCTCCGAGATCTAGTCAAGATGTGGAATGTTTCCATGACCTTGAATGTTCCTATATCTTTCCTCAGCCCCAGACAGAACCCGTATCTCCCCACCCCCTCCTCCAGTATAACTACTGTTCTGATTTCTGTCACCATCAGTTTTGTGTATTCCCTTCCCTCCCCCTCCCCCCCCCCCCCCCGCCCAGTTTTGTATATTCTTGAATTGGCATAACATTGTGCAGGTTCTTAATGTGCAAGACATCACTTTGAGAGGCTCAGCTTGACTCTGACGGCTCCTTTATCACAGTCTAGCCCACATTTATCTGTGTAACCCTGGTCCTAGCTCCTTCAGGACATGGGAAAGCTGCTACCTGGCCAGGTGTATATAGGCATCAGCTGCCTGGAGGACAAAGGGTGGTGGCCTGGGTCCTGGATGGGAAGCAGTATCCTGGGGCACAGACTTCACCAAATGACTTGTTTGACCAGGCCCAGCCACAGTCACAGCCACAACCCCAGCCACAGAGCTCGCCTCAGTCCCAGCCACAGCCCCAGTCCCAGCCACCGTCATCCAACAAGCGTCCCAGCAACAGCACTCCGCCCCCCACGCAGCTCAGCAAAATCAAGTATTCAGGAGGGCCTCAGATTGTCAAGAAGGAGCGACGACAGAGCTCTTCCCGCTTCAACCTCAGCAAAAACCGGGAGTTGCAGAAGCTTCCTGCCCTGAAAGGTACATGGACACCAGTGGCGAGGCTGGGAAACTGGGCCTTGGGAATGCTGGGCATTGGTTTTGGGGTATTTTACCGGGAAAGGAGGTCTGTAAAATGTGAGAGTTTGTCCCACCACAGCTGGGAAGTCCCAGGGAAACAGGACAGTGGAAGAGTGGGTGGAAGGAAAGCCCGGTGGGCAGGTGGAGTGTTGTAGTGAAGGACTTGGAAGGAGAACCTGTCACCCACCCCCACCCTCTCCAGACTCTCCAACCCAAGAGCGGGAGGAGCTGTTTATCCAGAAGCTACGTCAGTGCTGCGTCCTCTTTGACTTTGTGTCAGATCCACTCAGTGACCTCAAATTCAAGGAGGTGAAGCGGGCAGGACTCAACGAGATGGTGGAGTACATCACCCACAGCCGTGATGTTGTCACCGAGGCCATTTACCCCGAGGCTGTCACCATGGTGGGAAAGGGGAAAGGAGGCAGGGATGCCGGGCTCTGGGGAAACTCGGACAGAGCTCTCACATGGGACCTACCCCTCAGTTTTCAGTGAATCTCTTCCGGACACTGCCGCCATCATCAAATCCCACAGGGGCAGAGTTTGATCCAGAAGAAGATGAACCGACTCTGGAAGCGGCCTGGCCCCACCTCCAGGTAACCAGGGAGGGGCCGGCCTTGGCTATGGGGAAGGGGGATCCTCTCAGTCTTGGGGAATCCCCCTAAGCAGGTTTTATTTTCTCCCCACAGCTTGTATATGAGTTTTTCTTACGTTTCCTTGAGTCTCCTGATTTCCAGCCAAATATAGCCAAGAAGTACATTGACCAGAAGTTTGTCCTGGCTGTGAGTTCCTCACATTCCTGCCTGCCCTGCTCCATCCCATAAACTCTAGCCCCATGCCTTCCTCATCACCATGTCAGTGGCTCTCTTTATGCTGAGCATATAGGGTTTCAGCCTAGTCTGGTATAGGGGAGATTATGGGGGTTGACAAGACCTACTTTGTACCCTCTTAAGATTACTGGAAAATGGAAGCAAAACATGAAAGCAGCACAATGGCTCTCTCTTCCCACTTCTGTATACAAACCTGTGTGTCTGGGTGTTACTGTGGGAAGAGGAGCATGATAGGATCCCTCTTTCCAGAAACCCAGGGAGCCATGGTAGACTCGTCCATAGGGAGCTGTGGTGCTAACCCTGAAGGCCACACCTCTCTGGCAGTTTGAATCCACAAGCAGCTCTAAAGGAGAAATATGGGCAGTCTCCTCCCATGCGACTTACAGCTTTGGAAGCCCGCTGGAAGGTTGACTATGAATTGATTTTGACTCGCAGTAATAAGATATATGACATTCCAGAGACTTACTTTCCCGGAGAATCCTTAGTCCCATGCCACCCAGGCCTGGCTTTCCCAGGCTCCTGCCTTACTCCCTCCTCCTCTTCCAGCTCCTAGACCTCTTTGACAGTGAAGATCCTCGTGAACGGGACTTCCTCAAGACCATCTTACATCGAATCTATGGCAAATTTCTGGGGCTCCGGGCCTATATCCGCAGGCAGATTAATCACATCTTCTACAGGTGAGTTCAGGAGCCCAGACTTAAGAGCAAAGTGAGACCCTGTCAAGTTGGAGGGGAGGAAGGAGTGAGGGGACCCTGCAGCCAGCCAGGTCTCAGAGGGATAACAGGGAGCCTTTCTCTCCCCTCAGGTTCATCTATGAGACGGAGCACCACAACGGGATTGCTGAGCTCCTGGAAATCTTGGGCAGGTGAGAGGAGGAGCATAGATACCTGAAAGAGATTGGTATGCTGAGCTTCAGCCCTAACAGACCTCCTTTACCTCCCAGCATCATCAATGGCTTTGCCCTGCCCCTTAAGGAAGAGCACAAGATGTTCCTTATCCGAGTCCTGCTTCCCCTTCACAAGGTCAAGTCCCTGAGTGTCTACCATCCTCAGGTGAGCACCCTTAGTTGATGCCACCTGACTTCAGGCAGCAAGGAGGGGAAGATAGGCATAGGAATGGCTGGGCATGGCAGAGGGAGGGAGTGAGTTAACACCTTCCCTATATGCCCTTCCATTCTGGGATCTTATTTCTGTGACCTTTGGGATATGTACCTCACCTCTTTTTCTTTTCCAGCTGGCATACTGTGTGGTACAATTCTTGGAGAAGGAGAGCAGTCTGACGGAGCCGGTAATGCCCCTTCCATGCCTCAGGGCCCAACTCTCACCACCCACAGTATCATGTGCCAGTTTGTACCTATTGAATAATGACAGTGCCTTAAGTGAGCTCTCAGAAGGGATTTGAAGAAGTGGAGCCCACATGCACCTGGGAAACAAATTCAAGCCAGAGGACCAAAGGCAGTTAACTGAAGCCTTTTCAAGACTATGCACACAAGGGTCAGGGAGAGAGCAGGACAGCTTGCTGGAGAATGAGGCAGATGTTGCCTGAGAATCCCATCACCATGTCCCTTTTTACAGGTGATTGTGGGACTTCTCAAGTTTTGGCCCAAGACCCACAGCCCCAAGGAGGTGATGTTCCTGAATGAACTAGAGGAGATTTTGGATGTCATTGAGCCCTCCGAGTTCAGCAAGGTGATGGAACCGCTCTTCCGCCAACTTGCCAAGTGTGTCTCCAGCCCTCATTTCCAGGTGAGATCTCACCTATCCCAGCCCCAGCCTCTCAGGAACTCTGGAAGCTAGCACTGTCCCTGCTGAGTCCCGCCTCTCCCCACCAGGTGGCAGAGCGTGCCCTCTATTACTGGAACAATGAGTATATCATGAGCCTGATAAGTGACAATGCTGCCCGGGTCCTTCCCATCATGTTCCCTGCACTCTACAGGAACTCCAAGAGCCACTGGAATAAGTAGGGAGCTGGGTGGAAACTGGGAGGTGGGGTCTGGTTTCAGAACCTTTGAGGGTGGGGAGAATTTAAGAGCCTGGTCATTCAGCAAGTGGAGTTAGTGTTACTGTCTGATAGGACCTTTGAGGGACGGTTGATGTCAATGGGAGATCTGTGATGGCAAGAGCCCTGTGCTCTCCCACTTCTCAGAGCAAGATATTCCATAGGTCACATCACAGCTTCAGAGGTGTAATTCTCTAAGCTGATGTGATCCCCTTAAAGTATCCGTGGGCTATACAGCGGCTTCCCAGCTAAAAGCAGGCATTCACAGTCCATCATGCTGTTGGGTGCCCATTAGAGTGGGTTTGAGTGGAAAGTGGTGGGAAGGACAGAGGCCAGGGTGCATTAGGGGTGGGGTATGGACAGGTAGACTAATCTTTGTAAAGATCTTCAAATGCCAACCTCAAGTCACAGGCTAATTGATTTGGCTACAAAAATGAGTTCACCCTGTCTAGAGGTTGGTGGGGTGTGAGCAGTACATGAAAAAGCTCTTAGGAGAGAGGAAGTTGGGGCCCTGGCTCTAAGGACTGGCTCTAGCCCCCTGTGCCTATCTTTTTTCTTGGTGGTAGGACTATCCATGGACTGATTTATAATGCCCTTAAACTGTTTATGGAGATGAATCAGAAGCTTTTTGATGACTGCACACAGCAGTACAAGGCAGAGAAGCAGAAGTGAGTATCTTTGCCCAGCAGGCTCATCTTCCACGCCCAGCTCCCTTTATGCCTGTTGAGCCCACATGACCCTTTGCTTTCAACACTGCTACTTCAGGGGTCGATTCCGAATGAAGGAGAGAGAAGAGATGTGGCAAAAGATTGAGGAGCTAGCTCGGCTTAATCCCCAGGTGAGGCTTCTTGGCTACAGCCTTGAACTGAGGGGCCCATCTTGGGCTGAGGGTAAATTCTGAGGTAAACGGTCATACAAATCCCTAAAGGAACTTTCACGACCTGTCCCTGCTTCCTTTCCCTCAGTACCCCATGTTCCGAGCTCCGCCTCCACTGCCCCCTGTGTACTCGATGGAGACGGAGACCCCCACCGCAGAAGACATCCAGCTTCTGAAAAGGACTGTGGAGACAGAGGCCGTGCAGGTGGGAGAGCCTGGAAGGCTGAAATGAAATACATCTCAGAGAGGGGAGGGAGGCACAAGTAGCAGAGCCAAAGAATTAAGGGGAAGTAGAATTAGCTGGCAGTAGGTCTTGGTTCTCACTGCCTGTTCCACCTGCAGATGCTGAAAGATATCAAGAAAGAGAAAGTGCTGCTTCGACGGAAGTCAGAGCTCCCCCAGGACGTGTACACCATCAAGGCACTGGAGGCGCACAAGCGAGCTGAAGAGTTTCTAACTGCTAGCCAGGAGGCTCTCTGACCCCCCTCACCATCCCACCACAGGGCCACAGCCCACAGCCCTGGAACACCACCCGGCCCTCTACCCTATGCTCCCTATTGGCTGACTTGGGGCAAGACAGTGCCTCTCTAGCTACTCTTAGGGAGGGGGATGCAGGCACTTGAAGCAAGGACACCCACAGTGTGTCTCCTCTTCTCCCTTAAAATGTGTTCATGCCTCCCTGTGGCTAGTGCAGAATAGGCTGGGCTCCCTAGCCCCCTCCTGTTGCTCACCCCACAGCTATCTGAGGCTGCTCTGAGAAACACAGAAATCCATGTGCCACTCTCCCCCTCTTTATCCTCATTTGAGCTCCGGGTGTCTCTCCTCTTCCTCCCCTACAGAAGCATGTAGGGAGCAGCAGGAAATTCTCACCAAAGTTATGTCAGGCCCCACCGGCTCCTGGAGAGAGTAACTGGAGGGGAGTCCAGCCTCAAGAGCACAACCCACCCCCCAGCCCCAGCAGCGTGCAAGCTAATGTGGATGTATTACTCTTTCTTCCCACAGTGGTGTGGGAAAGTCATAGGAAAATACAGGCCATGGACAGTAGGTGATGAACACATGCCCAGATAGACCAAGGGGAGCAGGAATGAACAAAAATACCCTACCTTCTGCCCCCTCTTTGGTGAGCAGCAGTCCCAGGATCACAGACATGGATGGAACCACCCTGGGGGCCGACTGCTTCCCAGTGCTTTGGAAAAGAAGCTGGAAGGGAGCAGTGCCCCAAGCATGGCTCCAACACCTATTTATTTCCTTGTTTGTGCTAATGCTGGGCAAGTCCTCACTTGCCCCTCGCAGGTACCTTGCAGGGGTGAGGGGCTGAAGAGGGCTGGACCCGGGTTCCTGGGCATAGGCAAAGCGCCTTTTGGCTGTGTACATAGGGTGCTTTATTCTCTACAGAGCGATACATGCTAAGGAGGGTTGGGCTTGGGCCAACGTCCCCATATGTACAGAACTGAATAAAGTGGGTCTCCAAGAAGTCTGATTTGCCTTGATGTGGGAAGGGAGAAGGGGAAGATGGAGATAAACAATAAAAACAGGGATGTGTTTAGTCTTGTGCTGGTTCTGACATGGAATGCTGGGTGATAAGGCAGCTCTCGTCACTGTCACTTCCAGACTGGGGATGACTGCCGGGCTTGCAGGGCCTTCTGTACCACATCTTCCCACTGTGCGTCTGAGATCTCCCGCGCCCAGGCAGGAACCCCTGGAGCAGGAAGGCTGATTCCAGCCATTGTCCTTTTCACCAGCTCTACATGTTCTGAAAGCACAGCCAAGAGGCCAGTTAGAGCATCAAACAATGAAGCAGCTCTCTTCCCCAGACATGGAACAAGTCCTTGGCCTGGGGAGGCTACCAAGTCCATCTTATTTCTAGGAAAGTTTGCACTTCTGGCAAGTCGGGTAAAAGAGCATTTTGCCTGGATTCTGAGCTTTGCAAAATCTTAGTTTACAAACACTGTTATTAGGTGCCCTTGAGTACAACTAACAGCCACTCTTGTACAACAGATCTAATCATTATCCTATCTTGTACCATCTTCACAATCTCTGAGACAGTCAAGTCCATTGCTGTAGTGACTATGTCAACCCACCTGGTTGAGGGTCTTCTCTGCCGCCCTTCTACCTTCCCACAGATGATGTCCCTTTCCAACGTATAAGTCCTCCTAGCAACATGCCCCAAGTATGTGAGACGAAGCTTCATCATCCCCAAGTATGTGAGACGAAGCTTCATCATCCTTGCTTCCAAGGAGCACTGTCCAAGACATACCTGTTTTTCTGGCAATCCATGGGACATTTAGCACTTGGTTCTTCAACACCACAATTCAAAGACATCAACTCTTCTGTCATCCTTAGTCACTGTCCAGTTCTCAGATGCACAGCAAGTGATTGAAAAGACCAAGGCCTGAATCAGGTTCACCTTAGTCCTCAAAATGACACTGTTCCTCAATAATTTGGGAGAGGTCCCTGACTGCAGACTTTCCAGTGTAACTGACCTCGTGACTGCTAGTACCAAGTGTACTGTTTGTGAAGAACAGTCATTTCCCCCTTACAGATGCTGTCAGTCCCTTTTCACCGTAATTATTCTAGAATGGTCTCTTACCTGGGTCCATGGGAATAGAGCTATGGTTGCTCAATGCTGTAGCTCCCTCCTCCTCTTCATCTTCACTCTCTATGGGAGGGTCTGGCAAATGCAGCCCTAGGGCCTGCAAAGCCAGAGAAAACAGTCCCAGGGCAACCCTTCAAAGGCTCCCTACCTCACCTGCGCAGGTGTGATTCCTCCACCATACCTGGATCCGCTCCTGGATGTCAGCAACTACATCCTCTATATCCCCGACAGGTGCCAACTCCACCTCCTCTTGTTCAGGATCTTGGTTCAGGGGCTGGTAAGAATAGCCAGCTGGGCCTACCCCTGCTTCCTCCTGCTCTTCTTCGTGCTCTTCACTGCTCCAATCCCCAGTGCCTTCTGTGGAGCCCACATGCGGCCCTAGTTCCTCAGTCTGATTGGGAAAGATTCGCTCTGGGCCCATGGTGTCTCTTGCTAGAACAACTGCTGCCATCCGGGGCAGGGGCTGCAATGAATAGCAAGGCAAAACAAGGCCCGAATATAACCAAGTCCACCTTCCATCTCTATTCCACATTACGTTTTCCTCTAGGATTTATGAAATGTTTAAATACTCCAAGGTTTTGACTCCCAATCCTCCAGCTCAGCTTGTGCCCGCCCTCACCTCCTAAGAGTGGATCCAGTAATTGCTAAACAAATAGCCCAGCCTGTACGACTCATAGCGACCCTATGAACGACAAGATGTGAACCCTGTGCTATCCTATGCCATCCTCACAATCTCTGACACACTTCAGTTCGTTGCGGCAGTGACAGTCAATCCACCTGGTTGAGGATCTTCGCCATCGCCATCCCTCCACCTTTCCTTCTTCGAAGAATAACCTCTCCTAGCAACATGTTCAAAGTATGTGAGACAAAGCTTCGCCATCCTTGCCTCCAAGGGTAGCTCTTGGAGTAGGTGCAGCCCGGCCCGAGGACCCACCAACCTCCCCTTTGCAGGGTACCGGGTCACCAGACTCTATTCTAGACAAGTGTCCCCGCCCCCTTCTTCTCACTCCACCAGGATCCTTCTGGACCGCTTGACAGATTCCCGAAGCTTCCTGCAGCTTCCCCCAAATGGCCCTAGTGGCAGGGGCTCCCAGGCGACCCTGCGGGTTCTCCGAGACTGCGTCCCCGGGAGCCTCACCCGCTCAGAGCCCGCGGTGGTATCCGCACCTTCACTTCCGGCCCCACAGGACGCGCCGGGGCTCCCGGTCTTCCAACCCCGCCCCGTGCTCATGATTGACTCGAGCGAGGACCAGCAGCCCGCCTTTTGCCCCGTCTCCGTCACTTCCTGCCCAAACAAAGGACTACATTACCCAGCCGCCCTCACGAGTTGACGCCAAATTCGTACATGCGCAAAATCTTGCCTCCCGCTTCTTCCCACCCTCAGTCTTTCTCGTCCCTCCGGAAACCGTAGACTACAAATCCCGGGAGGCCTCTGCCCTCAGCTCCGACTGCACGTGCGCACACTGCTGTCCGCCGGAAGGACAGATTTTTGGCTGTGTTTACCTCGTTGGGTACCAAGTCGGTTGGCACGCAACGGGTTCTAGGCTGCAGGCTGCGCGAGGACCCGCAGCCCCGCCCCGGCCCGGCCTGGCAGGTAGCCCAAGATGGGTAGAAGAACGGGGAAGCATTAAGGGGGGATTGAGACCCTAATGTCGAGAGCTCAAGCGGTGGGGGAGGGGCCTGAAGTGATGGGGGGGTTGGGCAGAGAAGCAGGGGAGGGGAGATGATGGGAAAGAAGAGTGTTAATAAGGGAGAAGAGCTGGGGAGGAGACTCCTGGGAGGTACTTGATGAGTGGAGGAGACATTGAAGGGAATTGGAAGCAAGATGAGGTTATGAGGCGAACCGGCCAGCTTAGCATAATGGAGGAAGGGGCGCTGGCGTGGTGGGGGGAGGGGAAGCCGGGATGGTAGGAAGAAGTCAGGGATTGCTTCAGAGCCAGACAGGAATAACCCTGGCCGAAAGAGGCCAATGAATGATTCTGTTTTCTTCTCTGATTGGAAGAAGGAAAGCTGGAGGGCTGTCGGGTGGAGCTTGGAGTAGTGGGAGAAGAGGAAATGGGAAAACTGCAAAGCTCTCAGGAGATCCAGGAGGGCCAGAAATAGTGGTATTTGCCGACGTCTTGGGAAGAGGGTAGGTACATGAAGGAACGCGAGGAAACTTGAGACTGCAGCAGTCAGTGATGGAAGAGCGGGGGACCCCAAGTTGAGAGCAGTGTTTGAGACCCTTCAGCTTGTTTTCCAGGAGCATGTGTTGTTTTTATAGAGGAGAAGCTAAGGTTCTCTTTCCACCTTTGTCTGGAGTGTCTCTTCCCCTGCAAATTCATCACAGTGAGGAGTAGGAACTATGAAGGAAGGTGAATTTCTTCCATTCTTAAGATCTTCAATCTCCTCTCTGTTCCCTTGAGCCTAGATAAAAGATAGGATTCAAGGAGGTATTGATTAAGTGAAACTAGCTTCTACTTGGGGCTATTTCAAGTTAGGACAAATGGCTATTTAAAGCTTGGGGTAAGGGATTGGGGGAGGTTATGTGTTTGGGACTGGCAAGCTAGCTGAAGGCAGCCTCACTTTACTGCAAGGAGCCTCCCCTTATTTGAGCTTTCTCTGTGCCTGATGTTCTGCCTGGCTCTTCCTGCTGCCAGGACTTCTTGAACAGGGAGCATATGATCCATCCAAACCCAGCAGGTGCCTCCTAGCAAGGACAGTGCCAAGTTGCCAGAGGATTTGCCTGACAGAGCCCATAAATGTGCTCATTATTAGGTGGTTGCCTGTTGTCTATAAGAAACCTTGAGCTCTGGTCTCATTTTTTTGGCTTGTCCAAGGACATTTTTGCTGCCTTTCTCCTTTTCAAGGCACGTGTCTACCCACTCCCTTTCAGGGTATTGTGGTGGGAGAAGAGCTGCTGGCCACACAGCTTGGTCTCTGCCACAACAGTAACAGGTCTGGAGGGGAGGCAGGAGAGAAACCCTCCTCCACACCCCATTAATCCCTAGGAGACACATACCTTTCTGGCTTAAGTTCCTGGTCTTGGCAGCATACCAGGCGCAGCTGTTAAAGGAATTCCTCATTCCTGTGGGGGAGTTCCTGGGTGACCCCAGTGACAACAGCTCCGTTTGACCAGAGCTCCCTCTAAGGGGCTAACCAGTCATGTCAACACGGAGGTCCCTAACCTTGGGTCATTCGCACCCGAAGTGGCTGGAAGCTTTTCTGCTTGGAAGTGCCCGTGCCAGCTTTGATGTTGTCCAGAGTTGGCCAGGCTATTAATAGCGCTGAGTATTTTGAGATCCTTTTCCCTACCTTAAAGAGCACAGATTCTTAGAGAGGTGGCAGTAAGCAGAGCAGAGGAAGGGGGCTCGAAGCTTACACCAGCCTAGAACCAAGGTGGTGCTTCTTCTGGGTAGAGGGTGACTCTGCTGAGTCCCTGGTCAGCAGATTCTGAGCTGGCTAACAATCAGGTTGAAGTGGCCCCACCCTTTGCTGTTAGAGAACACAGACTAGGGCTAGCTGTCTGACCTCAGCAACTCCCCTGGGGCAAGGACAGCCACCTGGGTGGTGACTAGTGTCCCTGTAAAGGGGTGGTGCGGGAGGGCCACCAGGGTTGGCTCTGGACAGAGTCACAGTGGTTGCCTGAGGAGTGCATGACCCTCACTTGTGTGCAGGAAGCAGAGGCAGCAGGCCGTGCCGGGGGGGCATGTTGCTGTAACCAGTGACCCAGGGGATGTTACGGTGGACAGTGCACCTGGAGGGCGGGCCCCGCAGGGTGAACCATGCTGCAGTTGCTGTTGGGCATCGGGTCTACTCCTTCGGGGGTTACTGTTCTGGTGAAGACTATGAGACGCTGAGACAGATTGATGTGCACATTTTCAATGCAGGTAAGCCAGTGCCAGGGTCATTCCCGGGTGTGCACATCAGGGAGCGAGTGGGTGGCTGGCTGAGGTTTGCTAATGGTGCTTGTGGCCAGGGGATGGAGGGGCAGACATGCGGTTTGGGAAAAACGGACAGGCTGGAAAGGGAGGTTCTCAGAATTAAGCAGAACTGTGTCCACAGTGTCCTTGCGTTGGACAAAGCTGCCACCGGTGAGGCCTGCCACCCATGGACAGGCTCCTGTAGTACCTTACATGCGATATGGACACTCAACTGTCCTCATTGACGACACAGTCTTTCTTTGGGGCGGGCGGAATGACACAGAAGGGGCCTGCAACGTTCTCTATGCCTTTGACGTCAGTGAGTATGGACAGGTTGTGCTTGCCAAATGGGCGCCTCACGGGGTTGGGAAAAGTGTGGACTGTGGTAGGGTGGGGCTGTGGGAATAGGCTACCCCAGCATTTGAAGGGAGTGTCAGAAGTTGCTTACGTGGATCATACCCTTTTCTTCTCAGATACTCACAAGTGGTCCACACCCCGAGTGTCGGGAACAGTTCCTGGGGCCCGGGATGGGCATTCAGCCTGTGTCCTGGGCAAGACCATGTACATTTTTGGGGGCTACGAACAGCTGGTAGGTCTGGGAAGAAATTCAAGGTTCAGAGTGGGAACAAGAAAGAAGCAGGGGAATTGAGGATGGGTGGGATAGTAGATTTTGCCTTGTTTCTAAGTTTTGAGGGAAAGGATGAGAAGTTAGGGAGTGACCACTGTCCCCTGTTATTCCTTGTTCACTCCCCTTCATTTTCCCCTACTCAGGCAGACTGTTTTTCCAATGACATTCACAAGCTAGATACCAACACCATGACATGGACCCTTATTGGTACAAAGGTATGTCCTTTGTTCTTCCCGCCAGATCTCCATCCTCAGTTGAAAAAAATCACAGGATCCTCAGAAGGAATTGATCCCTTCCCTGCTGATCCCCTTCCCTTCCTGCTCTTTCTGCTCCTGTCCAGGGTAACCCGGCACGCTGGAGGGACTTCCATTCAGCCACCATGCTGGGAAATCACATGTATGTCTTTGGGGGTCGTGCCGACCGCTTTGGGCCATTCCACTCCAACAATGAGATTTACTGCAACCGCATCCGCGTCTTTGACACCAGGACCGAAGCCTGGCTGGACTGCCCACCCACCTCAGTGCTGCCTGAGGGACGCCGGAGCCACTCAGCGTGTGAGCGTCTGTCACATCTCTGCCCGAGTCCTCCTTTTGTACCTATTCCCCTCACACTCTTGTTTTTTCTCTCTGCCAGTCGGATATAATGGAGAGCTGTACATCTTTGGGGGCTATAATGCAAGACTGAATCGGCATTTCCATGACCTCTGGAAGTTTAACCCTGGTAGGGAGCCACTGAAGCAAAAAAGAAAGAATAATAATGCTGCTAGGTGAGAGGATGGGGGTGGAGATGATTTTCAGGCTAGGCAGGCATACAACCTTTTCTTTTCTGTAAAACGTCTCTCTAGTGACCTTTACTTGGAAGAAGATTGAACCAAAGGGGAAGGGGCCCTGTCCCCGGCGGCGCCAGTGTTGCTGTATTGTTGGTGACAAAATTGTCCTCTTTGGGGGTACCAGGTTAGGAGGAGAAAGGGGAGGGTTCAAGGGAACAGCTTATACCTGTGACTAGCATGCGAGTGGGAGGTGTTTGAGCAAGAGGGCCTTGTAGGGAGTTTCCTTCTTCAACTCTCTTTTGATCCTTACAGTCCTTCTCCTGAGGAGGGCCTGGGAGATGAATTTGACCTCATAGATCATTCTGACTTGCACATTTTGGACTTCAGTAAGTGTGCTCATTCCCAAAGTGCTCCTCCAGTTGGGGTTCTTCCTAGGTAGTGACACCCAAGATGGGCTCCTTTTCTGGTTTTGACTATTTCCCACTTCCCCCTCTTCCCCAAAGGCCCTAGTCTGAAGACCCTGTGCAAACTGGCCGTGATTCAGTATAACCTGGACCAGTCCTGTCTGCCCCATGATATCAGGTACAACTTGTGGTTGGAAAGAAGGGAGTGGTTTTGGGGGGCAGGGGGAAGTGCGCAGCATAGGCATGATCTTGTTAGTTTGGTCTCAGTTTTTCTGCTGGATATGTAAGCATGCTTACAGAAAATAAGATAGAAAAGAAGTTAAAGTCATCATAGAATGAAACTGCCAGCTGGTAAATTACAGGTCTGCCCTACTAGGAAATATTTCTTAAGCTTGAAACGGCAAAAAGTGAAGAAGCAGGAAGTGTTTCCCATTTGTGAAAAATTTTGGAGCATTCCCAGACCCCCAAAATACTCTATACCAAATGACACATAAACGTAAAATACCAGAGATGAGGAGGCTGGTGCAGGACAGAGCAAGGTTCACATCTGTCATTCATTGATTGTTTGAGTTGTAGGTGACTTGGTAGCCCTTAATAACAACAATTGCAAAAGGAGAGGGCATCTGAGTTAGGGCTTTAAAAGAACAACCTAAATCATGACTGTGGTAGTTTGATGCTGTGTGTAGTCTCAGGAAAGAGCTTAGTGAAGCCACAAAATCATTCTCAGTGCTTGGATGGTTACCTTGTTACTGGTTAGCTCCAAAACAACACAAACAGTGGTTTTTAATTTTTGGTAAAATAGAATTTCTGATTTCTTTTGGTTAGCAAAAACAGGTACTAAGGTAATTTTTTTTTTTTTTTTTTTTTTTTTTTTGGTAACAATGGAGTGGTACAAAGTGATCTTTCAAAAAGCAGGAAATACCTGGATATAGGGGGGAGGGAAATTCTGGGATTTCACACCAAGCTCAGGAGTATCATTTCCTGAGATGTAAGCCTGTGCAGTTGATGTTGTTAATATGCTGAGGAGATTTGATAAAGGCTTAGAACCTAGTTGCAAAAAAGCTGGAGGTCAGAGGTCAAAAAAAGAAAGGAAGACTGGAAGACCCCCAACAAGCTGGATTGACACAGTGACTCTACAGTGGGTATGAGTGTATCAGAAATCGTGAGGATGGCACAGAATAGAGAGCAAGGTTCATATTTGTTGTTCAAAGAGTTGCTGTGAGTCGTAGATGACTCAATGGCACCTAATGAGTTGCAAAATAAGTTAAGGTACCTTTGGATCAAATTCGTTCCAAATTAAGGCTCATTCTGGCTCTACTTCTCTTTCAATTCCATTCATATGTCCAAATCAAGCACTGTAAGTTATTTTGTGTACAATTGTGCTTGTTTGGATTATTCTGCCACCCTTCCCTCCTTAATCCATCCATTTTGACGCTTGGCTCATTATCTGGTGCCAAGAAGTGTACAAGGCTGTACTTACTGTTCTGGATACTGGGCTGGCTTGACTGACAGTTGTATCAGTATTTAGTAGACTAGGGAGGGTCTTGGTATAGAAGAAACTTTGGTAAATCGTTTCAGAAGGAAAGAGTTATCAAATAGGAATTAATTTTAATATGGGGTGATGTGTGGGGAAAGCCTCAGAGAGAATACGGGATCTCTGAGGGCTTTAAAGAATAAGAGTGGAAAATGAAAAAAATTCTTGGTGGGGTGAGGTGGTAAGGCTACCCTTAGACTTGAGCAGAGCAGGCAAGATAGGCTGAGGTGTTAGTTGAGATACATACAGTTTCCCCCAGGTGCTTGGACATGAGGCTGTATATAAACATAAACAGGAAATCCATGTATAAATATAAACAGGAAATCCATGGGGACTTGGAGGAGGTGGAGGAGTGGGTGGTATTGGATTTGGTGGTGAGGTCTGATTGCTAAACCTAGGAGGGTTTTAAGGAGGTGGCCAAGCTTTAGGATGAAGGAACTGCAGGAGTATTGAGAGGAAGCAAGCAGTTCAGGGGCTGGCCGTGGGAGCTCCACTTCTCTTGTCCCTTCTGCCTGTTACTCTTGGCCATCTAGGTGGGAGCTGAATGCCATGACCACCAACAGCAATATCAGTCGTCCCATCGTCTCGTCCCATGGGTAGGAGGAAGTTTTCTGCCATCTCCCCACCTGAGCCTGCTGTTGTCTTCACTGCCCCTGACCATCTCTCACCTGGCTGCTTCTTTGAATCCTGGACTCCATACACCTCCACGTGGAGTTGCTGGACTAGAGGTGTTTTCTGTGCTGTGAACTCAGTGGGGAGTCACTGGGGAGAGGGCTAGGTCTCTCCCCATCTGGGGCCAAAGGCCTCTTCCCCTTGGTGCTGTGTCTCATCTACACTTACTTCTCCAACTACTCCTGGGCCTCTCTGCTCTGCCCCTGGCCAGTCACCCTGGGAAGGGAAAAGAAAGGGGATAAAGGCAAAGCAAGCAGTGGCTGACTGAGCCTCAGGAGCTTCCTCAAATTCTTCCTCTCCCTCCCCCCCTGCCTGATCCATGTGAGCATTGACTGGGAGCTGAGAGGAGTTGCAGCTATTGGCATGAAACCTCTTTCTCCCTCAGCTGGGGACCAGCAGATAATCCCACCCATTTGCTGCCTGAGTTGTTGCTGTAACCTGAAGCTCAGCCAGCTCAGATTTTGTAACAATTAAAAACCTCAAACCGTGTGTTATCTGTTCTTGTGGAGTCCAATGGCAACATCTGGAGTTTGCACTGGGAGCTGGGTGCTGAGAAGGGGTGGCCATGAGATTCTCAACCCAGAGCTCTGGGAAATCCAGTGACACCATGGGCAGGCCCGGCCCCTGGACTCCGAGTTGAGAGGTCTGTCAGCCCCGTGTCTCAGCCAAAGAGTTAAAAGTTAAAGGAGGAGTTGGTTCTCCTTTGGGCGACATCGCCCCCAGGGGCCCCGTGGCCTCTCCCTAGCCCGAGGTGTTTTCAGTACATCAACAGCTTGTGCTGGGCGGCTGCCGGAAGGGGCGGATCTTAAGACGTCGTAAGCGGAAGTAGCGACCTTCATCATCCGAGTGGTGCGGAACGTGATGCCCAAAGTTAGACCGCGAGATAGGTCCGCGGCTCCGGGCCCTGCAGGGGCCCGGGGCGGCGGGGACGTGGAGTCCGGGTCTCCGAGGCACGACCTGCGAGAGGGTGAGGGTTGAAGAGGCGGGAGTGCGAGGGGTGGCGGGTGCCGGCCGGTCCGTGCGAGTTCCTGGTCTACTGGGAATGGGGTGGGATGGGGTGTTCGAACCGGCTGAGTTCTCCAGAAAGTGCCCCCAAGACAACGGAAAATGGAGAGCCGGTTCTTAAAGACCAAAGGGGTTTTTTCTCCATGGAGGGCGGGGGAAGGAATGGATCACTATTGGACAAATTCTACCTACTTGAAGCTCTACTATATGCAGGCAACCGTTTAGCCATTGCATTGGTACTTGAAGATAAGGTAATAAGTAAAACATAAACTTTTTGCCCACTGGAGCGTAATTTTCGGAACGGGCAGCCCCAAGGGTAAACAAGCTATTAAAAGGTCTAAAGCACGGAGGTGTATCTTTTTAAAAGGTGACGGTTTTAGGATGTGACTTGTGTAAGTTTTTAAAGGGAAAAGAAATAGATCCAGTGAGGAGTCGAAATTTTAAATTTGAAGTCAGAAGGTCTCACTGAGATGGTGACATTTGAACAAAAATTTGAAGGAAATGAGTGAGCAATTGCAGATAATCAGGAGAGAGTGTTCCAAATGGAGAAAATATCAAGGACAAAAAAACTGAGGCAGGATCATACCTTTCTACTCATGATTAGAGACATTACAGGCAACATGTAAGGGGACTCTGGTGGCCTAGTGGTGAGCAGTTGCATTGCCAATCCCAAAGGCATACAGTTTGATGCACCAGCTGCTCTGTGTGAGAAAGATGGGCATTTTTCCTCCTTTGTTAATTGCCTCTGAAAACCCACGGGAGGGTCAGCTATAGCTTGGTTCTGATTCACATCACATGCAGGTCATGTGGGGGCTTCCAGATGTATAGCTTTTACCCTGAGTAAAGCATAAGTCACTGGGGAGTTTTTAATTCAGGAGTGACATGGTCCAAAACAACTGAGATATCATCTCACCCCAGTAACAGTAGCAAAATTCAGCAGAGCTACAAACAACAAATTCTGGAAAGGTTGTGGAAAAACTGTATTCACTGTTGGTGGGAATGTAAAATGATGCAACCACTAGGGAAGGCAAGTATGGTGCTTTCTCAAAAAGTTGGAAATAGAAATACCACCGGAATTGGCAATTCCACTACTGGAATTCCGCTACTATCCTAAAGAAACCAGAACTGCCACCCAAGCAGATATATGCACACCCATGTTTATTGCTGCTTTGTTCACAATAGCAAAGAGTTGGAAACAACCCAAGTGCCCATCAACAAACGAACGGATAGAGAAGCTGTGGTATAGTCACATAATGGAATATTATGCAGCATTGAAAAACAACTAATGAAATATACAAAATGGGTGACCCTGGAGAATATTATGCTGAGTGAAATATCTAAGTCACAAAAAGGACAAATACTGCATAATGTCACTGTTATAAAACAGGCCTGACATTGGGGTTGGGGGAAAACTAAGAAGAGGATAAATTATGTACACTGCATTGAGACAGATGAGGGAGAGAACTGTTTAAAAGGAATATATGATTAGTAGTTATTTGCATGGCCAGAGTTCAGAATAAGAACTTGATAGTAAAGTGGATAGCAGAGTAGTAAAGCAAATAATTTTTTTCTTTTTTCAAAGAGAAAAGCAAACTTGTAGGGAAGGGTGGACAGGGAGGAAAATGTGCACAATGAATAAATGGAAAATAACATTTTTTTAAATAGGAAGATAATAAAAAGGGGGAAAATGTATTTTATACTGGTTTAAAAAAAAGGGGGACATGGCCTTAGGTATATAGAATGTGGAAACAGGTGGGAGTGACAAGCAACTTTTGAGATGCCTCTCTGGCCAAAGAGGAAGGTGAAACTGGAGGCTGAAGGACTAGGTAGGAGGTTAGTACACTGACTGATGTGAGGGATGCTGAATAGGAACCTGGGACATTAGTGGTGATGACTGACTGAGGGAGTGATTTAAGGAAGGTAATTGAGAGCATTATGACTTGGTTCTTCACCAACCTCACACAGATATCTCCCTTCACAAGAGGCTCCTGATTGTTGCAACACTTGGTGTCAGTTTAGCACCATTATAGCCTCCACCACCTGGGACTTCTAATTGGTCTCCAGAGTTTACTGAAAGTGGTGAAGGTGGGCAGGTGTCTGCAGCTACTGAGCTATGTGTTTCTCCTGATTCTTCTTTCCACAGGCACATCCAACATGTCATTTGAAGAGCTATTGGAATTGCAGAACAAAGTGGGGACCAAGAAGTATAAACAATTGGTGGTTGGAAACTGCACTAGAAAGCAAGATTCTAGACCACTTGCCCAAAATCAGTGTATTGCAGATAAGCACAAGTGAGGAGCAAGGCTTGCCCTGCTGTTGGAGGCTCTCTAGCGCCTTGAGCAGGGGTCTGCTCTCTTGGGTGGCAGATGGGAGGCCTTGAACCAAGGCTGGAGTCTCCTTGACTTGTCTTTTAACTTCCTCCTAGGCCTCTGGAAATGTCAGCAAAAGCTCGGGTGCCATTTTTACGTCAGGTTGTCCCCGTCAATAAAAAGGTGAGGAAAAGAGGACATTTTCTTTTTGAAAGGAGACACAACAATTCTGTTTCAAATTTCTTCTATTCTCTCCAAAGGTGGCCAGGGACCCCCGTTTTGATGATCTTTCAGGAGAGTATAATCCTGAGGTGTTTGACAAAACATACCAATTCCTGAATGATATCCGAGCCAAAGAGAAAGAGGTGTGTACCATAACACTGAGTCATGCAGGTTTTTTAAGAGGGTGGGAAACTAGGACACAGGAGCAGGTAACATAGGTGGATTTAAATCTAATGTAGTTCTTACATTCAGACTTGAGCCATCATTTTCCTAGCCCTGTGGTCGTTAGCAATTTATTTAATTTCTGTGATCCAGATTTCTAATCATTGAAAGAATAATTCCTACCTCAAAGTGAAGAATTGATGGCTTTAAGCTGTGATGTTGGAGTACTGAACATCTCATGGACTGCCAAAAGAACAAACAAAATACGTCTTAGTCAGAGTGCCTTCAGAGGCAAAGATGATAAAGCTTTGCCTCACATAATCTGGGCATGTTGCTAAGAGGTGCTGTACCTTGGGAGGGACATAATGTGTGGAAGGGCAGAGGGTTGATGAAGGAGAGGAAGTCCCTTAACTAGGTAGGTTGACCCAGTGACTGCTGCAATGGATTCTATTGTGTCAGGAAGTGTGAGGATGGCACAGGATAGGACAGGGTTCAGATCTGATGTTCATAGAGTTGCTGTGGGTGGTACCCAGTTCACCCTCACCTAACATCAACAACAACCTCAAAGTGTTATTGGGCTTTATGTATGTGAACGTCTTAGAATGAAGTTTGGCACACAATTTCAGCCAACACTTGATAGAATGCTAATTGTCACATTTGTCTTTTGATGTGAAGATTGTGAAAAAGCAGTTGAAGAAGCATCGTTCAGGGGAACAGCACCAGAAACTGCAGCTGCTACTTCAGCGAATAGTGAGTGCTTAATAATTGTGGGAGGGTGATGCCATCTGGTCAAGATAGGATTCACAAGTCCCTCCGATTCACCCATCTCACCTTTCCTCCTCAGGAGCAGCAAGAAGCCGCACAGCAGGAGCGAAAGCAGCAGCAGGAGCTGCGCCTCGCCCTGAAGCAGGAGCGACGGGCTCAGGCCCAGCAGGGCCATCGGCCATACTTCCTGAAGAAGTGTAAGTACGGCGTGCCATGGTTACCGGGACCAAGTTGTGGGAGCCATACTGCAGAAAACTGTTAAGTTTCAGGGAGTTCTCTAGGGCTAGATCCCATGGTAACCTGAGAAGAAAGCATTAATAGTAGAGAGGACCTCTTTGTGATCATTTTGTATGCTAAGTTAGGTTTTGGGCTTTCTCTCTGTATCATTACTCCAAGGGTACTGACTAGGCCCATAGAGGTTCACAGTTAGTTGACTCAAGAAGTAATACTTGAACAGGGCTCCAAACCAGTTCATTGAGGTTTGACCTCCTGCTTTGGATTTGCATTTCCTGTGTCAAGCCAGTACAAAGCCAACAAGTTTTCACAGCTATAAATTTTTATGAGAGGAAACTACCCGCCTTTCTCTCAAGGAGTTGTTGTTGTTGTTGTTGTTTGGTGCCGTCAAGTCGTAGACTACTCATAGCGACCCTATGAACGAACAGCCTGAGCACTGGTTCGTACATAGAGATTCTGGAGGCAAGCCATTTCGGAAGTAGATGCCGCTCCTGCTTCCAGGCTTGATTTAGTCGGGAAGCTCCAGCCAACACTGTCCACCATGGGTGCCCATTACCACGATTGGCACATCACTGTCACAGGCTTCAGCATTACAGCAACCACGAGTTACCTCTGTACAGCAACGCACAGACAATGTTATACCACCTAGAAGAACGTTTGACAGGAAAACAATTTGAACCTGGCCGAGGGCTGCAGATGAAAATCACCCACCTTTGGCTTGGTAGCATACTTCCTTTCCACTAGGTCAACGTAGCTCTCTCTTTGTCGTTGTTGTTATTGTTGTTTGGTGCCGTCGAGTCGTAGACGACTCATAGCGACCCTATGAACGAATAGCCTGAGCACTGTTCATACATAGAGTTTCCGGAGGCAAGCCATTTTGGAAGTGGATGCCGCTCCTGCTTCCAGGCTTGATTTAGTCGGGAAGCTCCAGCCAACACTGTCCACCATGGGTACCCATTACCATGATTGGCACATCACTGTCACAGTCTTCAGCATCACAGCAACCACGAGTTACCTCTGTACAGCAACGCATAGACCAGTGCTATGCCACCTAGAAGAACGTTTGACAGGAAAACAATTTGAACCTGGCCGAGGGCCACAGATGAAAATCACCCACCTTCGCCTTTCTCTCAAGGAGTAGCTGGTGTATTTGAACTGATGATCACTTGGCTAGCAGTGCAGCTTATAATGTTCTGTACCATCAAAGTCAGAGTCATTGCCGTGGAGCCAAAGCCATTTAATTGTTGACTCTCCAGCAGGTTTCTGGAGCTGTAAATACACGGAAGGAGGTTACCCATCTATCTCTCTTTCCTGGGCCCTTTGGTGGATTTGAACTACCAGAGTAGTCTTTGAATTAGCCTCTGTACAGACCTGGGCCACCAGAGCTCCTTATTTCCTTCCCAGATCTACTTAGTCAGACTCTATATTTTAAAAAGATCTCTAAGAATCATTTGGAGATCTTCTTTAACTAGATTCTGGTGGAGTGTATCGTGTGTGTAAGTCTTTGAGTCAGAACTGACCCAGCAGGTTTTCAGAGGCTCTGAATCGAATGGTAAGAAATTGCCCATCTTTCTTCCCTGGCTTGGTTGATGGATTTGAACCACTTGCCTGTGAGCCATTCAGCTCCTTACTTATGAGGCCACCAGGGCTCCCTCATATGTAGGATAGAAATGAAAATCCTCAGCAAGGGGTCAAACTAGAATAAACCGGTGTGAAGCTCTGGAGGTTTCCCAGCATTGTGGTTGTAAGTTGTTGGCATGGGAAAAGGGAGAGGGAGGCATTGTTTCCTAGCTTGCTTTCTTACTCTCCTCCAGCTGAGCAGCGTCAATTGGCCCTAGCCGAGAAGTTCAAGGAGCTGAAACGCAGCAAGAAGCTAGAGAGCTTCTTAAGTCGAAAGAGGCGACGAAATGCAGGCAAGGACAGAAGACACCTCCCTTTTAGCAAAGAGTAATAAGAAACTGTCTTCAGCTCTGCCACTACCCCAGTGAGACGTGGATTTGTGGGGACAACCTTGAGCTTGGCCTGTTTTCCTGGCTAAGGCGAGATCACAGCTGCACTTGAACCAGGTTGGCTTCTGGGAGGCCTAGAAGGTTCTCAGCCTGGTCCAAAGGCTGGCGGGAAGAGCAGCTCAGGTTCCTTCCATGCCACTCAGCCTCTGCTTGGATCTGGTTCATCATGTCCTCATGTCCTTCTCCCACCCTTGCTGTAAGCTGATGACTCTGGTAAGAAAGAAAGAGGGTGACCAGTGAAGGCCACCGAGTCTGTTGATGGCTCCCTGGGCTGGGATTTTATGCTGGAATCATTTATAAACATACTTGTCACTCTTTTTTTATTTTAACTCTATGTGGTTTTTTTTGGGTAGCTTACAATTGTGGGAGTAGGCATCAAAACCTAGACTGCTGCAAAGTAGAGAGTTAGGGCAAAGACACTCCAGCTTAAGTCTGGACACCCACTTGGTTTTGGTTTCGGATGTGAAAAAGGAGATATTGACAAACATTTGCCCAATATTAAGTATGTAATCACAGCTGACAAATATGTTATTTGGGTCTAATTAATATATATTACTTGTATCATCTACATAAGGTAATTATTAATTTATTTTGGCTTCAAGACTGTTGATCTCCACATATACCTTCAAAACTACTGGTTGGTTCTCCCCTTCAGCCAGAACTCCCGATAAATTTTAGAAAGCGCTGAGCTTCTGAGCATTTTTTAAAATAACAGCTTTATGAACATAAAATGCGTACTCCATAAAATTCACTCATTTCACGTGTACAGTTAAGAGTTTTTAGTATACGAAGTGTGGTGCAAAAGTCACCACAATCCATTTTAGCACATTTTCATCTCCACAAAAAGACCCAGTTTATCTTTTGTTCCATCTCGTCCCCTTTCCATATCCCTAGGTAATCTTGTATATTTTGAGTCTGTTATATAAATGGGGTCATTATGTGGGTTTTGTGTATGTGATTTTAAAATTTTTACTCCTTAGTCAAAGGCAAGGTTCTGAATAGTTGTAGGGACATAAGAAGTTGAGTCTGTAGGGTGACTTCACAGATAGGTTAAGGTAGCAAACTGTTGGTTCCTGAGTCATCTTAGAAATGAGGCCAAGTGTCTGCCTTCCAGGGATGGAAAGTTCTAAGGGCTTACGTGCTTATTGGTACTAGTGAGAGAAGGCCTAAAGTCAGAGCAGGTTTTGGGCAAATCAAGGCCTGTCTTGAAGTGAGGTAAGACGGTACCAGAGGACAGAAACAACCGGAAGTGACCCTGCAGGCAGGAACATGAATAGTATTAGGGTGGGGGCATTCTTCCCTAAAGACCTGCTGGAGACTTATTGTTGATGAACAGAAGTATCCCAAGAGAGAAGAAATGCAAGGGTCAGTCACAGAGCTAGGCGTATATGGATTTGGGCCATGCAGTGAACTAAGGACTGGGCCTACTTCTCAGCCCACAGTGGAACCACTGGGAGCAGTGACACAGGAAGTAGCAGTGGATTCACAAGTTGGCCACTCAGGCAGTGCAGGAAGTCCTGGCTGTTGGCTCTGCTAAGGGTGCTTCTCTTGGTTCCTGGTGAGGAAAGATACACTCAAAAAGCTCAAACACCTAAAAATTAGCTCAAGAGTAAGAGAAAATCTGGGACAATTAGAAATAACACTATGATTTCAGAAACAAAAGTGGAGAGGCACCCAGGTGAGAAACCAGCAACCCAAGATGGGCGGGCTGGGAGGTACCTGCTGCAAAAGCCATCATGCGTGTCAGGACACCACACGTAGCTCCTGTGCCCATTGGCCTGGCCTCCCTTGTTTTCTGCTTTGTTCTGTGTTGGTTTTTTGTACATTGTGTGTATGTCTGATTTTTAAGGAAGGTTTACAGAAAGGTTGGATTTTCATTCATTCATTGTACAGTTTCCTCCCTCCCCCAGTCCACTTAACAATGCACCTCTTGTTCCAGACTGTTGTCATACAGATAATGCCTGAGTAGCCTTCTGCCTTATTGCCTTGCCCTGAACACCCCGACTGTTAAACTCTGGCCTCTTCCCCTTAGAAACTATTTCAGAGCTCAATCCTGAAGTCTTGGCTGGTGCCCAGCATCCTGTTGCCTTCAGTGCTTTCCCTTACCACCTGACTTCCTCACCTTTCCCCCTCCTTTCTTCTGCAGCTTTCTTTAGGTCACCACTTGGCTGCAAGAACCAGGGATTTGGGATGCCTTCTTCCCTCCCCTAAAAGTCCTTGCCAACCAGCAGAGTTCTGCCTCGGCAGTCCTGCCCAGCCTGCTCCACCCAGTGTGGGCAGCCTTGAGGGAGCCAGTCATAGCGGCTCCGAGCAAACCTCCCCCAGAGCACTACATGCTTTCTGTGTGCAGGTGCACCGTGTAGGTGTGTGAGCTCTGGTGACAGACAAGGAGTGAAGAACAGGCGTGGAAGAGAAGGAATGCAGAGGAGCTTATGGGAAGAAAGAACAGAACAGCAGTTCCTTCTAGGTGTGCTTCTAACCCAGATCCTACACACACTCAACCTCTGTATTTGCAGTGGTTTCCAGGGTGTCTGTCTGTCTGTCTGCCTGCCTGCCTCTATGTGTGTGTGTATAGACAGGCAAGGAGTAAAAATTTATATAACATTTTCCAACTCAGCATTTTCTACATGTGTGATTCAGGGACTGATTAATGATGATGTGTAACCATTATCTGTGTCAACTGCCAGACTATCCGTCACCATATCATAAACTTAAGTCTTCCCTCCCACTTGTGGTGGTATTAGGTGCCATTGAGTCAAGGAAGACTCATAGCAACCTATGAAAAACAGATCTAAACCCTGTGCTATCCTCACAATCTCTGACATATTCCAGCCTTTTACTACAATCACTGTGTCAATCCCCTTGGTTGAGGGTCTTCCTCTCTTCCCTTGACTCTCCACCTTTCCAAACATAGTGTCCTTTTCCAAGGAATAGCATCTCCTAGCAACATGCCCAAAGTATGTGAGACAAAGCTTTGTTATTTTTGCCTTCCAGAAGTATCTGGCTGCACCTTCTCGGAGAAATATGTTTGTTCTTTTGGCAGTCCATGAGATATTTAGTGCTCTTCTCCAGCACCACAGCTCAAAGCCTCTAATGCTTCCATCATCCTTACTCATTATTAAGCTTTCAGATACACTGCAAGTGATTGAAAAGACCATGGCCTGAATCAGGCACACCCTAGTCTTTCAAATTTATTATCCTTGCTCCTCAGTAATTTGGAGAGATCCCTGACTGCAGACTTTTCCCAGTGTAATGTCTCCCCTGATCTCCTGACTGCTAGTACTAAGTGAGTCCAAGTAAGAAGTTTCATTCTTTTTTCCACTTGTTATCATGTTGCCCATCAGTCCAGTGGTGAGAGTTATTTTCTGTGTGTTGAGATGCAATCCATATTGAAGGCTGCAGTCTTGGATCTCCTGCAGCAAGCACTTAAAAGTACTCACTTTTCACCAAGCGAGGTTGTATCATCTGCATAACAGGTTATTGATGAGTCTTCCCTTCCTTTCTGATCCTAATACCACATTCTTTTTTTTTTTTAATTTTTATTTTATTATTTTTGTGTGAGTGTACCGTCAAATCAGATCTGACTGGTACAGGAGGAGATTGTTCCTCCTTCCCCGGCAGAGCATCTTGTGGCTTCGAACTGTGTGCCTCTGGGATTGTAGTTGCAGCTCCTTACCACTAGGCCACTAGAGCTCCCCTACCTAATACCACATTCTTCACCTAGTCTAGCTTCTTGAATAGTTTGCTCAACATACAGATTTAACACGTATGGAGAAAAAATACAACCCTGATGCACACACCTTAATTTTAAACCATGCATGTTCCTTTTCTCTGTTTGGACAACAGCTTCTTGATCTAGGTGTGGGTTTCACATGAGCACAATTAAGAGTTCTGGGATTCCCGTTCTTCTCAATGCTAGCCATACTTTGTTATGATCTATACAGTCAAATGCTTTTGCATTGTTAATAAAGCACAAATAGACATTCTGAGATTATTTGTTTTCTCCAGCCAAGATCCATCTGACATCAGTAATGATATTCCTGGTGCCTCTTCTAAATCTGCTTGAACTTCTGACAGTTCCCTATCTATGTACAATTCTGTTTCTGAATGATCTTAAGCAATGTTTTGCTTGCATGTGATATTAAGGATCTTGTTCAATAATTTCTACATTATGTTGGGTCACTTTTCTTGGGAATGAGAACAAATAATGGATCTCTTCCAGCCAATTAGCTAGGCAAACTGTCCTCCAAAGTTCCTGGCATACACTAGTGATGCTGTGTCTGTTAGTTGAAACATGTCAGTTGGTATCCCACTGAATCTGGGACCTTATTTTTAATTTCAGTGCAACTTGAACTTCATTACCATTAGGTCTTGATCACATACAACTTCCTAAAATATTTCAGTGTTGTTTAATTCTTTTTGGTACAGTACTGTGAATTCCCTCCATCTTATTTTGATGGATTCTGGATCATTCAAGATTTTGGCCATAGCATTCTCAGTATTGAAACTTGAGACTTGAAAAAAATTTTTTTTTTCTCCATTTTTTCCCCCCAGTTCTTTAAGCTTTGGAAAGCCACCCTGGGAACCACTAGTAAGCTTTGGTTTCTAGGCATGTGCCTGTTCTAGGTACTTTAAATAAGTGGATGGTGCAGCATTTCCCCTTTAGGGACTGACATCCACCTCACTTTCCCCATGTCCATTTCTCAGAGTCGGCGCCAGGGGACCATTCTCCTGGCAGTGTTTTCGCTTGAGTGACTGACTTCCACCTTATCACATTCATCTTTCTCAAGAGATAGCTACCAAACTCCTGGCAGCGTTTGGGCCAGAGTAGGCTCTCGAGTCAGCAAAGCCTTGCTCCACCTGTACTGTAACTCTGGTCCAGTTTCCAGACAAAAAGAAGCCTTTGTGCTAATCTGCTTAAGTCACAAGCTACCTGCTGAGGGGCTGAGGTAAGCACGGAGCCTGGTCTCTAGCCTGCCAGGTGAAAGTGCTGACAGCATGCCCTCTGAGAAGGGGCTAGGATCTAGCCCCATCCATGCAATCCCCTTATCTAGAGATGAGGTTGCTGAGTCATGCCTGATTCCCTGCACCTCACTTATATCACCTGGGGGTCTCCACGCTAATGGCTGCCTGGATATCATGAGACAGCTTCAAAGCAAGAGCCCCACACACAGCACTTCTCAGATCACGAGTCACCAGACATACCACAAGCATGTAAGCAAACTCATGCACTTTATTTCTGTAGAAAGCCCCTGCCCTCTGTGCCCCTAGACCAACCTTCTAGGGCTATCGGAAGGTAGAGAAGGTCTGGGTGCCAGTGCCAGTGGCATAGGGCACCCCACGAGAGCGAATCTGCAGAGTGTGGAAGGTGAGAGGTGGGTTGGGGCCTGACGAGCCTGGGTTCAGTGACTCGGTGTGCGGTTCCATCACCGTCACCGGGACAGCGTATGACAGCATCTGGGGCCGGTCATCGTGGCGCCTCACCGTGCCTTTGCCCAGGAGGTGCAGGACGCAGGAGAGCACATCGGTACTGCTGCAGGCGGACCCCTGACCTAGGCTGCCAACCAGATCCCGGGGAGGGCACGGGCCCTTCTGCCACGCGTCCAGGACCTGTCATAGGATGGGAACAGAGAGATGATAGAGGTACCGTGCTTACCTCACCCCTAGCTTTCACTCGTCAGCAAGCTGCCAGGGCAGGAAGCCCATCCCTTACCTCCCTGCTCACATCTGCCAATTCCATAGAGAACCAGGGGCTTCTAATACATACCCTCCTGTGGACTGTCCTCCCCCAAAGCTACCTTACCCACTGTGCTCACTCCGCCTACCAGGCAAACGAGCTGGTCAATATGCAGCCCCTCATCCCCATAAGCCTTGAGGATTCGGACAATGATGCAGTTCAGGAGGTTCCGCCTTTTCTCCAAGTTCCGGCCCTCTTCATCCTCTGCTTTCAGGTATGTCTTGGGTGGGATGAGCCAGACGTTGCCCCTCCTTGGCCTTGGCTCCTCACTGTCATCTCGAATCTTGAGTACCCCTGAGAGCAGCACTGGTCACTCTGGGTTGGAAGCCCACTTGGCCCAGAAGAGATCTCTCTGGCCTCAAGTACATACCTCCTGGTGCATCCTTTTGCTCCTGGAGGTCCAAGGGGCCTCTTGAAGAAGTGAGCGGTCCAATCGCTGAATTGAGCATGTCTGGAGAGAGCCCAGAAAGCTCCAGCAGCGTCTCCACTGAGATGGCCTTAGGAAAAGATGAGCAAAACATTTAGGGCCTCCCCAGGATGGAGAAGAGAGGAGAGAGGGAAGGGAGGCAAAGGCAAAGGTTAGGGGAGAAGGGAGGAGCGATGTGGGAGTTAGCAGAGGGGCTGGGGTACCTTCAGGTCATTAAGGTACAGCAGCAGCCACATCTGCACGGTGGACACATGGAGAGTCTGATCCCCATACTGCACCTCAGCCCGGCCCAGCCACGTCCATTGTAGCCGTCTCTGTGGACTTTGCTCCATGCCAGGGTGACTCTGGCCTGGGGAAGCATCAGGGACAAGAGAGGCAGGAAGGAAGAGGAATGGTGGGTTAGAGCTGGAGTAAAGGTACAGGAATGGGTAAGGTTTTCTCCCTTTGACGTCTGCAAGGGAGTAAGGCCGCAGAATTGGTGGATACGGTGTTCCTAGCCGAATTTCTAGATGGCAACCTTTTCTCTGTCTGCCTTCCTGGTCAGCCTAGGGTCTGTGGGTCCACCTGGGCCTATCTCTGTATCAGGCAGGCTCTGATCAGTGCCTTCAAGGAGTTTCATCATGAAAAGAGGAATGATGAGTGTTCTCATCAGACCAGAATATCCCAGAGGAAAGAATTGGTACTGCCCATAAAACTGAGCATTCCCTGAAGACACTCTGTGTGTCTTCCCATCACCGAGCTTAGGATAATGGATGGTGTAGTCGGTAGCTGAGTGGTGAGGCGCTGTGTTGTCATACCAAAGGCAAGCAGTTCAGATCCATCAGCTGCACTGGTAGTAGGATGGGCAATCTCCTATGTGATTAACTGCCTCTGAAAACTCACTAGAAGGTCCACAACAAAGTTCAAGTCCATCAAAAGCTTTAACAAGATGGGCAATCTCCTCCCATGCAATTTATGGCTTCCGAAACCCAATGGAAAGTCAGCTGTGAGTCAGTTCTGACTTGAGAGCAATGAAAGTGAGATAGGCAAACACTTGCCCACAGGGAAAAGCCTTCAGGTGGCCCCTGTCTCCCACTTCCTCATCAACTGCAAAGAGGTTCCTGAGTAGTATTTTACAGAGAGACAGGCAGCAATCTGGGAACCTGGTACCTGATAGCCTCCCCACTCTATCCCTGAAAACCAAGCTCCTGCTCCCTCTCCTCAAATCCACTTCCTTCCTCACTGCCCGAGAGCTGCTGATCTCTACAGACCATCTCTCTCCACATCAAGGCTCCAGCCCCAGAGACCCAAGTCCTTTTCCAGCACCTCCCCCAACCCATTCAAAGTGCCCAGTTCCCTCCATCCGCCTGCTCCTCACTCTTGTTATAGAAGTTGGAGTATCGGTTTAAAGGTCCCCTCAGGTAGGAGGGTAGGCAGATCCTGGGGTTCAACATGTGGGAGATCGAGGAGGTGGGCCAGCAGCGTGGCGACAGGACGAGCACAGGCACTTCAGGCATGGCACCTTCGTAGTAGAGATCCTCATTCTCATTCTCCTCCTCTCCCTCAACACCAGCTTCGGCTTCCTCTCGTTCATTCTCCTGGCGGCTGGCCTCATGACCCACCTGCAGGAACACAGGGGGGCAGGGGGCCTTCTCTTGCCATCGCCTTCTTCTTAACCGTTGGCCTTCCTACTTTTCCATTTGCTCAACCCTGCCCTGACCCCTACCTGTATTTTCTTCTCTGTATCGTCCAGCTTGAGGAGTTCCTGGTCAAGCCTCTGGAGCTGGTAGACATGGAACTGGTGCTGCAGCTCCTCTGCGGTGCTCAGGCTCTGCAGCATCTGCTGGGGGAGGCGGTTGGGGAAACAGGGACCAATCTGCTCCAGCACGGCCCCCTCCAGCCAGCTTGGGCCCAGGCCCAGGAGTCGGTCCGCCATGTAGTGCCTGCAGCACACACAGGCCAGGCTGTGCCTCAGGGTGGGTGCCCAGCAAGGCCCCGGCTGCTCTGCCCAGGATCTTTGCTCTGCCCCAGAAATTGGCCCTGACCTGATCATGCTGCTTCCCTCATCTCACCCCTTTTCCACTCACTGGTAATAATGCTCAAAGGTTGTGGCCATCTCCAGGCCAGAGAACACTAGCACAGTCTCCAGGCATCGCTGCAGTTGTGCCAGCATCTCCATTCCCCGGGCTCCACCGATTCGGCTGCCCTGGATCCGCTGGTCGATTTGTCGAGCAAACTGCTCACTCACCTGGACATGGGGAAGGGCACAGGACAGCCATGAGCAGGCAGGTGGGAAAGGCCAGGAAGGCCCAGAGGAAGGCGTGGCAGCTTCATAATTGTGCAGCACATTTATATAAAAGCATTTTGTAAACTTGTGGACAATTATGAAACTACCCCTTAACAGTTACAGAATGTTCATTAGTCACATAGACCATGTCAGAAAAATTAAACCAGTAACAACCATTTAAACTAGGGAAAAAGTTCTACACACACAGATGATCACCAGACAGGGTTAATAATAAGAGATGAACGGAAAGCAATTCAAGAAGCCCCTGGATCATGCACCATCCACCCAACTTGGCTTATCAGAGTGCTCATTATCTTCGTCTATCCTTGTCTTAGTTGTGAAGCTCCCCCCATAAGACCACTTATTTTAAGAAAAGGGACTTTTTGGGGAGCTCTGGTGGCCTAGTGGCAAGACGCTGCACTGCAATCCCAGAGGAACACGGTTCGAATCCACCAGATGCTCTGCCGGAGAAGGAGGCGCAATATCCTCCTGTACCAGTCAGATCTGATTTGACGGTACACGTAAAAATAATAATAAAAAAGAAAAGGGACTTTTATCTATCTGCTCATTGTTCTATCTTCAGCTTCTATCCCAGTGCTTGACATATTTTACGTGCTACTTGTGTATCTGTTAAATGAATAACATTGATTAAGCAAATGAGAATACAACCATTAGATGGAGTTTATACAAGAACGCCTGGACAAAGAGCCATACTGACTGATATAACAGGTTTCTGATATGAGAGTCACAAGAAAGCAAGAGAAGAGGTGGTGGAAGATTTCTGGAATGATGAATGGTGATGATTAAACAACATGATAAGCATAATTAATGTCACTGTCCTTGTGAAGATGATAATGGTAATTGTTTTATTACCTGCATATTTACCATGATAAAAGAACAAACAGGAGAGCGCATTCTACCTACTCATGTGAGTAAATGATGTTAAATCATCTATAAAAACACGAGTACATCAAATCAGATTAGGGTCAGAGGCTTTGGATTTCTCTTAAGATTTTTGTTAATACAGTTACAATCACACACACACACACATATCCCCTCTGTTTAAAGAAAATCATACAGGATCTACATGTTTACTCTTGAGTGGGACTGGAAGGATGGGCCTTTTGGGGGTGTGGAGAAGGGAGCATGTGTGGGGACAGGCTTACATGGGTGGCTGTGGGAAAGGGGAGCTTCAGTAAGGCCCCTGCACAGCCATTCTGCAGTGCCAGCAAGAAGGCTGCCCGGGGTCCAAACAGCTCAGAGCTTGATTTCTGCAGCTTATCAAAGTGTTCACAATAGCGTGGCACAAAGTCATCGTCTTGCCAGTTTGCAGCCAGGAACTTGTTCACCTGAAGGGCAGGGGCAGGAGTGTAACAAGGCGTGCCATCCTTGGTACCCACCTGTCTGCCTCCACACCTCTCCCTGCCCACCTGCTGCTCCACCACCGCCCGCCAACAGCGTGTCAGGTTCCTCATGATGCTGCTTGGAAGCCCCCGGGTTGTCAGGGAGCTCCAGTCGTGGCTTCTGTTCCTGCCTTCTGTAGAGACAAAGGGGCAGAGGCAAAGTGAGCATGGTCCCTCCGCTTCCAGGTCCAAAGGTGAGACCTGTGGCCCTTCCTGACATACTGCCACTTGAGAATGTCCTTACAAGGGGATGTGCCACAGACCTGGAAGATAACAGGCCCCCAGTCTAGGACGGGAAGAGTGAGACAGTCTGCTGTGTACAATCTAAGCCTTTATACTGGCAAAAGCTCCCATCAGCAGCTCCCTGCCTGAATTCCTAGGACTCACTGGGCCGAGGACTGGCCACCACTGGAGTGGGCACCTCGCAGGACTCAACGTGCACCAGCAGGTGGGTGAGGCGGCGCACACGCGAGGAGAAGGCTGCCGCTCGGCTCTGGGGGTTGTGCGAAGCCTCCCGACACTCCAGGTACTGGTCCAGCAGCCAGCCCAGGGGGCTAACTCCATCCTCATCTGCAGGGCGAGGAAAGCGAGTCAGGGTATGCCTGCAAGGTGTGAGGAGAGGCTGCGTCACAAGGGAGGGTAGAGGAAGAGATACTGAATGAAACAGCACAGGAGTCAGGGCAGGAGAGAACCAGTGGGGACAGCAGGGCCCCTCCTTACCTTCTGGTGTCAAATGAGAGACATGGGAACTGAGGCTGTGAGGAGGGACATTGGTGCTGTGAGGGAAACTGAGGCAGTGAGGAGGGGCACAGGAACTATGAGGGAAACGGACTGTGAGGAAGGGCGCTAGGGCTGTGAGGTACTGTGAGATGCTATCAGGAAAACAGACTGTGAGGAGGAACTGGGGCTATGAGGGAAACTGGCGCTGTGAGGAGGGGCATTAGGGTTGTAAGGAGCTGTGAGGAGAGGTACTGGGGCTGTGAGGGAAACGGGCTGTAGGTAGGGGCACTGAAGGGACACAAATGGTTGTACCAAACAGGCTAAGAACATAGCTTGTGTGGCTCTGGGGTTCGGGGGAGGGGGAAAAAGCTAGCTAGCAGGGCCACACAGTGGAATGGTAAAAGGGGTTAGGCATCACTGAGCTGCTTACCTGAGGAGGTGATGCTCTGCACCAGGGGGCTGACCAGGGCCTCCCAGCAGGTCTTGCCCAGGGCTTGGGCGGCCTCCTCATCAGGGAGGAAATTGTCAGCAAAATTCTGCTCCTGGCGCAGAGCCCCATTGAGTCTGGTGATGGGAGATGAGGTGGGATGTCAGGGGACTGAAGTGTAAATGACCTCAGTGTTCATTCAGCAAACAGATCAAAACCTTACTCAATATTTAAGACCACCCTTTGTTAGCTAGTGGGTCCCATCACTGCCCCTCCACTTCTGAAACCTGAGAATGATCCAGCCCCAGCCCATGAATCTTCCATCTCACTCCTCCACAGAACACTACCCCTCAGCCACGTGCAATCATCTACTCTTGGTGCAGACACAGGGGCACACATACAAACATACACACACCTAGAGCTGAGGTGGAGCAGGCTCCTTCGGTCCTCAGCTATATCCTGGCTCCAGGCCTGTGCCCGAACCATGTAGAAGAGGCGTGTGTGTCGACACAGCTGCTCCCGGAAAACTGGCCAGAAGTTGGGCTTAGGGCCCAGGACCTCTACCCCTCGAATTCGTGTGTCGATGCCACCCTGCAGCGAGCACAGCCTGTTCTCAGCTGTCCCACACTCTCCTCAGGACAGCTGGGGCTGGCCACCCCCTCCGGCCTCATCCCTGCAGCCACCTGTGGCCCAACCTGGAGCTCTGGCCCCAGACATGCAACATTCCTGCATGCAGAGCCCCTCACCAGGGTTGTCTCCACACCCCCTGCCCCACCTGCTGGCAGCGCTTTATGCGGATTTGGATGATGGGCCAGAAGTGGTTCAGGTTCTCCAGGAGGATCACCCGGCTGGCGGTGGGCATCACGTTGACCTGGAAGGTGGGTGTCACTCCAGGTTAAGAGTGAGTGCTGACAGCCCCCTTCTGCACTGTGCTTCCTCCTTCCTCTAGCTCTCGGATGAGTGAGGCCCGAATGCTACCTCCTTAATCAGAGTCTAATGCAGCACACAATGACCCGGGATGCCACCTTCTGAGGGTTCCCGATGAATACACATTTAAGAGGTTAATGGTCTGAACAGGAGTGGGAGCCCATGAGGGTGGTCAAGAAACCCTTGTGTCCCTACCGAGGTGAGTTCCGTGTTAAGAGAGTTGGTGCTGTCGCCCCCAACTACCACCACCCTGGCCGGCATGTAGCTTGAGTCCTCGCTGGCCACCAGCAGAGTCAGCTGCCTAAGAGCGCAAAGAAAGGACCAGTCAAAAGAGCACCCTGTCAGCCCAAGAGACTCTTGATCATACCCCGAATATGATGCCATCCCCAAGACAAACACAGACAAGTCACAAGAAAGTGTCAACAGAGGCTGAGCTTAGGAGTGGAATGTGTTACCTCACGAGGATGCCCTGGTGCATGTGCAAGGTGATGGCGTGGGACCCGGCGCTGCCGCTGGACTCCCAGTAGGTCTTGGGATTGCGATCTGTCAGCCGGCTGGCCTGCTGCTGATTGGAAGACACCTCAATCTTCTCCCAGCACTTGTCCTCCTTCATTTCCACACTGGAGCCTGGGGCCAAGTGGAAAGGGGGAGGTCACAGTCTAGTGGGAAGTGGAGAGGAAGGGAAAGCATGCTGGTGTGGGACATGGACGGACAGGCACAGACCCTGGCATAGATATCTGAGGAACACATCAAAGAAGGGGATGTTGATGGCCCGGTGGGTTCGTCTGTGGTCTTCAATCTGGCCCAGCACCATCTGTGCCAAGAAGGTTAAGAGAGAATAACAAGTGGCAGCTCCTGTGATGCTCAATCACCTGCTCTTCCTGATCTTCTGGAACAGTCTCTTGTAACACCTTTGTTATGGTTCTGTATTCTCACTCAGTTGAACCCATTGTCTCCCCTTCCAGTGCCCCTTCTCCTGACCTGGATGCAGCCTCCCAGGACGTTGGTGAGGAGTCTCCGGTAGAGGTGGGCGTGCTTCTCACACTTGAACACCATGTCCCGCAGCTCCTGGGCCAGCTCCAGCTTCCCCTGGTGCTTCTCCAGGGCCTTAGAGATTGCGTCTCGGGCACCCAGCTGGTTCAGCACCACAGCATAGTCCCTGCTTGCTGAGGTCAGGCGGTGCAGGAAGGAGATGAGCTCCTGAAGGACCTGGCAGAGGGACAGGAGATGGGGCGTAAAGGGGACAGGCAGGGACCATGAGGGCTCTTCACCCCTATCTACTTTACACCCACTGTGTGCCAAGTGCTGGGGAGACTACAGTGAACAAGACAGAGTGAGGGGGTAATAAGGCATGGACAGAGGGTAGTCGGGAGACAGGAGAGGCAGGTGGAGTTAAAGAACCAAAGACAAGCTGAAAGGATTTAAAGCCAAGAGGTGCCCTGGGTTTTAGGACCACTCATTATGTTGACAGCAGGGGCTCAGAGCATCCCTGGGTTTGTTCTTTTCAGGGCCAGCTGTCCCAAGAGTCAAACTCGGAGTCTGTGTGATGAGAACTCTGTTCTCTAAGACCAGACACCCTGAAGGTAGGAGGGGGCTAATAGGGACTGGATTTTTGTGTGTGGAAATTCAGGAAATCCTCCACTCAGAAAAGAAAGTTCTGGGAAATTACCAAAGGTGTGTACTGTAGACACCCACCCCCACCGTCAGCACCATCGTTGTTCTCTGGTCCCTCCTCAAGCCTTCTGTGTCTAAGACTATTCTGTCGCTACTGCAGGGGACTCTGCTAACCAATGGGCCCCTCTTGCTACCTTCATTCCCCTTTCTTCCACCGACCCAGGCAATTCTAAAAATGCACTTTTGACACTTTCAGTGTACTTTTTCTCTGTATCAACACACAGTAGAAATATTATTATGTACTGGGCCCCTGGGTCATCTAAATGTGGTGAGCTGCTAAATGAATAATTGGAGGTTGTGTCTACCCCAAGGTGCCTCAGAAGAAAGGCCTGGTGATCGACTTCGGAAAAATCAGCTCTGAGAAACCCTGTGGAGCACACAACTTGACTCTGGCACATACAGGGTCAATCAGGAGTCAGAACTGAGTCATTGGCAACTGGTTTTAAAATACACACATAAAACCCAGCCCAACTGTTTGCCACTGAGTCAGTTCCAACTCATAGGAATCTTGTAAGACAGAGCAGACCTTCCCCATAGGGGTTCTGAAGCTGTCAATCTTTGTGGGAGCTGATGGCCTCATCTCCTACAAAGTGGCTGGTGGGTTCAAAATCTGACTTCAGGGTTAGCAGCCCAATGCTTAGATAAGGGCTCCTTATACATACATAAGTACAGAGACAGATAGATAGATAGATAGATAGATAGATAGATAGATAGATAGATAGATAGATAGATGATAGATAGATTAGATTTTGTGTTTGTTTATATTTTCATAAAAAACATAGAAAGGGTACATAAATTAATCCACGTGGTTAACAATTAGGGATGTGTAGGGGGCATCGGGAGAACAGGGATTCAAGTGGGAACAAGACTTCTCACTCTAACTACCTTGTTACATCGTTTTGATTTGTGAACCGTATGAATGTATTACCTATTTAAAAAAAATAAAATTCCGTTTTAAAACCAGAACCCCAACCAGAGGATCAAGACCCCCAAGGACTCCATCATGCCCTCCAGAACTTGCTTGGGGTGGCAGCCTCACCAGGAGCTGCCATGCGTCCTCTCCCTCCCAGCCTTGTCCTGACCAGGCAGAGGTACCTCTTGGTCAGTGCTTGGGGACCGCAGGCAGGCCACACAGGCATCCATGGCCTCATGCCAGGGCAGCAGCAGCGCCTCAGGAAAGTCCACCAACTGTGTCAGGATTCTGGGGAGCAGGGGGCAAGACACCAGAGGAATGTCCAGCCAACCTCAGAGACGCCTTCCTTGACACGACCCCACCTCTCAACACCCTCTCACCTCAAAGCAGTCAGGTGCAGAGCCCTGTTGGAGGCTGGTGTGCTGAGGCTCTGCATGAGTGTGAGGAAAGGCCATGGCTGCCGCTGGAGCTGTAGCACGAGTGGCCTGGCCTCGCCTTCCAGGGAGCCCTCTGTGCCCAGAGCTCGCTCCAGATCCAGGAGGACTTTCCCTGCTGGACCACAGCCCTCTACCAGGTGCTGCAGGGGAGTGTCAGAACACTGAGACTCGGGTTCTTTGGCTACAAGAAGAGGGAATTGGCCATTGTTTGTGACAATCTTTTTTCTGAATTTCTTCTGAAAATTTTTTTTTTTTATTTTTTGGGGCTTTCAGTCCTTGGAGGAGCAAAGTATTAATGTGCTCAGCTGCCAACCAAGATATTAGAGGTCTGAGTTTCCTAGAGGTGCCTGAGGAGAAAGGCGTGGGGATCCACTACCAAAGTATGAGCTGTTGAAAACCCCCTGGAGCTCAGCTCTACACTGCCACATGTGGTGCTGTCACGGGTGGGAGTAGACGCTGACTCACTGGCAACTGGTAACCACGCAAAGTGAGGTTTTAAGACATTACAATATATTCCATTGGGTTTATGCAACCAACTGCTTCATAACAAATTTTATAGTTTATGTTCTTAGTGGCTTCCCATATGAAAATAGAACATATCCTTCCATTTAAAATGGTGCACTACTCTATATCTCCCTTTAACAGAAAAGGTTAAATATGGGCGAGGGCTTTTCAACTCTTTAAAACCTCTTGCAATTTGACATCCTAACTTTACATCCTCCATTCCTTGAAGGAAGCCAAATGCACTCTTCTCCACTTGCCATTTGCCTCATAGTCTGAAATTTTCCTAAGGTGTCCTCTCTTCCAGGTGGGATTGCCAAGAAATTAGCTCAGACCTCTCTCTTATGCTTAAGCTTCCCCAAAGACAGGTCTGCTTAGCTGCTCGGTCTGTCCGGATGTCCTACCTTCAGCGCTGGCTACATCATTTGATTTCTGAGGCTGGGCCTGGGCTCCCAGCAGGAAGGCATCTTGTGGAACTTCTAGAAGGAGTGGGTAGGCTGGCTGCCCAGCCAGGGCCTCAGTCCCATACTTCTTGTAGACACGGCTATTGAGTAGGTCCCGGAGGTCACTGTCATCAAGTCGCTGAGGCAAAGCCAGTAGCAGATCCTGGGCCAGCTCTATGGGCACGCCCAGCTCAGCCAAGAGCTCATCATCCAAAATCTGTGGGCAGAAGTTCTCACTGCAGGGAGCGCTCAGGAGGGTTTTAATTTAGACCATTCAAGGCAGGCAGCTTGCTCCTCTCAACAGCCTTCCGATATGTTGGGACATTCTAGATTGTTCTTCTGGGGTCTCTTGCACTCTCTGACCTTCACTGCGCAATTTAAGCCTCCCCCAAGCTCTATCACAAAGGAGCCCTCCAACCTCCCTGTATCTCCAGGTCAGCTCTACCTGCCCATCCAGATTCTCCTGGAGGATCTGCAGAACCTCTTGATGGTCAGAGACATCCAGCTTCTTAATGAAGAACAGCAGCTCCCACCATTCAGCCTGGGTTAGGTGCTCGCTCTCCTCAGCATCCTCATCCTCTGGCTGAGCATAAGGCACAGCATAGAGCTCTGCCATGGGCTTCCACCTCCATGAGGGCAAGGCTGGAGAAGTGGGTCAGGGGGTACAGGCATGTCACAGTCTACCCAGCCGGACCATGGCTCCCCTGTGCACAGCTGACCCCTGCTTTTCCCTTGGGCTCACCTACACCCAGGGCTCCACTGCCTACTGCCCCTTGGTTTTCCTCAGCATCCGCCATCTCTTCAATGTCTTCCTCAAAGCCCAGGATCTCCAACATGTGCCAGTGTACCCAGTAGGTGCGGCCTGTTGATTCCCATAGCACCTGGAGAAGAGAGGGAAGGAGGGAGCTCACCTAACGGGGCCTGAGACTCAGTGATGAAGACATAGAGTCTGTAGAGTGCCCACCTCAGGCCAAGTTGGGGGGGGGGGGGAATCCCAGATAATAAGACAGCAGCATAGCGGGGGGGAAAAGCGAGTGTGAATACACACATACACACCCCCTTTCCCTACTGGGGAAATATTTTCTATATTTTTTAAAATTTGTTTTTAAATTTTACATTGGTTTGCATACAAAATTTGTATATATTTGTATACATCATTGTATACATTTGTATCTTTAATTCATTGTGGTTCATACAATCATTCTTATTATGTTTTAGAAAATCAATCACCATTAAACCATGCCCATCATCACCCTGTCTTTCTAGATCCCCACTGGATCGTTCCCATTTCCTTTATCCTACCTCCCTTTACCCACCAAATGATGCAATCTTATGACCTCCCCTTTGCTCTTAACCTTTTTTGTTTTAAAAAATTATGATTTAAGTGAATTTTACAAATCAAATTGGTTTTGTACTAAGCCATTCATGCACATTTTGGTTTATAACATTAATTGGGACACCCAGAATGGAATAAACACGTTCCTACTTCCTCCGGATAATTCTCATTTCCATTATTCCTTCTACCCTTCCTCTTTCTGCTTTCTGGGATTTCTACATGGAAAAATGCTGCTCCTTGGGCCTTACTTATTTGGCTAAGGAGTGAGTGCCCCCCTGTGTAACTGGCCATTTTATAGGCATGTCTGTTATTTGGTACAAAGTTAATGCACAGAGGTGTTTTGTTCCAGGTTTGAGGGTAACTAAAAGCCATCTTGGGGGTTCTACTAGTCTCTACCAGATAGTCCAAGCTTTTTATGTTTGTGAGGTTTGTTCCACTTTCCCCCACTCTATCCAGGGCCTTCTACTGTAACCTCTTTTTAGAGTGTTTTGCGTTGGTGGGTGGGCACCATCTAGTTCTTCTGGCCTAGGGATCATGGAAGTTAAGGTCCTTTGCACTAACTGTATTTATGTGCCTCTGCTTTTCTTTTCCCTTTGTTCCAGCCAGAAATCTCCTCACATTCATCCTTGACAACCAGCTCATGCCCTTGTCTCCCTAACCTCTGCCATCTCAGTTTCTGCTCCCTGGGTTGAGTCTCTCCTTGACTTGACATTCTTTCCCAGATTTTTCTCAGCCCTCCAAATGAGCTCTCTCCTGAGGAGTCAATTGCTCATCTTTTTTTACCATTCCAGTTCCCCCTAGTTTTCTCCTCAGGAGTGGCTGGCAGAGCCTTCTGCACGACAGCCCAGCCACGTCCTCAGTGTCCCACTGCCACTCCCACTCACCTGCACAGGGGGCACACCATTGTTGCTCTGCTGGAACTCGCCCTCGTCCCCAGCTCTGATCTCTTCATAATCATCCAGCATGCGCACTCGCATCCCTGGCTGGAGGGTATCCCGCACATACAAGGCATAGGTATTGCCACTTGCAAACTCAGTGCGAGGGCGAAACCGCCGTGACCGCCTGGGGGCAGGCTGGGCTTGGGCAGCTGGGAGCCCAGGGTCTGCATCTTCAGGGTGGCGTTGGAAAATGGACGAGGTAGGCCTTATCCATCTCCCCTGTCTGCTGGAGGAGGCCCGGTCCCAGCGCATGACCTGCACCAACTCTGTGATCAAGCTGCCCATGGCCATACTGAATTCCAGTTCTAGCCGGCTCCTCTCCCCATTGAACTCCTCAGGAACTGAGTTGTTCTGGAGCCCTCGTTCTGCAGCACTGTCGTTCAGTTGATCCAGGAGTGAGGTAACATGCAAATAGCCCTTCACCAGGGAGAAGAGGAGCCTTCCTGGGACCTGTAGGATACAACCTTTGGCCTGTGCCCATCTGGGCCAAGCTTTAGTTCTCCTTCCTACATTATTATCTATAAATAGGTACCAAAGTTTGGTCCCAAGATCTTGTTCATGGCTTTTCCCACCCTCTGATTCCCACAGAATACCTGTGGCAGCTGAACACCTTCGAAAGAAATAGGATGTTCAGAGAGTGTGGCCTGTGCAAATAGTGCCAACAGAGCGCAGCGGCTGTCGAAATCCAAGTGCTTCTCAATGGCCTCTTGCTGGCTCAGTGACAGGAGGATCTGGGTCCGAGTCCCTGTAACCCACACCCCAATCAGTAACTGCTCCCTAATCTCAATCTTGCCATGAATATCTCCTAGACAATCTACTCTCTGTCTAGTTATTTTACCACTACACACTAGGAAAACTTGGTTGTTTAAAAAACCAGAATGTACTTTCTTATTTACATCCCAAGACTCACTTTCACCGCTGTCAAAGGAGACTCTGAGTCATAGTAACCCTACAGGACAGAGTAAAACTGCCTCACAGTTCCAAGGCTGTAAATCTTTATGGAAGCCAACTGCCACATCTATCTCTCAAGGGAGCAGGTGGTTGGTTCAAATTACTGACCTTTCAGTCAGGAGAACTTAACCACTACAATAATAAAGGGCATGGACGGACACACAAACACACATACACTGCCAATGACATGGATTTCAACTCACAGCCACCTTCTGTCAGGTTTCTGAGGCTATAAATCTTTACAGGAGAAGACTGTTCATCTTTCTCCTGCAGAAAGGGTGGTGGATTCAAAGCCCTGACTTTCTGGCTAGCACAACACACTATTCCAACACACACACACACTCTCTCTCTCTCTCTTTCTGCAAGAGCCCTAGAAGCACAATGTTTAAATGCTTGGCTGCTAAGCAAAAAGGCTGCCAGATCAAACCCACCCAGTGGCTTCAGGGGAGAATGATGTGGCAAACTGCTTCCTTAAATATCCTGTAAAGATTTAATTCAATGCCATCAAGTTGGAACCAACTCACAGCTGAGCCTCCAACAGATTTTCTGAATCTGTAAATTACATGGACAAAGACTGTCCATCTTCCTCACCACCTGCTCCCTGTGGAGTCACTGGTGGATTCCAACCACCAGAGGCGCCACCTTTGGGTTAGCTGTGCAACTCCCCAGGGACAAAACTACCAGAGCTCTAAAGAGTACAACTAAGAAAACTCTGTTGTTGTGTGCCATCAAGTCAGAACTGACCCACAGCTGACCCTACAGTGGGTTTTCAGAGGCAGTAAATCATACAGGAGGCTACCCCATCTTTCTCTTGCAGAGCAGCTAGTAGGTTCAAACTGTGTTCCTTTGGGATTACAGTGCAGCTTCTTACCCCCAGGCTACCAGAGGGATCAATGTGTGTTGAAATTGACATAGTTAATAACAACATATGTGAAACCTGCAGCAGTTTCAATTCTTACTTTGTATAGAAAGCTCATTTGCAGTTCCTGAGGATTTAGAGCCTTTCTTCTACCTGCATAAACACTCCCCCTTTTCCCACTTCTTCTTCCACTTTAAGATTACAGCAGCACTCATTTACCTACTGATGAGGTCAGAAGCTGCTGTCACAGTGTCTTGAAAGTCCCTGAGCTGACCCAGCCCCACTTCCTGCTTCCCATCCTCCCCTCACTGGTTCTCACCAGCATCATGCGAAGACAGGGCTTGGATCATCCGGCCCGCGCTCCAGCGCATCTGATAATCAGGACTACTCAACATCTGCATGAGCAAGTCCAGGACCGTTGGGTCTTTGAAGATCCCTGTGAGGGGTTCAATGCTGGCATAGGCACTGAGCACATGGACAGTATGAAGCAGAGGGGCAGGCGGGATGGTGCCCACATATTCCTGCAGCTGTCGAAGGGCCCTCTGAATCAAGGTTTTCACATCAGTCTCCATCTCCCCTAGGACCGACTTGTCCAGGGCTCCAGTCTCCCCCGAAGACTCCTGGGAGGAAGGCCCGATGACCTGGCCATCCTCGCCCAGCATCTTGTGGCAGTTGGCATAGATCTCATCATTGGACATCCACAAGAGGATGTGCTCGGCCTTGCAGTCCACTTGGCTAGAGCCCCCATCCCCATCATCTCCACGCCTGAGGATAAGCCAGCGGATCTGGTACTCGGGATGCCCATCAGGGCCCATCCGCTGTCGGATCAGCTCATCAGGGTAGGCATGCAGGCCGGGTCCCAGTGGCACCCTGAATTCTCTGTAGCGGAGTTCCCCCACCATCGTGGCACCTGTGACACACAAGGAAAAGAGGACAGGCAAGCTGGAGAGGAGGTTAGGAAATCGAGGACATGCAGGAATGAAGAAGCAAATGTGGACACAGCTGTCCAGCAAAGGAGGGGAAAAGGAGCCAGAAGTTGGCTTATGCAGATTGGGTGGGACTAGGCCTGAACAGGGGAACACTGCAGCATTTGTTCTAAGAAAATAGACAATTAGGGGCTGAAAGGAGGGTCTCTGAGATCCTTTGGCCCAGAATAGGTTGGTTTGAAGCAGTGGGAGGGTTTAAGGTTGCTGGCCAGTCTTCCAATTAAAAGGAAATCTCAGGGTCTTGAGACACAGGCCACAGGAGTCTGTGTGCAAAATACAGTCATTTAGGGAGATAATGAAGGAGGTGCTGACGCAATGTGTGGGAAAGGGCTATCTCTCAGAGCTGATGCATCGGGTACGTTGCAGAGACAAGCGGCTCAGAGAAATGGGGGGAATGGGTGCATGCTAGGCCCAACAGAGCGAGGCTGGGATGGCTGGTGAGCTAGAGGCACCTAAGACTTTATAAGCGGGAGCAGCAAGGGCAGTGGAGGAAGCCACTCGGCCCGGGAGAGGATGTACAGGAGATCTGGGGGAGAAGGATGCAAGGCTGGGTGGCTGAGGGTCCAAAACCCAATAAGGGGATGCTCGCGGTAAGAGAGAGGAGGGTGCCAGGCCCAATACATTTGGGAAGCCCAAGGCATCGCGGGATGCAGGGACGCGAAACGGATCTAGTGGGCTAGAGAAATAAGTGATCTAGTAGATGGACAACCCAGGTAGGGGCAAGGGGCCGCGGCGGGGCTCTGGACACCTCAGAAGTCGGTGGGGTCCTGGTGCGAGGCCTGTCCTTCACAGAGCTAGGGACGCAGCGCAGGCGATGGCGGCGATGCTGGCAGAGATTTGGGCCCAGCTTGGGCCCCCTGAAGGGGGTCGATGCAGAAGGGGGCGTGTCCCTCGGTGCAGGCAAGGGGACAGGGGGGTGTGGCGCACGGGGACGGGCGCGCTGGGGCTGAGCCACAGCCTCTGTGGGTGCAGCGGCGCTGCAGGGATGCGGCCTGGCTGTGGTCAGCGGCGCCGCCTGCCCAGCTCGGGGGCTCCGCGGCTCATTTCCGCTGGACCTAGCGGAAAGCGAGGGGCCCTGGGAGAACTCGGGGCGGAGCCGCTAGTGCCACATTGTCGACTTGCAGCTCCTCCCCCGTACCGCCCTTTCCTCTTCCTTTTTGTCCTTGTGCCTGTCTCCGGAAGTTCTTTCTTCAACTCCCAAAACCAGAATGAAAAAGACTTTGGAGGTCATTTCTTCTCCATCCTCCTTTACAAAGGTGCAGAGGTGGGCGTACGAATTTGAAATAACAGGGGATGTGCCGTATGAAGCCCTAGTTTACCTCGTCCCGTCCTATTCCTTTCACCGTCCCCTACGCGTTTGCTCCTCTCCCCCTCCTGGTCCAATCTGTATCGTCCTCCTTCCCTTTCCACACCCACACCCATTCCCCCCCCCCAATCCAGTAACAGTTTAAAATAAAAGGTGTTATTTTATTAGAGTCCCAAGATAAATCAGCTTTGTGCAGCAACTGAGGGCAGGTTCACATAGCTCTTCATGGGGGGCAGGGGCCGAATCTTTCGGCCGGCCGTCCCCCCCTTGCGGTGCCACAGCCCACTGGAAGGCCTCTTGCCCAGCCAGCGGTTCCGCCCAGCCTTGCCAATGACTCGCTTGTTATGGTCAATGTTGGATACTCGGCCCACTGTTGCTGTGCATGTTTCCAGCACCTGATAGCAAATGAAGAATGTGTGGTTAGGGGAAGACAATCTGACAGTTAAAACACGGACTCTTATGTGACTTCTCAGATGCAATGAGCGAAGAGATGGGTGTGGGGCAAGCACACTTTAGTTGAACCCCAGGTGTTTGTGTCCTATACTTAGAAATGGACAGCTCAAAATCAAAAGACACTATCCTCTATTTCAGTGTGGTGATGGCCTGACAAGGAATATTCTTCACAACTCACTGAAGACAAATCGGAACTCAGCTGTTTTCAGAAGTATAAACTGCATGGGAGAAGAATGCCCCTCTTTCTCCCATAGAGCAGCTAGTGGATTCAAATCGCCTGCCTTTGGGTTGGCAGCACAACTGCTTAATCACTAGGCTGTCATTGCACATAAGGAATGCTAGGGGCAGTAAAGCACAGAACTGCCTGAGGCAGATCGTGGTGGCATACAACACCTGAAAACTATTCCCAACCAGGAAAAAAAAATCCTCAAAATTCTTCCATTGTTGAGTCCTCCCAACAGTGCCCACACACACCTGCATCTGCCTCTTAGAAGGCAGCTGGATGATGGCTGTCCCATTTACTTTCCGAAGCAGCACACCACACGTCCCTGGAGAAGGGAGAAACAGCTCTGGTATTCTCCACAGGGGAAAGGGTGGGAGATTTAAATGGGGGCCCTGCCCCAAGCACTGCTCTTGCCATGTCCTTTAGATGCAGATACATTGAAGCTGGATGTATGCAATGACTCGGATCAAAACAAGCATACTGTCATCCTCATTTTCCTTCTTTGCAGGGGACTGCAGATAAGCTATTGGTTTAGAGAATTATGACCACAGGTACCCTCTGACCTTCCAAATTGTTGAGCCCCAAGCAGTGCCATTCCCCATACCTGCAGCTCTGATATACTGGGCCCCACGGCCTGGCTCACTCTCCACATTGTTGATGAGGGTACCCACTGGCAGGGCTCCAAGAGGATGTGCATCTCCTTCCCGCGCAGCAACTAACAGACAGGATTTCATAAGTACAAGAGTGCTTACAGCTTCCTGGCCCACATCTGACAACCACCCCTCACCTGCTATCCGGCCTATGTGGTCAGAGTTGAGGATGACATCTCCAGCTTTCATGTTTTCTGTGGCAATGATCCAGCGTTTCCGGCTGCCTCCAGCAACCAAAGCTATGTCTGCTGACCTGTTCAGGATTGAGGACAATTAAGCAGGCCATCAAGGCAGTCCCGTATCTTCTGAGAGGCCATCAAGCAATCATCTACATACATCATCATTGTGTCATATCGCAAACTTGCCTACAGGGATCATAGCGGACAACAATGACCTTCTCCTCAAAAGGTCCTGGCTTGGTTTCCTGCTCGGGCCGGAATCGCAGAAAGTCAATCATTCGGTAACACTGCTTATGGCCCCCGCCAATGCCATGCACTTGGATGCGGCCTGTGGTCAGGACAGTGTGAGACTGCAATAAAAGTCAAACAGATTCCACTCCCCCACAGAGAACAGGCAGCAACTGCCAACATTGTTGTTATGTACCATCGAGTCAGCTGTGACTCATAGCGACCCTATGTACAAGAGCTCTGAACCCGGTTCTATCCTGAGCCAACCTTATTGTCTATGACACACCTTCCCCCATTAGAGCACAAGCAAAATATGAGAAAAACCTGCACATGTTCGTTTAAGGCAAGGTGGCAGGGCATCTATATGAACACTGGTAACACATGTTATTAAAATGAAAGAAGTAAGAAAAGTGAGGATATAAAGTGGTAGGGAAGGTAGTAAATACTGAAATTTTATATAACTTCCCAAAATGTCTCTTTAAATGACTGACTCCAGTTAGTTTACTGAGAAAGCTGTGTAAGTGGTGCTCAGTTTCAATTTTAAGTTTTCAAATGGTGAGAACAGTGTCATGGCCAGTTTCTGTCCATTACCTAAACTGTTCTTAGAAGCACAAACCTCATTGTCTACTGCTTTGTACCCCCACAGTCTGGCTTTTATACACATATTACATACAGGAGCAAATAGTGCTTCTTGAGAGCTTGTTTGGAGGTTCTAGCAGGGGAGCGCAGCTACTCGTATACCCTTGACCGAAGGACGGTCTTCCTTCTATCGGGGATGGTTGTCCTCTTCGACCGAGCGCGCAGCTTCGGGAGGGACGCACATGGATCGGTGAGGGAGGAAGGGGACACCCGCCTAGCCAGCTAGATCAGCCGAATCAACCCTGGCGATCAATGGGGTGACAGATGTCGCAGCCAGATCGCCCTCACATCCCAAATAGTGCTTCTTAATGACATTCTTTTGTCCCACAAAATATTAGTATCTACAGTCCAACTTTGTTTTTCCCTTTCCTGATTGAGTTCATTCCCACCTGTGTGGTTTCGGCCCCCAGATTTCCTCATTTTCACTGGTTTAACGGTGTACTTGGTACGACTCTTCCAGGATACAAATTTGGCATTAAGGGTCGTGAAGGTGAGGAATGGGCGGAAAGGGAGCAATGTTGAAGCAGTAGGTGTCTGGAGGAGGGCATTGGCATTGCTTATCACCTAGAGATAAACAGAAATCTCTTGTCACGTGGAAAGCTAAATGAACACCAGAAATCAAAAGAGAAAAAACAGATTAAATTTAGTTTGTAGTTCAATTCCTTCTGGAAGTACCTCAGACTAGCTGTCAAAAACTCTTATTCTTCAGTTTGCACAGTATCAGTGAAAAATGTTTATCCAAATGTATATGTGTTTATGACTTCTCCTTATTTAATCTTCTTTCACCTCTGAATTTTTTGTTCAATGGAATGTTATCCTCTTAATGCATTATAAATTCTTCCAAATTTGGCTTAAAACTTTCATCTAGAACTTTCTTTCCTAACGATCCATTCTCCAGAATTGCCAACTTCCATACATTCATGTACTACTGACACCAGCAGTGTCCTTTGTCCATTAGCATGGTTTCTGGGAATTATCACAAGTGAATTTGTCTTGCTCCCTGCTGTATTCTCAGCATTTCAGAACACAGTGCTTTGGTTTTGAATTCCACTTATGCATTGCCAAACATTTCTATCAATCCAAGAACTCTAGAGGAAAAAGACTCCTTTCTGTTGCTTACCAAGGCCTTGTACATATTCACTCAAATCCTTCCCTTTAGCCAATCTAGAGCTCATGATACCTTGGAGGTCCCTAATTCTTGCTATCTGGCCCTTGTTGTTAGGTGCCTTGTTAGGCGTGGGCTCTACATTCCCTAATCTCGGCAATAACTCATCCCTGGAGGTGGTACCCAGACATCTCTACTACCCAAGGTGTGTGACCTTGGGTTGCCTATTTGTAAAGTGGAAAAAGAGAACTTATTCATAGTTAAGCAGGAGTGCCATCCATTTCCTAAACAACATGCCTCTGGAAACTCTATGAACTTTTATAAATGACGATAGTTCTAGAAAGGCTTCAGGCCTTTTGTGCAAAGGGTGGTTATGAGTCGTGCTCGACTCCTACGGCAATCAAAAACAACACAGTTAAGAGGAGAGTTCATCTATTTAAAACCCAAATTCTTTATACCTGGCTTACAGCAGACAGTAAATGTTATTGCTGAAATCTGGACAATTAGCTATTCGGAAGACCCTTTCGTCTGAGGAATCTACAAGAGATCACCATCTTACAGAGGCGAAAGCCGAGGCTAAGAATGACTTATCCGGTGTCATAAACCGCTGTGACTCCTTCAGTCCTCGCAGCCTCTGATCTAAAGCTTTTTTTCTCCTTCCCGGCGGCCTGAACAAGAACTAATTCCCACGAAACGGATTACCTGGACTGCGGGGAGAAGGCTCGAGGCGGAGGTGGCGGGGACCGGGGGTGCTAGGCTGAGGGAGCCCAAAGAGCGTGTAAGTGCCCTTAAGGCCATGAGGAAGGGCAGGAGAGCAAGGTCTCGAGAGTCGACATATACGCTTAGCACGGGGGCCTGGCGCTCTCTGATGATGCATCGCAAGCGCCGTCACTCTTTAATGACGTACAGCGATGGGCAGGGAGGAGGACACCCACCGAGCCCGAGGCACACTTTCTTTCCTTGCTGTGCGTTGTCAGAGCCAATCCCTGGACCGCTCTTAGGTAGCGTGACTGAGGAAGGGGCCCCCACCCCTGGGAGCCGTCAAAACAATTGCCTCGAGCGGCAGCCATGATGGATTTAAAGGGGCAGTACCAGCAAAGGCTGCAGCCAGAAAGAGAGACTGCTGGTGAGTTTTTGAAGGTACTTCTGTGGTTGAGGGTAGAAAGTCCCCACCATCTTTTATTTGCGCACTCCCGGACAGATGAACAAACTCTCTCTAATCCATCTTTGTAAGATTCTAGACAGACCTAAAAACTCCGCCCTCCGCGGTGCTTCCCCGCCCCTTGGCACCCAGAAAGACAGACGGCCTGCCCCGCCCCCTCGCGACCGACTGACTTACTGACCTCAGGCTTGCCGGTTGCGGGGTCCCCACCTGCGATCTAGATCTCGTAGTCAATTAACATCTCCTCCTTCTTAGTCCCCTGCACACTTCATTCTCCTCCCACTTTGGGCCCTGGACGCTCCTCAAATACCAATCTCAGTCCCGGAAGACCAGTTCTCAGCTACAAGTTTCCTTGTGACCCTGCAGCGGCTCAGCAGACTTGCCATTCTCCCCCACATCATCTGGGGCTTAGGAGGCACCCTAAGGTGACTCTTCTCAGAGTCTGTTAGGAGATGACAGAGGGCAAGGAGTTAACTCAGCTTGGCCTTTGAGGAACAAAGCCATGGATGTGACTACGGTTGAGCATAACCAAGTCTTTCCTCCTGATTCTTTCCCAGATATGCTTCTCCGTCTTGGGAGAAATTAGTCTTCTGGACTCGGGTGGAAGGTTGACTTGGTGAAAGCATAGAGTCACTGGTTGTGTTTGAAACCCTGTAGGTAAAGGAAGGGGGGTGTGTGCTTGGTCACCGGTGGCTGTGAGAGGGGGTGGAAATGTTGGACTCCTGAACTTTGGGCAGGGCAAATCCTTGACTACTGAACAGAGTTTCTTCCGGGCTTTGGCTTGAGCTCCACCTCCACAGCCAAGGAAGAACTCTGCTGTGTACAGGTAAGAGGATTTCAGAAGCAAACTAAGACCTTTTGGAAGTAGGAAGCCAGCTTGAAACCCTGAGGATGGTAAAAATGGACTGAAGGCTATTTGCAGTATGAGGCAGGACTGACATGCTTGAGAGATGCTGCACTTAGGTCTGTGAGCCAAAGTCGAAGACCTTGACCCTTGTGGGTCTTTCTCACATGGGTCCTGTGGTGAAGACTCTTGCTTTCCTTCCCCACTGACCTGATTTAATTTTGAAGTCTATCCTTTTCCTTATTTTTGAAAGCTCTCCATTATCTTCTGCATATCTCCTCCTACTCTAACCTTGTCCCCTGGGTTGTTGGGTGCTGTCAAATCAGCGCTGCTCATAGCAATCCCACGTGATCGTGATCTAGAAGAACTGCTGGTCAGATTTTCTTGATTGTAATCTTTACAGAAGCCAAGTCTCTCCTGTGGAGCTACTAAGTGGGTTTTACTTTTTTAAAGTTACTGAGCACTGAACTGTTATGCCCTCCCCAAACAACCTCTTTGATTCCTGTAGTACCTGGCTGTCTTTTGTCCCTGTTTGTTTTTCCTGACCTAAGTGCTCTCTCCACCACCCTTTCTAGTCTGGTGCTAAGTCCTAAATATTTAGGGTCTGTTTAAGCACTTCCGTACTTTGCAGTCTTTTTTTTCCCAACACAATTACTCACCTTTGCTCTTTACCATGCCCTTGTCACTATTTTTAGTCTTATAGGCAGCCTCCCTTGAAATAAACCACAGATTATCCAGATGCTCTCTTGTCCCTTACATGGGTCCCCACAACCCTCTAATCATGGAGCTCAGCCTCTTTCTTTTCCTCTCCACAGCTAAGTTGTGTTGTTTCTTCCTAGCCCAGGTGAGGTCCCTTGGCCAGGATGTCCGGCCTGGTGTTGGGGCAACGGGATGAGCCTGCAGGCCATCGGCTGAGCCAGGAGGAGATCCTGGGGAGCACTCGGCTGGTGAGCCAGGGGCTCGAGGCCCTACGCAATGAACACCAGGCAGTGCTGCAAAGCCTGTCCCATACCATTGAGTGTCTGCAGCAAGGAGGCCATGAGGAGGGGCTGGTGCATGAGAAGGCCAGGCAGCTGCGAATTTCCATGGAAAACATCGAGTTGGGGTTGAGTGAGGCCCAGGTGAGATAGTGGAGGTGGACCAAGTGGATTAGGGTGGATAAAGGAGCAGGTGTCGGGCTAGATTGGGACCACTTAGGATCCCCTTATCCTAGATGTGTGAATTCTTTAATTCAAGCAGAAAATATTATGTTCCTACAATTGCCAGGCACTTTTCTGAACAATGGAGCTGCATCACTGAAGACTGCTGTCTTAGAGCTTGGAACATAGCTAGGGGAGGCAGAAAATACACAAATCAATAAGCAAATGATGGTATGTGCCAGAGTGATAAGTGCTGAGGAGGATAAAAGTAAAAAACATTATAGGCAGTTATAGCATAAACAGAAATACACAATTTTAAGTTTGAGGTGGGGGGAAGCCTACTGGCGTTGAGTCAGTTCTAACTCATAGTTACCTATGAAAACAGAATAGTACTCCATAGAGTTTTCAGTGTAAGTCTTTATGGAAGCAGATTACCACATGTATCTTACACAGAGTAGATGGTCAGGTCAGGTCACCAACATTGTGGTCAGTAGCTAAACTCTTAATCACTGCACCATGAGGACGCTTTAATTTTAGATAGGGTGGCCTATCTAAAAAATGATCTCACTGACAAAGTGCATTTGAGCAAAAATTTAAGGATGAGGGAGAATGCTCTTAAAATAACTAGAGAAAGAGCAACTTAGGCATTGAGAGAATAGCACATGCAGAGGCCCTGAATTGGAGCCTGGGAAGAACAAAGACCAGTGAGGAGCGAGTGTGGCTGGAAGAGAATGAACAAGGGAAAGGAAAGTAGAAAATGAAGTTTGAGAGGTGATGGGGTTGGAAGAAAGGAAGATAGATCATGTGGAAGTTGAGGGCTGTCATAAAGATTGTGTTTTCTTTGAGTGAGATGGATGCTTTGGGATGTTCTGAGTCGTGGCATGACTGAACCCAAGTGTGACTGAACATTTTAAAAGGATCCATTTGGTTCCTGGTTTGACTCTACAGGTGCAAGACTAGGGAGACCAGTGAGTAGGCTGCGGTAGTAACCTGGGTGGGAAATGATGATGGCGAAGCCCATGGTAGTGCCAGTGTGTGTGATAGGAAATTGCACTGAAGGTACATTTTGGAGGTAGAGCCATTGTTAATCGCAACCTGATCTGCACCCCTTCCTGTCTTGCCACCTCCCAGCAGGCTCCTTACCTCCTTGCCCCTGAGAACTCTGGTCCAGAGTCTGGAGTTCGCAGGATGCGTCCCCCCTCCCCCTAGGTGATGCTGGCTCTAGCCAACCACTTGAGCACAGTAGAGTCAGAGAAACAGAAGCTTCGGGCTCAGGTGCGGCGACTCTGCCAGGAGAACCAGTGGCTCCGGGATGAGCTGGCTGGCACCCAGCAACGGCTGCAGCGCAGTGAACAGGCCGTGGCTCAGCTGGAGGAGGAGAAGAAGCACCTGGAGTTCCTGGGACAGTTGCGGCAATATGACGAGGATGGGCACACCTCGGTGAGTGACGAGGCTGGTTGGGGGCAGGTATTACCACAAACATGGGGACAGTTGACCTTCACCTATGGAGGCCAGCAGCTCTGCTGACCTATCCCTAGATGGAGAATTCCTGTTTTCAGGCCTAAAAATCCAGATGACAGCAAGGGGAAAAGGATATTAATTCAGTCATCCAGCATTTTTTAATTAAGTGCTTATGCTGTGTTGGACCCTGGTGCACATTACAGGAGATGTTACCGTGAAGGCAGGCTTGGTCCCTGCTCTCACAATGATGGTTTTGTGAAAGGGTGCAGGTGAAACCATAGGGGTGGAAAGCTGGTGTGTGCCAGGGAAACTGAGAAAATGATCTGCGTAGGATGTAGATTGGTCAGGCTGGAGACAGACAGGGACATAAGTAATTCTAAAACAGAATCTCAACTACTACAATGAGAGAAAGCATAGCTGAGATGAGTAATAAAGTTTACTTTCAAAACATGAAAAAAATTGAACAGGCATTTATAGATACTGCCTTTAGAGTGTGAGAAAATGCATGCAGGGGAAATGGGAGGAACTATATAAGAGAATTCCTGTCCTCTTGAGCTTGTAATGTAGGTGTAAGGGCAAGGCTTACATGTGAGGACATGCATGTGACTATTCAAATAGCAAGTGCTCGTTGCTTGATGAGTAGGCTGGTCACTGTGGCAGGACTCCAAAGAGATATATTCTGGAGTATATTTAAAAGTCTGAGGAACCACAGAGGACGTAGGGCTCAGTGATGGATAGAGCTTTGAATGGATTTTCTACTTGAATGAGTTTGGGACTGGATTGAGTTTGGCAGGTGACCAGGGAAAGGGGGAAATCCCTGGGTAGTTTGAACAGTTAATGACTCAGCTTCTAACCAAAAGGTTAGAGGTTCAAACGTACTCAAGGCATCTTGGAAGAAAGGTCTTGTCTGGTGATCAGCTTCTGAAAAATTTGTCACTGAGAGTCTATGGGGTGCACTTGTACTCTGACGCACATGGGGTCACTATGGGTTGAAATCCACTTGTCAGCAGTTGGTTTTGTGTTTGGAAGAAGAGGGAGGAGCGTTCTTAACTGAGACACAGATAAGACTGCAGGGTTGGAAAGCTAGTGTGTCCCGGGGAAAGGGAGAGGATGATTTGCATAGGACACAGACTGGTCAAGCTGGCCAGGAGGGCTGGAAGTGTTTAAACAAAAGCTTCAATTCCTGCTCGGGGAAGAGCACATTTACCCAGTGTGAGGAAAGTAGGTTAGATAGTGAGAGTTGGAGGCTCTAAGTCTCCAGGTGGCAAATGATGGACACAGGACTGAGCTAGACACATGGGGGTACTTGCCAATAAGCTGAGACACACACTCCCTGCCCTCAGGAGAGCCAGGACAGACATATAATCAGTGTAAACACACGGGGATCAGCACAAGGATAATCAGCTATAATTACAAGAGTTGAGGAGGAGAGGAGCCTAGGGAATGAGGGTGGGTGGAAGGAAATTTTCTGCATGTGAAGGAAGAGAAGATTATGAGATACTGGCCTAAACATCTCTGGCTCTAACAAGGCTCAAATTTGCCAGGGCCAGGTGCTGGGACAGGGACAGAAATAAGGATCTTCTCGCTGGCCCCATCTGTCAGAGATTTCATGGCTCAGAGGGGTCCTTGTAAAGTGTATTGAGAGCTTTTTTGTGTTGTTGCTTCTAGGAGGAGAAGGAGGGTGATGCCAGCAAGGATTCCCTGGATGACCTCTTCCCCAATGAGGAGGAAGAGGACCCCAGCAATGGCTGTGAGTCGGCGTGTGGAGTTGGAATGTGACAAGGGATGATGGCAGGAGGCTGGTCCCAGCTGTGGCTTACCCTGTACATAGCATACTCACCATCAAGAAATAGGTTCTGCACTGCTCCTGAAGATGGAGCAGGGATCTAGGGTAGTACTTAGATTTCCTCAGGCTCTTTAGTCATCAGACACTTAATTCATGCTAGGCACTAGGAATACCAAGCTGAATAAGACATAGATCTTGCCATTAAGGAGTTCACAGTGTAGTGGGAGAATGACCTAGAAATGGAAATGGGCAGAGCATGATTGCCTTAAAGGAAAGAACCAGATCTTTCCTCTTTGTATGCCTGGTACACCCCCTGACTCATGTTTATGGAGTCAATGTTGAATGAATGAAGTGAACGAATGAACTCTTACAAAGGAGTGAACAAAAGAATAGCAGCTGAGGCAGGTCTTGAGTGTGAGGCACGGGTCAGGGTTGGGTGGAGCACAGGCTTGGGAAGAGGGCTTGGGGTTTGGGTGGGAAAAGCAGACAACAAAGGGGGGAGGAGGAAGTCTGAGTTTTCTGTTTATTTTCTGGGATGGTTCAGTGTCCCGTGGCCAGGGTACCCAGCCCGGTGGCTATGAAATCCCAGCGAGGTTGAGGACACTCCACAACCTGGTGATCCAGTACGCAGCGCAGGGTCGCTATGAGGTGGCTGTGCCGCTCTGCAAGCAGGCACTGGAGGACCTGGAGCGCACGTCTGGCCGGGGTCACCCTGATGTTGCCACCATGCTCAACATCCTTGCCTTGGTGTATCGGTGAGTGCTGCCCTCCTCCAACACCATGAAGCCTTCCTCCAGGTTTCCATCTTGACCCTCCATTGGTACAGGCTACCTCTCCTCCCTGCTGGGCCTCCCAGGTACCCTCAACTAAGGTGCTTTCTCATGTACCAAAACGCCTATGTTTCCCATATTTTGTCCTTGATCTCAGAGAATACTCATTTCTCAGGCACTTTGCTTCCTAGTCTATCTTTTGGGATAGTCTCTTTTTCTTGTTTCTGTCTCTTGTGTTCTGTAACCAGTGGCCCACTCTGGAGGTGGTAGTGCTTTGCATTCAAGTATGAGTGTTAGTGAACCCCTCTTAACTGCCACACCAGGCTTATCTCTTCTTTGGGGTCCTCAATCCCTAAATGTACTCCAGCCCTCGTAATGGGAGTGAGAGAACTTGGGAACAAAGTTCCAGGTAATCTTGTCATCTTTTTATTCTTCCAGGGACCAGAATAAGTATAAAGAAGCTGCCCACCTACTGAATGATGCCCTCAGCATCCGAGAGAGCACCCTGGGCCGGGACCACCCTGCTGTCAGTATCCCTTACCGTCTCTTCCCTCATCTCCACACTCTCTCTCTTATGCCATCCATCTGCTACTAGAGATGTACTCACTGTAGGTGCTCAGGAAAAAAGATGTTCGAACACTACTTTCCTTCACAGAACTAGTGATCATCAACTCTGGGAGACCCAAAGATTTCTTTTTTTTTCTCTTGTGTGTCATCGAGGATATTGCTCCTCCTTTTCCAGCAGAGCATCTGGTGGATTCGAACTGCTCTCCTTTGGGATTGCAGTGCAGCTTCTTACCACGAGGCCACCAGAGCTCCCTGCAATGATTTCTTTTTAATGATAGTATGTTCCTGAAATCATAGATAATGTAACCTGCCAACACATATCATTTCCGTAAGAGCCAATATGATATCTAGTTAATAATATAAAAGGAAAATAATTGACAAGAAAATAATATTGAGTACAATTGTGCTAGAAGATGTAAAGTAGGCTGAAGCTTATATATAATGGATACATTTGGATTTGGGAAAACAGCACGCAGAAGCCTATGCATATTAGAAATACTAGCAAAATGACGGAGGGCTGGCCTACAACATATGAGTTAGGACAAACCACAATTAGACACTTCTGTCTCTTTTTTATTTTTTTTTTTTAGCATCTTATTGTTAATAATATGTACTACAATTAAAATATATTTTTTGTTTATATATAGTGTTTCCCAACCATCAAAAGCAAATAAAAATCAGACTTATAAGATACTACTAATAAAAGGCAATAGTAATGAAAGCTTGAAAAAAGAAAAAGGTGTTTGATGTGCATCTGAACCAACTTATGGTGGAGTCTTGTAAGTCGGAAACTGCCTGTGCTAGACTGAAAGCTAGTGTTAGGATAAGTAACCATAGATTTATTTGTATATTATGAAAGCTAGAAATACCTATGTAGGGATAGCATACCAAGACAAATTACAGATTGTTAAAGTGAAGAAATGAGAAATAGGACATTTTTGTTTGTTTTTTGTTTTGTTTTTTTTATTTTGTGTGCGTGTACCGTCAAATCAGATCTGACTGGTACAGGAGGATATTGCGCCTCCTTCTCCGGCAGAGCATCTGGTGGATTTGAACCGTGTTCCTCTGGGATTGCGTGCAGCTTCTTGCCACTAGGCCACCAGAGCTCCCCTGAAATAGGACATTTTTAAAAAAGAGCTGACAGTGTGAAAATAATTTGTGTTACAACATGTGATAGGCAGGGGTGATGTATCCCAGAAACATAGCTCCCATCCTGATACCCACCAAATGTCAAAGCAGGCGCTCAGTGTTTGAATGTCTGGCAGGACGTTCAGAAGCTGGCAGAGCTGTCCCACACATGCAGAACATCTGTAGCGTTCTTGCTTTTACTAAGGTAATAGTGCCCAAGTCTTTATGTAACCAGAACACACCCCCAAAATAAATTTCCTAAAGTCCCCTTAGGGGATGATACTACACTCACAGAGAACTTCAACCTACAGCGAACAGCCATTTGCCAGTTGAGTCTGTGCCAAACTCATCCGGACCCCCGAGTGTCTAAGTAGAACTGTGCTCAATTTGGTGGTCATTGGCTGGTATGTGGAACTAGATAGCCAGGCTTTTCCCTAGGTGCTTCTGTGTAAACACAGACCTTCAGTCTTTTGATTAGCAGCTGGGCATGTTAACTGTTTGAGTTAGCCAGGACCCCCAAGAGAACCTCAGGCCCACCGCAGTCAGTCATATTCTCTTCCCTTGCCATGCAGTTGTGTATAGGGCCCCGCTGGGGATTAGATTCTTATATGTTCTTTGCAGGCATTGCTATCTGATGGGAACAAGCCTCTCTTTGTAGGTGGCTGCCACACTCAACAATCTGGCTGTGCTCTATGGAAAAAGGGGCAAATATAAGGAGGCAGAGCCGCTGTGCCAGCGGGCACTGGAGATTCGTGAAAAGGTGCACAGACACTCTTTCTCTTCTCCCCTTGTCCTTCACTTGTCCTTGATCTACCCTTTTTTCCCACCTCGTTTTTCTCCCATCTTTGCCTTGTTCCCTCTTCCATCATCCCCTTCCCTTTGCTCCCATTGCATGATACACACACACATTTATGTGTGTGTGTAATATGTGTAAAAAAGGCTACATAAGGACGGCCATACCTTTACTAGCTTCCCAGATGGGAACCGTCTCTGTCAGCAGCATAGCATCAGTAACAAAACCAGTTCTCAGGAGTTCAGACATGTCTTCCCTGTTCCCATATCTCTTTCTACTCAACATCAATATTACTACTTTATTGGATTCAAAATCTGATTCAAGAACTCACAGACCACACAGAACCATGTTGAAGAAGTTAAAAGGTTATAATCCAGGTTAGTAGCAGAATACATTCAGGACAGACAGCTTCTGAAATGTGCACGCAGATACCTCAGCCTTGAGCCTGATGGCTTTAGACCAGGATTACAGAGTTCTCAGTCTTGCCAGTATTGGCTCCCTCCCACCCTAGTCTTAGCCAGTCTTTCTAAGTTCTCAGTCTATGAATTATGCCCCCCCCCCATCCCCAGTTGCCAAACAAACTTGGGCAAAGGCTCTTAGCTCCATTTCCAGTGGTGTAGCAGTCCAAAGGTCCCATCTCACACTAGGTTTGGCCATGGCTGCTGCTGCTGTAGGTGTAGCTGGAGCAAGAATGTCTGGTCTTGGAGGGCATCCTACATTTTCCTGCTTCTTTTTTGAAGGGGCAAGGAAAGTCTAATTCTCCTGCTGCTGGATTGGTCACTTTAATGGCAAGACTAGCCTGTCCCCTTGTGGATTGGGAGATAGCCATTTATTTCCCTTTGGGACAGGCTAACATATCCCATTCACGTATTCCCACCCATCTACATAGCAAAGTCAAGCGATGGCTAGGAAAGTCATATTGAAAGATAAACTGCACAGCATATACACACACTTGTTTCTTGTGTACAATTGTTTGTTGGTTCCTTGGCTCCTCCCCAGGTCTTGGGCACTGACCACCCAGATGTGGCGAAGCAGCTAAACAACCTGGCCTTATTATGCCAGAACCAGGGCAAGTACGAGGCTGTGGAGCGCTACTACCGGCGGGCACTGGCCATCTATGAGGGGCAGCTAGGGCCAGACAACCCTAATGTAGCTCGGACCAAAAACAACCTGGTAAGAGAGGAAATGGCAAAATGGACAGGAGGAGGGCAATGGAGAGGTCAGCTGAGCCCTGGAATCAGAGCCCTTTCCTCCTTTATGCCTAACTCTGGGATTGCCTTTGGAGCTAAGGGTCTGCTTCATCCTGGTGGGAAAGTAGAAGTTCCATAGCCTTTTGAGTGGGGTGGGGTTGCCTCTGACCTGGTAGTTATAAAAAGAGGTGTGAGAAGGCTCTCTGGGAAAGTCGTAAAAAGACCAAGAAGTGGAAATCCCTGAGCCTGAAAAGACCCTGGCTAAAATAATCTCTGGTGCCTGTGTTTTTGCCTTCCTTGCCTCTGTTTGCCAGGCTTCCTGTTACCTGAAACAGGGCAAATATGCTGAAGCTGAGACACTGTACAAAGAGATCCTGACCCGTGCCCATGTGCAAGAGTTTGGGTCTGTGGATGGTGAGTGATGAAGGCCTGGGAAGGGGGCGACAGGGAGGGAAAGGAGTGTATGCCAAAGGTGGGTTGTGAGGCCACAGTGGTTCTCAGGGGAGCAGGACCCTTTTAGTCCAGGCCTGTTGGCCTCAGGGCCCTGGCCCCCCCCATACTCTCCAGATCAGTTCTCTAACCTGCCCACCCCACTCCATATATCACCTTCAGATGATCACAAGCCCATCTGGATGCATGCAGAGGAACGGGAGGAAATGAGCAAAGTGAGTTGGGGCACCCAGCCTGGGAGCCCAAAACTACCAGGGTCTCTGTCATATTCCTTGCACTAAGCAAGCTCTGGACTTCTGACACTAGTCACTAGTCCCATTTGCATGGTGCCTTCCCAGCCCAGCCTGTATCTTACCCCCATGCCAGCTGGTCCCCAGGATCTCTGTGCTCTCAGCTCTGGCTCACTGTCCTCTTGCAGGGCCGGCACCGTGATGGGACACCCTATGCTGAGTATGGGGGCTGGTACAAGGCCTGCAAAGTGAGCAGGTGAGCTGCCTGTGAGAAGCTGGCTTAGCCTCTGATGTCTAGTACCCTACATTCAATCCCTGGTCCCAGCCTCCTTAAATTTTCCCTTCTCCCCTTTGACCTTTTCTCAGCTTTAGTTCCATTCTCTTTATAATAATTCCATTTCTGAATGCACTGTTACTTCCTTCCCTGGTTTTGTCCTCCACAGCCCCACGGTGAACACTACTCTGAGGAACCTAGGGGCTCTGTACAGGCGCCAGGGAAAGCTGGAGGCAGCTGAGACCCTGGAGGAATGTGCCCTCCGTTCCCGGAAACAGGTTGGTGATGTAGAGAAAAAGGAGGTTGGGGAACGAAGGGCCCTGAGGACTGCGGGACGACTGAGGCTCCTTGTGAACTTCATCCTGAGAAGTTAACGTGTGGAGAGGCTCACTTCTTTCCATTTTCTTCCAGGGCACCGACCCTATCAGCCAGACCAAGGTGGCAGAGCTGCTTGGGGAAGGCGACAGTGGCAGGATCTCCCAGGAGGGCGCAGGGAGCAGTGTGAAATTTGAGGGAGGCGAAGAGGCCTCTGTGGCTGTGGAGTGGTCAGGGGTAAGTCTGATCATTATTTGATCTCTCCTGCCCACGTGTGTGTGTGTGTGTGTGTGTGTGTGTGTAATAAAACATCTGTCATTTTATAATTCAGTGACATTAATTATATTCATCATGTTGTTCAACCATCATTTCCAAATTTTTCTATCATGCGTAACAGAAACTCAATGTTCCTGAAATAATAAGTGTATCTCTCCTGCTCCCTCCCATCCATCTTTAACTAATAACCACTAATAAACTCTGGTTCTTAATAAACAAGTTAGTAAACACTTGCTCCCCCACCAACTCTTGCTGATGGTGGTGAGAGGCTCTTCTCTAGGCCTTTGTGGGGTCTGAGGGCATCTGGTCCCACTAGACCACCTAGCTCCATCCCTATCAAGGTTCTCCCTGGGAGTGAGCTTTTGACAGCATCTTTGTTTTCAATCACTGAGCTTTGTGAGGGAAGTTCTGCAGAATAAATGGCAGATGTAGACTCAGAAGCCAGTCTGCATGGCGTCTCATTAGCTTCTTCTGTTCTCTATTCTGTCCCCCTGTCCCCCAGGATGGAAGTGGGACCCTGCAGAGGAGTGGCTCGCTGGGCAAAATCAGAGATGTGCTTCGCAGAAGCAGTGAGCTTCTGGTGAGGAAGCTCCAGGGGAATGAGCCCCGACCTTCCAGGTAACATGATTAAATTGTGATGTGGTAAAACAGGCAGATAAACCCTTGCCTCTAGCTTCTTTTGACCTCATCTCTGGAGAAAAACCTTGGAAAGAAACATGGAGGAGGTCAAAGGAATGGAGTTGGAGGGAGAATTTGATTAGAATGGGTGTCCCCAGGGGGGAATGAGGGTGGAGAGAGGGAGAGTGAGAGTGAGAGAGGGAAAAGGGGAGACAGAGGGAGAGAGTGTGCGAGTGTGTGTGTAAAAGCAATGGTGGATAGGCAGCAATTTGAGAACAAGGCCTCAAGCGTGATTACAGTGCTAAAGAGGCCTTGAAACTTTAGGGTCACTCAAAGAGAGGATGTCAGTGATTTCTTTTTTTGTTGCAGCAGCAACATGAAACGTGCAGCCTCCTTAAACTATCTGAACCAGCCCAATGCAGTACCCCTTCAGGTGAGAGCCTTGCCCTCTGACAGCAAGCAATCAGGTTGTTAGGGTGGGGAAAGAGAGAGCCCACTGAGGCGAAGAAGATTCAAAGAGTCATGTAGGAATCTGGCAGACAGCTTTAGGGAGTTGTGATTATCAAGGGACAGTTTGGGGCCAGAGTTAGTAGCAAATCACTTAATCATGAGAACAGGAACTGCTAAACTGGTACATGGAATCAAGACTAATTCAAGAGTGATTTGGAGGCATTGATTGCTCTTCTGTTGCCTCACCTTAGGAATTTAGTAGTGAGAAGGGGAAACGGGGGCAATCAGTTATCTTTGCTGAAGAGAATACTAATGGTATTTTTAATAGGAAATGACCGCTTGTATAAACACATTCATTGAGTTCAACTCATGGTCATTGATTAAGTGGCTTTTCAGAAGCTGTAAATTGTATGTGAGGGGAGAGCCCATCCCTCTCTCAAGAAATAGCTGGTGAATTCGAACTGCCATCTTTTGGGTTGGCCACTATGTCACCAAAGCTGCCTAATTAATTGATTGTTGTATGCTATAGAGTCAGAACTGACTCACAGCTGACCCGCTAGCAGGTTTCATGCTGTAAATAGCAGCAGGTATTTAAGGCCCAGAGCTTAGACCTAGAATTCTAGGCTTGGTTCTAGGTCCAGAGATATTTTGCAGCCATGAGATGGCTAAAGTCCAGGGAACAGTATTTGGAGGTTGAGGTCTCTGGGCTGATGAGGTGTTATCTGTTTCAGGGATCTCGAGGCCTCAGTGCCAGTACCATGGACTTGTCTTCACGTAGCTGACACTCAACCTAAACAGCCTCCTCCCCAGATCTGCTGGGTCCTCACAGCATTCCCCATTGCTTGTGGCTCCAGGGAGTGCAGTTTAATGGGGGATTGCTGTTGCCGCTAGGGTCTCAGCCCCCTCCTCAGGAATCCCCCTCAGGAAGGACCCTCTGGACACTATCTCCACTCTATGGTCCTAACAGCGAACTCTGAGACCTCAATGATGTGCAAGAAGCAGTTATACACCTCAGAGATGCTGCCTGCTGCTGGCTTCTCTATCAGAGGGTTTAGGGGCTGGCCAGCCAAGTCACCTCGCCCTGGCCTCTCCTATACTCCTGCTGCCTCACTTCAGGTCCATATATTTCACTTTTCTTAAAAATAAAAGAATCAGGTAATCATTCTGCTACTTGAGTTCTGATTAAAGTGGGTAGAAGGAAAGGGCTTGGATGAACTGTACCCCCTCCGCCAAATATCTGTTGTAAATCTAACCTCTATGTCTGTGGTTATAACCCCATTTGGAATAGGTTGTCTTTGTTATGTTAAGGAGATAGGATTAGTGCAGGATGTGTTTTAAGTCAGTCTCTTCAGATATAAAAGAGATTAAAAAAGCAATGGAGAGAAGAGAGAAGCAGAGACACTGCATGAGCACCCAGGAACAGAAGCTCAAAAGAGACAAAGACTGTCCTCCAGAGCTCACACACAAAGTTTTCCTCTAGAGCCAGCACTCCGAATTCGGACTTCTAGCCTCCTCACCTGTGAGAAAATAAATATGATCAAAGTCATCCACTTGTGTTAATTCTGTTATAGCAGCTCTAGGTCACTTGGACATCTTCACTTAAGGGAGAAGGGCAGTGATGGTTGGGGCATGAGGAGGCGTGTTGATTCTTGGATGTCTCCTCTTCCTTACCCTGTTTATATCCTCTCCACCGTGGTCTTCAGGAAGGCAGCTGGGGGTGGGGGAGGAGGCCCACAACTGAAGGAGAAGGTGCTGTGGACTGGGCTGTTGGGGACATGTGGTAGCCATGTGGCAGGACCCTGGAGTCCTGGCGCCACTGCTCCAGGCTCCGTGGTTGCCCCTCCTCCTCCCAGCTGCTTGGGGGAAGGGAGGTCTCTGAAGGCCTGGGGGGCCCTCTGGAACCAGAGGGGGCTGAAGAGGCACTCTCCATCCCCTCTCAGCATATCCTGGAGGCATGAGCAGCAGCTGGGGCCCATCTTCTAAAGCTTGACTCCTCTTGACCCGCCTCCTACACCCCTTGCTGCTTTCACAACAAAGAAAGAATGTGGGGGTGGTGGCGCTGGGGGTGTGGGGGGGTGCCTGGAACAAGGGCTGTGCTCTGCCTCCCCACAGCTGGGGACTTGGCCATGCCCTGACACAGCCCCAGACAGCCGGGAGATGGACTTGGGATGCATTTGTCAGTTTTAACAGCCTTAGCCTGGTGATCAGAGCCCGGTCTGCATCTACCTTTGGGTTCAGATTGGTCCAGAGCCAAATCTGAGCCAAGTCACGCACTCCTCCTCTCCTCCTCCAGGCTGCAGCTGTCCGGGGACTCCACACCACCTCTGGACACCCCGCTGTCCTAGGTCACCCCCTCTCCTTCCAGAGGAGGACAGAGCTCACCCTTTCCCTTCTCTTCCTTCTGGCCCACTCCCACGCCCATCCCAGCCCCATTCTCGAGAGTTCTTGGGAAACTGATGGTGGAACCCCCTAGGAAGGCCCAGGACCAGAATGAATCATCTTCCCCAACGGTCAAGTAAAATCACAAAAATCACTCTGGTTCCCTCGGGTCTCCTGCAGAGTGCAAGCGGTGGGAGAAGCCTGCACTCCCCAACATCGCTTAGGTCCCTGGTATCTCTGGAGTCCCCCTACCTCCCTCCTTCTGCTCCCTATCTCTCTCAGATCCCTCCTCCACGCCAACAGCGAGCTCCTCCTTTACCGCAGCGGGGAGGGGGCGTCCAGGGGGCGGGGCGCCGCGCGCAGGCCGGCGAGGAGGGGGCGTCGCTGGGCGGAGCTTTAGGGTGGCGGCGGCGCGCGGGGACTCGGGGGTGCCGGGAGCGCGCGGCTAGGGCTCCGGACGCCTCCGGCTCGAACTCGGGCTCCGGCTGCGGCTGCAGCGGCTCCCGCGCTCCGGTGCGCTCAGCCTCTCGGGCCGGCCGCGGAGCGTAGTCCACGCGCTCTCCGTGCGCCCTCGGTCGTCCTCCTGGAGCCCGCTGCGATGCGAGCTGCGCGCGGAGCCCGAGGCAGCCCGCCTAGGCTGCCTTTTCTTAGCGTCCTGCTACTGCTGCTGGGCGGTGAGTTCCGTCGTTCTGGGGAAGCGGGGCTTGCGAAGCGCGGGAGCCCCGCAGGCAAACGAGGCGCTCGGGAAGGAGGGTGGATTTAGGCTGCAGGGCAGAGAAAGAAATCCTGGAGTGGAGAGGCTTGTCCGGGGAACGAGGGGCCAGGAACCCGGCTAGGCTCCTATGGATTCGATCTGGGCCCCTTCTCCGGCGCCGGTGGAGACGCTTTTCCAGCCTCCACAAGAGTTTACCTGGTTTGGCCAGAGAGTTTGTTTGGCATTTGCCGGAGTTACAGGCTTCGGGCCCAGATGGACAGTTTCTTTTGGGAGGAGATAGTACTACCCACCGTGGCGAGTGGCTGGGTGGTAAGAGAGACGGTCCCCCAGGCTCAGCCCAGGTAAAGGAGGCACAGTTGGGCCGGATGCCGGACAGACCTGGGGCGCACAAAGCTCTGAATCTTTGTTACCTACGCCGGCCCAGCGCTCCCGGCTTCCTGACTCCAAGTTCCTGGGCAAAGCTAGGATCCTGAACAGCCCTGCTTGTGAGGGAAGAGGGGGAAAAGAGGAATTAGGGACCTCTCCACCTCCTTTAGCTTCTGGGCTCGAAACCCTGAGTCCAATCCCTGCCTTGGCCGAATTAGGGGAGTGGGAGTCCCAGGCTGTCGAGGTACTAATGTGTGAAGGCTGCTGCCAAAATCGGGCATGGCCGGCCTGCAAAGGTGCGGACGGGGTTTGTTCTGCTGGTTCCTGGATTTACATCCTGTCTGTCCTCGTGGAAGAAAGAAAATCTCTCTGGGCAGAAAGAGTTCATTCTGTCTTTTCTTGGAGGGCCTCCGCATTTTGATGAGGGTGTGGCCTGCATCCCCAGGGCAGACAGAAGCGCTCCCCTTCAATACCCCCCAACCTGTATTTCCTAGTTTGGTCACACCTGAGAGTCACCACGGAGCTGTGGAAGGGACACACAGGAAAAACACCAAGCTATCATCTGCACACACCTCAGCTGCCTGGATTGAAAATCTACTCTTACCCCCCAAACACACAAGATCTTTGGTGGTGACCCTCATAGAAGCTCCCTCTTGGACAGCTGTGCCAGGAGACCTCATCCTAGTTTCTTTTGGCCTCTCCTTTGAGAAGTGGCCGTTGGGCTGGGGGGGGGGGTGCACTAGAAATGGCCTTTTCTTGCGCCTCCCAGGCCGGCCTGCCAGCTGTGGAGTGGTTTTGGTAACTGATGGAATCAACTTTTCCCCCACCCCTGCGGTATAAGGAGAGGTAGTTGTAAACTGGGACAGAGAGGTAAGCACGAGTTTCAGGGATTTCTAGGAGGTGTTTCTGGAGCTGCCCTGTGTTCCTTCTGATGTGTAGAGTGGTTATTGCTCCTGGCAGAATGCACATCTGCTTCCAGAGGAAGTATGGATGTTTCTTGTGCTGCCAGGATCTGGGGCCCAGCCTGGGCTCACCAGCACCCCCCCCCCCGGGTTGCCTGCTTGGGTTTAGGGGTTCTGGTTGTCCCATACAGCTGCCTTTTTTCTGTTGGCCATTCTAGAGTCCACGGTAAATTTCTAATGGAGTTGTGGCTCTTGTTCAACAAATGCTAAATTCCGAAATTCCTTCCGTGAGAAGATGGCTCTGATGTTAATCAATGTTAATCCGGTAACGGGTGTTTAGCTGTGGGGGAAGTTAGGGCAGGCTGAGGGCTTGGGACTGGAGGTCTGGAATCTCCTCCAGGGGGATGTGTGTGGGGGTGTTGAGGGAGATGTCTTGTGCTCAACAGAAACAATTTAATGAGAGCCTTAAATCAGTTCCACCAAATGTGTCTTGTTGTGGAACCTGGCCATGTGCTGTAAACAATTTCAGCTGAGGCGCCTGCTGTCTTCTGGTGGAATCCGGGACTCGACCCACCCCTGGACAGCATGACTTCAGGGGGCAACGATTTTTTAATAGATCACAGTAGAGTTTTCCATCTTGTTGTTTAACTGCATCATTAGCTAGAGTTGTAGTGAGACCCTGCTGTTAATAAGGCTGGAGTAAGAGACCTAGGCTGGTTAGGTTTGTGGAGGAGACCAGTTTGAAGTTCGGGTAATTATGCTGTAAATGGCTGAGTAACTTTCCAAACTTTAAGATCCGTATTGTGATAAATATGGTAAAGGAGGAGGATGAGAGGGCTTAATGTTTGAAACCTGGAGATCTTAACTCCAACTGCTTGAATAGCTATTGATGGTCACTGCCAGCCCCCTCCCCCTCCCTGGGTTTTTCCCTCTCCCAGGATTTATTTCTTTGGGGAAATTGAGTTGTCACATTGTGGGATAGCTGACCTGCAGATCCCCCAAGGCTCTGTAGCCTATAATTTAGTTGCTCTTATCAGTGATGAGTTTTCTCAGACATTGAGGAGGATAGTGGGAGGGCAGGGGTAGTCTCCTGGTACTTCATTTGCCAAAACTCTACTTGCAGCGTGATGCACCCTGTCTCAGAAACCTCGGTGTCTCCACATGGCCTACAGGTTAGAAGTAGTCAACTCCTGGTGTTTAGGGTGGCAAGATGGAGAGAGCTTGATGAGGGGACATGAACTATTTGGCAAAGAAGTAACTCAGACTCATTCAGAGCAGATATCTTGATCCGTTTGCCTCCTGTGAAAAGGTGCTCCCTGGAGTTGTGTGTCACATGCAGTGAAGTATATAAAGGGCCTGTTTCTATTCTTGCCTCCCTTTTAGAATGTTTCCATCACACTTGACCAGCTTTCCAGTCATTCCCAACAATGAACATTGCCCACCTTGTTTCTGTCAGAACTTTCCATTCTCATTACAAATGAAGACATACCTGGGAGTTCCTGGGTGGTACTAATAGTTAAACACTTGGCTGCTGACTGCAAGTTTGGAGGTTAAAGTCTACTCAGAGGCCTGAGTAGAAAGAAATGCCTGGTGACCTAGGAAGTACACAGTTCTGTTTTGATGCGCAGGGATTGCCAGGAGTGGAAGTGAACTTGATAGCCACTTTGTGGGTTTTTGGGTTTTTTTTTTTCTTTAAAGACACTCAGTGGTTTTTTTTTTTTGTGTGTGTGTGAGACAGAATTGTCTAGGTAGTGGGGGTTAGTTTTCTCTGGTCATTCCTTCCTTTTAAGTTAGCCCCCTTGTGTGTCTTGCCACCCCCTTTTCCATCCTTAGCATTTGAGGTCCTTTGCACGCTTTCCAGATTCTTTGGGTTTGAAGTTGCCTGTTCTTCTGAATCAAAGGGTCATACCTTCCTATCCTATTTCTGACCTTTTTGGGTTCCCCCCAGCAGAGTTTTCATGTGACGGGTCTGGCTTTCCCCATGAATTCTCCGCCTTTTACAGTAACATAGCACATCAGACTCTGTAGAAATCTTTAATAATGTTCATTATCAATTTTAATGGTAGAAGAAGACGTGGTATAGTTGTAGATGTTCCTTGTATTATGTGAATACCAATAACAACATGATGAAGGATGTGTAGTTGGAATATAAGGCATGATAGAATTTTGCAAGACCAACAACTTACTCACTTATTCAACTTATTTCTCCACCTCCTCAGCAAATATAAATAAAATAGCAGTTGTATGTGTGGACCTTGCTGGGCGGAATATATAGGAATTGAGTAGATTACGTCTGTGGAAAGAGACGAGGGTGAAGCACCATAGCATCAATCAGAACAAGGCCAGGGCCTGATTGTGAAACGGACCATCAGTTGTTCAGATGCAAGTTCAGGTGGAAGCTGAAGAAAATGAAAACATCCACGAGAGCAAAGTGTGACCTTGCGTATATCCCACCTGAATTTAGAGACCATTTCCATGGTCAATTTGATGCACTGAACATTAATGACATTGATTAGACAAGCATGACATCAAGAATATCAGACATAAAGAAAGCAGAATGTCATTAAAACAACAGCAAAACGAGGAGAGCAATGAGGGTCCAAATGGATGCTAGAAGAGGTTCTGAAAATTGTTCTTGGATGCAGAGCAAAGCACATGGAAGAAATGATGAAATAAAGCTGAGCAAAATATTAAAAGGTAGTTTGAGAAGAAAAAATTTAAAAAACAAACCCACTGCCCTCGAGTTGATTGTGGCTCACAGAAACCTTGGAGGACACAGTCAAGCTGCCCATAGCATGTCCGAGTCTAGAAATCTTTATAGGAGCAAATTGCATCATATTTCTCCTGTGGAGCATCTTGTGGGTTCAAGCTACTAATGTTTTGGTTAGTAGCCGAATGCATTAGCCATAGTGCCACCAAAATGCCTTTGAAAAGACAAAGTAAGGTATAATAAAATGCACAAAGACCTGGAGTTAGACAACCAAAAAAGAAAGAACATAGAAACAAAGGAATGAGCACTTCTCAAGCTGGAAGGACCAAAGGAAAAAATGTCAGGCTTAGAATTGCAAAGTGAAGGGTTCTGTGGGCAAAATATTAGACAACATGGGAACATGACAAGAAGATGAAACGAATACACAGTGACATTGTTCCAAAAAAGAGTTGGATGATGGGCAACCTTTTCAGAAGATAGTAGATGATGAACTCAACATATGGAAGCGATCACTCTAGTTTGCCCCAAAGGCATTGATGAAAAACAAAGCTCCAGCAATTGATGGAATACCAGTTTTGAGAATGTTTTAACAGGTACTTGAAATGCTTAAAGTGCTAACTTGTCTATGACAAGAAATGTGGAAGAGTTCTCCACCTGGCCAACCTAGGAGATAATCCAACAGAATGTGGAAATTATAGAGCAATATCACATGTACATAAAATTTAATGAAGATAATTTCAAAAGATAATTGCAGTGGGACTGCCAAATGTTCAATATCGAGTCAGAAAGGGATGTTGAACAAAATTTACATGTCAGATTCTTAGCTGAAAACACCAGAAAGGAGTTTACCTGAGAGAGTTTTAGTGACTGAGCAGAGATACTCAACTGTGCATCATAATAAACTGTAGATGACATTGTGAAGAATGGGACTTTCAGAATGCTTAATTGTGATCATGAGAAACCTGGATACATACCATAAGATAGTTATTCAAACAGAACAAGGGGATAAAAGTTAGGTGTAGTTTAAAGTCGGGAAAAGTGTGTGTCAGGGTTGAATCTTTCACCCATATTTATGTCCACTGAGTAATAAAAAGCTCTTCTTATGAAGAAGAATGCAGCATTAGGATTTGAGGAAGAGTCTTTAACAGTCTATAATATGCAGATTGCACAACCTTGCTTGTTGAAGGTAAGGAGGGCTTAAAGCATTTACTGATGAAAGTCAAAGACTACACCTCAGCATGGATTATATTTCAACATAAAGAAACAAAAATCTTCACACCTGGACCAATAAGCAATACCATGGTAAAAGGAGATTACCCTTGTAAAAGATTTCTTTATACTTGGTTCCCCAGTCAACACCCAAGGTAGCAACAGTGAAGAATCAAATGATGTATTATGTTGGAAAATCTGCTGCAGAAGACATCTTTAAATGGTTCCAAAGCCAAGAGGTCATTTTGAGGCTTGGCATTTTGTCAGACTCATGCCAACTGGTCTTATATGCATCCGGATAGTGGACAATGAATAAAGATCAAAGAAAAGTAGATACTTGGCATTATGGTCTTGGCAAAGAATATTGACTGTACTGTGGACTACCAGAGAATGAACAAGTCTGTTTTCTAAGAAGTACATCCAGAATGGTCCTTAGATGCAAGGATGATAAGACTGCATCTCATGGACGTGTTATCGGGAGAGATCAGTTCTTGGACATCATGCTTCATAAGAGGGTGAGAAACAAAAGAGGAAGTTCTTCAATCAGATGAACTGAGATAGTGGCTACAAAAATGAGCTCAAATATAGTAAGATGGTGAGGGTGGTGGATCACAGGACATTGTTTTGTTCTGTTGTTCATAGAGTGCTATGAGTTGCACCTGACTTGATGCCACCTAACAACAGCAACAATAAAGTTCTATGCAATCTTTTTACATTGAATTACAGTATTAATTACAACATTATTAGTAACTGAAACACCAGAAAATTTTATTAAGTCAGTGACTGAGAAAGCCAAAAAATTTATGCTTGTCATGTATGCAAACAAGAACATATTATTCAAAATGTCGTCCCATTTGGATCATAATGAGAGCTCTGGCTAGACCACGCTTTTGGATTTTTTGTGTGTTTTTTTTAAAATTTTAATTTCTTTTTTTTGTGCGTGTACCATCAAATCGGATCAGACTGGTACAGGAGGAGAGTGACCCTCCTTCTTCAGCAGAGCATCTGGTGGATTTGAACCATATACCTCTGGGATTGCAGTGCAGCTTCTTGCTCCTAGGCCACCAGAGCTCCCTTAGACCACGTTTTTGTTGTGTACTGTTGAGTCAGAACTGATCCATAGCTGACCCTGCAGTGAATTTTCAGAGGGAGTAAATCTCATGGGAGGAGATTGCCCATCTTTTTTCCATCGAGTAGCTGGTGGATTTGAACTGCGTATCTTTGTGTTTGCAGCACAGTTCTTTACAACTAAGCCACCAGAGCTTCCTGGAACACATTAGAAGGTTCAAAAAGTAAATTATCGTAGCATCTTAATGGCTCAATAGTTATATTGACACAGGGAATTTGGGCTTTTGAGAAATGTTTTTGTTCTAACTACAGAGATTTAAAAAATTAAATATAAATCAATTTCTGCTGAAATACTATACAGATTTTATAGACAGTGTCACCTCCTCTGACAGTGGCAGCCAGTGTGGTCGCTACTCCCTGTAGGAGGTGGGGGGAATGCTTTCATGGTGACACCACTACCTCTACAGGAAGTTGACCTTCCCTTAGACGCCTGCAGCTTATAAATAAGTGTTGAGATTGTTCTCAGTGAACTTCACCAGAGACCTGTCGCTACAAAGTTAATTCCGGCCCCTCCATGTGTTACAAAGTAGAACTGCCCCATAGGCTTTCCCAGGCGGTAATCTTCACAGAAGAGGATCGCCAGGCCTTTCTTCTAAACCACCAACTTTTTGGTTAGCACCTAAGCTATAGATTGATTATTGGCAGCTTTACCCTCAAAATAAGTTTCACTGACAAGCAGCAGGGGTTCCCAGCAACCCCTAGGAGCACAGATTAGATTCAGAATCTGCATTTAAACAAGATCCTTAATAGATTGTGGCATGGCCTGGAGTTCTAGAGGCCTAGGGAGCAGTTTTGCTCTGTTATATAGGTTCTCTGTGAGTTAAAAAATGTACTTGGTAATAACACCCAGCAGCAATGATGAACTTTGTTCAGTGCGGTGTGTAACCACTTTGGGTAGGCACTGACTGTGTGGCTCAAGGTTTGCAGTATTGGTGGTGATGCTTAGTCCTCTTAGAGCCTCAGATTTTCCTGGAGGAGAGTCTTTCTTGTTTTAGAATGAAAGCCAGTTGGAGAAATTGGATTTGTTAGGCAGAAATTTGGTCCACGGACGACTTTTCAGGAATATGTTTGGTTCATGAAAAGAGACCCGTCTCAGCTGGCCTTTGACAGTTGTAGCGTTTGCTGGTCTTTTGAAGCATTTTGTATTTTGGAGTGAGGATGTATTTGTGAGTTTGTGTTTCAGCCAATGCAGCTTCTGTGAGACTTGTCTGGGATAGAGAGAGGTTGGCCGGTTCAGATGCTAATATTTGAGCCAACAGCATTCTGGGGCCAGAGACTCAGTCTTTGGTGTTTTTCTGATGGAAGAAAGGTTCATTAAGGAGGGTTGGGTGTCCTTGGCTTGTGTCCCTCAGCCTCCCTCTGCTCCCCAACCTTAGCAGCATGCTGCTTTGCTGCTGTGCCCCTGGCACCAGCCCTGGCCTGAGCCTCTTGGTGGGGTTATGGGCTTGGGGCCATGGCTCCGGGGCTGGCTCCAGCCCTCCCTTGAACTGCTGGCCCGCCTCTCCATTGCCTCCTGTTCTGCCCGCCTCCATCCACCCAGTCCTTTTCCCTGAGGGTGTGGGGGCTCCTCACTGTGGCTGGGGTAGAGTCCTGTCTTGGGGTTTTCTGAGTCCACTGCCGAGTGCACAGTCAGGCCCCCGCCAAGCCCCCAGCACTTTGGTGGAGCTGGGGGAGTAGCTGCCACAGCTAATCAGCGGTTTGAGGAAGCCCTCTGTCACTTTTTCCATCTCTGCATTTGAGGCCATTTTCCTTACAGTAATGCTCCCCAAACAGCAGTAGGGCAGGAAGGAAGCTTTGTTTGAAAGGTTGACGGTCACAGGCGCATTCCCTCTCTTGCTACTTAGTTTGGGATTGCCAAACTGTTATCTCCCGTGTGTGCACTAACGGAGGTGTGTATTGAATGACTGCAAGGCGAATGGGACCTAAATTGACTGTGTATCCTGGGAGTTGTATGTAGGTTTCTGTTCAATGTGTGTGGTTGTTGGCTGCTGTCAGGTCGGTCCTTGGCTCAAGGTCATAGATCAGGCACAGAGGAGTGGATGCACCTGGGCCTGTGCCATCTCCACGATCAACGGGGGCTGGACCATTTGTGAGCCGTTGGGTTTTCATTAGTTTAAGTGTTTTAGAAGATCTACAGACCTTTCTTCCTCATCTGTCTCATTCTGAGAACTGTTGAAGCATCACAGCAGAACACAGGTTTCCACTGACAGGGAGTGGATGTGCAGGAGTGCACTGACCAGGAAGTGAACCCTAGCCTCTGTCCTGGGAGGTAAGAGTTCTGTCTTATTACTGCTTTTTGAAGGGAGCCCTAGTGGCCTACTGGGTAAGGAGTTAAAGGCAGGTGGCTTGAACCCACCAGCTGTTCTGGAGGAGAAATAGGAACACTCTCCTCCCTGAAAACTGTCTGGAGGATGATGCTTGATGACAATGAGTTGTTTTTGTTGAACTGCCTTTTATTAAATTTAAGATATGCACACGGTCGCTTCGATGTGTGTGTAACTTTGGAAGATGAGGTCCTGATTCATGGTAAAAGGATTGTATTAGAAAGATGTAGATTCTTGTGTCTGAAAAGTGTGGTACAGACACCAACTTTAGAGATGTTACAAACCTACCCCTCAGAATCTTGGGGAGAGGGGTCAGAAAATGTATTGATTTTTCCCGTTATTAGATTGTGTTTTTTTGTTTTGTTTTTTGAATCACTAAAACAGTCACATAGTTCAGATTTTAAGAACACTGCATTTTTTTGCTTTTTTTTGTTGTTGTTGTGTGCTGTCAAATCAGATCTGAATGGCACAGGAGGAGATTGCCCCCTCCTTCTCCAGTGGAGAATCTAGTGGATTTGAACTGCATGCCTTTGGGATTGCAGTGCAGCTTCTTGCCACCAGACCACCAGAGCTCCCTGGGAAACTGCATTTTAAAGATCTTTCTAGGAGGTTTTTACACGTACTCAAGTTTGGGAACCACTTGATGAGCCAGTGAGGAGGAATTTTAATTTGAAAGAGTTGTGGTGATTTGAGATACTAGTATTACTATCCAGGGGATTAGGAGGAAGTCAGTTGAAAATGCCTGAGTGTCTTCCGTGGGTGTAGCTGTCAGAGGCGGGAGGTGGGAGAAGGGAAGGCGGTGAAGTGGAGAGAGATGTGAATCAGATGAAGAATAATGAGAAACACCATTTGGAAAAGTGCTAAATCGAAGGAGAGTGCTTTCCAGACTGTGTGGGACAGTAAGTACGTGCTGCAGGAGCAAAGTACAAGTGGGAGCACTTGAGAGAGAAAGCAGAGGCCGCCTTGTTAGTAAGTGGAGGCAGTGATGACCACCTGCGTATGAAGTCGAGGCATTGGACTGTCACAGGCGTTACACCAGCGTGGTGGCATCGATTCCAACTCCTGGTGACTCCCAGTGTGCAGAGCAGAACTGCTGTGTAAGGGGTTTAAGGCTGTGATCTTTGGAAGCAAATTGCTAGATTGTCTTCTTAGAACATCTATAGGTAGATTTAGCTCATCATCTTTTTTCTTGATAATTGAATGCTTAACCATTTGCTCTGCCCAGGGGCTCTAGACATTGGGCTAAGAGTCTGAAAGCTTGTGTGCTTCTTTTCTGAAAATGACACATCAGTTCCTGATAAAGGAAGAGACGAGAAACTTTATTTAGTCCCATGTCATCTGCTTTGTAGTGGCCTAGTCCGAGGCTCAGTCCCTGTCTAGCCACATGTCCCTGTAGTCTTTCTGAACTTCAGTTTCCTCATTTGCACAGTTCAGATGCAGCTGATACCTGCCTTGGTTGTACCATTAAGTGGTAGTGTAGCACTCTTCAGCTGTAGAGATGGGCGGGATAGGAAAACAGCCGTTCTGGATGTCCCTGCTTTCTCATTCCAGACTCTTTTTCTCCCTTTAATGTGTAATTTTTCTTTCCCATCCTTTGTCTAATTTTTTTTTTTTAGGACTCAACAAAGTTCCTTTAGACTGGCAGCTTTTGAAATGGTTTCTTCATTATAAAGAGCAGATTTTCTAAATGGGTTTCAGTATTACAACAACAACTCAGCAATGTGGGCACAGCTTCTCTGCCCTTGCAGGGAGGGCCCCTCGTGCCCTCTGTGTCTGTAGCAGATTCTCTGGAGGGTGGTCAGTGCTGTGTCGGGACCACCATCACCCGGCATGGTGGTGTGGTTCTGGGGAGTGGGTAGTATGGTACAGTGTGCTGCTGGCAGCCTGTGTAGACTTATAATTCCCAAAGGAAGGCCTTCTGTCGTCACTGGATGGCTGTAGGGGTTTCCCTACTCAACGACTCTGTGATTTATGGAACTTTCATCAACACTGGGAGAGGTTCCTGAGGTGCTATGTGGTCAGAGTTGGAAGGCCCTCATAGGGAGGCTGAGGAGGCCAGCGCGGTCAAGTCCACCCTAGAATATACTGCCTGTTTTCCAGGAGGCACCCTGCCCCCCCCCATCCTGGGGCTAGTGTTTGGGGGACAGTGAGGAGAATGTCTACATTTATGGCTGCCCTAATGTACTCTTGGGGTCTGAGCATCAGCTTGTTCTCTTGGTGACTTTGTGCAGATTAGATTAGGCACCACTTTCCTGGGTGGATGCAGCCTTGTGCACCAGAACTTTGTGCTAGTGAGACACGGGTGAGATATATATATGTGTTGTTGTTGTTATGCGCCGCGGAGTCGCTTGCAACTCATAGCGACATTATGTACAACAGCCCTAAACTCTACTCTGTCCTGTGCCAGTCACACTGTCTCTGACACTCCCATCCCGATTATCCTAGTCACTGAATCAATCCACCTCATAGAAGGCCTTCCTCTCCTGCGTTGTCCCTCCACCCTCCCAAGCATGATGTCCTTCTCCAAGGACCGGTCTCTCCTCACAACATGTCCAAAGTATGTTAGACGAAGCCTCAGAATCCTTGCCTCCAAGGAGCCACCTGGTTTAACCCTTTCCAGGATGAATCTGTTTGTTTTCCTAGCAGTCCATGGTACTCTCAGTACACTTCTCCAGCACCACAGCTCAAAGGCATCAATTCTCCTTCTATCCTCCTTGGTCATTGTCCAACTCTCTGATGCATAACAAGTGATTGCAAAGACCATGGCCTGTATCAAATGCACCTTAGTCTCCAGAGAGACACCATTGCTCTTCAGTACTTTGGAGAGGTCCTTAGCAGCAGACTTTCCCATGGCAATGCGCCTTTTAATTTCCTGGCTACTGGTGCCAAGAGTGTTGACTGTGGAGCCAAGCAAACTAAAGCTGTGAACAATCTCAATCTCTTTACCATCCATCCTGATGCTGCCAGTTGACCCGAGAATCTTTGTCTTCTTGACATTGAGCCTCAGTGCATATTGGAGGCTGCAATCCTTGACCCTCTGCAGCAGGTGCTTCAGGTCCTCTTCAGTTTCAGCAAGCAGGGTTGTGTCATCTGCATAGTGCAGATTGTTGATAGATCGTCCACCAATCTTGACCCCACATCCCGAATAATCTGTTCAGCATACAGGCTGAAAAGGTATGGAGATAGGATGCATCCCTGGCGTATGCCCTTCCCAATTTTGAACCATGCAGTGTTCCCTTGCTCTGTTCTGACGACTGCCTCCTGGTCCAAGTATAGGTTTCGCATTAGAATGATCAAGTGTTCTGGGATTCCTATTCTTCTCAGAGATATATATATTTGCCACGCATAGAAAATTCTGTTTCTGACTAGATTTGGATTTGGAGGTAGAAGCTCTCAGAGAGGACAGGCTCCGTCTCTTGGTGATCTGCTCCTGGCATTTTTCTTTGGCCTCCTTCGTTCTCTTAGCCAAAATCTAAGTGAGCTGTTTCTTCAGCAAAGTGTGCTGCAGGACACATAGAGTAATAAGACACTGACTCTTGGGCGATTTGGTCCTGGGTTTCTTGCCTTCTTTGTTCAGTGGCTTTCTCACAACAAATTGATGGACATCATCTTCCTTAGAGAGATTGAAGAGTTTGTGAATTCTGCCGGCTCTTTGGGCCACAGGCGATGAGCCACAGTAGATCAGTCAGTCCTGGAATAGCCTTCTCACCTTTCTTCACAATAACTGAGTTGAGAATACTCAGATTGGCATCCACAATGCAACCTTGAACAGATTTGTGCTTCCTCTCTCCAGTTCTCCATGGTCTGTAACAGGAGTGCCCCTTACTCAGCAGCAGGTGAACTCTGCCATGAGTCCAGGCACCCTGCTTCCTGGGAAAACCTTGTTTGTCATTTCCACCACTGATCCAGACAACACATCCCTTCTATTCGTCACCAAGAAAGTCAGCAGCAACTTCTGTGGCAGTTCGCTTCTCATAAAATGTATGAAGTTTGCGTTCATCCACTTCAGTGAGTTTTTGGAAGCCAGTGGCTTTGAGGGAGATGTTCATTTTCATGGTGAAGCAGCCAGTTGCCCCAACGGGACCACAAAAAAGAGCCCAGACGGTATTTTGTACTGACTACTTGGTCGTGCATGTTGACCGCCCACTGAGATGAGGATCTTGCAATGAGTGACTGTTTCAGCTATGAGTCGGTTCCAACTTGTTATCACATGACAACAACAACATACTAGTATCAAGGAGCTCTGTGACATAGCGCTTTACTTACTGCACTGCTGAAAGACTAGTGACTCGAATCCACCAGCTGCTTTAAGGAAAAAAGATGGACACTCTTCTCCTATAAAGATCTACAGCCTCAGAAACTCCATGGAAGGTTGAGGCTGCTGAGAGTCAGTATTGACTTGATGTTAGTGGATTTGATTGGGTACCCTAATATTAGGGAGCTTTGGTGGCCTAGTGGCAAGATGCTGCATGCACTGCAAACCCAAAGGTACAAAGTTTGAGGCCACCAGCTGCTCCACTGAAGAAGGATGGGCAATCTTCTCCTGTGAGATTAACTGCCTCTGAAAACCCACTGGAAGGTCCAGCCATGGCTTGGTTCTGACTCAGTAGTATACCATCATCACTACCACCTCACACCAATCCTAGGCTTTAGATGTACCCTTTCCTCTACTGCTCTTCTACCTCCTGTGGTGGTGGGGTGGACACAGCTACCTGTAACGTACAATAAGAGAAACCTGAACCTTAATGCTGTGCCCACTCCACGGTGTATCTCTGACTGCTGACGCCCGGACTACCTCCAGGCCCCTTTGGAATACGACTGATTTTCCTGCCTTGCAGATGATGTGCTTCTAGTTTTATGTGAAAAATTGATGCACAAGGTTGGCTGTGTCTTCAGGGGACAGGTAGCTGCTAAAGCTTATTTCATTAAGGAATTTCAGGCTTATCTGATGTATCCTCTCTCACGGGTGACATCACCCTCCCATGACACCAGGAAGAATGCAGTCTCAAAGGTGGGTCTTAGGTCCTAGGTCTTCCTGGAGGCTATGAAAAGAACACTGGCCTGGGAGCTGGGAGACATGAACCCTGCTCCCTCATTTTCCCCAAACTGCCCATGTGATTATACCAGGTCCGTCCCCCCTTTCTAGGCCTCAATTTGAGAAGAGAGACTTTGACGTAAGGGCCTTACTATGGCAAACTTCAAGACTTCTGTGACCCCAGCTCTGCGTCCCACCTTCGTTTTAGGGAGATCTCTTTGATCCGAGGGCTGTGTTTTATTCTGGAGTCTTATCCAATATGTGGGCACAGATGCGTTTAGACTTGATCAAATGGTGATGTGAGCATTAGGGTGTAATGCCCTGATTCCCTGGGTTCAAGGGGGAGTGGAAAAGTTTGAGCAGATTCTGCTGAGGTTTGGGAAAGAGTTCTTACTGAGGGGGAGAGGATGCAAAAAAGGCAAAAATAGTTTTTTCTTTCTTCCTTTCTAAGGGTAGGCAGAAATGCCTACCTAGTTGGCTAGTCTTCAAGTATTTGAATTACTGGTGCATGCATGGGTGGGGAACACCTTCTTTTGCACAGAAAGGAGAATAGCTGAAAGGAGGTTTAGCGTTAAGAAGACGGGATTGGGTTTACTTTGGGAGAACATTCTCTGTAATGACTGACAGCTGTACCCTGCTTTGCAGTCATTCCCACTGGCATTTAATCTTTGCAACAAATCTCAGAGGTCAGAGGACTAGGGGTGTAGTTTTCTGGCCATTCGACAGGTGAAGAAACTGAGACATGAAATGTGGTTCTGCTCAGGATTGCAAAACTACTCCACACGTTAACAGACCTGATTGCGGATCTCCTTTGTGCTCCCAGCTTAGAGCTCTTGTTTGTTTATCACCACTGGAAGCTATGAAAAGTTACAGACACGTGCCTTGGGGAGGGCAGAGGTTGGGGAGTGGGATTTTCAGGTGAGAGAGCTTCCCTAGGTTGGTTTAGAAGCTGCCCTGCTGGAGTCATGGAGTGGACAGAACCTTTTCAGTTTTCTGTCTACGTCAGAAGTGTATTGATAACTCATATTTGGAGAGAGTTTTGGAACCGTAGCATTCAAGATTGCTCTGTTGTGTTTTGTTTTGTTTCCTTTACCACATTTCAGTTATGAAGAGGTGTGGTTAAGGTTTTGAATGGACCATTTGGAGGTTTGCACACAGCTTAAGGTTTTCACCTTTGCAGTAAGATTTTAGAAATGCCTGGATCCCCATGTTTGAGCTTTTCTCACGAAACCTGGCCTCCTGGGTCTCCTCTGCCTGGTGTTTGTGGAAGGTCACAGATAGTTACAGGTTCCGGCTTGCAGGTGTGGTGCCACATTCCAGACCATTGCTGCTTTCTGGGAGCTGCACCCTGGGTTCCGCTGTGCTGGAGACCACGTAGGTGGGAACCTAGTCATTCCTGTGTGGTAATGCGCTAGCTGCCTTTAACTACTTTTTTGCATGGATGTGTCCACACCTGTTGGTACAGGCCTTAGCACGTAGTAGGGCCACAAAGGATGTGGATTTCCCTTTCATTAATGACTGGAGGAGCAAACCTTTTCACTCTCCACAGGGTTCAGAAGAAGTTGAACCATGACCTCTGCCTAACATCTGGAGAAATGCAAGTTTTTGGGGGGCATGCGTACATATGTACGTTCGCCTTTTGGTCAAACTGTTCAGGACTCTTTGCAATCCTGACCCTGTCCTTCTGTTTCTGAAGTTCTTGTCGTGTCCCCCCCCCCCCAGTCTTTAGGGTCTAACAGAAAACATCAGTATCTCTCTTGGGAAGGATGCAAAGTGACACTCCACATTCTGATCCCTTTGTTGCTCCTCTATTAAAAACTAGCTGTGGTGAGCTCTGGTGGCCTAGAGGCAAGAAGCTGCACTGCAGTCCCAGAGGTGCGCGGTTCAAATCCACCAGATGCTCTGCTGGAGAAGGAGGAACAGTTGCCTCCTGTACCAGTCAGATCCGATTCAACAGTACACACATAAAAAATAATAATAATAAAAAAATAAAAATAAAAACCAGCTGAGTGGTATTTTCCCTGGCTGGGAGAAGAATCTTCTAGACCTGCAGGTCCTTGGAGAGGTGGGGTACTAAGATGGCATTTGAGTTCCAAAGTTCATTTCCAGCCACCTGAAAAACAAAGCAAACCACAAAGAAAACCTTGTCTTGCTGCCTTAATGGAAAAAAAAAGGGGGGATGGTAGCCCCAGCTACAAAGAGCAAATCATTCTAACTGGTTAATTTAGCAAATTAAACCAATTGTTAAACTGACCAATTTAAAAAATGCCCAACTTGCCTGCAGCCTGGCAGTCTGTGATCTGTGCTCCCTCCTCCACCCCAGGGGTCTCGGCTCCGGGAAGAGCAATGGGGGAGGGGTGCTGGGCTCTGAAACAGCCCTGGGGGCTTGGAGGAGGATCTCCCCACCCCCTTCTTAAAACAAAAGGCCTTTATTTAGTAAACACTCCCACCCCAGTGTCCTGAGTTCCTTGGTCGATTGAGGGAATGGGGTGGGGAACTTGTCGCTGGATTTCTACCTCCGAGGCTGGGGTGCTGTCTTGGCTGCCTTCACTTGCCCTCAGTACCTTTGTTCCGGGGGGGGGATATGGGGGGGCCTTTTGAAGACAGTCTGAGAGGCCCAGTGGAGGCCGCCAAGCAGGCCTGTTCTGTCTCCAGGCAGCAATTTTAGGCGAGTCTCTACACGGGCTTCCCCATGAGACCCACTTTCCCAGGCCCTCACTTCCACCAGCGGACACCCCGAGAGCGGGCAAGGAGAGTGTAGGCCCTGCCTGACCCGGACGTGGGTGACTCCCCTCTCCCTCTCCTTCCCACCCTGCCTGGATCAAAGGAGTCTCCTCATGGAGCAGGGAAATACCTCTCCCGATAGCCCCACCAGTGAGTAAACAGCCGGGGCCTCTTGCTGCTTTTGAAGCTGTGGCGCTTCAGGCCCCGAGGAATGCAGAACATTTCATTTTAGGGGTGGACTTGGGTTTCCAGTGCTTTCGGTATTTGCAAATTTGAAACAAATGCCCTCATTTAGCAGCAGGCAGGCCAGGCAGTAAACGGGGAGCTGTTGAAGGGCGTTTATGGCGGTCACAGGTATTTGCGGATCCAGGGACCCCAGGAGGTTTGGGTAGGGATACAAGGTTTATGGTTAGGTGGGTTGTACAAAGACCCCAGCCAGGTCTCCGGTGGAGGGTAGTTGTTAGGTGGACTTTGCCATAAAAATCAATGCCGTCTCCTGCCCCCAGGAAGTACCTCTTTCTGGAGAACAAAGGGGTTTGGGATGATTGTTTGTCCCCTGGGTTTGATGCTAAGGGCCTTGTCTCTCGAGCTTGGCTGACCGAGTATCGGGTTTCCAGTGAACCCTTCCTTCTCCCCACTCACTGGGCTTGAAAGGCTCATTAAATGTGCTTTTATATGTAGCAAGTTGGCTGAGCAGTTCCCCACTCATTTCCAGTCAGTTTTGTAAGAAAGGAGCTAGGGAAACCTGTTTTTCTTTTGTTGTTGTTTCTGGAAGTAGGATCAATAGAGGTGCAAATGAAAAATGACCCTGATTTTAGGAATCAGCTAAGCAAGTGTTAATTGTCTCTTTCTCTCTCTTTTTTTTTTTAAATGTGTGTTAATTGTCTTTGACCGGGGTAGTTTAACCAACATGGGGGGGATCTGTTTTAGGTCTGCCCAACAGCCCCTTCCCCCCCACTCAAAATAACTTCCAACTTATAGCTGCCTAGTAGGAACAAACTCCGTGAACAAACCATCCAGCTGGTTTCCAGAGGCCTAGAAGGAGATTGTATATCCTTCAATGGAGCCGCTGGTGAATTCGGAGGGCCAGAAAGGGATTGCCTTTGTATTAGCAGTTCAACTCCTTGCAGACCTTTTCCTTCACCCCCTACAGCAATTGTCCTGGATTGTTCAGGAGCTTACCTGCTCACCGAGGGGACAGTTCACTTCAACTCTAAACCTCAGTATTTTCTTTGCTTTTTAAAAAAAAAATTATTTTTTTGGGGTGTGTGTGTGTGTGTGTGTGTGTGTGTGTGTGTGTACTGTCAAATTGGATCTGACAGGTACAGGAGGAGATTGCCCCTCTTCTCCAGCAGAGTATCTGGGGGTTCGAACCACACACCTCTGGGATTGCAGTACAGCATCTTGCCACTAGGCCACCAGAGCTCCCTTAATATTTTCTTTTCTAAGATGAGGGTTAATAATACTGATCCCACAGAGTTCTTGTGAGAACTAAGTGAGAAGATACTGTGTAGTTCATTAACCCTGAGATGCTAATCTTTTTCCTCACATTTTCACATCTCCAAATTCGGGTGTGATTTATAATCAACAAACGTCTTGTTGTATGCTGTTCAGTCACCTGCGACTCATAGCAACTGTGGACAACAGCTCTGTCCTGAGCCAGTCTCAGTGACTCCACCCTAGTTACTGTATTAACCCATCTCATCCTGGGTCTTTCTCTCCTGCACTGTCTCTCCACCCTTCCAAGCATGATGTCCTTCTCAAAGGATCGGGCCCTCTTGGCCACATGCCCAAATTATGTGAGATGGAGCTTCAAAATCCTAGCCTCCAAGGAGAAACTTGATTTCACTCTCTCCAAGACAGACCTGTTTATTTTCTTGGTGATCCATGGTTTGTTCAAGACTGTTCTCCAGCACCACAACTCAAAGGCCTCAATTCTTCTGTCATCCCTACTCATTGTCCAGCTCTCTGTTGCATAGCAAGTAATTGTGAAGACCATGGCCTGGATCAGGCACACCTTAGTCTCTAGACTGACATTGTTGAAACCTAAATAAGTAGGAGTCCTGGTATTGCAATGGTTAAGCGCTTGGCTGCTCATTGAAAGGTTGGTGGTTTGAACCTACCCAGTTTCTCTACGTGAGAAAAAAAACCTGGTTATCTGCTCCTACAAAGATGTCAGCCTAGAAAACTCTATATAGGGGCAGTTCTGCTCTGTCACATGGGATCGCGGTGAGTGAACATGGGCTCATCATCATCCAACACACAGCAAAATCAGTGATGTCTTATTGCTAAGCACCATTGACTTGATCCCATTTGTATCCCATGTAGCAGAACAGAATCACACCACAGGCTTTTGTTGACAGTTATCTTTACAGCAACAGATCAATAGGTCCTTCTCCCATGGAGCAGCTGAGCGGGTTAGAAATGCCAATGTGTCATTTTGTAGCTGAGTGTGCCACCAGGCTCCTAGTGGCATCTTTAAAATTAAGTGTCTGTTAAACACAGTCTGTCATACAGTAAATACCCATTAAAAGATGGTTATAATTGTGAGGAGGGTGATTTATTTACAAACCTGTTTTTGTTGCTTTTTCACTAGTTGTTTTCAGTTGAAGGTATATTTGTCATTTCGTTTTTAGCGTATAAATAAACACTGTAAGTAATTTTGTAAAGGGTGTGTGTGTGTGTGTGTGTGTGTGTGTTGAGGACTTTGATTCACAGAAGGACAAGCTGTCTATTCTAGAATAAAGTAAGTCTCTATCTGTCCCCTCTTCTCTTCTCCCAACTCCCCATGTCAGACCTGCCTTACAACAGTGGTGCTGTTATATTTGTCCTATTGTGGCTGAGGTATTTCTTTTTTTAAAATGTATACTTTATTTGGTACTAACAGGTTTGAACATATTTTTTTTTTAACTTTCCATTCATTGTTACACATTTTCCTCCCTGTGTTCCCCTCTCCCCCCAGTTTGCTTTTTTCTTTGGAAAAAAGTTCTTTCATTGTTATACAGAACCCCTCCCCTCCCTGTACCACTTTACTATGCAACTCTTTTTACTGGACTCTTGTCATGCCAATAATACCTAATCATGTGTTCCTTTTACACAGTTCTCTCCCTCATCTGTTTCAGTGCCATGTACATTATTTATCCCCTCTTCTCTTGGTTTTCCCCCCAATCCCCTTGTCAGTCCTGTTCTATAACAGTGACATTATGCATTATTTGTCTTTTAGTGACTGAGATATTTCACTTAGCATAATGTCCTCCATTGTCACCCATTTGGTATAATATTTCATGAGGTTTGTTTTGTTTTTCAGCACTGCATAAGATTCCGTGAGGGGTTTTTTGTTTTCAGTGCTGCATAATATTCCATTGTGTGAATATACCACAGTTTATCCAATTGTTTGTTGATGGGCACTTGGGCTGTTTCCAACTCTTTGCTATTTTGAATAAAGCAGCAATAAACATGGGTTTGCATATATCTGCTTGGGTGGCAGTTCTGGTTTCTGTGACTGAGATAGTTCACTCAGCATGATGTGCTCAAGGGTCCCTCATGTTCAGTAATAGAGAATGGCATTGCATTGGAACAGATGAAAGAACTGTCTAAAATGAATATATGATTAGGCATTATACGTATGAAAACAGCCCAGAATAAGAGACATATCATTGCAAGGAGGACTAGGGGTGGGAGATAGGTAATGAATGAATAAATATTTTTTTTAAAAAAGTGATCTGGGGGAGGGGAAAGGGAGTGGGAAGAGAAAAAATATGCACCAATGAATGAATGAAAATCTAACTTCTCTGTAAATGTTCGTTAAAATCACAATTAAAGGCTCTCGACTGGATGCTGCTGTGTCAGCATGCGGGAGCCCCTGTTCGAACTAGAAATAAACTTGGTTAATTCGGCTAAAAAAAAAAATCACAATTAAAATAAAATTTTATTTAAAAATAAACCAAAAGGAAAAAGAAGTCTCAAATGGTGGGGTCTCCCATTTTCTAAGACTGAATTGTTCTTGGGAGAGTCTGGGGGTACAATTCAGGAATGGAATATCTGGTAGGTGAATTGAAGCAGAGCCAGGAGAGAATAATAATTAACAAAGTAAAAGGACAGAGAGGTGCCAAAGAGGTGACCTGGTAAGTGCCAGGGGTGCAGAGGGTAGAGACCCAAGTAGCGTAGACAGGAGATGGAGGTGGTAATGTATTTATATGATACTGACCTAGTCTTGGTGGAGACACCTGGAGCTGTTCATACTGTTTTGGGCTAGCATAATATTGAGGGTGAACATGGTAGGATTCCATCTCATGGAGTTTGGGGGTGTCTTTTGGAGAAGCCAATTAAGAAAAGCCTGTCACGTTGATAAAGTAGAACATCATCAGAAAATCTGTCTTCAACAACGTGGATTGACTCAGTGTCTGTAACAGTGGGCTTCAATCTGGCGGCAGGACGTGAGAGTGTTTTCTTCTGTTCTTCATAGAGTCTCTGAGTTGAAATGTTAAGTGGGACTTAACAGGAACAGCTTTTGCTGAATGAAACTTTTCCCCTTTGAGACATAAGTGGCTCAGAGGTCTGGGGGCAGTTCTCCATGTGGTTGCTTTCTGGTTCCTCTGATGGGAGGAGGGCTGTGGGGTTGGCATTTATGTGGTAGATGAAAAGATAAAGGTCTCTCATGCATGTACGAGTGAATATCAAGAGCAAATCTTCTTTTAATAAAACAGATCACTGTGTAGATTTATGTTCCAAGCCTTCCAGATGTTTGTTTCTTTAGGTCTTTGCCCTGGCAGGGGCTTCAGAATGCTTTGTTTTGTGTTGTCACCCAGTATTGTAGCCTCAGGAGGTATGCCTGGAGTCACACAGATGGTTACAAGCTGGAGGACTTACTAGTTAAAAGGTTAGTGGTTCAAACCTACCTAGTGATGCCTGTTTCCAAAAGGTCATGGGGCTTAAAAACACATTGAGGTTTTCTTCCATGAGGTGGAGTTGACGTGACAGTAACTAATAGGAACAAGAAGGTGTGCCCAGCTAGGAAAGAGGCTGGTTGACAGATCCCATGGAAGGCCTGAACGTTCAGGGTCTAGGAGAGAAAGTGAACGACCTTCCTTTGGGAGTGTTGTCAAGAATAAGATGTTGTGGATGAAGTGCTTTGAACAATGAGGAAGGAGAATATTGAGGATGTAAGAAAGTTTTAATGTTCTTTTTTTTAAATTTTATTATTTTTTGTGTGAGTATACTGTCAAATCAGATCTGACTGGTACAGGAGGAGATTGTCCCTCCTTCCCCGGCAGAGCATCTGGTGGATTCGAACCATGAGCATCTGGGATTGTAGTTGCAGCTCCTTGCCACTAGGCCACCAGAGCTCCCCAGTTTTAATGTTCTTAATAAGTAAAGTGTACTTCCAAACCTAAAGTCAGGCAGTTTGAACCTACCATGGGAGAAAGATGGGTAGTCTCCTCCCATGTCACTCCTGTGCTTGTTAGGTGTCATTGAGTACAACTTATAGCGATCCGATGAACAAAAGATCTGAACTCTGATCTGTCCTGCACCATCCTCATACTTTTTAACATACAAGAGCCCATCGCAGTAGTCACCGTGTCAGTCCACCTCCTTGAGGGTACTCCTCTCCTTTACCGACCCTCCACCCTTCCTGTCGTCCTTCAAGGAATAGCCCCTTCTAGCAACATGTCCAAAGTATGTGAGGTGAATCTGAAAACCCACTGGAGGGTCAGCTGTGTGAGTCAGTTTCAAGCCGACAGCACATCAAATCACCACCTAAACTCAGAACAAACCCAGCCTCTGCCATGGAGTGGATTCTGACTATAGGAGAGCATAGTAATGCCCAGTAGGGTTTACAAGAGTGTAGACATTTACAGAAGCCGGCTGTCTTTCTAAGGAGCAGGCCTTTAATCTTTTTAACCATTAGGCGATAGAAGCTTCCATATGTACGAATGAATGACCCTGACTTTCTTCAAGATGTGCAACCATTCTCATCCTTCTCCTCGTCTCCTACAGTTGTTCTTCCTCCATTAACATCACCTCCCTGTCCCCTGAACTTCCTGTCTAGCTTTTACAGTTGCTGTTGCCAATTTTTTGATGATCTAACACCCACTTGGAGAGGCCCTGAAACATTCATTGTGGAATTTTTTTCTTTGAGGAAAACTCATCACCCTGCCTTCTCTGTCCTTTGAGGTTTGAAAGGGACAGTGTGGTTCCTTTCATACCCAGTCAGCAAAGTAACCAAAGTCTTTCATGTCAAAGGCACTGGGGCAGATAGATACCTGTGGGCCCTGACTCTGGCCAGTTCCCTAGTTTGGATCTAACACCACCCGATTCCTTATTTGCCTGTGTGGCCAGAGAGACCCACTGTGTGGGACCTCGTAGGTCTCCTGCCAGCCCTGGCCTCCTGGGGGAAGGCTGGCAGCTGAATTAACAGCAGCCCGTTCTGGTCCACTTGTAGCCTACCCAGACTCCAAGGTGAGGTGTTGATCAGGCTGACAAGGCAGCAAACCCCTCCAGCTCCAGGTTGGAAATAAGCGAGCTCAAAGGTGCTCTTAGACTCCTGACAAATTGCTTTCAGTTCTTGCAGCCAAAAGAGAACTCCGAAAACTGGGTGCAAATTGGATTATTTACACTGTCTCTGTTTTTGTTGCTTCCATGGTGTCCTTGGAGGAAGGCGTCCATCCAAAGTGAGCTTTTCAGGTTCTCTTGAGGGCTCTGGAGCTCCTCCAGTACCTGGCATCAGGTGGGGGGGGCCGTGCCCTGAGTGAAATGCTATTGAATGCAGGATGTGAGGTGACCAGACAGGCCTTTAAGGTGCCTGGGACCAGCCCCTTTGCATTAGATCAAAGACATCCCTTTGTTTTTCCGCTCACACTTTCTTCTGCCCTGCAGCCTGGGTTGTAAAGAGGTGGAGTTGTTAAGGGTCTGCATCTGGCCCCCAGGGTGGAGGGAAGAGCAGGGGTGGGGGACTTTGCTCTTGCACTTCCTGCATTGGGCTCCCCTTGCCGTGGGTGTGCTGGGGTCTGCCTGGGCTAGCCTAGGCACCTGGATAGGGCCCTGCCTGAGCTACGCTCTGAGCTGGTGAAACCAGCTACACAAAGCTGGATTTCACTTCAGGCTAAGTGTTTTGTTGCTGAATCATTTGCATTCATTAAAAGTAGTGAAGAGTGAGTGATATTTAAGGCAACTCAGACAGGGTTTGCTGGAGCTGCCTTAGAACCTCATTAAGAATTCTTCTTCTAGCCAGAGTGGATGGGTGCAGCTCATTCAAAGCTTACTTAACTTCTGACTGCCTTGGGAAGAGGCCAGCTACTAAAATATGAAAAATGTTTGCCCAGCAGTCCCCAGAGCTTGGCCAGACTGCCCTGGCCAAAGAAAACACACACTTACAATTCATTATTTAGCCTTCTCTCAAGCTCGTGTCCCTTCTCTCCTGGGGCCTCGCGGGACTGGGGACATGGGGGGGACAGGAAGGCTTTGACACCTTTTGAAGGGAAGCTTGACCTTGGCCAAGTGCTGTCTGCACTTGCCCCACCCCACTCTACATGGACATTTAAGGTCCAGGGGCCTGTGTATAAATCCTGGTAGTGCTGTTGCTCTACCATTTCTTTTACTCATGTGAGGTTTGCATTTTTCCTCATTTGTAATTGGGAACAGTAACACCTGTCCCCATAGAGTGCTTAGGATTTGAAATGATACCTTAAGTGCCAGTTGGGCATCTGGTACCCCATACATTGTAATTGTGGTCGGTTTGTATGATCTCCTTTTGGTTTATCTGCTATCATGCTTCGTATCACCTTTGACTCAAGAGCTCCTATGACTGGTTAGAGGGAGTTCTGCTGGCCTGGTGGGTAAGGAGTTGCACTACCAACCCAAAGGCAGGTGGTTTGGGAATCTGTCAGCTGTTCTGTGGGAGGTAGATGGACAGTCTCCTCCCCTGCAATTTTGTAGCCTCTGAAAACCTGCTGCAGAGTCAACTGAAAGTTGGCTCCAGCTCAGTGGCAATGAGTTGAATTGAACTGATGATTGGTTGGAGGCAGAGGAATGTGGTAGCAGTGGGAGAAGTCTCTGTGGAGGGCCTGTACCCCTTGGACAGGCTCCTGGCATTAAACTTTGTGTTAGGGAAGCCCTAGCATCTGCTTGCCTAATGCAGTTCCTCTAACAGTCAAGATTACAGGTCAAACCCTGGCTCTTTTATTTATTAAAAGCTATAAGATAAATTTAATGTCTCTGTACCTCAGTCATCTCATCTATAAAATATACCTCATAGGATAATTGATAATGAAAAGAATATATATATGTATGTGTGTGTGTGTGTGTGTGTGTGTGTGTATATATATATATATATATATATGCAATCTTTAAGATAATATATGGCCCTTTAGTAAGTTCTTAATTCTGATGTGACACAGGAAGTGAGATTAAAATTGTGGGGTGCTAGATGGGAACCTTCAGTGCAAATCTTGGAGTACATACTGCACTCACGTGGAGGCTCTCCGCATTGTGGCCAGTATGGTGTGGCCATTATGGATGGGAGACTCAGCTCTGCTCAGGGAGCCTTCCTCTTACCAGCTTTGTGGTTTCTCAAGTGTTTAGATGCAGACATCAACATTTGTGGCCTTAGTCTCAGGATTAGGGGCCGTACTTCCTCACCATGGTCCCCCATACTCAGAGAATAAGTGGGCAAAGAGGATTGCCGAGAACTGTAGAAACCTGGCTAGTACAGTGATTAAGAGCTCAGTCACTAAGGGAAAACAGGTGAGTGATTCAGACCTACACCAGCGGCTCTGGGGAAGGAAGACCCAACGACGATCTGTTGTAAAGATGGCAGCCTAGAAAACCTTCTGGGGTTGTTCTGTTTTGTCACATGGAGTTGCTATTAGTCTAAATCCACTTGATGGCACTTAACAATAGCAAAAAAACTCGAGTTACCCTCAGATCTGGAGCAGAGGTACACTGTTGGACTAGCGACCCATGAGAGTAGATGACAGATGGAATAGCATTTACAGTTTGCTTGGTCTTGTGCTGAGTGTGTTACATGCATTGAACTAGCTGTTGTTGCGTTAATTCCAACTCGTGACGACTCCCAGCATGTCCATACTACACTCCCTTGGGTTTTCAGTGGCTGATTTTTGGGGCATAGATCTCCAGGTCTTTCTTCCTTGTTGTTTCGGGGTGGACTTTAACCTTTAATCTTTCAATTAGCAGCCAAGCACATTTCTGTCTGGGATATAATGTGCATTGTCTTACTCAATTCTTCCCATCTCCATGGTTTTATTTACCCTTCTCACCAGTGAAGAAACTGCAGAGAGCTTATGACTGGTCTTAGCAGCAGTCTGTGCTTAGAGTGGACTGTGTTTTAGGAATGTGTGGGACTGTGAGTTAATACTGTACCCCCCACCCCCATTAGACTGGGACTGCTTTTTTAGAGGTGACTTTCTGTTCTTGGTCTAATCTCTGGCTCTGCACTGTTAAGTGACCCTCATCCCTCTGAGTGGTTCAGGTAAGCTGTTGACCCAGCATTTTTAAAACTAAACCTGGGTATCTTACTACTGAATCCAGCACCCAGCTTGAAGTGACTGCCCTGATAGCCTGTGCGTTCACCAAGTGCCATACACTCCTGTCCTGTGGATGGAGTTGTGAGTCACTAAGCAGGCATCGGTGGGCCTGTGTCTCTTTGCAACTCTGGACTGAACCGGCCCTTGGTACTCCCTGTGTTCCTAGGCTCATGTCTGTGTGGTTTTCAGTTTCTCATGTTGGGTATTCAGACCGTTGTACCTCTGTCCCTTCCCTTTAGCCCTGGCCCTGGTGTGTGCTGTTCCCACGGAGCATTAGGCTGGACATCCTCCTCACTTGTCATTGATACAGCCACACACACACCTCCCGTAGGGATGAGCACATTAATGCCGGTCATCCCTCTCTGTCTCTGCTTCCTGCCTTGCTTTTATGGAAGGAGAGAGTTCCATTTATTCCAGCAGACCTCATTTATTGAGCTTTGCTTTCGTTGTGTTTTTCAGGTAGTACATTTTTTCAAATTGAAGATTTATGATAATCCTCCATCAAGCTGATCCGTCAGGCCATTTTTCCAATAGCATGTACTCATATCTCTGTCACATTTGGGTAATTATCACAATATTTAAAACTTTTTCACACTACTGTTACACTCTTAAAAGATGACAGTATAATGTAAATCTAACTTTTATGTGCACGGAGAGACTAAAAATTCACATCACTTGCCTTATTGTAATATTTACTTTATTGTAGTGGTCTTGAACTGAACCTCAATATCTCTGAGGCATGCCTGTGTTACATATTTTATTGTGCAAACTATATTTCATGGTATTGGAGAAGAGTCTTGAACATACCGTGGACCACCAAGAAAACAAATAGGTCTGTCTTGGAGAGGGTGAAACCAGGTTTCTCCTTGGAGGTTAGGATTTTGAAGTTCTGTCTCACATATTTTGGGCCTGTGGGCAGGAGGGACTAGTCCTTGGAGAAGGACATCATACTTGGAAGGGTGGAGGGACAACGCAGGAGAGGAAGATCTCAGATGAGATGAATTGACACAGTAACTAGGGCAATGGGGGTAGGTGTGTAAGAGTGAGTGAGACTGGCTCAGGACAGGGCAGTCTTCAGAGCTGCTATACACAGGGTGACTAGGAGTTTGTAGGTGACTCAGCGGCACATGACAGCAACAACAATATATGGCATAAAACTTAATCATTTTACTGTACAATTCTTTGACCTTAATTAGATTCATCATTTTGTACAACCATTGATTTAAAAAAAAATTTCCATTACTCCAAACAGAAACTCAGTACTTGTTTAACAGCATCTCACCCCTTCCTCCCCTCCCAGCCTCTGTGAACCACTCCGTGCACTTTTCTATTCTAGAGATTTCATATAAGTGTGATGATGCAATAGTTGCCCTTTGTGTTTGACTTATTTTACTGAGCATGATGTTTATATGTCTATTTATAGCATGTATCAAGTTTTTTGTTATTTAAAAAAACTTAATATCAACAACTAATGGTCAAAAAGGAGCTCTGGTGGCTTTGTGGTAAGAGGTTACTCTGTCAACCCAAAGTGGTTCAAATCCACCTGCTGCTCTGAGGGACAAAAATGGGCAACCACTTCACGCTACCACCAGTGCAATTTACAGCCTTTAAAGCCCCACAGGAGAGTCAGCTGTGGTTTGATCCCGACTCTACAGCACATCACCACAGCAATAGTCAAGAAGTTCAGACAGTTCAGAAATTTCTTTTCACAATTCTCAGTAACCCAGTTCTATTTCTAAGAGTTAATGATTGCTTGTGTCTTGGGGAAGGAGCCCTGGCAGCAGGGTTAACCCTATGGGACAGAGCTCTACTCCGTCCTGTACCAAAACCCCAAACTGAACACCATAACACCATCAAATTGCTGTCGACCCAGTTCCTGCTCACATGATCTTCCAAGACTTGTAAAGTTTTACCAGAGGAGGCTGCTCGTCTTTCTCCCTCACAGCAGCTGGTGGGTTTGAACTGCTAACCTTTCTGTTAGAAGTCTGACAGGAGACAGTGTGCTACCAGGGATCCTAACCGTGTCCTCCAGGGTTGCTGTAAGTTGGAATAGACTTGACTGCAATGCAGGGGTTTTTTTTTGGTTTCTTTGTTTTTCTTAGCTGTGGTTTCAGAAATACCTTTACATACAATGTGTATGCCTTTTTTTAAATTTTTATGTTCAGTCTTTTTTTTCCCCTTGTTTGTGTACTGTCAAATCAGATCTGTCTGGCATAGGAGGAGATTGCCCCTCCTTCTCCAGCGGAGCATCTGGTAGATTCAAACCACACACCTTTAAGAGTGTGTATATCTTTTTGATGTGTAGCAAAAATGAGACATTGCAATGCATACGGTTTTATTACAACTTTTTTTGCTTTAACTTAACCTTGGGACATATTTTTGTTTTAATGCATATAAATCGACTTCATTCTTTTAAATGATATGTAGCTCTTCCCTTATTTGCCTCACCTATTCTCTTCTGATGAGCTTTAGAGTGCTGCTAAGGCCTTGAGATTTCAAACAGTGCCACCACGTCAAACAGTCACCCATCTTTGCCTGTGTGCTGTGTATCTGTAGCATGAACCCCTGAAGTGGGGTAGCTCTGTCCCAGGGCGTGAAGTATCAGCATTTTGTCTTTATGTTGCTTTTCTGGGGAGAGAGTTTATAGTTTTCATCAGGTGCTTAACAGATTTGTGACCAAAAAAAGGTTGTCAGTTGCCGCAGTGCAGTGGACCTGTAAAAGTCACACAGGAGAATGTGTGAAAATTGGCAAGCCTGGCTCAAATGAGGGGCCTTGCTAATGTGAGCCAGATAATATGGACCCAGACACTGTTTATGATAATGCCAAGATATCCAGCATAAACCAGGATTATTCCAGACAGTTGAACATACAATCCCTCTAAACACAAAGCCTTCCGAGGTTAGCCTGGTGCCACTTTCCTGACCTCTGTGACCACATTGCATCTCTCGTCAGCACCATTTAATATTGTCACCTGCTGCATTTTAGTGTCTATTTGTTTTGTTGCCCCAACTTGATGGTAAGATCTTGTTCTCTGTTTTCTAATTGGCTTAACCTTGTCCTGGAAGCTCTTTGGTCATTCAAGAAATTCTTGAGTTCCAAAGACAAGGTTTCGAGTCCTGGAAGTAGTTTAACTTTCCTGAATTTAATTTCCTTGTCTATAGAGAGCTCTAGTGGCCTAGTGGCAAGGAGCTGCGCTGCAATCACAAAGTTTTGTGGTTTGAGGCTACCAGCTGCTCCTCAGGAGAAGGATGATCAGTCTCCTCCTGTGCGATTAACTGCTTCTGAAAACCCACCAGAGGACCGGCTATGAGTTGCTTCTGACTCTGCAGCAGGCTGGAAATGAAAATACAAATGAAAATCTGCACCATAAACATTTATTTATAGTTTTACTAGTGTTGCTCTTATTGGTGTATTTGATCCTTTTCTTGCAGCTGTTGTGTCCGTTCATATTATTGAGTCTTATTTCTGTTGTCTCTCTGTTTTACCAAGTATGATATCCATTTTCAGGGGTTGGCCCCGTCTAGTAACTTGTCCAAAGTATATTAGACAATGACTCACTGCCTTCTGGTAACTCTAAGGAACATTCAGGCTGTGCTTTTTTCAAGACAGATTTGTTCATTCTGCTGGCAGCCCAGACATTCAGTCTTCTCCACCACCTGTGTGATTCAGAGGCATTAATTCTTCTTTGATCTTCTTCAAACGTTGCCCAGCTTTCACATGCATCCGAAGTGACTGAACATACTGTTACTCAGGTCAGGCATTGCTGTGAGCTGGAAGAGCCTTGGTAGCACCCTATAGCTGTTGTTGTTGTTGTTGTTATGTGCCATCGAGTCGTTTTCGACTCATAGCGACCCTATGCACAACAGCCCTAAACCCTGCTCTATCCTGCGCCAACCGCACCGCCTCTGACACACCCATCTCGATTACCCCAGTCACAGAATCAATCCATCTCATAGAGGGTCTTCCCCTCCTGCGCTGTCCCTCCACCCTCCCAAGCATGATGTCCCTCTCCAAGGACCCGTCCCTCCTGGCAACATGTCCAAAGTATGTCAGAGGAAGCCCCAGAATCCTTGCCTCCAAGGAGTAGCTTGGTTTAATCCTCTCCAAGATGAATCTGTTTGTTTTCCTGGCAGTCCATGGTACATTCAATACTCTTCTCCAGCACCACAGCTCAAAAGCATCCACTCTCCTTCTGTCCTCCCTAGTCATTGTCCAACTCTCTGATGCATAACAAGTGATTGCAAATACCATGGCCTGTATCAGGCGCACCTTGGTTTCCAGAGAGACACCGTTGTTCCTGAGTACTTTAGAGAGGTCCCTAACAGCAGACTTTCCCATCGCGATACGCTTTTTGATTTCCTGACTGCTGGTGCCAAGAGTGTTGACTGTGGAGCCGAGCATACTGAAGCTGTGAACAATCTCAATCTCTTCGCCATCCATCCTGACGCTGTCAATTGGTCCAGTGGTGAGAATCTTTGTCTTCTTCACATTGAGCCTCAGTCCATACTGAAGGCTGCAGTCCTTGACCCTTCGCAGCAAGTGCATGAGGTCCTCCTCAGTGTCAGCAAGCAAGGTTGTGTCATCTGCATAACGCAGATTGTTAATAGATCTTCCACCAATCCTGATGCCACAATTCTCCTCATAGAGCCCAGCTTCTCGGATAATCTGCTCTGCATACATGTTGAAAAGGTATGGAGACAGGAGCAGCATTCATATTTATTGGCATCTCTGGGTGCTCCAAATGGTTAATGGGTCATTGCTGGCTAAAAGATCAGAGGTTCAAATTTACCCACAGAAACCTCAGAAGAAAGGCCTACTTAGCGATTCTCTTGTGAAAAATTGGCCCTTGAAAATGGGAATAAAACCGGAGCACAAATCTTTTCAGACGTAGTTGGGTTCCCCATGAGTTAAAATCCACTTGATAGCAACTGGTTGCCCAAATGAATATTGCATGTGTGTATATGTTGTTTTTCTGTGCTGTCAACTTGGAACCATCTGACCCTCACGGGTTTTCAGAGACTGTAGATTTTATGAGAGAGATTACCCTTCTTTGTCTCTTGGAATACCTGGTGGTTTCAAACCTCCCTGCCGTTGAGTGGCAGTGCAACTCCTCGTTATCCACTAGGCCATCAGAGTGTGTCCTAACTTCAGGAGGCAGATCCTTCTCACTCTAAAGAAAAACAGGGTCAGAGTCCCACATGCTCAGTCTAACATCACCTACCAGGGGCATGTTGGAGGAGGAGACCACCAGAGAGGTGCTGCAATAGCACCTCTTCTCCTGGAATGTCGGGGAATTGTTCCCCAGAATTCCCTCCCTTTGCTCTCTCTCATCCCAGGGCTTCACTATTGACAGCTCTGGACCCTTGTCAGCCTGGCTTTTCCTACAGGAAATGGGTACAGCTGTGTATCTTCTCTCCCTGCCTCTCCCTTCACTAACCATGGTTCCTTTGTAGATCTTTCATGAGCCCTGGAGAACAGGAAGGTTTCCTGCCTAGAAGACTCTCAGATCAGAGCAGGACATTATATCAATTAATTTAATGGCAACTCTGTATCTAAACCTGAAAATTTATGTTTTCTTTCCCAAGGAGCCCTCCCTCATGGCACAATGAGAAATCACTTCCACTAGGATTCTTAAAACACTAAACATCCCTCACCCACCATTGATTGCTGTTGTACAGATTCCAGTTTATCATGACCCTAACGACAGAGCAGAACTGCCCCATGGGGTTTCTCTGGCTGTAAATCTTTAGGAAGGTGGACTTCCACATATCCTTCTCTTCCAGAGCAACTGGTAGGTGTGAACTTGTGAACGCTGACCTTTTGGTTAGCAGCTGAGCGTTTAGCCGCTGCTCCACCAGGGCGCCTTCCTATAAAGATTACAGCTTCCTGTAAAGATTCCCACCCACCACCACCCCAGAATTTCCAATCAGGATTATTTTAGAAAGGATATTTTTTTTTGCCTTTTCAAGTTTTTATTTTTATACATTTTTTTTGTATTAAAAAGAAAAGCATAATTACCACAAATTACAAAGGACTAAAGCAGGACTAGAATAATGAAGGAATCACTTCAGCCTGGAAAGCAGATACTCTCAATAATATTAATGTTATAATACGAGCTCATTCAAGTATTTTACATGTTTTTTTTTCCAGAAAGGATATTTTAAAATTTGGATAAAATTGTTTACTTGGGAGGATATTGTACATACATGGGAATTATGTTAAATAATAAAATTGTTCTAATTTGGGAGGAGGAGAAAAAAAAGATTACGACTTAGAAAACCCTGTGTGTCAACATAAGGGTTTGGTTTAGGTCTATTTTCCAGGCCTGGCTAACACATTTTCTTCAAAGAAATGAAATAAAAATTGAGAACAGGAACCTTTGCCGTTGTGTTCTCAGCTATATTCCCAGCACTTACTGAGTGCTTGGCACGTAGTAGGCTTTCAGTACTTTGATGAACATTGTTAAGGGGGGAAAGTACAGATATCATGCAGAAATAGCCTTGTATTCCTATAACTTTATTGATAACAAATTAGTAAAATATAGGTAACAATGAGAACTAGACAAGGAAACATAGGCAAGGCAGAGGAATAGATTAGAAATTGAGCTAATTATGCAGTACACATGACTACTTGCTTAACCTTGTTAAGGCCAACCAAAACGTTTCAAATAAACATTAAAACTGTAATATTTTATACCTTTCAGATTGTAAAAAAAAATTAGTCAACATTGTTGACAAGGAAGTACATTCTTATAATAACTTGTTTAGAGAGCCGTTTATAATTTTTAAAACCTTGAAGTCATATACTCTGGTTCAGAGGAGTTCTGTTTCTAGGCAGTCATCTGTCTTAGTTATATTTAATTCTCATTCCCTGTCTCTCTCGTTGTCACTGAGTAAGAACCACCATAGAAAGCTCTGATTTCTTAGTGGTAAGGAGTTGCGCTGCCAAAACAAAGGTAAGTGGTTCGTATCCACCCACTGCTCTGTGACAAAAAGATGGACATTCTTCTCCTATGTGATTTACTGCCTCTGAAATCCCACTGGGGTGGGAGGCGGCAGGTCAGCTGTGGGTCGGTTCTTACTCGATAGTTCATAGCTACCACCACTGGGTTTCTGAGGTTGCAAATTGCATTTGGAAGTCTGCAGTGAGGGACCTCTCCAGAGTACTGAAGAACAACGATGTCAGTCTGGAGATTAAGGTGTGCCAGATCCAGGCCTTAGTCTTTGCAGTTACTTGCAATGCATCAGAAAGTTGTACAGTGACTAGGGATGATAGAAAGAGAATTGATGCCTTTGAGCTGTGGTGCTGGAGAAGAGTATTGAATATACCATGGACTGTTAGGAGAACAAATAGGTTTGCCCTGGAGAGGGTGAAGCCAGGCTGCTCCTTTGAGGCAAGGATTCTGAGGCTTCATCTGACATACTTAGGGCATGTTACAAGGAGGTACCAGTCTTTGTAGGGAGATGTCATGCTTGGAAGGGTGGTAGGATAGCACAAGAGAGGAAGACCCTCAATGAAATGGATTGACTCAGTGTCTGGGATAATGAGGGTAGGTGTTTCAGAGACAATAAGGTTGGTGCAGGATAGAGCAGGTTTCAGGGCTGTTGTACATAGATAGGGTCGCTCTGAGTCACAAGTGACTCGATGACACATAACAAAACCAAAAATAAATCAAATGGGAGGAGATTGCCTGTTTTTTGCCCTCAGAGGCACTTGGGTGTTCACCTGCCAGATGGGCATATCCTTTGGGCTAGCAGCATAGCCCCCTGCTGACCAGGCCACCAGAACTCTGCTGTAACAGAAACGCCACAAATCAGTGGATTTAAAAACAGACATTTCCTTTCTCCCAGTTTGTGCAGGCAGACGTCGGATTTCAGTGTGCCGATTCTGGGGAGGGCTTGCTCTGTTGACTCTGGAGGAAGACTCTGGTCTCTTTGGAGTTTCTGCACCTGGGTGATTGTCACGTAGCTTGGTCTCTATCTTCCTCATCTCTGCTTGTTCACCTGCTGGTGTCTTCTCTTTCATATCTCAGAAGAAATTGACTTGCTTTCTCTTTTCTGCGGACAGCATTTTCTCAGAGTTCACCCCATCTTTCCAGGGGTCCTTTCCCCTCTTTTTTCTTTTTCACTTAACTCTTTTGTGTGGCCTACATTTCACTAGCTTTGCCTCTGCCATATTACCTTAATAAACCTTTTTTACTTGTTTTGCTAAAAAGAAAAATAAATTGACTTAAGTTGCACTCTTTACTAATGTTATGTGCTATTGTGTCCGAACTGACTCGTAGCTGAACCTCTAGTGAGTTTTCAGAGACCGTAAATAGCACAAGAGAATGCCTACATTTCTTCCAAGGAGCAGGTAGTGGATTCAAACCACGTGCCTTTGAGTTGGCAGCACAACTCCTTACCCACTAGGCCACCATAAGAAAGAAAGCCCAATCCCAAGTGGGCTCTGTAGCCATAGGTATAGGGATTAAGATTCTTCGCATTTATTTTTTAGAGCGAAATTTAAACCGTAACATCCTCCTACAGAAACAGTATTATTACCAGTGAGCACAGATTCTTTGGCCCACTGAATTAGTAAAACATTGGCAAGTGTCTGAATGTCCAGTGTTAGCTTATTGGACAGGTAGATTCTTGATCATTGGTGCCATGAAACAACACAGCAGTGGAAACAAATGAGCGAGAACCACACGAAAAGACATGGAAGCATCCCTGTGGTTAACTGTACGGCAGCAGAAAGCGAGTTGCAGAGAGGTAGGTATGATCCCTTCCCATAATCAAGGCTCAGTGCTTAGGCCATTTATTCTCTCCCTGATGAAAAGTGTCTTCGGTCCTTTTTCTGCCCTAGTGACCACGTTCTCAGAAACAGGCTCACAGTCATTGTGACTGTGGGGGTCAGCATGGGCAGGATACATTTGTATTTCATCCCCTTTACCTTTCTCCTTTAAGCCATTCGCTGTGCCTCCCCCTCATCCTCTCTTACACTCTGAGCATCGCAACCACTCAGCTCTCTGACCATGTTTTGTCCCTTGCACTGCTGTCTTGTTCAATTTGCTGCGCCTCCTTCCTTCGTAAGGAGCTCTGAGGACGTGGTGGTTAAGTGCTTGGTCAGCTCAGTGAACACACCAGTCACTCGTTGGAAAGTGACGTGGCAGTCTGCTTCTGTAAAGATTTACAGGCTTGGAAGCACCATGTGGCAGCTCTCCTCTGACACACATAGGTCACCGTGAGTCACCCTTGAATTGCCAGCAGCTGGTTCGGGTAATGCCTTTGTAAAATCTTACATAGGAGACCTTTCCCCCCAGGTTTCTTCTGCCTTCTACTGTGGGGTTTCTGTGAGTGTGAACAGACATGACTTGAAAGCAAGGGTTTTTTTGTTTTGTTTTTTTATTACTTTTAAGTGGAGCTCTGGTAGCCTAGTGGCAAGAAGATGCACTGCAGTCCCAAAGACATGCGGTTCAAGATCCCGAAGGCACGCAGTTCAAGGCCACTAGCTGCTTGGCAAAGAAGAATGGGCAGTCTCCTCTCATGCATTTAACTGGCATTGAAAACCCTGGAGGGTCTGAGCTATGAGTGAGTTCCTGCTCAACAGTACACAGCAGCAACAACATGACTTTTAAAATCCTTTCTCGGAGTACCTGGGTGATGCTGACTGTTAACAAGCTCTGCTGCTAATCAGACAGTGGTTTCGAGTCTGTCCAGAGGCACCTTGGAAAAAAGTCCTCACTATAGCCATTGAAGACCCTACGGAGGGAACATAATTCTACTCTCCCTGAGCTGAGTTAAGTTAGAAGCATCTCTGCCATCTTTTGTTCCCACCCATCTCTGTGCAGGAAGGGAGTAAAGCCTGAATAAAGTAAGCACTTCTTACTTAACCAGGAGTCAGACAATCTGAGTTCTGTATCTGCACTTGTCTCTTAATAGCTGTGTGATTTTCTGCAAGTTGCTTTACCTCTCTGTGCCTCATTTTTCTCATCGCTATAATGAGGACCCACCCTCATACCTATTTCATGGGTTTTTAAAATAAACATTAAGAGATTAATACAGCAGAAGTGCTTGGAACCATGTCTGACACATAGTTGGCGGTCAGTACGTGTTAGCTATTATTGTAATTGTATGTTTACTTCTCTGACTCCTCAGCTAAACCAGTATGCTTACAGGCAGTAATTGTGCACTTTTCTAAATTTTCCATCCCCAGTGCCTTCCAGAGTACTTGGCACATGGCAGGCTTGAAATAAATGCTTGTTGAATTAATAATGATAATTAATATAATTGCCTGCCACGATCCCTTATTGGGCTTTGACCCTTTGTGGGTTCTGCATCCTGTAGGGATCTAATATGGTAAAATCTGGCTGGGAAGAAACACCGAAAACCCGCTCTGTTGTGTCAGCACCTCCATCAGGAAAAGCACTGGCAGTGATAGTTTTCAGTTTTGACAAATTCAGAACCAACCCTTGCCTTCAGGGAACTTAGGATCCAGTGGGGAAGATGAGGTACAAGCACAATTTTAGCAACAGTTACTCATTCACTCCTTGCCCATTGAATCAGAATGGTTTCACAGCTCACCCTCCACTGGGTTTCTGTGTCTGTAAATTGCGCGGGAGGAGATTTCCCATGTTTCTTCCTCAGAACTGCTGGTGATTGGAACTGCCAGAGAGTTCACCTCACCATAACCCTAACAAGAGAAGATTTTTATAGTTACGTGTGAGAACAATAGAGACAGAACAGAGTCACAGTTACTAGCTTGTTAAGGTAGGGACTTAACCAGGGTTAGATTTGATTTCTTTATCTTGTGTACTTCTCTCAGTAGACGCATAACTTCTCCTTGTCTGTCTGACATAAACTACCATCAGAAATCATTTCCAAAACTTAACATGGGGGCTCAACATGCAGCCAAATAATAGGTTTATAAGGCGACCCTTATCACCAGGGAGGCAGTCGCCCCTTGTAGTAGCCCACCCTATAAAGACAAAAGGGTTGCATTTGCCCAGCAATAAACCCTAAAAATCAGGCAGGGGGTAGGGTAGAGGGATTAGTGGAAATAAGAACCACAGGTGGTAAGTGGGAAAAGTTCAGTTACATTGTGGATGTTATTATTAATGTTATAAAATAAGTGGACGCTGCTGGACGGCTGACAGCCACTTTGAAGTTCAGCCCTTTCGTCACCCGTACCCCGCAACAAGAACCGCAAACGCCACGTCAATTCCCCCTCGCACATGCGCAGTAAGATCATGTCCTCCCCGCTGTCCAAGGAGCTGCGGCAGAAGTACAACCTGTGCTCCATGCCCATCCGCTAGGACAACGAGCTCCAGGAGGTGCGAGGACACTACAAAGGGCAGCAAATTGGCAGGTAGTCCAGGTGTACAGAAAAAAAGTATGTCCTCTACTTAGAAAGAGCGCAGCGTGAGAAGGCTAATGGTACGACTCTGCAGTGTGGGCATTCACCCAAACAAGACGGTTATCACCAGGCTGAAACTAAATAAAGATCAGAAAAAAATTCTTGAACGTAAAGCCAAATCTAAGCAAGTTGGAAAAGAAAGACAAATACAAGGAAGAACTGAATGAGAAAAGAAAAGCATGAATGCAACCTCAGGAGCAACCACAGTTCATCTAGATTTCTGTCTGAGTATGCATTCTTGTGACGTTCCAAAATTTCCCTCTTGTTCAGAAGTGGATCTATAAATCTGCCTTTGCAATTTTGATTCATATTTTTAAGAATAAAAGTTGGAAACATTAAAAAAACAAAACCAACAAAAATATGTATAAATAATTGAAGGGAAAACCAATTTGCTTTGTAAACCTCCACTCAAATCACAATTAAAAAACCCCACATCCCTGGAAAGAATTATGCTAAGTGAACTAATTCAGCCCCATGAGGATAAATACTGTATAAGACCATTATTGTAGAACGTGTAAGAGGATCCAAGGGGGACAAGGGGATGAAAGGGGGAAGTATAGTTGTTGTTGTTGGTGGTGGTGGTGATTATAATCATAGGGTCACTCAATTTGATGGGTGGAGGGAGGGATAGGTAAAGGAAATGGGAAAGATATGGTGTGAAAAACAATGTATATGAACTTTGTAAGTAAACCGGCATAAAAGAAAAATTTTATTAAAAAAATAACCCTCAAATAATTTCTAGATCCATCACTTCATCAGTGGTTATAAAATGATGTTGTTGTTATGTGCCATCGAGTCGCTTGCCACTCATAGCGACCCTATGTACAAGAGCTCTATACGCTCTTCTATCCTCTGCCAACCTAGCCATCTCAAATGCACTTATTCCCACCTCTCTAGTCACAGAATTAATCCATCTCATCAAAGGTCTTCCTCTCCTTTGCCGCCCCTCCACTCTGCCAAACATGATGTCCCTCTCCAAGGACCAGTCCCTCCTTGCAATATGCCCAAAATATGTTAGACGAAGCTTCAGAATCCTTGACTCCATCCATGTTCTGGCTTCACCCTCTCCAGGACAAACCTGTTTGTTCTCCTAGCAGTCCATGGTATATTCAACACTCTTCTCCAGCACCACAGCTCAAAG
>NW_006399767.1:14218908-14253463 GCF_000299155.1 Elephantulus edwardii | reverse complement strand
GCATTAGCACAATCAAATGATGGTATTCTGCTAACTAGAAACTTCTATAAAGACAGACTCTCATTAACTTTGGGTATCCTGAAGTATAAGTGTTGAAGAAAGGAAAAGAAATGCTTGATTCGTTTTCCATTATATGTGAGTTTTAACAATAATGAGTTGGTTTTCTAGCATCCTTCAGAGATGCCCGATGAGGCTTTGAACTTGGTAACAGGAAGGTCGGCCTTTGAATCCACTATCCACTTGGTGGGAGAAAGATGATGCAGCCCATAAAGATGGACAGTCTTGGAGACCTTGTGGAGGGTCCCCAGGACTTAGAATGATAGGGATAGCAGTGGGTTAAAGCGTTATTCTAGACTTTAGACCTAGATCTTGTGTTTAAGGCAGTCTGAGTCTTCCCTTGACTATTGTTAACTGTCTTCAAGTGGATTCCACCACATGACAGTTTATATACAACATTCCCCCAATATGCAGACAGTAGAGTAGGCACATGGCAGATGAAGCGGTATACTTTGGAACTCCAAGTGGGCAGTATAAGAGGAATACGGAGGGGGGGAAAGCCAAGAAAGGAGAAAAGAAATGCTGACTCAAGCCACACTAGCTGAGAGATGATTGTGATGGAATATAGTTCCTAAGGTGAAAAACATCCTGAAAATAAGAATAATGGTAATAAATAATGGCTGCAATTGCTCACCTGGCTGAGACCCCAGCCTCACATCATTCTGGGTGTCAGGCACTTCTCTAAACACGCCACATGTTCTCTCATAGTTTTCAAGTGGGATCCAACTCAAAGGTGACCAGCCCTCTTTGACATTTCCTAGGCTTTCCAATGCAAAGGAGGAGATTGCCCACCTTTCTCCCATGGAACCACTGGTGGATTCGAACCACCGTAGATGGGAAGCTCAGCTCCCTACATGCTGTAGCCACCACATGTGTTAACATGAGGAACATAGGTCCCCAGGTGCCACAAATGGTTTGCACTTACCTGCTCACCCAGAGTTTAGCAGTTGAAAGACATGTGGCAGTGCTATGACGGAAAAGACTAGCAGTCAGCTCCTGTAAAGATTACAGCCTTAAAAAGTCTATAGGGCAGTTCTCTGTAATAGGTCCTCTTGAGTTGGGATCAACTCTGCAGTTGTGTTATTTGGGGTTTTTTTGGTGTTGTTTTTGTTTTAAATGAGGTATTGATTCTGACTCATGGTGACCCTGAAGGACGGAATACTCTTTTTTTGGAAGCTGACCGCTACAGCTTTCTCCTATGCAGAGGCTGGTGGTTTCAAACGGCTGACCTTTTGGTTTGGCAGCCAGGCCCTTTATCCACTCCACCACCAGGCCTCCTCTTTTATGTGGTAGACACTGACATTGGTCCTATTTTAGAGGTGCAGGAGTCCAGGTGGATTGACTCCACACTCAGTGCCATCCACCTTGTCTGTCTTAGGCCTTAAAGGTTTTTTTTTGTTTTTTTTTCTATATTTTATTAATTTTCATAAACATTTACAGAGATTTTGGGTTTCCATTCATTCCTTGTTGCACTATTCCCTCTACCCTCCTCCCAGTTTGTTCTTGTCCAAATGCCACAGTGCTTGTCAAAGCCAGTTCTGATTAATCTTCTTTGTCAGTGTGTCCTTTGCCATTCCCTTTCACTCCTCCCTGAGAGAGACTTCACCCTGATTAGGCCTTAAAGTTGTGTAGCTCCTCGCACATCCCTGAGGGCGCTTCATCCTAGCAAGGATAAACTTTATATGCAGAGTGATAAAAGAGCAGCTGTCATCAGCCCATTTTACAGATGGGGAACAGGTCTAAAGAACTGAGTGTGTGAGTTGCTCACAAGCCCTTTGCCACTTAGTGGCCCTAGCAGATCTTGAAACTGAGTGGCTAATACTTAGGTTTGCATACAAGTCAAACTCTTTGAACCTTCTGGACGATATTTCCCTTAAAGCACTGTGAACAAGGTGGTTTCTTTTCCCTTTACGAGGGTCCAAACTTCGGGGGTCTGGTAAACAAGGAGGTTTTACTAAGACCTTTCTGGGCACGGCTCTGCCTTCCTGGAGCTGCTCTCTGGCTGTTGCAGTGTGAATCTGGCCCTGCACGGAGGTCAGCTGTCCTTGCCCTTGCATGAGCGGCTGCAGACCAAGTTTAGAAGCAGTAAGGCGGCTGGGTCAGGGGTGCTGGAAAAGTTGGGTAGAAATGGTCTCTCTCTTTGCTGACTCCTGGCCTGATGGCTTAGACCTTTTTTAGATGTCAGGAAACATAACAATATGGTACATTTATCTTGGTGAATAATGGATGAGCCCCAGGAAGATACTGTACTTTTCTTGGTGAATTATTTACCAGGAGCCTCTAATTTGAGGACTTTCCATTTATAAGTGGCCGGAATCCAGTATACATCCAGAATATATAGAGCCCCTCCCATCTCTTCTCACTCCCCCTAACTTGCCTGTCTGCTGGCAAGCTGATCCCTATCCTTCGGGTCTCATGTGACTTTGGACAGCCTTGTGGGCTCATAGCTGGGGCTTCCTGGATCTGGAGCCCCCACAGCCTCTGGGAGGATGACAGGAGGAGTGAGAGGGCCCCCGGCTAGAGACACAGGGACAGGCCTGCCAGGTGGTTTACTTAGCCAGGGGGCAACAGCAAGGAAATGTGGAGGCCGAGGCTTGCTCTCCAGGCGTGAGGAGTGCTGTGTGCTCACTGATGCACCAGCACGAGAGTGTGTGTGCGTGCACGCGTGTGTGTGTGCACACAGTAAGCCCTTGTCTTTTTTGCTCCTGTCTCTTTATGACTTTGTGTTAGTTACTCCGTTGTTCCCTTTTAGTTAATCTATATCCTTGTGTCTAATTTCTTCTGTATTTTAAAGGGTGTGCCTTTCCTTTTTTTGTCTGTCTTCCTCTCTTTATCTCCCTTTTTCTTACACTGTCTCATGATCTCTATACAGAGTCACTGTCTCCTTCTCCTCCGGCCATCTTTCTCTCCTTATTCTTAAAATCTCTGTTACTCCCTTTCTGACAGTCAATCTTGCCCTATCCATGTCTTTGTTTCTATTTCCCCTCCTCTGTCTCTCTCTCTTTTTTGATCTCTCTGCCTCCTTCACTCTGTCTCCCTCCCTATCAATCTTCCTCTCTCTGTTGGTCTGTCACATGTCTGTCTCTCTTTTGTCTTTCTCTCTACCAGTCAGCTGGTCTCTCTCTGCCTCTGTCTGCGTGACTTTGGAGGTCTGTAAGAGGCACCTCCTGGAACAGAGGGACAAACAGTTCCAGACTTAAGTGAAGCCAGATCTTTGTGCCTTCCAGACCTTGACTTAAAGATTGACAAAGTAGGCATGAAATAACTCTAGGGCTTTGTCATTTTTTTGGCTATTCAGTTCAGTTATTGCATCAGCTACTCTTGGGTTTTGTTGGTTTTTTTTTTTGTTTTATTTTTTTAAGCTAGTTGTGCATGCTTTATGTTTTATATAACGTTTTCCCCTCAAAGCAAGTTATCCCAAGGCTATAAGCATCTGGGGATGAGTTAGTTGCAAGGTTTTGTTGTTTTTAAAAATAACTCACAGGAGTGTTTTTGTCCAATATTCATCAGTTTTGTTTTTGGTATTTCTTTTTTGAATCTTTTGCTATTGATTTGGAGATTGAAATATTTATTTTGTTATCTTGAGCCTGGATGCTTTTTCTGAAGAGATGATAAATATATATATAGATATAGATATGATGCATTTTGTGTTATTTTTCCTAAAAACAAAGAAGCAAATCATTAGTAATGCCGTTAAGAGCTGAATAAAGGAATAAAATTAGATTTTGTCTTAATAGAAAGTTTCTATTTTAAGCAGTAAAATGGTGTTTATAAGGAGTCCAGGAAGTAACTGGGAAAAAAATCTGAGGGTTTAAGTCTAATTGAACAGCTGGCCTGCCCTCTACTTCTCCTTCTGTCCACCGATCCCGGCCACTGATTCTCGCTCCACCCCAGAGTCACCTAACAGACTCCAGTTGTTGCTAATTGTCCTGAGTTGATTCTGACTCCTGACGACTCCAGTGTGTAGAGTAGAACTGCTAAATAACATCTTTTTAAAGACTGTGACCTTTCAAAAGCAGATTACCAGACCTATCTTCTTGGGCATCTCTGGGTATGATTGAACCTTCAAACTTGGAATATTTGAGCAACACTGGCTGCTGCTATTCAGCACTGCATTATGTATAAGAACTCTGGTGGCCTAGTGGAGAGAGTTGCGTTATTAAGCTAAAGCCCATCAGTTTGAATCCAAGGAGGGAAAGATTGTCAATCTCCTCTCATGAGATATGCAGCCTCTGAAAACCCATCGGAGGGTCAGTGGGTTAATTTCTTGATTCCAACGCAGGGGCATGTGAGGACAACAAGGTGGTGTGTATGAACGTGCAACTTACTCCCACTTCCTCTCCTGTATCATGTAGTAATGGTTCTCTCCCAGCCACACATGGTAGCTGGGAAGATCAATTTTGATGAGAGAGCTGTCTTCACAAGGAGATAGGAGGACCCTAAGCAAAATCCTGCCCCCCACCCACCATGCTTTCAGAGTCCCAGAGTGCACTTTCACCTACGGCTCTTCTTTTTTTTTTATTTTTATTATTTTTGTGTGTGTGTATACCATTAAATCAGATCTGTCTGGTACAGGAGGAAATTGTCCCTCCTTCTCCAGCAGAGCATCTGGTGGATTCAAACTGCTCACCTCTGGGATTGCAGTGAGGCTTCTTGCCACTAGGCCACCAGAATTTGCCACCTACGGCTCTTCTAAGCAACCTCCTTCCCCCTTCCTCCGTGCTAGATTGTCTTTTCATTTCAGATCAGGTAAAGTCTGACCTCATAGACCTAGATGGAGACCTGGAGGGGAGAGTAGTTTCCTGGATCAGCTGTTGGTCAAGCAGATAGAACCAGCCATGGAGATCCTAGGGGGTCTCGGTGCCTGCCCTCAGAAGACAGCCTGGCTGCACTGGGTGCTCTCAGGGAGGAGTTGCCTCAGGGTTGTCGGGCCTGGGTCCCGCCCCTTGCACATGTGTTAAGCATCTCCGCATGTGGCCGGGTGTGTGGCAAATGCAGCCCTCTGCCGCAGGCTCTGAGCAGTGGGTGCTTTTCACATTGCCACGGCATAGCTAAGTGATTTCCTCACATTCCCTGCTCTCATCTGCTCCAGGAAGTGGTTTGCAGAGCACTTCTAAATATAAAAGTATGAGATCAACTCTTTCTGTTAGTCCTTTGAAAACCAGCTGAGGTCCAGCTTTTCTGATGACTTTTGGAGCTGGAAGGGAAAGAGAGAGCAAAAAAAAAAAAAAAAAGAAGGGGGGAACAGGAGAAGCTGGGAAGAGAGAAACTGAGTCAGAGAGAGTGTGTGTCTTGGGGGAAGATAAGGTTCGTAAGAGACCCCTCTCCGTCCTGTCCTGATCAGGGGAGGAAATGGACAAGTCACATCATCTTGGGAAAGTTCAGGATGAGGACCATGCAGGGTACCCGAACACTCAGAGATGAGTATGGGTATTCAAAGACTGTTTCCCCCACTGTGGGCAGCGAGGTTCAACCTTGCACTTGACTAAAAAAAATAATAAATTTGCTCCCCAGTCTTGGAATAAAACCCCAACAATATACTCATCAATCAGGGAGAGTGGCAAGCTGCAGGAGTTGGCCACAGGGGAGTAGATCTTTAAAACACAGTGCTAAATGGGGGGGAAAGTAAGAAGCCGGGTGTGAGCTAAGAAAGCCCATTTACATAAGTGAAGAGCACCTGCACACAAAGCGGCAATCACATGCCATGGGAGCACGTACAAGCAAGAGGATTTATGTTAAGCACTGTAGAATGGTTATGGGGGGAATGCGGATGAAAGGGAATTAAATGAATGAAATGAAAAGCAGCCAGGCCTCGTGCAAAGAACACAAGGTCCAGAGCCAGATGGATCCAGGCGCAGTTCCTGACTGTGCCACACACTGGGAATATCCTCAACTCCACTCTCCTCCTTCGTAGAATGAGGCCATTTGGAGCCATGGCCTTCTGGATTAGCGAGAACGTATCCATGAGGCCCAAACAGAAGTGAACAGAGGAGCTCAGGCAGCGCAGTGCAGCCCAGGAGAAACCTGCAGTAGTGTAGCATTCTGCTCTGCACGGTTAGGGTGGCCACGGACCACATGTGCTTTCTGAGCATTTCAAGTGTAGCTGGTGTCAACGAGGAACTGACTTTTCAGCCTTACTTCACTTTACTAAACTTAAACATAAATGTTCCCATGTGGCAGCTGCCTTACTGAATAGTGTAGTCCTAAGGGATATTTTAGGGAGTTTTAGTGGCCTAGTGGGTAATGAGATGCATGGTCAACCCAAAAGCAGGTGATTTTAATCTACTAGCCATTCACTGGGAGAAAGATGGACAGTCTTCTCCCATGCAGTTTACTGCCTCTGAAAACCCATTGGAGTCTGCAGCTACTTTAACTTTGGAGACATGGGTTGCAAATAATGAAGACCTGTGGGGATAGGGTAAGAGAGAGAGAGTGCTTCCCACACTGAGCAGCAAGACCCTGGTGATGGAGGTGGAGAGATTGTGGTATTGCTGTGGAGAAACTGTGACAAGTGTAATCAGAGGAGCCCTGAGATAAAAATCACAGGTAAAAGTTTTGCTATTTTTTGCTGAATGATTGAAGGAGAAGCTGACTTATAACTTCTCTGAGGCGTACCTTGCTGGATGATTTGGATTTATGCTTTTGAACTGAACTGAGGCTTTCACTAATCGAGCAATTATGCCCTGGGGCTTCTGGACTGAAATCTGGAATTGCTTTGCTTGATAGTCTTTGCCTGTTTCCACTTACTTCTCTAAAAACTCCACTCTCAGGGAAAAAAACCAAACAAAACCCATTGAAGAGTCAACTGTGAGTTGGTTTTGACTTAATGATACCCAGCAGCAGCAAACAGCAGGGAATATTGTAACATCCTTGGAAACCAGGGAGTATTTTCTTCGTTGTATGGAGTTGAGGCCACCCCAGAACCCAAGGATTTATCAGAGTGAGAAGGTATTTTGATGTCCTAGTACTGCCACAACAGAAAAGCCACAAGAGGGTGTTGTGCTGTTAACCAGAAGGCTAGCAGTTCAAGTCTACCAGCTGCTCTGCTGATGGATGGTCTCCTGCAAAGATTTTCAGCCTTGAATATATGATGGAGAGTCCCTGTGTGTCACAATCTACAGCAGTGAATTTTGTTTGTAACTCAGAAGTGATTGTGTTTTGGGCACACACTTCCCTGATACTGTCTCTTTAGCAAACTTAAACCCTATTAGAGAGAGCTCTGGTGAGGTAGTCTGTGGGGGGTTGTGATGCTGACCCAAAGGCCACACCCCTCTGGTGGTTTGAATCTACCAGCCACTGTGTGGGAGAAAGATGGACATTCTTCTGTGAGATTTATAGCATCTGAAAACCCACTGGAGGGTCCACTATGAATTGATTCTGAATAGTGGCAATGAGTTTGAGTATTCCCAAATGGGATTTTACTCTCAGGTGTAGGGCTTAGGATTCCAACAAATGTTTGAGGCAGGACACAAATCAGTCTATAACAGATGGGCACAGGAAATTGAGCTGAATTGTTGTAGCTATCCAGCAAGGTGTGCTTCCATTGTCAGCCTTCCAGTGGAGGTGGAGATCGGGAATGTACTCAGGAAATGGGATCTCATAGAATTTACTGATTCTGGCTTGAAAATTAGTAATTTCAGGCTCAGTCTCCCTATTGCCAGCCTGTCATTTTTTAATTTTTTTCCCCCTCACTCTTGGTATCAGCAGCCGGAAAATTAAAAGATGAATTGCATTGGGAAAGTCTGCTGTCAGAGACCTCTCCAAGTTACTGAAGAGCAACAGTGTCAGTCTGGAGACTAAGGTGCCCCTGATACAGGCCATGGTCTTTGCAATTACTTGCTATGAATCAGAGAGCTGTACAGTGACAAGCAAGGGATGATAGAAGGAGAATTGATGCCTTTGAGTTTTGGTGCTGGAGAAGAATATTGAATATACTGTGGACTGCTGGGAGAACAAACAAGTTCGTCCTGGAGAGGGTGAAGCCAGGCTGTTCCTTGGAGGCAAGGATTCTGAAGCTCCATCTGACATACTTTGGACATGTTGCAAGACGGTATCAGTCATTCCTTGGAGAGGGACGTCATGCTTGGGAGGGTGGAGGGACAGCACAGAAGAGGAAGACCCTCGATGAGATGGATTGATTCAGTCACTGGGGTAATGGGGATAGGTATGTCGGAGACAATCAGATTGGTACAGGATAAGGCAGGGTTTAGGGCTGTTGTACACAGGGTCACTATGAGTCTCAGGTGACTTGACAGCATATAAAAACCACCACCACAACAAGATCTCCTCAGGAAAGACCACGGAAACCTTTGTCCCAGCACTGTTCTATATTACTTTGAGGGGGTCCTACATACCCCAGAGCCCGTGGGAGTTAGACACCTGTCCTGGATCTGTCCCTTCTAGTGTGTGGCTGGGGAGCTACACTATGTCCTGTCTGTCTGGAATATGTCTTCTCTAGATGATGAGGGGCTGAACCCTTTGTCCCCTCTGGGGTCCTGGGAGCACCGACCGAGCTCGTGGTTCACTTTTCAGTCTCAGCCCAGCAGCCTTGTTCTCCCCCCCGCCCCGTGCTGTATAATATTTCTGCAGGCCCATCCCCGGCGTCTTCAGGAGACAGCTGGCTGCCATCTCTCTCTCCTGATGGGGCTCAGAGCAGGTCTGTCCCCATGTGGAGAGTTCCTTGTGACAATTCTTCTCCAGGTGGTCCTCGCTCCCAAGGACTTTGGGACTCCCCAGGGATCACCTTAACTCAAGGGCATCTTAATCTGGCGTCCACAGTTCCCTAGACACTCGGAGGTCTTTGATCCGCTCTCCTAACCTGAAAAATAGGCAACCTTTTGTGTGAAGTTCATTTGTGTGTCACAGGCGCCTATGAGCTGGGGGGAAAGAAAACCATTGACATGTCAAGGCTGCCATTTCACAGGTGAAGAAACTTAGGTTATTCAAGAAAATTTGGTATTCAACAAAGGATAAAAGTAGATTGAGGACACGATTCCAGGTCACATGGGTGCTTGAGTGATGTCTCCTACAAATACTCATAGAATATTTACTAAGAGGCCCAGGCACCATAAAGCCCAAATCAAACCCATTGCTGTCTGACTCATTGTGAGGCTATAGGCCAAAGTAGAACTGCCCCATAGGGTTTTTGAGGCAGTAGGGCTTTCCAGGAACAGACTGCCTCATCCTTTTCTTTTGGATCTGCTAGGGTCTTCAAACCATTTGATTAACAGCCCGACTCTTAACCCAATGGGCTCACTGAGTACCATAAACACCATTGCTCCTGTGTCAGCCCTGACAGCAATCCGGTGGGATGGAGTAGGCTTTCTAAGGTTGCAGATCTTTTATGGGTACCAACTGCCTTATCTTTTTCTGACCACAGACCTTCTGGTTAGCAACTCTTAGCCTGCAGCACCCTCAGGGAAGGTACCACAGGGGAAGTTTGATACAGATGTCATATTCGGGGATCACATCTCTCCCTTTTGTCCACAGTCCACTTGGGGTTGAAACTATAGTCACTTCTTGCTGGGTGCTGTCGAGGTAATTCCAGGTCATGACAGCCCTAAATGAGAGAGTAGAACCGCTGTAAAGGGTTTCCAGAGTTGACAGTCTTTACAGGAATAAATCATCAGCTTCTTTCCTCTGTGGAACTCATGGTGGGTTTGAACCATTGTCTTTGTTTTTAGCATCTGAGCACATAATCACTATACTAACGGGGCTTGCTCTTAGTCACAGAAGCAGCAAGAATATCAGGATGACAAAGGCAGTGTGTGTGAAGTGTTGAGGGCATTGGAAGGCAGAGGCGATCTCCTGGCCTGGAGGCTGCCTGGAGGAGGTAGGATGTCAGCGGAGCCTCAGGAATGGGAACAGCTTGTCAGCAGTGATGCTGGGGCGGGGTGGGGGAGCCCTTCTTGTAGCCTCCAGCTGCCACAGACCCCGCACACCTGCCATCTGTAGATTCACCCTAATCCCTCCCGGGCTTGGCCTTCCATTTGCTGAGTAGACTCTGGGGGCTGTTGAGTTGGAGGCAGGAGAGGAGGGAGTCAGGCGAGTGAGACCCTTTGTTTCTGTAACTGCCTCTCTAGTCACATTTCACTTCTCTAATTTTACAGATCATGAAACTGGCTGGAAGTGAGTGGTGATTGGCTAGTGTCACCTCACTTGCTGGTGGCTACTAGGGTGCTTTGGTGGCCTGGGCTGTAGGGTCAGCTACGAGTTGGTTCTGGTTCAACAGGAAATAGAATTCATATCTTCCTATGCCCAGGCCATATGGATTTTTCAGAATCCTTGCCTCCAAGGAACAGCCTGGTCTCACCCTCTCTAGGACGAACCTGTTTGTTCTCTTGGCAGTCCATGGTCTATTCAGTAATCTTCTCCAGCACCACAGCTCAAAGGCATCAATTCTCAAAGTCATCAGTTCAAATCCATAGCCCCTCCTTGAAAGAAAGATGAGAAATCGACTTCTGTTAAGATTAACAGCCTTGGGAAGTCAGTAACAAGTCCCATGAGTCACAATCAGCTTGATGGCGATGGGGTTGGGTTTTTTCCTTGGTTTAAGGTTATGAAAAAGGACCTTTTTGGTGGCAGAGTGTTTATGCACTCAGCTCCTAACACGAAAGTCAGTGATTCAAACCCACCAGCCCCCTCAAAGGCAAAAAGACTGTCACAGTGTATCCATAAAAGTTTTACAGTTTTGGAAACCCTATGGGGCAGTTCTGTGTCCTGTTGGATCATAGTGAGTGACAGCTATGGGTTTAGTTTGGCTTTAAGGATGAGAGGAGGCCGTGGTGGTTCAGTGATAAAATTCTTGTCTATGTGAGAAACCTGGGTTAGATTTCCTTTCAACCATCAACTTTCATGTGCAGCCAGCTCCCTACCACCCATCTATCAGCGGAGGGCTGCATGTTGCTATGATGCTGAATAAATTTCAGCAGAGCCAGACTAGGAAGAAAGGCTTGGCAATCCATTTCTGAAAATCAAGTCAGTGGAAAGCAGTGTGGATCAGTATTCTGACTTGTGACTGATCCTGGGGTTGGCAGAGGGCCAGGCACTGTTTTGTTCTGTTGCATCTCAGGCTCACTTGGCAACACCTGTTACTAAGGGTGAGAGGTATGGGCAGGAGGTGACACGCGCAGCCCCAAAAGAAGACACGGAGGGTCCCAGGGCTGCTGGTGGGGGAGCCCTATGCCATTGTCTCCTGCAGGCATCTTGTCTCTCTGTGCTCAGGTTCCAGAGACCTATTTACTCTTGCCTTTAGAGGTGTGCCCTCTCCACACTCCTCCCTTGCCTAGGGCCTCCCGGGAGCGGGAAGAGCAGGTCTGCATTGTGGTTTTGTACAAGGTAACAAGAGTTGGCCTGATAGATTATTTCTGCCTAATCCCTGGTGATTTGATTCTGTTCCTCTAATCCGGATGTGGGAACCTTTCCAGATTACAGTTAAACCCCAGGACGGGGAAACTCACAGGGTCCTGGCTCAGCTCCCCTATCCCCTGCTCTGAGCAGGGACTGTCAAGGATTTGGGGGGAGCTGCAGGATTTCTACCAGTGAATTTGGGGGGAGGGGGAGAGAGAACACGTATGTATACGTACCATCAAATCCAACTGGTACAGGAGGAGATTGCCCCTCCTTCTCCAGCACAGCATTTGGTGGATTCGAACCGTACACCTCTGGGATTGCAGTGCAGCTTCCTGCCACTAGGCCACCAGAGCTCCCTACTTGGGGACCTTTTGTAGATGTTGGGAGAGAAGAACGCCAAACCAAACCCATTGCTCAAGAGTCCAATCAAAGTCATGGTAACCCTGTGCATTTCCGAGTGGGGCTGCACCCCATGACATTTCCAGTGGCTATAATCTTTGCAGAAGTAGATTGCATAGGCTCCTCTCCTGTGGCACTACTGGGTGGGTTTGAACCATCAGCCTTGTAGTTAGTAAAGACCTCAAAGCGTCTGTACCACCCAGGGATGTTAGGGAAGCCAGAGGCCAAAACCAGCCCCACTACCAACAAGTTGGTTTCGACTCACAGCAATGCTTCCTTGTAGGTCAGAGACGGTAAATCTTTACTAAAAGAAACTCCTCATCTTTCTCTGTGGAGTAACTGGTGGATTTGAACTGCTGACATTTCATTTAGTAGCCCAGCACATAACACACTATACTCCCAAGGCCCCTGTTGAGAAGACAGAAGGAGGAGGGTGTGTGTGTGTGTGCGTGTGTGCGTGTGTAATTCCTGGGGTCAGCAGTTGACCTCTGTGTTCTGGGATTGTGTTTTAGATTTGTCAATTAGGATCATTGATGGAAAAACCACATAGAATATACTTTTTGTGGTAGAGAGGGACAAACCCCTGCACTACAAACCCCACTGCAGCTTCTTTTGTTCTCGGTGAGATTTGGGAATAAGATGGGATTTACTCAGCATCCAAGTGATTTAATTCTGCAGCCATTGAGATTTGGTTCTCAAGACCAACAATAAAAATGCAAAACAAGACCACCACTAGTCTAAGGTCTCCAGAGTGTCCAACAACACTTGAAAGGTTGACTCCTTGAAGATCAGGGATCTGCCATCCAGTGCATTTTTCCCTTGGGCAGAGCTGCTTTGCTTTGTAAAGGACTGTGGTGTGGACAGCTGGGGCCTCCTGTGCCAGGACACTGTCATGCCAGACAGGACACAGGAAGTTGGCAGACCTCTCTCTTGAGGATGTGTGTGTGTGTGTGTACCCCCGATTGGAGCCACTTGGCCTGGTTTCCAGGAACCAGCTGAGCGTCAAGATGTCCCTGACAGGGATGTGGATGCTGGACCTGGAGGCTGTTAGAAGTGGTCCTGGTGTGAGAAGTAGGTCACACCTGTGTGGCCTGGTTGACCTTGTGCACGGGCGGTATCTCATGGCTGTTCACGGTCACACATAGCCACATAAAAAACCCAATGCCTTTTGCACTGTACTCCTGGAGAATTTTTAGGCCGGTGGTGGAGAAGTTCTTCTCAGCCAGGTCTTGGTGTTTCCGTCTGCTCCTGAGACAGCTGTCTGATGGATAGTTTTCTTTAGCAAGAGAGACAGAAGGTATTGCATTTTTACACAGATAGCACGGCCTAGATGGTTTGCCCAAACCACGCAGCTTTCTCACACATGAGTTGGTTTCCTGTGCGTGTTCTATACATGTGTTCTTGTTCAGTGGGCATATTGTGTGTGAAAAATAGAATAGGCCCATCACACGTGACAGGTTTGGGGACTCCACGGGCCCTGGGGGTGTTTTTCTAAGACCAGGAGAACTAACTCTTGAGGAGTGGGCCATTGAATGACCTAGGAAGGTCCTTGGATTGACTCGTCCAAATTACTGCTCTGAAAAGTAGAAGTTCTTGGAAAAACTTCCAGCTGCCGTCTGTGTTGCCTCACGCTCATGTTTCCACATACGTGCACACACACGCACACATATGGTTCTGCTGGGCTGGGAGCCCAGAGAGCAAAAGGGAGGGCGGGCACCAGACCAGACGTGAGCCTCGTGTGGGGGTGGAGAGCGGGGAGCTGGGCTGCTGCCCGTGCCTCCCTTTCTCGGGGCTGGGGCCAGAGCCACAGCAGAGTGAGTGTCTGCATATAGATGGCTGTTCAGGAGCCAAGGAAATGGCTTGGAAAATGTCCTTATTGGGTATTCCCAGCCCTAGCTTTGTTGGGGTCGGGGCTCGGTGTGGGCAGATGGTTCTGGCCCCCCTTGGCATTGCCAGTGGACTTCTTGAGGCAACTGTGCTTCCTCTGGGGCCATCTTAGATCTGTACCTCTGGCTGTGCCTGGGGGTTTGCTTGCTTGAGCCCACTTAGCGTTTACACCCCTGAGCAGAGAACGACCCTGTTGCATGGCAGGGGAAAGGCACAGAGAGACCAGGCTAGGGTGGCGTTGCTTGGACATGGCAGTGGTGGAGCTGTATGAGCTGCAAAGCTTTCTTTGTTTTTCCAGGAGGTTGTACTGAGTGGCTGCCCCCAGGGGTACTTTGACTGTGGATTTCCCTGAGAAAAGGGCCTTGCATGGTGAACACTGCTTTTTCTCTCCTGTTTACCTCAAGGTTGACAGTTTGAATCCACACAGTGGTGCTGTGGAACAAAGTCCTGGCTATCTGCTGCCCTAAAGATTGTAGCTGAGAAAACCCTCTGGATCGGTTCTGCCCTGGGATTCTTGGGGTTCCTGTGAATCTCTAGAGAGCAATGGGTTTGTTGGGTTGGTTTGTTTTTTTTTCATTGATATCCATGTAAGGAAGGAGTTATGTGTGCTAAGGAGAGACAGTGGAAGAGGCATTAGGTTTGGGGAGCCCAGGACAAGAGTGCCACCAGGGAAGACCCTACCCAGAGGGCATCCTCAAGTCGTGTGGTAGATGTTTCAGAAATAGCACCACATTCGTGCTATGCAGGGAGCTCTGGTGGCCTAATGAGTAAGGAGTTGTGCTACTAACCCAAAGGCACAAGGTTTGAATCCACCAACTACTCTGTGGACAGGAGACTCTGGGGAGTCTCTTCTTGTGCCATTTATTGCCTCTGAAAATCTGCTGGCGGCTCAGCTATGAGTGGTTCTAACTCAGCAGTGACTATGCCACCTTGAGGCAGGTCCTTGTCCCTAAAGCTTTGTTCTCTCTCCTTGCTGCTTGTCTTCTCTCTTGACATCAGTGGAAGTTTCTAAAGAATTCTTCACACTTCCCAGAGCTTCCTTTCCAGGAGTCTTATTGTGAATTGTCTGCTTCTCTTCCTCCAAGCAGAACAACAGGCCAACATCCTCCTGTGTGAGCCGTGTAGACGGCCACACGGGGCAGGCCCCTGGCTGTCCTCTGAATGCCAGCCGCAGTTCTGGACCAGCCTCCCCAGCAAGGAACCTCCTGGCTGAGGTGGGCCTGCTGTCTGGTGGGGGCTTGGAGAAGGCTTGGTAGCTGCTCCCCCGGCCTTTTGTAGCATCTAAGATCTGGCTCCAGCCAAGCACTAACCAGGACCTGCTGTGAACTGTGAACAGGACAGAGGGCCCCGAGGGGCTGCTTTGATGTTTCCCAGGCCCTGTCATGGGGCACAGGGGGCTCTGAGTGGCAGTCTGGGAATGCAGTATTGCTACCACAGCTAAAAGCAGCTCCAGCCCAAGGAGGGGGTACTGGGGGCTGCATTTGAGGTGGCTGGCACTGAGCTGGGGTCCCTCTGGGGCACGCTGTCTCCTCATACCTCCTAGCTCAGGTTTCTGTGCCAGATGATCTGCAGATCCTTCACGCCATGGGCCCCATTTCCTCCATCTCCCTCACCACCTGATTACGCCCCTCAGACCTCTTCTTGGCTGTGGTGGCCTGGCCCCCATCCAGGTCCATGCGAGGTCCTGGGACGTGGCACCCAGCTGTTGTGGAGTCCATTCTGATTCATGGCGGGTGACCCAGTGTGGGTGCATGTAGACTTGTGCTCCACAGGGTTTGCACTGACTGATTTTCCAGAAATGGGTCACCAGCCTTCTCTTTGGAGGCATGTCTCAGTGGACCTAAAGCCTCAAACCTGAGCAGTCATTAACGGGACTCCAGGCCTTGGCAGAGAGAGTGCTTCTGAGCCTCCTGGGCCTACCCTGACAGGCCTCTCTAGGGTTCTTAGAATGAGAGTCCTTGGGCAGGAAGGTTGGTTATAACAGAAACAGTAGTTACCATTTATTGAAGGTTGACTCTCCAAATCACCTCACACATGCTAACATGAGAGGCAGAGGAGGCAGAAGTGCAGAGACTGCGTGACCTGCCCAAGGCCAGACATACAAGTACGATGGTGGGATTATTCCACACCGTCAGCCATTCCTCTGTGTAGGCGAGGCTCTGGCTCGCTACCTTGTCTGGAACTGAGGTTCGCCTACACTTCAAGAAAGGTGATTTTTCCCTTGGTGCTTAAAGCACATTCTGAAATCTTGGATCGAGGGTCCAAGATTGTGGGGTGTTAACGTTTGCAAAAGCCTCAGCCTGCCTCTGCCCATCTGTGCAGACAGGGCGAGAGGGCTGGGCCAGGTTCCCATCTCTCCATGTTCCTGTTCTTTCCCCACACTTCCTTTGAGGTAACTTCAGTTCAGCCAGGGCCTTTGTGAGCTTGGCTTTGTCTGTAAGAGGTGTGTCTGCTCGCTACTTGGCCAACAGGGCTGAGGTTTGAGCCTTTGCTGGATCAGATGTGTTCAGTGCTGGTTTTGAGTTCTTGGGAGGCACTGGGGGCACAGTGGTTAAGCACTTTCTGCTGATCAGAAGGTTGACGGTTTGAATTTAGCAGCTGCTCCATGGGAGAAGGACATGGTGGTCTGTTTCCCTAAGGTTACAGCCTTGGAAAAGCTATGGGACAGCTCTCCTCGGACCTGTCAGGGTTCCTGTCAGTCAGAATGGACTCAACAGCAGTGGGATCTTTGGTCTGGGAGGACTGGGAAGGGTGAAAGGTGGAAGTTGGCTTCCTTGAGCCATGGTCCTGGCTGTACCACACATGAAATTATTTGGGCCAAGTTTCTTCTCTCATGAGACTTCATATTGCAAAGGGGTTGGGCCAGGCTGCCCACTGGGGGCAGGGCTGTACTCCTAGGGGTGTGTGGACATGGGAGGGAGTGTGTTTGGGTTCTCATGGTGACTTGGCACTCGCCTGTTGCAGTGTGGGACGGGGTGGTGGAGTAGATTTGTTAGCTTGCACTGAAGGGGGATCGGCCAGCATATGGAGACCCCCCCTCCCACCTGGGGAGTGAGTAGTGTTCTGTGGGAATTCTGGTGGAGCTGTCAGCACTTTTAGCTCTGAGGCTACATCTTGTGTGGGGAGCTAGAAGCAGGTACTTCTGAGCAAGTGTCTTTTGTGTTGGAGCAGCCCCAGAGGCGTTCTCCCCTGCACCCACCCACAGGGGGGTGCATGGACTCATTTTATCTCCTTGGTGGATTCTCCTGCTCTTAAGAACAAAACTCACCCCAGGGACTAGGAAGGGCACTCCGTGGACAGCGGGTCCCAGGCGTTTTGGAAGACATGGGCAGGAACCTGTCAGTCAGCCTCTTTCTTTGTGTCCTGTCCCCTGAAAGCAGGCTGTTTTGTGGAGCAGCCCCAGGTAGCCTGTTTCTTCTTCCATGGGTGGGTGGCACAGGCATCGTGGACAGGCCACCCCGCTCTCCTGCCCTTCCCCTTGCCGTCACCCAGCTCTTATGGGCAGCTGGTGCTCCAGGCCCAGGGGCTGCGGGCCTCATCAGGGCACCCACACGGGGCAGGAACAAAGCCCAGTGTGTTAACTCCTGCTGTAGTCACCCTGCCACCTGCCTGGCCCGCCCTCCACCTCCCTAGACCATCTGCTACTCAACACCGGCTTCTCCCTAGTTCTTTTGTTCCTATTGGCTCCAGTTCCACCTGTGGTTGTACGCCCTTCTCGGCCTCTGATTCCCCCTAGTATCCTCCAGCCCCAGCCATCTCCCAGTACTGAGCTGAACTGGGTCCAAGTTGAAGTGTAGCAGTGCAGAGAGAAGTGGCATCAGGTGAAAGGAAGTGTTTGGTTTACCTCTAAGTAAAGAGAAGCTGGCCTTGGCTTTTCTTAAGATAGGGTCTTAGAGATGAGACAAGGGTGTGGGAGTGGTTTCAGCAGGGAACCCACTTCAGACAAGGGTGTGAGTGTGGCCTCGGCAGAGGTGACTCCACTTTGAGAGGATCTTGGCTTCTTAGTGATGAAGTAGGTTCTCTGAGAGAAGCCCCTTGGGGGACTTCCTGTGGGTGGGATTCAAATAACCTCCAAGGCCTGGAGCCTCAGTGGGTGTGGGTACAATTAACCTTTTAGAGGGGCTCTTTGGATAATGTTTCACTATTGCTCAACATCCTGGTGGGGTGTGTTGCCTGCTAATGCCCACGCCCCTCGGCTTGGCTTCCAGAACTCCTTCAATCAAGGCCCATAGACTCAAGGCTTTTCCTCTTTGAAGCCTCCCTATGTGACCAGCCTTCAGCCTCTCTCCCAAGGTCCCTTCTGCACCACTCAGCGGGCATTCACACACTGGGATGGCGCGGTCAGTTACATGTTCAGGCACTAACTGAAAAGTTGGCTGTTTGGATGTATCCAGAGGTGCCTTGAAGATGTGCTTCAGAAGGTCGTGGCCCAGCCTTGACAACTTTGCAAGTGCCATTCTGCTCTGAAACATTTTGATCTTTCCACCAGCACTTATTTGACACCTCCTGTGTATGCAGCCCGTGTGCACAGGACAGTGAGTGGCCTCTGTGAGGAAAAGCTTTTCCTGACCCCTCCTCTTCTCCATCTGCAGGTGCTCAGGCGGCCATCGTCTTCATCAAGGAGCCGTCCTCGCAGGATGCACTGCAGGGGCGCCGGGCGCTGCTCCGCTGTGAGGTCGAGGCCCCGGGCCCGGTGCACGTGTACTGGCTGCTCGACGGGATGCCCGTCCAGGACACGGAACGGCGCTTCGCCTTGGGCAGCAGTCTGAGCTTCGCGGCTGTAGACCGGCTGCAGGACTCTGGGGCCTTCCAGTGCGTGGCTCGGGACGACACCACAGGCGAGGAAGTGCGCAGTTCCAACGCCTCCTTCAACATCAAATGTGAGACTCCAGGGCCTGGGCCTGGCTCCTTAGCCTCCCCCGGGGCCTCTCCTTTCCTCTGGCTTCTCCTCTGTTTCCAACTGAATGGGGCAAGTGAAAGACAGAGAAGAGGCAGCGTGGATAAGAGGAAGTTCAAAGTCTTGTTTTTCCCTATCAAGTCCTGGGCCCATTTATCTGCTTCATATGGGAAAGGCAATGAGGCAACTAGGCAGAGTACCAGCCTTGACCTACCAGGGACCAGGTGGGCACTTACTATCTGTACCTGTCCCCACCCCACCCCTGAGCTCCAGTCTCAGCTTCCCCATACTATTTTTCTGGGCTCCGGCACCTCAAAGATCCACTTCTTCCTGCTGTCCCCGACTCTGCTCCTTGCTCTCTCTGTCCCTCACTCTTGCACCTGTGGCCTCTGCTCCAGGGATTGAGGCGGGTCCCGTGGTCCTGAAGCATCCTTCCTCAGAAGCCGAGATCCAGCCACAGGTCCAGGTCACATTGAGATGTCACATCGACGGTCACCCTCGGTAAGGTGCCAAGGCCCACCTGGAGAAGGCAAACTATGAGGATGTGGACACGGAAAAGGGATTTCTAGATCAGTCCCGGACTCTGGTCAGATGGACCTGGTTTCATTCCATTACCACCTGCCCTGCCCCCGACACAGTGTTCTGCACTCCACATCCACTCTGGAGGAATTCAGGGGACACAGCACTGCTGTGGGGGGATTTCTGCATTCTGGGAGTCAGGAGATCTAAAATCTCATCCCTGATTTCCTCCTAAATTGTCATGTACTTTCGTCAGGCCTCAGTTTCCCCATTAGTTCACTGACAGCTCCAGACTTGGCCTTCAGATTCTATATTGGCTCCCCTGACTGCCCAAGCTGGCTGCTGATTTTGCCTGATCCTGATTCCCTGTGCACCACAGGCCCACCTACCAATGGTTCCGAGATGGGAGCCCCCTCTCCGATGGTCAGAGCAACCACACGGTCAGCAGCAAGGAGCGGAACCTGACCCTCCGGCCAGCTGGCCCTGAGCACAGTGGCCTCTATTCCTGCTGTGCCCACAATGCATTTGGCCAGGCGTGCAGCAGTCAGAACTTCACTTTGAGCATTGCTGGTGAGCCTGGGGACTGGGGAAGGGGGTGAAGGGGACGGAGGGGCCTCCTTACCTTACAGCTCATGCCCATTTGCTCTCTCCACTCCCCCACCCCCAGATGAGAGCTTTGCCAGGGCCGTGCTTGTGCCCCGGGACGTGGTAGTGGCAAAGAACGAAGAGGCTATGTTCCACTGTCAGTTCTCAGCGCAGCCACCCCCAAGCCTGCAGTGGCTCTTTGAGGATGACACTCCCATCACCAACCGCAGTAGGTAAGGCATTTAGCAGGGAGACTTCAAGTACAGGGCTACATACAGGCTGTGCACTAAACATCTGAGCCAGCTAAGCTCTAAGGGATAGAATTCTTGTCAGATGTCATCGTTGTGCATGTATTACTTGAAATCTCCAGCAGGTGGCAGTAGAATGTCTTGCTGTTTTAGAACTGTCTCTCACATCAGTTCTCCAACAAAGAGGAAAAGCATCTTTCTTTCCCCATTGCATGGGAAGGCCCTACATGAGCCACCAATGGCTCTACTTCTCTGACTCCTCCCGTACTACCCACCCAGGCCTTCTGATTTGTGGAGGAGGAGAACTAGGAATGGAATTGGCACAGAAGACCTGGGTGGCTCTGGTCTAGGTAGCAAGGTCCGAGATAACAAGGATGCCTTGTGTTCACGCACATGTATGTCAGACACACACTTGCAGAAGATGCTGGGAGATGTCAGCCCTTTTCTACTTCCTGAGGATTTCTGGCTTCACCTAGGTGTTGATCCCAGGACTAGTCTAGGGGCTTCTGCCTGGCTTCCTTCAGTCCTCAGGACGGCATGGCTGAGACCTTCTGATGACTGCCTGCGTGTTCTCCAGCAGGCTTGTGTAAAGCTTGGCCTTTGTCTTATGCCTGTGGGAACCAGGTCTCCCTTCAGTTACATACTGTTGATCACTTGTCTCACCTCCACTGCTGCTCATCTCGCTTCTCCAGAGACTGAGTCTCTTGTAATTGGGACGCACAGCTATGCACACATGTGAACAATGCACACACAGAGACGCCTCAGTGCAAATGGTCAGCACCGTCCCTGGCCAGTTTCCTTCTGCATCTTTAACTCTCAACAGGTAGGGTTTCATCATGTTCCCTCCGGAAGGAAGCTCCTTTTTCCAAAGCGCATTCTCTCTGTTCTGCAGACCCCAGCACCTCCGCAGAGCCACCGTGTTTGCCAATGGCTCTCTGCTGCTGACCCAGGTCCGGCCACGCAATGCAGGAGTGTACCGCTGTGTGGGCCAGGGCCAGAGGGGCCCACCTGTCATCCTGGAGGCCACGCTGCACCTGGCAGGTGAGTCCCTGGGCCTGGAGTGCTGAGGTGGGGACTGCCTTCAGATTACGGGCAAGTCGAGATTGAGGGTTCTGTCAGGAAGATGGTCTGAGGGTAGAAGGAGGAGGCGAATGCAGGAGGTACAAAGAGGGAATGCAGAGGCCTAAGAGGTCTGTGGCTGGAAAGGACCTGTGCTAATTCTTGAGAGTGTCGTCTTCACTGGGACCCACAGTAATCAGGTTGTTTACCTCCTGCTCACATCCCCACAGAAATTGAGGACATGCCACCATTTGAGCCTCGGGTGTTCACTGCTGGCAGTGAGGAGCGCGTGGCCTGCCCGTCCCCCCAGGGCCTGCCGGAGCCCAGGGTGTGGTGGGAGCATGAAGGAGTGCGGTTGCCCAGCCACGGCAGGGTCTACCAGAAGGGCCATGAGCTGGTGTTCATCAGTGCTACAGAGAGCGATGCTGGGGTCTACACCTGCCATGCAGCCAACCTGGCTGGTCAGCGGCAGCAGGAGGTCAACATCACCGTGGCCAGTGAGCGCCTTTACCCTGGATGTCAAATGGGGGGGGGGGGCACAGTGTCAGGAAGTCTCAGGCTGTGAGTGCGACAGGTAGAGGGTTTCCTCTAAGGACCACCCTGGAGCATTATGGTATAATAAAAAGAGCAAGAGTTTTAGAGTCACAAAGGCCAAAGTTTTGAATCTCATGTCCATTGTTTATGAGCAAATCACCCATTATTCCCACAAGCCTTTGTTTTCTCAGCTGTAAAATGAGTATAGGAAGACATACTTTGAGGATAGTCAACTAAGTTAACATCCAAAGATCTAGCTGCTGCAGTTACTGTATGCAACAGGCAAAGTTTCCTGAACTCTGGGCCCGATGCGAATTAGAGTACTAGAGTTTGTGGGGTTGGAGTCTTTGATCTTACAGACCTGTTCTTCAGCTTTCACTGACCCCCTCCCCACTCCTCACTCTAGCTGTTCCCGTGTGGCTGAAGAAGCCCCAAGACAGCCAGATGGAGGAGGGCAAGCCTGGGTATTTGCACTGCTTGACTCAAGCCACACCAAAGCCTGTGGTCGTCTGGTACAGGAACCAGATGCTCATCTCGGAGGTGAGAATGAGGACTGTGCCTGGAGGTGGGGGTGTGTATGTGTATGCTTCTTGCAGGGGCTTGGTGCTGTGGGTTCAGGGGGAGATCTCTTGGGGTCATATCACATCTCCTGCAGGACTCGAGGTTCGAGGTCTCCGAGAATGGAACCTTGCGCATCAACAATGTGGAGGTGTATGATGGGACCTGGTACCGATGCGTGAGCAGCACCCCAGCTGGTAGCATCGAGGCCCAGGCCCGCGTCCAAGTATTGGGTGAGCCAGGTTGGGCGGGGGAAGACACTGCCCGGGGAGAATCGAGAGGAAGAGCCAGCAGAGCCCCAGTCAGTGGGCCTGTCCTCAGTTCACCTTACTAACTCATTTCTCTCATCCCTCTCCGAAACAGAAAAGCTCAAGTTCACACCACCGCCCCAGCCCCAGCAGTGCATGGAGTTTGACAAGGAAGCCACAGTGTCGTGCTCAGCCACTGGCCGAGAGAAGCCCACGATTAAGTGGATACGAACAGGTGGGTGCCAGGTGGGCACAGGAGGCAGTAAAGGTGGTCCACTGGGAGATGTGTGTCTCTCTGAGGACTGTGAGCGAGTGCCCAGGGACAGAAGCAAATGGTGGGCTGATTTGAGTAGTCCAGTTAGGAAGAAAAGAGCCAGACACGGAAGGGGTCAGATTACAACACTGGACTGAATAGAAGATGACTCAATCTAGGCTGTGCCGTAAATCCCTCCCTCTCCTTTTCAACATAAAAGTAACAAATGAAAAGCTAAACCCTTCCTCACTGAGTCAACTCTGACTCATAACACCTTGACAGTGTCTGGTAACTGTGCTCGGCAAGTTTTCAAAGGCAGATTTTTTTATTTTTTAGGTCGATCAGTAAGCCTTCCCAGGCACTCTGGGTGAACTCAGACCTCCAGCCTTTTGATCAGGTGGTGAATGCTGAGCCCATTTGCACTACTTAAGGACTTCACAGATAACATGAACCCCTTTAAAAAAATGCTTCAGCAAAAACAGTAACAGCTCCTGGTGGCATAATGGTTAGGCACTCGGCTGGTATCTACAAGGCTGATGGTTTGAACCTGCCAGTTGCTCCCAACTGGAGAAAAGACCTGGGAATTCGCTCCAGGAAACCCTGAGGGGCAGCTCTGCTCTGCCCTGTAGTGTCTCTTTGCATCAGCACTGACTTGATAGCCAACAAATTCACGCTCTTGATTTACTTTTTCTAAAGAAAGACACACTAGTCACTGAAATGTATTTGCAGAAATGGTTGAATTGGTGTGTGTTTTTGCTGTGTGGTCTATGTTCTGTTCTTAGCAAAAATAACAAAATGAAGTTAAATTTTTAAAAGACTTACTATCTTTCTATTTCTGTCTGTCTGTCTGCCCATCTATCTGTCTTGTCTGTCTACCCTTCCGTCCGTCCATCCATCCATGATCAACGTGAAAGTTTAGATAGGAAATTTAGGGGACAGTAAGTTTATGTTAATGGAAGACAAATGCTTTGGGGAAAAAAAGGGTGAGAATGCTTTTATAACTTGAAGAATCTAATTAGTGTAACTGAATTGTACATGCAGATATAGTTGGATTACTGTTCTGATGTGTATGTTTTTAACTAAATGAATTATGTATATGCTTTATTTCTATATAAATTAATTATATATGTGTGTGTGTGTGTGTGTATATATATGAATGACATACTTCAGGGGTGTGTCTTCTTTTTCCATGCTTACCTTTTTGGTTTTCCGTTGCAATGTCTTGCCTATGTTATTTCAACTTATTAAAAGTAAGGAAGACCTACTTAATATAGAAAAAGTAGAAAATGCAGATAGACTATAAGGAGTTCTGGTGGCCTCGTGGTAAAAAGCTGTGCGGCGGTCCTGAAGGCACGCAGTTCGAATCCACCAGCTACTCGGGGGTGGGGTGGGGGGTGGGCGATGGACAGTTTCCTCCCATGCAATTTACTGCCCCTGAAAACCTGCTGGAGGATCAGCTATGGTTCGATTCTGACTTGACGGCAAACAGCAGCCACCACAGCAATAGGTAATTTTAAGGAGCCTGGGTCATATAGTGGGTTACATGTTGAGCCACTAGCCAAAGTTTAATGGCTGGAACCTACTAGTTGATCTGCAGGACAGAGATGAGACAGTCTCCATCTCCAGTACTACCTCAGAAACCTGATGAAAAGTTGCCATGAATCTACTCAAAGGCAATGGGTTGGTAGGGCCTTGGTCCTAGGTAATTTTATATCCTTTTCCACTTAAACATTACCAAGCATTTCCCCGTATTTTTATACTTCCTCTGCATAAACATTGGTTTTGACGATTACAATAATACTCAGTGATTGACTTAACATCCCCTAAATGTTGGAGATTGGGGTTGTTAACCAAACCCACCCTCCTTTTTTATTGCTATAATAAACATCTTTAAGTCAAAGCTTTTTCTGGATTTAGATTTATTTCCATTGGGAGGGATTCCCAGAAATGGAATAATTATGTTTAAAAGGGGATACACATTTTATAACCCTTGAAGGAGATTGCCAAGTTGTAATGTACAGGATCAGGCCAGTTTTTATGAGTGAAAGAGTAGGGCTGGAGATTTCTAGGGGGACACAGCCAGGCTGTGCTTAGTCATTTTGGGGAGCTCGGTGGGGAAGTAGGAAAACAGATCTCAAAAAGAATCTGAAACTGGAGTGGTAGTGAAGAGCTAGAAAGTTCTAAGAGCAAGGAAGAGGTAAGGATGAGAATAAGGCAAATTTTGGACCTCCTCCAAAGGCCAGCGTGGCAGAGTGGAATGTCACATAGGGTAGTAGAAGGAGGTGGGGCTGAAGAATTGGAAAAGGAAAAAATAATTGGAGGCTTCTCATGCCTAGGGATCCCTGAGTGGTGGTATTGGTGGCTTAAGTCCACTCAGAGATGCCTCAGAAGGAAAGTATGATGGTCTGCTCCCCAGATACCAGTCTTTGAAAACCCTGTGGAGCACAGTTCTCTGACACACACCTGGAGTCACCATGGGTCGGAGTCAACTCTGTGGCAAGTGGTTTTTGCCATGTCTGACTCAAAAGTCTCTAGGCATTGTGTGTGAGCAGATGGCTGTGATGTGTTTTGAATAGAGGTAAATGATTAATAAAGAGGTTACCAGTCACCCATGTAACTAGTCTGCCCCCACATTTCCCTGTCTTGCCTCTGCAGATGGGAGAAGCCTCCCAGAGTGGGTGACGGACAACGCTGGGACCCTGCACTTCTCTAAGGTGACCCGCAGTGATGCTGGTAACTACACGTGCATAGCCTCCAATGAGCCCCAGGGCCAGATCCAGGCCCAAGTCCAGCTCACAGTGGCAGGTGAGAGAGTGGTAGCCCAGGGATGGGGCTGTCAGATTCTGGGGCAGCAGCCCACCTGCACCAGCACAGCTCATTCACTGCTCATTCACTGCTCTCCACCCCTCACTGGGCTCTTCCCTGTTCAGTGTTCATCACATTCAAGGTGGAGCCGGAGCGCACGACCGTGTACCAGGGCCACACAGCCCTGCTGCGCTGTGAGGCCCAGGGCGACCCTAAGCCCCTCATCCAGTGGAAGGGCAAAGACCGCATCCTGGACCCCACCAAGCTGGGACCCAGGTAGGTAGGGCTCTTCAGCCCCCACAGCCCCAGTTCGTGGGTGTTGGTCAAGTGAGCAGCTGTGGCCTCTCTCCTGGCAGGATGCACATCTTCCAGAATGGCTCCCTGGTGATCCATGACGTGGCCCCTGAGGACTCGGGCCATTACACCTGCATCGCGGGCAACAGCTGCAACATCAAGCACACGGAGGCCCCCCTCTATGTTGTGGGTACGGTCCAGAGAGGGTGTCCTGCACAGGAAGTACTCATCAGTTCCTGTGCACAGAAGGGCGGTGTTCCTGTGTGTGGTGGGGAAGGGATCTTGCCAAGCCTCTTCAAACCTGCCAGGGCACAGTCTCACTTCTTGCTTAGAGTTGAGCTGTTGCTTGTTGATGGGGAGTGGGAGGCGGTAGCTGTCTTTTTTTTTTTTTTTGGTAGCTGTCTTTCTGAAATGCCTCTTTCCAGGTCCTTTGCAGTAGCATAATACCCCTGGTGGATAGGGTGGGTCATGGTCAGGGCACACAGGCGGGACGTGGCCCCTTGGTGTGGTGGTCCAGAGAGGGTGGAGTGAGTACATGGAGTACTAGTTAGAACAAGAGGTCAGACCCAGGCGCTGAGGCCCTGACCTCAGGGGAGTCCCTTCCTCTCTGGGGGGGTGGGGTGTCAGATTTCTGCATCTACAAGATGGGAGGGGTTTAAATTATAGTCTTTCATCTTAGCAGCAGGACTCTTCTTCTAGACAATTATGTGAAACTTTATTTTTTATTTTTTTAATTCCAGAGTTACTTTTTTTTATTACAGAGTTATAAGAATATATACTCAAGATTCAACTTTGCAACTTTTTCTAAAATTATTATTTTAGTAGGAATTTACAAACAGATTGAATTTTAAATGGAATGAGAATGAAGTGACAAGAACCTCATGGTTGAAGCCATTGGGGTTTGTGAGTTGAGGGATCCTGCGCGATCTCTCCTTTAGCTTCTCTCAGTTCCCCCATTGTCTCCTGGGACCTCTCTCAGTAGGACCTCACCAAGGCCATTGAAAGCCCTCAATCCAGAGGCTCCCATCTTCAATTACATTTCTGCAGAACCTGCTCTGTGCTGGGTAGTCTAAGATTCTAAACCAGAAGTTCCCTATAGCTCTCTCCAGGACTTGCCTTCTGTTAGATCTTTCAGGAAGCTGGTTCAAAACTGTCCAGGGGGGAGCTCTGGTGGCCTAGTGGCAAGAAGCTGCACTGCAATCCCAGAGGAACACGGTTCGAATCCACCAGACGCTCTGCCGGAGAAGGAGGCGCAATATCCTCCTGTACCAGTCAGATCTGATTTGACGGTACACGCACACACAAAAAAAAACACAAAAAAAACTGTCCAGGGTGTCCCTAGCCTGGTGTTCCGGTCCCTGGCCAGTTTGGCAGTCACTGCCCTCCTCTTCTTTGGGACTGTCCCATGACCTGGGTGGGTCACAGGACTGGCTCTTGATAGAGTGCAGTGGTCTTCTTCCTGGATGTCTCTGGTTTGGTTAGGCTGTTGAGTTGTTTGGGAGGTTATCTTGTGTGAAGGGTGGGAGAGGCAGTAGAGAAAAGGGGCTGTGTCCACCCGGGCCGCTTGCCAGCCCCCTCTGTGTGCTCTCAGACAAGCCATTGCCGGAGGAGTCGGAGGGTCCAGGCAGCCCTCCCCCCTACAAGATGATCCAGACCATCGGGCTGTCTGTGGGCGCAGCTGTGGCGTACATCATCGCTGTGCTGGGCCTCATGTTCTACTGCAAGAAGCGCTGCAGGGCCAAGCGGCTTCAGAAGCAGCCGGAGGGCGAGGAGCCCGAGATGGAGTGCCTCAATGGTGAGGGCTGTCTGGGAGGGCGGTGGTGCGGGTACCTGGTCCCCCCTGCAGCTGCAGAAGCATTGCCCTGGGCTATTGCTTTACCCAAATCGAGGCTGGTGGCAGGAGCTGGCCAGGTCCCAGGGCCTTGGCTTCTTAGCAACCAGCCCGAGTCTTTCCACTTTGGAGCCTCTTGGACCTTCTTATGTTTTCCTGCCTGCTCTTCCTGTGGCACTAAACCACAGGTACAATTATATGTCTATGTGCATGTTTCTACTGCCCGTTTTCTAGCTCACTGTTAATCCAGGAGTTTCCACAAGGGCATTCTGTTTTATTACCCACCCACCCCTAGATGGGGAGCTCTCTGAAAGCAGAGGCTGGATCTTTATGATCAGTTTAGGCTTTCAGAGTTTAGGGCCGGCGTTTCCAGCCTTGTGATTTCCCCTTGTGCTGGTTCAGGGCCCTGCACAGAGGAGGCTCTATGAAAGCAAAACCCTTACAGAGCGTGGTGTTCAGGGCTAGATTTGTGCAGCTCATTCCATTTTAGAGGACAGACCAGCTGCCTCAGAGGCCCTGAGTGGCGTTCACCTTCGAAATCTCAGCCATTGAAAACCCTGTGGAGAACTCAGGGCTCCCGCATGCGCAATTCTCCTTGAGTTAAGAGTCGACTGGACAGCAGCTGATTTTAGGAGCCTCTGGGTGATTACTAACCAGAAGGTTGACAGTTCAAGTCCACCCAGAAGCATCATTGAAGAGAGGCGTGGTGATCTTCTAAAAAATTTTAGGGCGCTTCGGTGGCCTAGTGGCAAGAAGTTGCCCTGCAATCCCAGAAGTACGCAGTTCAAATCCACCAGATGCTCTGCTGGAGAAGGAGGGGCAATCTTCTTCTGTACCAGTCAGATCCAATTTGATGGTACACACACAAAAAATAATAAAAAAAAATATTTAAAAAAAAATTAGCCATTGAGAACCCTGTGGGCCATGGCTTGACTCTGATTCAGGCATCTGGTTAATGGGCTGCATCTTAAGTGGTCTTACCCTAAGAAATGCCCACTTGGCTCACCCCACCCACCCCATTAGGTAATCCGTCACTTGGGCTGGTCCATTCATGTGCACTACTGTGATTTGACTCAATTTAGTGAAAGAGATTGAGGGAGAGAACAGAGGTCCCCAAGGTGTCCAGCGAATCTCCTCTCGACAAGCCCGTATGCCTCCTTTTCACAGGCGGGCCTTTGCAGAATGGGCAGCCCTCGGCAGAGATTCAAGAAGAAGTGGCCTTGACCAGCTTGGGCTCTGGTCCAGCGGCCACCAACAAACGCCACAGCACGAGTGACAAGTTGCACTTCCCTCGGACCAGCCTCCAGCCCATCACCACACTGGGTATGTGGCCTTGCTGAAAGCAGCCCTTCCTCAACTACAGGCACCCAGTCAGTCTTGAGGCTGAATTTATGGCCTGGTGGCTCTATATCCCCGAAATCTAGCATGTCAGAGATAAGAGGGGAGCACAGAGGTGAGATCTCCCAGAGATTAGATCTACAAGACCCGTGTGTCTCCAAGAATTACCGTTCACTTCCTACCTCCTCAGGCTTTGAGATTCCGGTAGTACCTGTCGTAGTATTTATTTGACGATTGTTTTTAAATTGACTCCTTCTACACCCTGCCCACCTCCCCTTGAATAAAGTTAGCTTTGTCCTAGGACAAAATGAAAAAAGTAAGATTTATGATAGTCTATGTTTTAATACATACCAAGGGAAACGCATAATTGTTAAGAGATGTTGTTCAGGAGCAACCTAAAATGATCTTGCAAACCACCCTTTGGAAAATACTGAAGTGTAGACTGAGCTCTTATTAGTGGAGGCCCAGGGATGCAGGCAGGTGGGGAGTCATTTGCTGAGGGTCATACAGAATCAGGCTTTGCCCAGTCCAGGGATTGGGTGCAGCAGAAAACCCTCAATATATAACACACAGGCTCGACTGGCCTGCTTCACCCTGGGGGAGGGAGAGACTTCCTCTACTTGGAGCTGGGCAGCTGGTTGACCAGAATCTGTACCTGCAGGGAAGAGTGAGTTTGGTGAGGTGTTCCTGGCAAAGGCCCAGGGCTTGGAGGAGGGCGTGGCGGAGACCCTGGTGCTTGTGAAGAGCCTGCAGAGCCGCGACGAGCAGCAGCAGCTGGACTTTCGGAGGGAGTTTGAGATGTTCGGGAAGCTGAACCATGCCAACGTGGTGCAGCTGCTGGGGCTGTGCCGGGAGGCCGAGCCCCACTACATGGTGCTGGAGTATGTGGACCTGGTATGCAGCTGGCTGCAGCCTGGGACAGGGCCCTGGGATGGGGAGTGGGGCTGGGGCCCCAGCATGCCTTGTCTCGCATGAGATCACCAAGACCTCAGCCTGCCTGTTGTTGGCTCCTTGAGATGCTCAGCCCCCTGCCTCCAGCTCTGCTTTTGCCCTGCTTTATCCCCCCTCTCTCCTCTTCCTGTGTCCAAGTCTTCTAAGTTCCTCCAGAGCTTTGCATCCTGAAGTCTGCAGGTGCCTTTTGGTGTCCCTCCCTGATCTGGATTTTCTTCTCTGGTTTACCGTTTTCCATTCTGACTGGGCTGTTCACCTAGTGTCTTAGATGTGAGATTTCCTTCTTCCCCAGCAATGTGAGCCCAGCAAACAGGCTTCTCTGCTCCATGTCTTGTCTTCTCTGACATTCCTAGATCTAACTCCTTCCCCTACATTCCCTACCCTGCTGAGAAATAATTCCCTCAGTCCTAAAACTGCTATTTATCAAATTCCCGAGCCGTGAGGCAGGAAGAGGGTTAAGTCTGTGTCTCTCCAGTAACTAACCCTTGTTGTTGTTGTTGTTGTTGTTGTTAAGTGCCATCGAGTCACAGGCGACTCATAGTGACCCTATGAAGGAGAATCCTCGATGCTTGGGTGCCTTTCATCCTCTCTCCAGGTTCATAGGGTTTCTGGAGGCAAGAAATTATGGAAGTGGATGCCGCTTCTCCTTCCAAGCTTGTTTTAATCGGGGAGCTCCACCCCACTCCCTGTCCACATTGGGTAGCCAACCATTAACGCATTTGACACATCAGTGTCACAGAACTAACCCTTAGGAATGGTTTTCTTAACACCTTAGAGAGGTCAGCAGATTTACCCAATGCAGTATATCTTTTGTGGGGGAGATTTATTTAAAAAAAAAAAAAAGCCAGTATATCAGAAATTATGGAGGTGGCACAAGGTGGGTTAAAGTTCAGATCTGTTGTTCATAGGGTTATTAGTTGTCGTTGACCTGACAGCACCTAACAACAATAGTAATGGTTAATGTATGTTTCTGCTGTTGACTCTTCTCCCACTTGTTTATAAATCTCTTAGGCTAAACAAGCAAATAAACCCCAGATAACAAGGTCTTCCTCTGTGGGAGGAGATGTATTTGCCTCTTGGCTTCCTAGGGTCCAGGGCCTTGTCACCGCACCTGTTGGGGGCTCCCCTGAGGGTGGGAATGACAATATTCCTGCTTTTCTCCTCTTGTTTTCATTCCCTGGGAACTTCCGTTGGGGAAGGCCAGGGCTTCTCAGCACCTCCCACAGCCAGAACTGCACACTCTCACCTGTTGAGTTGAACTCACCTGTTGAGTTAGATACTCTGGTGCTTTAGAGCCCGTGGCCGCCTCTGACCTGACGCCAATGCTTGGTTCTCCCTTAGGGAGACCTAAAACAGTTCCTGAGGATTTCCAAGAGCAAGGATGAGAAGTTGAAGGCACAGCCCCTCACCACCAAACAGAAGGTGAGCCCAGAAGGGCGGGAGTAATAGTACTACTCAGGGTAACCGAGGTCCCATTTACTCAGTGATTACTGTGAGTGAGACCCAGTCATCCTCTGAAGTACATATAGATATGTTGCCATCACGTCCGTTTTCACTTCCTGCAACAGCATGTAACTCTACAGAAGCACATTCCCAGCCAGATCTTTCTCCCACAGAGCTGCTGAGGCAGTGTGTACAACCCAGCTTTCAAGGCTCTTTGTCTCCTTTTCAGATGAGGAAATTGAGGCGTGGAGAGGTTCAATGTCCTAGGTCCCAAAGAGCAAAAGTGTTTGTGTTGTTTCATGTTGAAGAGTTCCTCTCAACTCTTAAGACCAGACTGGCCAGCAGCCTAGGGCAGGAGAAGCAAGGGGGGGAGTGTGTGTGTGCCCAGGGGCCAGCTGTGCTGGGTGTGTTCCTGAGTGGAGAGTACTGTGAATGGACTGTGGTTTTCACACTTTCACTAGGTCTGTGGGTTGCCCCGCCTTTTCTTCTGCTTCTTGTCTGCTAGGGCCAAAGGTTGTTCCTGGGCACAGAGCCCTGGCCGAGGCCATGGTTGAGCAGACCCAGGTGGAGGCAATGCAGAAGGGAAAGGTGCCCTATGCCCTAGAGAGCACCTTCTTGATGCCTGGGATTTGCTGAGGTTCTTCCTTTGAACTCTTTCTGCCCGCAGCCTCTTCTTTCTTCTCTGTGAAATGGGTCGACCTCTTCCCACATGATTTGGCATTCTGCTTCTGTGAAGGCCTTTTCACCTAATAAAATAATCACAGCTCAGAATGAGATTCTTCCTCTGAGGTGACCCTTCTTTGCCTTGTAGTTGGACCCAGGTCTCAGACTCTGAGGGCCAGGCCGAAAGGCTGGGCTGTCAGATCATTCAGGAGCATGAGATGCTAAGCTGCGTCTGACCTCCCTGGGCAAACCTTTGAGGCCATCCTGCTCCCGTTACAGGTGGGCTTATTGAGGATCAGAGGGGCAAGTGGCCTGGCCCGAGATCGCCCAGCACTGGCCTCCTATACCACACCACACCATGCTGTATGCCACCCCACCACGCCTCTTCCACTATTCCTGAAAAGGTACAGGATCCCTCTACAGGGCCCTCCTGGGAACGCCAGGTGGGTGAGGTTTCTGGCCTCCAGAACTGGCAATTTAGGATAAATCTTGGGCCAGCAAATCTCTCTTGAGCCAGGCATTGCCCTAAGGGCATTTGAGATGCAGAATTGAAATGGATTGGTTTGTTGTCCCGGTGTCACTATGATCTGGGGGAGAGATGGAGGAAGTGTGTGTGTGTGAGGGATGCCTTAGACACCCAAAGTGAGTCAGAGCCACAAATAAGGGACATCGAAGATAGCCGTAGCCTGGGGGAGGGAGGCCAGACAGTGTGGTTAACAAGGTTTCCCAGTAGTAAAGAGCATTTACCTTGAGTTCATTTCTCTAGGACGGGAAGTAGTTGAATGGCAGGAAGAAGCCTGATGTCAGAAGAAGGGAGTCAGAGTAGGTTTTCTTTCTTTTAAAAAAAAAATTTAAAAAATTGAAATTTTAATGAAAGTTTACAGAGACTTTGGATTTCCATTCATACATTGTTGCACATTTTCCTCCCTGCCTAACTCCCTCCACCCCAAAGTAGATTTTTCTGTCTGGGACAGGAACATGTCCAGGAGACAGGAAATTGGTCACCTACAACATGACCTGAAGGTTTCTCTTTGTCTGAAAGCAATCATTTGTTGTTGTTGTTGTTATGTGCCATCGAGTCGCCTGCGACTCATATCCTGAGCCAATCTCATCATCTCTGAAAGACCTATTTCTCCAGTCTGTGAGTCAATCCATCTCATCCAGGATCCTCCTTTCCTGCACTGTCCCTCCACCCATCTAAGCATGATGTCCTTATCCAAGAACTGGTCCTTCCTGGTGACGTGCCCAAAGTATGTGAGATGAAGCTTCAGAATCCTTGCATCCAGGGAGCAGCTTGGTTTTACCCTCTCCCGGGTAGACTTGTTTGTTCTCCTGGCAGTCTAGGAGTATGTTCTATACTCTTCTCCAGCACCACAATTCAAAGGCATCAATTTTTCTTCTATCATGCATCGTCATTGTCCAGCTTTCTGACAAATAGCAAGTCATTGCACCGACTATGGCCTGTATCAAAGGCACCTTAGTCTCCAGACTGCCATCGCTGCTTTTCATTCATGACTCTAGAGTAAGGTCCCTGACAGTAGATTTTTTCTAATGCAGTTTGTCTTTTGATTTCCTGATTGCTGGTGCCAAGAGTGTTGGTTGTGGAACCAAGCAAGCAGAAGTTGTTAACAATCTCAATCTCTTCTCTATTATGAAGCTCCCAATAGGCCCACCAGTGAGAATCTTTGCCTTCTTGACGTTGAACTTCAATCTGTATTGAAGACTATAGTTCTCAACCTTCTGCAGCAAACACCTCATGTCCTCTTCAGTTTCAGCAAATAAGGTTGTGTCATCTGCCTAACGTAGGTTGTTGATGAGTCTTCCTACAGTCCTGATGCCACTGGCAAAAAATTGCTGTCATGCTTTTTTGTCAGTAATGTTAGGTGGGACAGGGGTGTGTCAACAAATTGGGTTCCGCATTCTCATAGTACTGTATCCTGGCTCACATGATGGATTTGCTTTAAAAGAAGAGCAGGAAAGTATATACTGACCTCTGAACCATACAGAGCGAGAGAATGAGGGTCTCTGAGAGTAGAGCCTGAGAATCTGTTCCAGACAAGCTCTCCTGCTGCTTCTAAAGATCTTTCACATTCAAGGAGCCCTGAAGGAGGACACTTTTTTGTCTGAAAACTTTTTTGGCGTAAGATCCCGTGAGGAATTTTACACGTGACCCAGTATGTACCTGGCTGCTTTGTGCTCTTGAGTCCATTTGGATTCATCGCAACCCCATGTGACCAGGAAGAACTCCCCTGTCAGGTTATCTGGGTGAGAATGATTATGAGAACAGATGACTGTGTGTGTGTGTGTGTGTGTGTGTGTGTGTGTGTGTGTCTTCCCCTGGGAACTGCTGAGTGGGTTTGATCGAACTACTAACCTCACAGCAGCCAAGCACTGATTTATTCTGATACCTGGCCCTTTAGCACACATGTATATATTCTTACAGCTAAATTTAAACTTTCACAAAACTATTTGAAGCATTCAAGTGTTTCTGATTAGTATTTTTTCTTTCATTATTATTATTAATTTTAATGAAAGTTTACAGAGACTTTGAATTTCTATTCCTTTATTGTTGCACTTTTCTCCCTGCCCAGCCTCCCCCCCCACCAAACTGTACAATGGAGGTATACAACTTGG
>NW_006399767.1:14215232-14218162 GCF_000299155.1 Elephantulus edwardii | reverse complement strand
TGAGTTCCTTGTTTTTCAATGCAGCATAGTATTCCATTGTGTGAATATACCACAGCTTCTCTATCCATTCGTTTGTTGATGGGCACTTAGGTTGTTTCCAGCTCTTTGCAATTGTGAACAAAGCCGCGATAAACATGGTATGCATTAATATTATTATTTTTTTAATGCTAGTCTTGACCTACCAAGTTGGTCTTGACATAGTTTGTAAAGTGTTATTAAGGGCTTCCATGAAGATGCAGATTCTTAGGAATTAAAAGTTAAAATGTTACTACTTGAGTGAGTAGAGCTCTGATAGTTTAGGGGTCAGGAGTTGCACTGCCAACCTGAAGGCAGCCAGTTTGAATCCACTAGCTGCTCTGTGGGAGTAAGACGGGCATTCTCCTCTTGTGAGATTTACTGCCTCTGAAAATTGCCTTTAGAGGGTCAGCTCTGGATCAGTTCCACTCCACAGTACATAACAACAACACTTCAGTGAGATGCTCTGTCTTTTTCTACTCTAGGACCCTGGGGGAATGGAAGGAGGAAATGTTCCTTTACTAGTAAGATGAGACATTCTGAAGTTATTGCCCTGAGATAATCACAAACAACCTTTAGTTACCCATTGCCTTCGAGTGGAACCAACTCATAGCTGACCCTCCAGCAGGTTTCTAAGACTATAAATATAAAGCACACCAAAAGGAAAATGTAAGAGCCCCTGGTGGATTTGAACCACAAGAGAGTTAACAGCACAGCTCCCTACAGAGCAGGCCACCAGGGCTCCCTAAAGGGAGATGGAACCCTGAAACTATTGCCGTCAGATAGTTAGAAGTTTAATCTTTAAGCAGAAAATAACCCCTGTGGTAACTGGGGCAGTGGGGGGAAGGTGTGTTGGAGTCAGTGAGACAGGCTCAGGACAGAGCAGGCTTCTGAACTGTTTTGTTTATACACAGGGTTGCTATGAGTCATAGGTGACTTGACAGCACTTAACGACAACCACCATCTAAGAATCAAATAGTAGTTTAGCTTGACCGGTAAAATCTATCTCCCTTCAGCATTATGTTCTCTTTAAGAACTGTTTGCATGGCATTAAATTGACAGCAGCAACTAGAGAGATGAGATAGGAACCTTGGGTTCAGTGAGTATATGCTAATGAGGGAGAAATAGCTCAGAAAAGGAAAGTGAGAATGGTTACACAGTTCAGCCAGTGTAATCAGTTACTAACTTGTCCCAACAGTAGAAAGTGTTGAGTTGATATGTTTTGCTGTGATTAATCTCAACAGCAAGATAGATAACATTTAAAGGACAAAGAAGGAGGGGTGGCATGTTAGGCAGGGTCCTACTGGCTAGCTGGAGTTGGGACAAGGAGATAGAGCATGTTCCTGGAGTGGTGGGCTGGCAGGAAGTCCAGGTTTTCAAGATAGCAGTGGGATAGTGGTAAACACGGGCCTGGGGGGTTGGTATAATTTGTAGGTCATGCTTGTTTGAGGAGCTGATAAGATGGAGAGATGGGGGAGGTTTTGAAATGAAAGGATTGTGGTTTCTCCATGAGTCACCTAGGAGCCAGTAGCGTGGCTGCGGAGCAGGATAGGTCTGCCACACCTGGTGGCCAGGCCTCTGTGCAGCCTGATAACCTGTAGGAAACAGAACACACAGGTGGGAAGAGCTCAGTAATGTCATGGTGGATTAGCCAGGATCAGGGCAAGCTCGGGGGTACTAAAGGTGAGAAGGAAGTGGTGGGTCTGGTTTGAGTCTCACAGAATCTCCTTCTGTCCTGGCTGAGCCAGTATTTCTGAGAAACACGTCCTCTCTGGAAAGAGCAAGTTTATCAAGGCATTAAATCCACACTCTGCTCAGATCTCCTGACTCTGTGTGCGAGGCACTGAGAGTAGCCAGCAGGATGTGGGGAACTGCAGGTGTGAGGAGGCTGTTTTAGGAAAACCTTTGTCAGCTGCAAGCCTGGACGACGTCCCTGGGTTCTGCTGCCTAAAGTGGAGTTACATTGGTGCCATTTGAGGCCTTCTGGGCTGGGGGTTGGGAGTGTAGCTTAATTTCCCCTGGTGATCCCTGAGCCATAATCCTTGTTGGCTGAATACATTTGGTTGGAAGATATCCAGAGATAATGTTTCTGTGCTTCGATAAATACACTGAGAAGATGAGATTTCTCTCTCTCTCCCTTAGACTCCATTGGTGTCATGCATTCGGGTCATCTGTTGAGTACCGTGTCGGGCAGTTCTCTGGCTCTGTCCACTGGTGCTGGTGGAGTCCAGCGGATCCGTCCGCTAGAACAACCCACAGTGATGTAGCTTCCCCCTCTGGGCTCTCAATTCAGCAGCCAGAGCTCCTGAGCATTTGACATACGAAGAAATGACTGAGGGACAACTTAAAATCTTAATAAATTTGTGTTAATTTGAATGTAAGTCGCCACACAGGCCTAGTGGCTGCTGTATCAGATCACACATGTGTAGATCATTGCTTTTATGGTGAGAAAAATTTGTCTTTAGTATTAGCCAGCTGGACACAGTTGAGATGATCCCAATTTTGTTGGCAACATCCAACGCATCATAGTCAGGAGCAAGTCGAACATAGGCCTTCTTCTTTCTATCAGGCCTCATCAAGGTGTTGACCTTAGCCACATCAATGTCATAGAGCTTCTTTACAGCTTGTTTAATTTGGTGCTTGTTGGCCTTGACGTCCACAATAAACACAAGTGTGTTGTTATCTTCTATCTTCTTTATGGCTGACTCAGTGGTCAGGGGAAATTTGATGATAGCATAGTGGTCAAGCTTGCTTCTCCTGGGGGCGCTCTTCCAGGGGTATTTGGGCTGCTTCGGAGTCTCAGCGTCTTAGGCTGCCGGAAGGTGGGTGACGTGTGGATCTTCTTTTTTTGGCTGTGGATGCCCTTCAGGACTGCCTTCTTGGTCTTTAATAAGCCTTTGCTTTGGCTTCAGTTT
>NW_006399767.1:14199392-14214572 GCF_000299155.1 Elephantulus edwardii | reverse complement strand
AATATACCACAGCTTCTCTATCCATTCATTTGGTGATGGACACTTAGGTTGTTTCCAACTCTTTGCTATTGTGAACAAAGCCACAATAAACATGGGTGAGCATATATCTGCTGGGGTGGCAGTTATGGTTTCTTTGGGGTATATTCTCAGTAGTGGAATTGCTGGGTCAAATGGTATTTCCATTTGCAGATTTTTGAGAAAGCGTCACACCGCCTTTCATAGTGGTTGCACCATTTTACACTCTCACCAACAGTGAATAAGGGTTCCTGTTTCTCTGCAACCTCACCAGCATTTGTTGCTTGCTGTTCTGTTAAATTTTGCTATTCTTACTGGGATGAGATGATATCTCATGGTTGTTTTGATTTGCATCTCTCCTAGAGCTAGGGATTTTGAACTCTGAATGTCTTCTCTGGTGAAATGTCTATTCATATCCTGTGTCCATTTTTTAATTGTGGTGTTTACCTTTATTTTGTTGTGGTGGTCAAGTATTTTATAAATTCGAGATATAAGTCTGTTATCTGACATGTCATTACCAAATATTTTTTCCCAGTCTGTGGCTTCCGTTTTTATCCTGTTGGAGAAGATTTTGGATGTGTATAGGGATTTGATTCTTAGAAGGTCCCATTCATCTATTTTATCCTCTTCTGGTTGTAGATTTTTCAGGATGCTTGAGAAGACTGTCTATGTTGTAGATTAGGAATTTAGAATTCTTCCAAGCTTTTCTTTAATGAAATTTATAGTCCTTGGTTTTAGTCCTAGGTCCATGATCCACTTTGAATTGGATTTTGTGTATGGAGTGAGATTTGGATCTTGCTTGAGTTATCTTCAGATAGTTTTCCAATTTTGCAATTTTTTTTCTATCTTAATGGACTTATTTTTTTTCTAAGACTCACTCAGGAGTACACTGTGGTGGCAAGTGTTCAGCTACAAACAGAAAAGTCAGTGGTTCAAACCCACCAGCGGCTCTGTGAGAGAGAAGCCTGGCAGTTTGTTCTTCTAGATGTTATAGCTTCAGAGATCCCACGGGATGGTTCTCCTCTGCCCTGTAGGGTCTCTGAGTTGGAATGACTCCACAGGCTCCACCAACAAGAGACTCAGGAGCTTGACTTCACCTAGCTTGCTGTTAATATTTTGTGAAAGCAAGTTCATGAGTCTTTGTTGTTCAGTATGTTGGAGCTGGTTTTTGTATTCCCACAGTTAGAAAGCTAGCAGTGGAAGCTTATGGTCAAGCAGCGATACGTGGCCATTGCAGATGGAGCCGAGGAGAGCTTGCTTTTGGAACGAACCCTCTCCTAGCATTAGGCATTGTCTCTTCTGCTGGCCTTGCTGTGACCCTAGGATCAGGTCAGTGAGGTGACTGCGCTGATGAGGGGTCTTAAGGGACAGGTCCATCACCAACAGCTGTACCTCAGGACTCTCGGTTGGGCGGACAGTGCTCCACAGGCCACTGTCACCATCAACAGGAACCGTGAGCACAGCTGCAGGCTTGAGTGAAGGACCAGCTTTGGAAGGAGGTTGGGTGTGAAGCCTGGTCAGAACCCTTGTGCAGAATTAAGGACTAGGCGGGCTTGCCTCCAGAATCAGTACCAGAGTAAACGTCTGGCCCCACACAGGTCCCTTTACCCTCCTCTTAGATTCTTTTATTAAATTTTTTTTTAATTTCATTGTTGTACATTTTCTCCCCCCCTCCCCCTTCCCCAGCCTTGTACCCGTTGTTCCAGTTTCTTCTCATACATATAATGCATAATCACATATTCCTTTCAAACAGTTCTTCCCCTCGTCTGTTCTAATGTAGTGTTCATTATCTATCTACACTTTCTCCATTCCCTTTCCCCCATATCTATCCTATTTTATAACAGTGGTGTTATGCAGTATTTATCCTTTTGTGACTGAGATATTTCATTTAGCATAGTGTCCTCAAGGCTCTCCTGTTATGTAATGTTTTACTGTTCATTGTTTTTTCATGCTGTGTAGTATTCCATTGTGTGGATGTCCCATAGTTTTTCTATCCATTTGTTTATTGATGAGCACTTGGATTGCTTCCATCTCTTTGCTATTTTGAATAATGCATACATCTGTTTGAGTTGTGGCTCTGGTTTCTTTTGGGTATATTCCCAGTCATGGAATTGATGGGTCAAATGGTATTTCTATTTCCAACTTTTTTGAAAAAGTGCTAGACCATCTTCAATAATGGTTTTACATTCCCACTAGCAGTGAATAAGGGTTCCAATCATGCCACAATCTCGCCAGGATTTATTGTTTGCTGCCCTGTTGAACTTTGCTATTGTTGCTGGGGTGAGATGATATAGTTGTTTTGATTTGCATCTCTATGATAGATAGGGATTTTGAATATTTCTTCAGGTGTGCGTTTGCCATCTGGATGTCTTTTTGGGTGAAGTGTCTATTGATATCCTGGCGCATTTTGTGATTGGGTTGTTTACCTTTTTTTTTTTTTGTGAGGTGCTGGAATAGTCTATAAATTTTAGTTTATCAGATATATTATTACCACATCTTTTTTTCTAAGTCTGTGGTTTTCCTTCTTACCCTGTTGGAGAAGTTTTTTGATGTGCATAAGGATTTGATTCTTAGAAGGTTCCAGTCGTCTATTTTATTCTCTTCTGGTTGTAGGTTTCTCTTAGATTCTTGGTTGCATTAGAACAACTGGTTGTCTGTGGTTATTTTGCAGCAGCCTCTTCTATGTTGACTCCCCCCACCCCTCCAATTGGGTGAAAGTTTATAGAACAAGTTTTCCATTCAACAGTATATACACATTTTATTTCCTAACATAGTTGTAATTCCCTTGGGATAACTGCGCTCCTCTTACTTCCTCCCTGATTCTTCCACCCCACCCCCACATCCATTCATCCTCCTTTCCAGCTTTCTGAACTTTGCTTTGGAGAAAATGCTGCCCTTTCCATCTCCTGTGGACAACTGTTCTGAGGTTCTTCACAACTGTCACTATTGTGGCTTATTGCTTTTGTGCTGCAAGGTGATCCCTGGAGATGGATTCAATTCATGGTGTGAGAGATGCCTGAGGGTCATGGTCTCAGGGTTCCATCCATCTCTGACAGATATGACACCGGCTTTTTTTTTCTCTATAAGCTCAGGAACCCAGGATTAGGTTAACCGTACATGACCATTAGGCATTTTTTTCCCTAAACCATTTCACGTTAGTTGGAGACTGACTTCTGAACTTTGGCCTTTAAATAAGTGTAAAGGGATACTTTATTTGGCCTTGATTTGCACTTCCTTGCTGACCAATGACATTGGTTCTTAGGCACATTGTCACCTTCGTCTCTTTGTGACTGCATTATGTGGCGGGTTCCATCTCTCATCTGGATCCCAGGAGTGAGTCTGTGTGCCAGAAAAAACACACAGCTGGCCAGTAACGTGTCAAATAACCTTCCACAAGGTACTGAAACAGTTGGTGGCTCTGTGTGCCTTGTTTTCAAGTGTCCAGAAATTGCCCGAGCAGTGAAGAGGAGAGAATTGGGGGTCCTTTCCAAGCTCTCAGTGTGTTTATCTCAGCTTTCCCTGGATCACCTTCTCAGGGTACAATTCTGATCTCCCTCAAGGCTGTCCTCTCCCTGGTAGCCCGGGCCTAATCATTCCTGTTAGATTGCATAACATGCAGTGAATGCTTAGCTAATACTTGTTGGAACTGACTCATCGCTGACCCTCTAGCAATGAGTTTGCAGAAGCTGTACCACTTTACTTGGAATTGGCAGTGCAACTCCCTATCCACCTAGGCCACCAGACCTCCCTGATACTTGTTTAATGAAGTAATATATCTCTCAAAAGATTTATACCACTTAATTAAGCTGCATTTAATATATCACACAGTATAGGCAAAATAATACCTCACAAGATTTAAAAAAATATTATCAGTGTAAAACCTTTTTTATTTATGCCTTAGAAAGTAATTTAACAATCTCTTGTAGAACTGATACGTATATTTGTATGTATCCTAGAGAAATGCATACATACCTTTAAGTATGTTAACAACAGCACTGGTCTTCACAACCTTCCAAGTGGAAACATTTTGAATATCCACTGGCATTTGGGTGGTTAACATATGGCATATTTTTAATGGAATACTATACAACAATGAAAGTGTGTGCTGGGCTATAAAAAAATAAATAGATAAATCTGTCCAGTGTTGAGTGAGAGAATCAAAGCCCAAGAGAGCATGTATTTTCCCAACCCTAACTGGTTCAAAAGCCAGACAAGATTGGACTATATAATAGGAATGTATGTGTGATTGAAGCTATAAAGGACAACAAAGAATTTATCACAAAGTCAAGATAGCAGCTACCACTTGAGAGAAAAGAGAATATAGGATTGGAAAGGGATTCTTGACGCTCTGTGATGTGCTAGCTTTGCTTTTTGTTTTGATTTTTAATTTAATGGTTGTTATTAAATTTGTAATTACATGAAATAACACATACACTTTCTTAATTTTGCTGTAAATATTTCAAAGGTAAAAAAATATAAGCTAGAAGTTTACCTACTTTTTCCCTTCTACCCTCATTTCCTTTCCCTTCAGGTAACCAGTTTTAAGTGTGTACATATGTTGGTACACACATACACCACACACACACACACACACACACACACACACGATTCTATACACTAATAGTAAAAATCATATTCTTCTGAAATAAAAAAGAAATAGCTATAAGGAGGTGACCTGTGATCACTTGCTGGCTGGTTTCCACTCAGTAAGCAGTTACTGTTTACTCTGTCCACTTGCTTGCCATTCACTTAATCTAGAACTTTCTGTGTGTTGAATTGAATTCTGTTCTAATGACCCACCGAGGCAGGTGCTATTGTCCCCATTTGATAGAGAAGGAAACTGAGGCTATCGAAGAAACTCTCTGTGTTTGGGCTTCCTAAGCACCACACTGAAACATTGAGACATCTCCCCACCCCCAGAGGAGGACATGTGGAGAGTGGAGCCCTGACCACCATTCCTGGGCTGTGCTGACAAGCATCTTTCTCACTCCAGGTGGCGCTGTGCACCCAGGTCGCCCTGGGAATGGAGCACCTGTCCAATAATCGCTTTGTGCACAAGGACCTGGCTGCTCGCAACTGCCTGGTCAGCGCCCAGAGACAGGTGAAGGTGTCGGCCCTGGGGCTCAGCAAGGACGTGTACAACAGGTAGAAGGGCCCTGGAGGGGTGGGGGCTCCTCACTCTTGCCCACCGGGTGAAGGGGAGAGGGCTGATACAGTTTGGGGAGGGGCACAGGACAGGTCTTCTTGCCTGTTTGGTCCAAAGATAGAAGGTCCAGGAGGGAGCACAGCTTTCGTGTCCTCTTTCCAAAAGTGCATCAGGCCTGCAGTCCGAGGGCCCCAAGTCCTCAGGGGCTGTCAATTTCCTGTTGTTGTTACTTCTGGAATGGACTCTGACTCATAACGACCCCAGGATTTCCTACACAGTAATTTTTATGAAAAGCAGATTGCCAGATCTTCCTCCCAGAGAACCTCTGGGTGGGCTCAAGCCAAGTGCTTAACCATCATGTCACCAGGGCTCTTAAATTTTCCCGTGTGATTAAAAACTTACAGCTTACTTTTCACAAGCTTTTCCATCTTTAAACCAAACTAGATCTGTCATGGGCAAGTGGGTTCGGGCCCTGCCAGGGCTGTAAATAATTTTGGGGGCAGACTGCTATGTCTTTCTTCCAAGGGGTGGCTGGCAGAGCCAAACCACTGGTCTTTGAGCAAATAGCCAGCTGCTTGCACACTGTGCCCAAGAGTACATTTATCTAGAACTATTTGTTTAGCTCCTTCTCTCACGTCCTGAATCCCATAATTTGTGGGAGAGGTATTTTTATAATTATTTTGAAGACTAAAACATAAAGGTCAGCACCCAGCACTCATGGTGGGAGATTTCCTTGGAGTGTACACACAGAGCCCCTCCTGTGAACTCCCAGCCACCCCAGTTCATCTCACTGCTGCTTCAGTCATAACTGGCTTGCTGTTGGTTAACCTCTGGTGTGGGAATATAAACAAAACTTACTTTCCCCCCCCCTCCATTTACCATGTTCTCATTATTTATGCCTTTAAAAAAACAAAACAAAAACCCAGTACAAAAATATACTTGGCTATTGTCTTTATCTTTGTCATCATCTGATATTAAACCTACTGCTTTCAAGTCAGCTGAGTCATGGGAACCCCATGTGTGTCAGAATAAAGCTGTGCTCCATACAGTTTTCAGTGGCTGATTGTTCAGAAGTGGATTGCCAGGCCTTTCTTCCAAGGTGCCTCTCATGGCATTGATTTGCATGTATTTGGTTACATTAACTACTTGTAGTACCCAGGGATGCCCATCGGATATTAAAAAAAACAAACCCTCATTGTTGTCAAGTCAGAGAGGACCCACAGCTAACCCTCGAACAGGTTTTCAGAGGCTGTAAATTTCCTGAGAGGAGATGGACCATCTTTCTCCCATGGAGCAGCTGGCCTTTGGGTTGACAGTGCAGCATTCATAATTGTTGTCTCTTGACTGATGCAGTTATTTTTTCTTTTTGTTTGTTTGTTTTATTCATTTTAATGAAAGTTTACAGAGACTTTGGATTTCCATTCATTCATTGTTGCACTTTTCTCCCTACCCAAATTCCCCACAGTTTGCTCTTCACTGAAAAGTAAGAAAAATTCATTGTTATATAATTCCACCCCCCAAGTCCACTCCACTATGCAGCCTTCATTTTGAAAAGTAAAAGAAAAATTCTCTTATTGTTTTACAATCCCTCCCCCCAAGTCCACTCCACTATGCAGCCTTTATTCTGGACTCTTGTCATGACAGTACCTAATCACACATCCCTGTTAAAACAGTTTTTGCCCTCATCTGTTTCAATGCAGTATACATTATTTATCCTATCTTTCTCAGTTTCCCCCCCAGTAAGGATGTCAGTCCTGTTTTACAACAGTGGCACTATGCAGTATTTGTCCTTTTGTGACTGAGATATTTCACTCAGCATAATGTCCTTCAGGGTCATCCATTTTTTATAATATTTCATTAGTTCCTTGTTTTTCAGTGCAGCATAGTATTCCATTGTGTGACTGTATCACAGCTTCTCCATTCATTTGTTGATGGGCAATTAGGTTGTTTTCAACTCTCTGCTATTGTGACCAAAGCTGCGATAAACATGGGTGTGCATATATCTGCTTGGGTGGCAATTATGGTTTCTTTGGGGTATATTTCCAGTAGTAGAATTGCTGGGTCAAATGGTATTTCTATTTGCAACCTTTTTGAGAAAGCACCATACTGCCTTCCACAGTGGTTGGACCATTTTATACTCCCACCAACAGTGAATAAGGGTTCCACTTTCTCCACAACCTTGCCAGCATTTGTTGCTTGCTGTTCTGTTAAATTTTGCTATTCTTACTTGGGTGAGATGATATCTCATCATTGTTTTTGATGCAATTATTTCTTATATGATCATTTAGCCAGTCTTATCTTTTTTTTAATTATATAAAAATTATTCACCTTTCAATGAGCTTGACTTTCTTTTTTAAATCTTTTTATTTTATTTATATTTTATTGGTGTGACTGGTACAGGAGGAGATTGCCCCTCCTGCTCCAGCAGAGCATCTGGTGGACTTGAACCACGTACCTCTGGGATTGCAGTGCAGCTTCTTGCCACTAAGCCAGCAAAGTCTTATCTTAAATGGCACTTTTTTTTTAAACCATGTAACTAAAATTTCAACCATATATCCTGTGCTCAGGGTTAATGTGGCTGCTGCTATCTGTAGACCCTTAATGTAGAAAGGTGGCGTCAATGCCCAGGGGTAAGGCCCAGGGCTGGGATGAGGTTGGGATCCCAAGCTGTGTCCCTCACCCCTTCCTGTTCCTATGTGTGGCTCTCTTCTGCAGCGAGTACTATCAGTTCCGCCAGGCCTGTGTGCCCCTGCGTTGGATGTCCCCTGAGGCCATCTTGGAGGGCGACTTCTCCACCAAGTCTGACGTCTGGGCCTTTGGTGTGCTCATGTGGGAGGTGTTCACCCATGGGGAGATGCCCCACGGTGGGCAGACTGACGAGGACGTGCTAGCAGGTAAGTAGCTCTCGGAGGCTCTGGGATGATTTTAGATGTTCTCCAGGTGGTGAGCTTGCTCAGAGTTTCGGGCTGGATCCTATGTGTGTTCCTTGCCTCAGGACTAATGTTTAGCAGGTGTACAAGTATGGCATGCCATTTGTTAAAATGGAAATAGCTGCTTCTTGTGTGCTGTCAAATCAGTCCAACTCATGGTGCTCTATAGGACGGAATAGAACTACTTTGAGTGTTTCCTGGGCTATAGTCTGGGCAAGAGCAGCTTGCTAGATTTTTTTCTCTCAGCAAGCAACTGGTGAGTTTGAATTCTTCACATTTTGATTAGCAGCTGAACACTTAAACCATCATGTCACAAAAACAACAACAACAACAAAAAACCCAAACCACCGAGAACAGCCCTCAAACTCATTGTCATTAATCTGAACTAACTCAAGGCTGACCATCCAGCAGGTTTTTAGAAGCTGTAAGTCACATAGGAAGAAACTGCCCATCTTTCTCCTGCAGGGCAGCTGTTCGATTCTGAATTGTGAGTCTTTGGGTTGGTAGTGTAACACACTATCCACTAGGCAACAGAGCTCTCCAGGTGTCCTTAAATACTTTGTAACCCACTGCCAAAGAGCCCAGTCCAACTTACAATGACTCTGTAGGACAGAGTAATAGTTCCCCATAGTTGGGTTTTGTAAAATGGACAGGGGCATCATGAGGACAGGCACATCTGACTTGTTCTAACTCCACAAAGGGGAACTGTCCCCATCAACAACACCCATAGTATAAAACTAATTCCTGTAAAGTCAGACATGGTCTCCTAAGTTCCTGGACCTACTTCTACTAATTCTAGCACTGATTCTTATTCCTCTTTGGGGTCAGAAATTCAATGACCACAAGACTTAACAGAACCATACTCACGATTACTATACAGACTTAACCATACTTACAGTTGCGGGATTTAGTAGAGATGTTAACAGGCTGTCATTCAGGTGAGCAGCAGGATACAATCCATCAGTCCAGACAATTTCTCCAGCATGGTTGTAGGCCCTTTGACCGTCAGCCTCACAGCTTAGGTCAGTGTTGCGAAGTTCGCTTGGCCCTGCCATTTATGGGGTCTTACCTGAGTCCTCCAGCAAGCTTGGATGACACCCTCTGGCTGTGTCTCAGATTGGTCTCTGGTTCTCTGCTGAGGCTGCTGCTTCTCCTATAGGTCCTAGTCTGAGTGGTGTAGGAATCTTTGACCCAAAAGGACTCACACTGCTGCTGCTCTTTGTTGGTATTGAGTTTCCCCATTTTTGCTTGCTGAAACTGCTCTGTTTAAACCTAGTGGGATGGCGAGAGTGGCAAATCCCCTTGTGGATAAGAGAATACAGCCTATTTGAATGATCCCACCCTTCCATGCCTTTGGGATTACAGCACAACTCCTTACCAGTAATAGGCCACTGGAATTCCCTCTTGTTTGTTGTTAATGGCTAGGAAAGCCGTTTTGCACAATAAACCCTTAGCATCATAGGTTTTCAAGATTGTAAGTCTTTACAGATACAGACTGGCGCATCTTAGATCTTTCTTCCATGGAATGGAATATGAATGCAAGTAAACCGTACAAGTGCTCAAGTATTTTCATGCTAGGTGCTCCTTGTGCCTCCACTCGAGCCACTCAGACCCCTTCTCATTGACACATACCAGTTCTCCTACATGGGCTCTGTCCCCACCAACCAGAGGTGCTTTGGCAGGGAGGTCCTCTCCCTATGCTTCAGTCCACTCTCTGGGCTCATTGGGTCAGTGCCCATTCACTGCTTGCCAGCACGTCTCGGAGTCTCCCTCTACTGGCTTTTTGTGGAACTGTAGGCTCCATAGAGTTGGGGTGTTGTTGTTGTTATGTGCTATCGAGTCACCTGCGACTCATAGTGACTCTATGTACAACAGCCCTAAACTCTGCTCTGTCCTGTGCCAATCGCACTGTCTCCGACACTCCCATCCCAATTATCCCAGTCACTGAATCAATCCACCTCAGAGAGGGCCTTCCTCTCCTGCGCTGTCCCTCCACCCTCCCAAGCATGATGTCCTTCTCCAAGGACCGGTCTCTCCTCACAACATGTCCAAAGTATGTTAGATGGAGCCTCAGAATCCTTGCCTCCAAGGAGCCACCCGGTTTAACCCTTTCCAGGACAAATCTGTTTGTTTTCCTAGCAGTCCATGGTATTTTCAATACTCTTCTCCAGCACCACAGCTCAAAGGCATCAATTCTCCTTCTATCCTCCTTGGTCATTCTGCAATTGTTAAATGTTGGACTAATATTCCTCTCACTATCTTCTTGCAGACTTGCAGGCAGGGAAGACTAGACTCCCACAGCCTGAGGGCTGCCCTTCCAAGCTCTACCGGCTGATGCAGCGCTGCTGGGCCCTTAGTCCCAAGGACCGACCCTCATTCAGCGAGATTGCCAACACCCTGAGAGACAGCCCTGCTGACAGCAAGCCGTGAGGAGGGCCACTGGGCAACCTTTGCCTTGGGATGGCATAGGCAGGGAAGGACCTCTTGAAGGGTGCCTGCAGTGTACTGGGAGCACTCCTCATCCTTGCCCCTTGGGCCTCCACTCTGGCACAATAGGCATTGCCGAGGCCTGGGCAGGGCCTGGGGTTTCATCTTCTTCCTTACCTTCAGCCCTTGGGGAGGCTGATTTTGACCCAGACTGAGCAACAAGGGCCTTGAGATGGGCAGCTTTTTCTGCCATATTGTCCCCAGTCAGGGCCAGTGTGGGTGCCTCAGGTACCCCTCATTTTTTTAATTTTTTTTTTTTTGCCTGGAGAGGGCTAGGCTGCGGCATGCGGCAGACCTGGATTGGGGAAGCAGCCCTTAATATAATCAATCAAGTTCCTGGGTAGTTCTGGGCACATGGGCCGGGCAGTTTCTTGGCACCTGGGTCTCTCACTTTAAGGTCTAAGCCGGGATGGAGGGGTGCTCCGGAAGGGAGTCTTCCCCACCACGGACTTGTGCAGGCCGACTCAAGCGTGCCTTCTCCTCTCCTTCCCTCATCCTAAGTGCCTGGCAGATGAAGGAGTTTTCAGGAGCTTTTGACATTATATAACCCGCCCTTTTTTGTACGTACCATGGGCTGCTTTTGTATGTAACTGCAGTGTGGGGTGGGTGGGCTTGGGAGGCGGAGGTGGGACCCTGAGCAGTAGAGAAGGGCTGTGCCACCTCTGCTTCACACCTTTATTGTTGTTGTTGTTTGTTTGTATGTTTGTTTTTCTTTTGTTTTTTTACACTCGCTGCTCTCAATAAAGAAGCCTTTTTTACAACCTGCTTTGGGTGCTCATTCCCTCCTGTTGGCTGTGAGTAAAGTTCTTCTCTCATCTGTTTGAGAAGGGGTGTGCATATTTGAGAAGCATGGTGAGGTTTGGACAGGACCAGCTGGGCTTTCTCTCTGGTTGGAGGAATAGTTAAGAATGTGGGCCAGCAGGAGGCGAGGTCCGTTTTTGTCCATGAACTGTTGTTCTCAGCTGCTACCTGTTCTGTGTGACTGACCTACTGCTATACTCAGGTGGGAAGATGGAAATACTGGGGGACCAGTCAGAGTAGGACTAGAGGAGGAGTAAATGTCAGGTAGACTCAAGCTGTCTAGTCGCCTGTGACTCATAGCAACCATATGTACCACAGTACAATGGCCCTGAACTCTGCTCTATCCTGTGCCAATCTTACTGTCTCTGACACAGCAACCCCCATTACCCCAGTTACTGAATCAATCCATCTCATCAAGGGTCTTCCTCTCCTGTGCTGTCCCTCCACCCTCCCAAGCATGACGTACCTCTCCAAGGACTGGTCCCTCCTTGCAACATGTCCAAAGTATGTCACATGAAGCTTCAGAATCCTTGCCTCATCGGAGCAGCGTGGTTTAACCCTCTTCAGGATGAGCCTGTTGAATTCTCCCAGCAGTTCATGGTATATTCAATACTCTTCTCCAAGAGCACAACTCAAAGGCATCAAGTCTCCTATCATTCCTAGTCATTGTCCAGCTCTCTGATGCATAGCAAGTGATTGCAAAGACCATGTCCCGTATGAGGTGCACTTAGTCTTCAGACTGACATCATTGCTATAACTTTGTAAATGGAAAACACGTCATACCTTTTTCCTTCAGGCTCTTCAGTCCTTAACTGCTTTGATTTTGGCCCTTTTATTTCCTAGTCCCGTGCTATCAGAAATCCTCTACTTCCAATAACGCAACTTAGTTCTCCACCCTAAAGAAATGGTCCTTTACCTCTGAAATTGTCCTATTTCCTTCTGGTTCCTAATTCCCTCTGAAATTGTCCACCAGCCTTCTCAGAAATGAAAATTAAAGCTAATATTCTTTTGAAACTTCCCTCTGTACTAGAGAGTTCTGGTGACCTAGTGGTGAGAAGCTGCACTGCTGTCCCAAAGGCGTGCATCTTAAAGGTTCGAATCTACTAGCTGCTCCACAGGAAGAGCATGGGCATTCACCTCCTGCGTGATTAAAACCCACTGAAAACACACTGGTTGGTCAGCTGTCAGTTCTGACTCCATGTCACACAACAACAACAGAAACTATATACCGGTCCCTTTGCTGAGTGCTAAACATGAATTCTCTTACTTAATTTCTGCAATGACTTTTGTTGGTCAGATGTCGTTTTTCTCATTTTACAGACTATGAAATAAGAGGCTCAGAGAGATCAAGGAGTTCCCCCATGGTCACACAGCTCCCAGATGAACCATTGTTGCTGATAGAAACAATGTATTACATCTCTTAGGTGGTTGGAAATGGCTTGGGATGGGGGTGGAGGTGTCAGGTACAATTTGGCTAGTCAGGTGGATTTTCAGATTACTGTTGATGACCAGCATTTAAATATGAAACATCAGGGAGCTCTGGCGGCCTAGTGGCAAGAAGCAGTTTGAATCCACCAGATGCTCTGCTGAAGAAGGAGGGCAATCTCTTTTTGTACCAGTGAGATCCAATTTGACGGTACACACACAAAAAAATAATAAAATTTTTTAAAAAACCCCAAACACATCATAAAAGCTATCATGGTACATTATATGCTCTAAGTAAATATTGTGTTATATTTGATATGTGTGTGTAGTACCATTCAGCTACTGGCATAGTTGCCTCAGAATCTCAGTGATTTCTAGCAGCAAACATTTTTGTCACCCACTGGTCGAGGCAGCACCAAGAATATGCTCTTACGAGATGACAGCGTAAGAGGTCAAGCCACATGATGTGCCTATGTTTGGCCAAAGCAATTCATATAGCAAAACCAAGTAGAAGTAGGCGATCCTGCTGAACCCTAGTTAGGGATATAGAGGGGTAAATCCAACATGGGTGTGCAGACTTGAAATTTATAACCTAATTTACAATAAGGACAGTATAAAGAATATTTTAAATTTGAAAGGCTCAGAATCTTTTTAACTCTTGATCATCCGTGACCATACTGTCTCATATTTAATTGCCGTCATGCAGACACTGCTAAGATATAACTGAAGTGTTTTATTGTCTTTCCTCTTGCTTAAAGTAACTGATGTCAATTGCCATCAATTCAGAACTGATTCATAGCTGTCTCTCCAGGGGTTTACAGAGGCTATAAGTCACAATGGTAGGAAATTGCCCATCTTTCTCCCCAAGAGCAGCTGGTTGGTGTAAACAGTTTGTGTTTGGGTTGGCAGCACACTCCTAACTCCTAGGCCACCACCAGGGCCATATTTTCTGTTTAAACTTCCCATTTTGAATTCTGTGATGGTACCAATCTCATTAATCTCTGACCATTCCTTATCTGTTCCTGGTGGAAGTTCTCTTCTCTTTGCCTGCTCCCCCCAAAATGAAAATCAAAACAGTTGCTGTTGAATAGATTATTACTGTGAACCTACGTGACTCAAAGCCAGACTACTCACCAGGGTTTTCTTAGCTGCAGTCTTTACAGTAGCTGATTGCCAGGCCTGCCTTCTATGGTAACCACTAGCTTGGTTTAAGCAGCCAAGCTGCACTGTTGAGTCAGAACTGACCTACAGCTGACCCTCCAGTGGGTTTTCAAAGGCAGTAATCAAATAGAGAGTAGATCTGAACCACATACCTTTGTGTTGGAAGTGCAATTCCTTACCACTAGGCCACCAGGGCTCCCTTTTAGGTTAGTAGTCTAGCTCAGAAGGTTTGCAGCATCTGAGCGATGACCTTTCTGAGATCCTATTTTGATCTTCCCTCTAACAAAACAAAATTTTACAGTGGCATTAACCAGTCCTTTAATGTGCTCAGTTCCCAAAGTGTTAGAGCTCCAATTGCAGCTTCTGCTACAGGCTCCACACAGCTTATTTCTAACTGGACATTTTCCTCTGCAGTCTGAGAGAACTAAGCTGTCTCGTGAATCTGCTTCTCTATCCAAGTTCTCTTGTTTGCGTTAATGATCCCACTGTTGAAGAACAGTCACTTTTACTCAGAATCTCAGTTCATCAGGACCCACCTCTCCCGGTGCAGGCAGCCACCAAGGTCCGTTTATTCTACCTCTGTTCTGATTCTACTTTTACTTAACTTTTAAGGGAGAAATGAATGGTGTGGTTTGTTCTTTTTTTTTAAAAAAAAGTTTGTGTAAGAAGTCAAATGGTAGGGACTCATGTCAAACAAGGGGAAAAATAAACAAACCCTCTAGCCTGTGACTCCCAGCTCTCCCCTGGACACTCTGACTCATGACCCCTCTTCCCTTCCATTCCCTCTAATGCTACCATCACAATCCAGACCCTCTTTGGGTCTGTGAGGTGGTACCAGAAAGGAAAGGAAAAACAGGTGGACAATATAATTTTTAAACAGAAGGGAATGACTTTTTAGTTTAGACCTACTTTTGCCAAATGCAAACAAAAGGAAAATAGATTCAGTTGAACTTCATAAAAATGAAACATTTTGTGCATCAATAAAGGTACCATCAATAAAGTGAAAAGACAACCCACTGAATAGGACAAAAGATTTGCAAATAATAATCTGACGAGGGACTTTTATCTAGATTGTTGTTATGTGTTGCCCCCTGCACATTGTTGTTGTTGTTGTTATGTGCCATCGAGTCACCTGCGACTCATAGTGACCCTATGTACAACAGCCCTAAACTCCGCTCTGTCCTGTGCCAATCGCACTCTGACACTCCCATCCCA
>NW_006399767.1:14191540-14197897 GCF_000299155.1 Elephantulus edwardii | reverse complement strand
CAAAGATCTTCCTCTCTTGTGCTGTCCCTCCACCCTCCCAAGCATGATGTCACTTTCCAAGGACTGGTCCCTCCTTGCAACATGTCCAAAGTATGTTAGATGAAGCTTCAGAATCCTTGCCTCCAAGGAGCAGCCTGGTCTCACCCTCTCCAGGATGAACCTGTTTGTTCTCCTAGCAGTCCATGGTATATTAAACACTCTTCTCCAGCACCACAGCTCAAAAGCATCAATTCTTCTGCCATCCCTAGTCATTGTCCAGCTTTCTGATGAATAGAATTTTAAACTATTGCCATCAAGGGTTTTGTGTGTGTGTGTGTGTGTGTGTGTGTGTGTGTGTGTGTTTTAACTCCGTGACATACAGGGCAAGTTTGTTGTGTTGTTAGGTGCAGTTGAGTTGAATACAATTCATAGCGACCCTATGAACAACCGATCTGAAACTGTCCTGTCCTGTGCCATGCTCACAGTCTCCCACACACTCAAGCCACTGTGGTGGCCACTGCCACCATCTCAGCCCACCTGGTTGAGGCTCTTCCTCTCTTTCACCACCCCGTTCCATCTTCCCAAGCATGATGTCATTCTCTGAGGAATAACCTCCTAGCAACATGCCCAAAGTATGTGAGATACTTTGCCTCCAAGGAGCTCTCTGGCTGCACCTTCTCCAAGACGTATCTCTTTATTCTCTTCACCGTCCATGGAATATTCAGTACTCTTCTCCAACAGCATAGCTCAAAAGCATCAATTCTTCTGTCATCTTTATTTTTTGTCCAGGTCTTAGATGAATAGCAAGTGACTGAAAGGACCATGGCCTAAGTAAGGGTCGACCTGTTCAGTTGGTCTTTCTCAGCTGTGAATCTTTACAGAGGCAAGACTAATTTTTCTCCTGCAAAGAAGACCCACCATCCTTCTAGTTAGCAGTGGAGTGTTTAGCAGCTGTGTCCTCAGGGCTTCTTAAACAGCTCTTCAACAGTTTTTTGGTTGGGTTTTTGTTTTTGTTTTTTGTCAAAAGATTTGAATAGATATTTCTTTTAGAGGTAAACCAGGGGACTATAAATATATGAAAAGATCATTAGTCATCATCATTACTAGTCACTCACTCATGGTCATCATGTCAGAACTGATTCATAGCTGACCCATAGGTTTCTAGAGCTGTAAATTGCATGAGAGATTGCCTATCTTTCTTCCACAGAGCCCCTGGTGAATTCAAACCACCAGACAGGCATGGCCTTTGGGTTAGCATCACAACTCTGTACAGACCACACCCCCAGAGCACCTTATTAGTCACTAGAAAAGTGCAGATAAAAAGCCACAATGAGATAACACTTACCATCCAGTTGTTGTTAGGTGCCATTGAGTCAAATAACCCATAGCAACCCTATGAACAGGCAGCTTCAACCTGCCATGTGCCATCCCCATCATTGCTGAGACACTAGAGTCCATTCCTCAAGTCACAGTGTCAGTCCATCTCGTTGAGGGTCTTCCCCTCCTTTGCTGACCCTCTATTTTTCCAAGCATGATGTACCTTTCCAAAGAATAGCCTTGCCTAGATACATGTCCAAAGTATGAAAGATACTTTGCCTCCAAGGAGCACTCTGGCCACACCCTTTCCAGGACATAGCTGTTCTCTTTGCAGTCCATGGGATCTTTAGTACTCTTCTTCAGCACCACATCTCAAAGGCATCAATTTTTCTGTCATCCTTTGTTGCAGACCAATGGTAAAGTGTATCCATAATTAATAATGAGATAGAACACCAAGAATGAGATAAAACAAAGCATCAAACGGGGCCAGCAGTTCAAATCAACTGAAGTGCCACAAGCCATGGCTCTCTGTGTATTTATTGAGAATTCAGGGGAAGCAAATCATAAAAAGAATTCTCTTAAAATGAAGCTGAATTTTTCTCTATTGTCAACCTGATGCTTAGTTCAGGAAGGAAGTATTTCACACATATTAACCCTCCCTCTGCAGGGGGACCCTAGCTGTCTCTTGTGTGTAGGAAACAGCTCATTTCCTGTGATCTGTCACAAGAGAAAATTCCAATTTATAATTTTGTGATTCCTTCAATTCCTGAGTAAGCATATGGTTTATCATATAATATTTGGTATAAAATTTGGCTTCCCACAATCCTTATTCATTTTCCAGCTCTCTGATGTGTAGCAGCTGATTGAGAAGACCATGGACTGAATCAGGCACACCTTAGTCTTAACAAGGATATCATTGCTTTTCAGTATTTTGGAGAGGTCCCTGACAGCAAACTTGCATAATGCAATACTTTTCCTGAATCTTCTGACTGTTGTTGGTTTCAAGGGTGTGGATTCTTGATCCAAGCAAGATGAAATCATTAACAGGTTCAATCCTTTCTCCATCTATCATAATGTTGACTGTTGGGGCCTGTGGTGAGGATATTTCTTGACAGTGAGAATAAAAATGATAGACAATAATACATTAAGAATATGGCGAAATCAAAACCCTCACACATTGGTGATTAGAATGTAAATGGTATATCCACTTGGAGTTGTTGCTATGTGCTGTTGAGTTGCTTGCGACTCATGGTGACCCTTTGCACAACAGCCCTAAATTCTGCTCTGTCCTGTGCCAATTGCACTGTCTCCGATACACGCACCCCCATTACCCCAATCACTGAATCAATCCACCTCATAGAGGGTCTTCCCCTCCTGCGCTGTCCCTTCACCCTCCCACGCATGATGTCTCTCTCCAAGGACCTGTCTCTCCTTACAACATGTCCAAAGTATGTCAAACAAAGCCTCAGAATCCTTGCCTCCAAGGAGCAGCCCAGTTTAACCCTTTCCAGGATGAATCTGTTTGTTTTCTTAGCAATCCATGGTACACTCAATACTCCTCTTCAGCACTCAAAGGCATCAATTCTCCTTCTATCCTCCCTAGTCATTGTCCAACTCTCTGATGCATAACAAGTGATTGAAAAGACCATGGCCTGTATCAGACACACCTTAGTCTCCAGAGAGACACCACTGCTCTTCAGTACTTTGGAGAGGTCCCTAACAGCAGACTTTTCCTATCGCAATATGTCTTTTAATTTCCTGGCTACTGGTACCGAGAGTGTTGACTGTGGTGTCAAGCAAAGTAAAGCTGTGAACAATCTCAGTCTCTTTACCATCCATCCTGATGCTGCCAACTGGCCCAGTGGTGAGAATCTTTGTCTTCTTGACATTGAGCCTCAATCCATATTGAACACTGCAGTCCTTGACGCTCTGCAGGGAGCGCTTCAGGAGTAGTTAATAAAAAAAATTAATTATTACCGCAGGGTCCAGAAATTTTAGGTATGTATCCAAGGGAAATGAAAACATATGATCACACAAAGACTTGTTAGCAGCATTATTGAAATATTATTCATTATTCAAAAGTGGAAATAATAGAGCGGTTCTTGAGAGGTTGAGGCAGCGGGGTGCGGGGAGTGGAAATAAAAATATTCACCTTGGAGAAACAAAGTTGTACAAGTGTTCAGGTCTTTCATTCATAGAATCACTATGAGTCACCTAAAACTTGATGGCACTTAACAGCAATAGTGAATGAACAAAAATAAAATGGATAACACTATTGAAAATTAGTAATAAGGAGTATTGAGAAACACAATCTGGATGGATAAACCTTGAAAACATGCTATGTTAAAGAAGCTAGTTACCTATTGTACTGCACCTGTTGTACTTCATGTGAAGTGCCCAGAATGGGCAAATCCTCAAAGATAAAGTAGATCAGTCTTTGACTGGGGGTGAGAAAGGTGGAGACTGTTAATGTGCAGAGTGTTTCTTTTTTGGGGTGTTGAAAATGTTCTAAGATTGTGGTGATGGTTGCATAACTGAGAGTATAATACGCTAGAGTGTGTACACTATAAATGGGTGAATTTTTAGATGTGTAAAACATCTCAAGAAGGCTGTAAAAAACATACAAATATTTTGTGAGATTCAAAACAAAAAATATGTAGAGGTTAAACCAGGTATGTTTAAAAAAAGATGAGAGAGACAGAATCCTAGCCAATTCACGCAGCAGCTCCCTGATAGAAAGGCCTAGTAATTGGTTTCTATTAAGATTTCAGCATTGAAAATCCAGTAAGAAGCTGCACTGCAATCCTAGAGGCCTGGGGCTCTCCCGCTGCTCTGTGGGAGAAGAATGGGCAGTCATTTCCTTCTGTGTGATTTACTGCCTATGAAAACCCGTTGGAGGAACAGCTATGATTTAGTTCTGCTTATTGGAACACAACAGCAACAAGGAGTCAAGAACAGATTGGGTGCACTTAACAACAATAATGGGTCACCGACACTCACGGGTGGCGCAAACCAAAATGGTCAGCTGCTAACCGAAGGGCTTTAAAAACCTAGATCTACCCAAGAACTTAAGAAGGACTGGTGTTCTACTTTTGAAAATTCAATCATTGAAAACTCGATGGAATGTAATTCTATTCTGACACAATAAATAGTCTGATGAGGAATAAATGGTTTCTCTAATCTCCACACAACCTTTCTCACAGAAACTTACCATCTCCCATCCCTCTGCAGACACCAAGATCTGTCCCAGGGTTGGAGTGACTGATTTCAAGGAGTTTCGATTCACTGTTCACTGACTTTGGTGCAGGTGGTGCACTGGTTAAGCATTCAGCTGCTAACTGAAAGGTCAGCAGTTTAAACCTACCTGAGTTGCTATCAATGGGTTAATGAGAATGAGTTGGGTCCCTCTAGCCTTGATCTAATCCCCCTAGGAACCTTACATAGGTTGGTCACTATCATCAAAAAACTAAGGAGTTTGGAAAGGGCAGGACATTTGTTTTCAGGGATAGAACTGGGAAGAGGAAGATTCAAAGTTTGACTAATTCTGTAACAGGACCAACCTATTTTCACTGCCTTGGAGATAAAATCCAAACCCAGGGCTTCTTTTAAGTTGGACTAAGACTTTGCAGCACGCCAGTTGTACTTCCCCTCCCCGCTTCAAGTACTTTGGACTGCCCTGAAAAGGGGGCGGGGATGTTTCTGTAAGTGTGAGTTTAAACCTGCCTGGGTTTAAACTTTGTCCCGGTTACACTTTCTCATGTCTTTACGCAGGATGAGGGGCTTTAACCTCCTCCCCCAGTCCAGTCTACAGCTGGAAGTCTTCACTTATCTCCACCTTCCCTCCCCTCCTCCAGCAGAGACGTGAAGGCGACTATCTCGGCCCGTTCCAGATGTACTTCTGTCAAAGACGCTCCAGTGTAGTGGATGATGAATGAGAACCGGGAGTAGGCCTGGTGGGAAAGTGTCGCTATGAAAAAAGAGAAAGGGAAAGAAATTCGGAGGGGGAGGGGAGGTTGGAGTAGAGAGATGGGGTGCGATGATCTGGACACTGAGGACCATGATCCCCTCCTCTCGGGCAGTAAGTTTGTCTCCAGAAAGTCATGGGGAAGTGCTCCAATCCCTCTACTTCTTCCTTAGAATTTGGGCTTAGCTTTTCATTTACTACAACCCCCCCCCCCCGCAATAACCTCAGGGGGGCTACTTCAGTGTTTGCTTACATCCCTCCCAGACCCAGGTTCTCAGCACAGATCCCTCGGCAAGACCACGCTCTACTCCTCTCCTGGCTTCCTCTCTGATAGTCCCTCCCAGTTTTACCATTCAGTGGGGCGGAGTTGTACCGCCTCTCCTGTTCCTTTAAGAGGCGTTGGTTCCACCCCTTTCGGAGTCGCCGTCTGACGCGGGATGACAGCAGCGAGTTCGGTATGTCTATGCAAATAAGAGTTCCCTAAGGGCCAATGGGAAACCGAGATGCCGGAACCGCGGACCAATGGGGCGGGGGAGCTGGGGCTCACCATATAAGGAGCGGCCTCGCCATAAAAGGAAACATTGTATCTCTTTATATGGGGGGAAGGGTCGGGGGATCCCTCCGCCGCCAGCGCGTGGTCGCGGCCCCCTCCACCCGCCGTCTCGGCCGCGGCCAGCAGCCCCTGCCCCCCGGGGGACGCTGACGGCCGCCGGGCGCGCCGCCCGAGCAGACAGACAAGGGGCGCTGCGCCCCGCCTGGGGCAACCCGGGCCACAGGGGCAGGAAAGTGAGGGCCCAGGTCGGCCCGGGCGTGCAGGGGCCCCGGGTTCGCTGCGGCGGCGGCGGCGGCGGCGACAGTGATAGCGGCACTAGAAGCAGCTGGAACGCCAGGTTGAGCCGGGAAGCCGATGGCGGCGGCGGCGGCGGCTCCGATTCCTCGCTGACTGCCGGTCCACCCTTCTGCATTGAGCGCCATGTTACCGAGCCAAGCTGGGACCGCGGCGGCGCTGGGCCGGGGCTCGGCCTTGGGGGGCAGCCTGAACCGGACCCCGACGGGGCGGCCAGGCGGCGGAGGTGGCGGCGGCGGGCCTCGCGGGG
>NW_006399767.1:14181790-14191440 GCF_000299155.1 Elephantulus edwardii | reverse complement strand
CGCGGGGCTCGGGGCAGGCCGCCTGGAGCGGGAGGCTGCAGCGGCGGCGGCCAGCACCCCGGCGCCCAGCGCGGGGGCCCTGTACAGCGGCAGCGAGGGCGACTCGGAGTCGGGCGAGGAGGAGGAGCTGGGCGCCGAGCGGCGCGGCCTGAAGCGGAGCCTCAGCGAGATGGAGCTCGGGGTGGTGGTCGGTGGGCCCGAGGCGGCGGCTGCGGCCACCGGGGGTTACGGACCGGTGAGCGGCGGCGTGAGCGGAGCCAAGCCGGGCAAGAAGACCCGGGGCCGCGTGAAGATCAAGATGGAGTTCATCGACAACAAGCTGCGGCGCTACACGACCTTCAGCAAGAGGAAGACGGGCATCATGAAGAAGGTACCGGATGGGGAGGCCGGCGGGCCACGGGGGACCGTGCAGGGGTGGGGGGAAAAAGAGCCGAGGTGGAGGTGAGAGGCGGCGAGCCCGCTGGAGGCGTGTGGGAGGAGAGGGCTGGGACCCGAGTAGGGAGAAAGGGGAGGGACCGGCAGAGAAATGTGGGGAGAGGGGAGATGCCGCGGACGTCCTGGAAACGGGGGGCGGGGGGCGCCGAGGTGGGAGTGACCGGGGAGACCGGAACGGGGCCCTAGTGGAGCCGAAGGGGTGAAGAACCGTGACGCGAGGCTTCTGGGCGGCCGAAGGGGTGTCTGATGAAGCACGAGGGCTAGTAGGTCCTGTGTGTCCCCATGTTGGGCAAAGGGATGCCAGGAAGGCCGGGTGCACGGGAGAAGGTAGGAAATTGGAGAGGCTGGAGCTGGAAAGGTAGCTGTAATGACAACAATGAAGGAGCGATGTGTGGGAGGAAGGTGGGCACCGCTGGAGTAGTGCTGGCTGGGAAGACAGGGCGGGAACCCATCAGGGTCCTTGGATCCTAAAGGTGAGGGGACAGAGCAAGAGAACTGAGTTGGCCCTGAGCACCAGTGACCAAGCCCTGTGATGGCTATGTGTCATCCAGTGCCTTCCACTGGAAGCTGACATGCTGCCTGCCTTTGGGACAAATGGGCTTTGAGAGAATCTGCATGGTGTCCGGAAGAAAGGCAGGCAAGGTGTGCAGACAGGTAGAAATTCCACCCCTTGCCAGCCAGAGACCAGGGTGATGAAATGAGGTATCTTAGAGAACAGGAGCCTTACAGGAGAAGGGGCGCAGGCAGAGGAACTGACGTCCTCTTGCCTCTAGCTGGTGTTTGTATTTGCATCACATAGAAATCTGAGTGGCTCCCAAGGTGGAGGCTAGAACTTGGTTGGGAATGAGGATGGCATCTATAGGGTCCTCCTTAAAGACTCCCCCTCATTTGTGTTCCTGGCTATGTAATTCCACCTCCACCTTCCAGCACTGCTGTGCCAGTGTCACTTGTCACTTGATCAGTAGGAGATTGAGAGGGGAACCTTATAGAGGAAGATCCTAATGCAAGACTGTTTTCTCCTCCCATAATTATTTCTGCTTCACTTGACAAAGAAGTAGAAAAGGATAGTACAGTATTACAGACCAGAAGGACAAGCAAGGCTGTGTGTGGCAACAGGTTAGGGCCTGTTGCAGTGTCTGAGAACATGGGGCCGTGTGGTGCTTCGGTGGCCCCTAATCCCTAATGTCTTCGGGAAGTTAGGTGACACTGGAGGGGCTGGGAGCCCTTTCTCCGTGAGGACACTATGCTGTGGATGGGGAACAACTATAAAAGACCCCTCTGGGTTATTTGAGGATATATGTACCAAGAAGCTGCAATTGTTTTGTTGAGGGTATCAGCAGTTTGATGCCACACCTCAGAGAAAGCACGTGTAGTTACACTTCTCCCCAGCTCATCATCTGATGTCCAGTCAGGACCCTGATTGTCCTTGGAGAGAAAGTTTATTATGGGAATCTGGGCTTGAGAGGATTTTGTGGTTTTATGTTTTCTACTTTTCAAGGAAAGTAGAGATGGATGAAAAGTTTTTGTTGACTTGCTCATCTTACCCTCTACTCCAGGCCTATGAACTGTCCACACTAACAGGGACACAGGTGCTGTTGCTGGTGGCCAGCGAGACAGGCCATGTGTACACCTTTGCCACCCGAAAACTGCAGCCCATGATCACCAGTGAGACAGGCAAGGCGCTGATTCAGACCTGCCTCAACTCGCCAGACTCTCCACCCCGCTCGGACCCCACCACCGACCAGAGAATGAGTGCCACGGGCTTTGAAGAGACAGACCTCACTTACCAAGTGTCCGAGTCCGACAGTAGTGGGGAGACCAAGGTGGGTTTGGGTCACCTATCTGAAGAGTGGGGAGGGAGGGGAAAGATTTAGTGCATAGAGAGCAGCCAGGACTGGTGGGGTAGGTGTCCCCAGGTCTAGAGTGGGACTTGGTGCCCCTCATCCTGGGGGACAGGTGTTCATCCTCGAGATCCTGACAGGAGGCCGGCCCCCTAGATAAGCCAGCGGCCTCCGTGCCCATATAAGGCCGGCTCCGGCTCCACGCCGGCCTCCCGCCCGCAGCCTCCTGCCTGGCAGGGCGCTCGCATTCCTCCCGCCAGCTGTCTCCCCGCTGGGGGCGGGGGTGTCGCTAAGCCCTGCCCTCCTGACGCTTAGCTCCCAGGAGTTGGAAGGGAGCACTGGAGGGTCCCCGAGTTTTGGGAACCCTCTGTGGTCGGCGGGTACGCAGGCTGGCTGGCTCACCGGCAGGGCCGGAGATTACCTTACTAGTCAGCCTCCTAACCCCTCAGGATGTCCGGGCCCAGGCACGTTAGGGAGTGCACCCGCTGCAGCGTTGCCAGCCCTAGTTAACGCCTCCCCCTTCCTTTTCCCGGTAAGGAGAGGGGGTGGGGTTTCCTCCCTTGTTCGTCCTGGAGAGCCCCACCTTCCGGGTGGCCCTTAACTAGCTGGCCAATCGGAGGAAGCGGCACTGTTTGCCTTAGCAACGCCTTCGCCAATCAGGTGCCTCAAACCCGGCTGCTCAGCAAACATCCTGTGCTGTCCCGCCCCCAACTCCCTGCCTGTGAGCCCCTTACTCCGCTGAGGCTTAGTTCAGTTCGCAGCTCGAGGCTTCTTTCCTTTCTAAAAACAAAGACTTCTAGAGGGAGAGACAAATGTTTTAGGCATTTTGGTCATAGTTTTCAAATCTTTTTAACGCATTTATTCCTGGGAAATTCTTTTGAGTGAATGAGTTCCTTTGGTAGTTGACAACTTCTAAAGGGCCTCATTGCCAGACCATCAACAACGCTCCTAAAAGTTTTCTGGAAAATTCTTAGTTTCTCTCAGAAGCTTGGCTAATCAGATTTGGAAGGATCCTTTTAAAAAACATTTAACCCAGACTTTTCGTTTACCAGACAGAAAAACTGAGGCTCAGAGAAAGAGATTTTTCCAGGATTACACAGATGGCCACACTGTCAGACTTAGGAACAGACCTTTATAGCCATTGTGATTACCATAGTCTGTATGGACCAAGTGCTTAGACAATTACAATGATGATGATGATGATTACCATTGGGTAGAGTAGTAAATACTTAAAAGGTTGTGGGATTTGTGTTTTGGTGTATGTGTGTGTGCGCTTGGCTCAGTTTTACTGGTTTTACATATGTTAGTGTATTTCATTTCAAATACCTATGAGGAATGTATTATCCCCCGTTTACAGTTAGGCGGCTGAAGCTCAGCAGTTCAGTAACTTGCCAAGAGTCAGGCTGCAGGTAAGTGGCAGAGCTGGGATTTGAACCCAGACAAATTGGCTCCAGAATTTGGGCTCTCAGCACGCAAAGCTTCTGCAGGGACTGGATCTGCTAGAGACTCACTGCTCCATCTTTACTCTGGTTGTAGGACACACTGAAGCCGGCATTCACAGTTACCAACCTGCCAGGTACCACCTCGACCATCCAAACAGCACCCAGCACCTCTACTACCATGCAAGTCAGCAGCGGCCCCTCCTTTCCCATCACCAACTACCTGGCACCAGTGTCTGCTAGTGTCAGCCCCAGCGCCGTCAGCAGTGCCAACGGGACCGTGCTAAAGAGTACAGGCAGCGGCCCCGTCTCCTCTGGGAGCCTCATGCAGCTGCCCACTAGCTTCACTCTCATGCCTGGTGAGTCACAGGAGCAGAGTAAGATTCATCCTCCCTGGGGCAAACTGAGTATGGTAAGAGTAGATTTTAGATTTACTGTAAGGAGAGCCATACTCTGTTCAGGAAGAAAGGGCCAGAGACTAAGAGAAGCATGTGCCATCCCACTGAGATGCCTACTCTTCTTTATAATCTCTTCCAGTTATGTGCTCTGGCCTAATTGAACTATTATGGCCTGTGTCCATGTTACCCCACTAGCCCTTGCCTTGAGTCATGCTCTTTTTTTATTATTATTACTATTGTGTGTGTGTGTGTGTGTGTGTGTGTGTGTGAATGTACTGTCAAATCAGATCTGACTGGTACAGGAGGAGATTGCCCCTCCTTCTCCAGCAGAGCATCTGGTGGATTCGAACCACGTACCTCTGGGGTTGCAGTGCTGCTTTTTGCCACTAGGCCATCAGAGATCCATTGATCATGTTCTTGATAGTTCAATGCTAGCTCCTACATCGTCTGAAAGATGATGATGAAAGGGTGAGAATAGAGTGTGCAAGGCCCTAGAGGTGAGATTCAGGATATGAAAGGCTTCTTTAGCTCCCAGGAAAGATTGATTAGTCTTGGGGACCAGGGTGTCAGGTCCTAAGCCTGAGGGGTATTTGAAGGTGCTTGAATAGAGGTGGTGGCTAGTCAGGGCAAAATATAAGGAAACCTTTGTATTGCAGGTGGAGCAGTGGCCCAGCAGGTCCCAGTGCAGGCCATTCAGGTGCACCAGGCCCCACAGCAAGCTTCTCCCTCTCGCGACAGCAGCACAGACCTCACACAAACCTCCTCCAGCGGGACAGGTATAGCTTGGAGCCCTGCTCCCTTCCCCATCCCACCTCCCCTGGGAGATCTAGTGTCTGGTACTCAGCAGCAATACCCTTTAACTCAGGTCACAGAATTTTTTTTTTTTTTAAGTCACAGAATTCTTAGGGACAGGTTTTTACCCTGATCTTTGGTGAGAAATTCAGATAAGGATGACTGGGTTTTGAATTTTGCACTACAATAGAACTGTAGATTCCAGAAAAAAATTAGAAACCACCCTTCTCACTCTGATGAGCTTTGCAGCAATGATTCGTTGTGTGATGTGGTTACCTTCTTGTGAAGAGGGTGCTCTAGGTTTTGAATGGCTATAATACCGTTCCAGTGTCTCTAGTCATTTCAGAAATGCTGAGACATTTTCACAATTAAGTTACTTTTAAGTTCTTACCATTTACTGGCTTGACACAGAAAGTGTCATCTGTAGACTGGCAACATCAACATCCCCTTGGGATCTTGATAGAATTGCAGAGTCTTGATCCTCACTCAGCATAGTCCCTAGGGAATTGATCTGCTACCCACAAAGCTTCTCAGCTCTGGTGGGTTGAATCTGCCAGCTACTCCAAGGGAGAAAAAAAAAAAAAAGCTGTTTCTTCCTATTACAATTTACAGCTTTGGAAACCCGAGGCTGTGTGTTGGAACCAATTTGACAGCAGTGAGTTTGAGTGTATTCTTAAGCCTCACTCAAACCTACTGAATCATAATCTGCTTTTTAACAAGATTCCCAGGTGACTGTATGACAGTGCTTTTTTTTAAAAAATGAAGTTGTTAGCTGCACAGTGAGACAGAGGAAACAGGAATGAAAACAGATTAAAAGTTAGGATGATGGAACTCTAGAAAAAGAAGAATCTGACTTTGTTTTGAGTGCATCAGTCAGTGTCACACTTGTTTTTCCGCAGACCTTAGGGTTTCTAAATAGAGAATTCAGCAGCAGATGGATGATTGAATAATAATGTGTGATAGGTTCCAATGAGATGTTGGTGCTGCTGTGTTCAAGGGAAAAAAGAATATTTTTTTTAGTCAATAATTGAGTAGAAGAGTCTAGTTTCTAGTCAGGGGAATAGCAGAACACTGGAGGCCTGGAATGGCTGGGCTGTGGTGATCTATAGTGCTGACCTTCCTAACATGCTTTGTATTCACCAGTGACGTTACCTGCCACCATCATGACATCGTCCGTGCCCACAACTGTGGGAGGCCACATGATGTACCCCAGCCCCCACGCGGTGATGTACGCACCCACCTCGGGCTTAGCTGATGGCAGCCTCACCGTGCTCAATGCCTTTTCCCAGGCCCCATCCACCATGCAGGTGTCCCACAGCCAGGTCCAGGAGCAAGGTGAGTGGAGGGTGCAGATGAAGGAAAGAGAACCTTTAACTCCCTTCCACCTGTTCACTTGCCTAACACACATATACATAGTCAGATGCTCACACACATATTCTCTAAAACAAACACACACACACACACACACACACACACACACACACACACACCCTTAGCTTGATTGATCACACCAAGAGCAGCCCTGGGTACTTGCATCCGAGGTTCATAAGTCACATGTGCATTTGTTACCCCACTTCCTGAATGTCTACAAGTTTTTCTCAAGCAGGTGGCTTGACACTCTTCCTGTGATATCCGCCCCCAATCCAGGTGGTGTCCCCCAGGTGTTCCTGACAGCGCCATCTGGGACAGTACAAATTCCTGTTTCTGCTGTTCAGCTTCATCAGGTAGGTGGGGCACTGTCCACCCCAGTCCAGCCAGGCACTTCTTTATTGACCTTGGGGGAACCCCATTACTGACTGGTTAAGGTTAGACTCCCTAGCCAGGTGGCCTGTCTGTCTCCTTGGCCAGGCCTGGAGCAGACATTCACATAAGCAGGTGGGAGCTGGAACAGGCTGGTCACCTCCTGCCTCTTCCTTCCTCACATGCCCACTTGCCTCCAGATGGCTGTGATAGGACAGCAGGCCGGGAGCAGCAGCAACCTCACCGAGCTACAGGTGGTGAACCTGGACGCCCCACACAGCACCAAGAGTGACTGATCCGTCCCGCCGCCCTGGACAGATGGCCCAAGGGATGGCACCACTTATTTATTGTTGCCTTTTCACGGTTTCTTTACACACACGTTGACAGGCCGCAGGAGGGAGGCGGGGAGGAGGAGTGGGCAGCCACAGGACTGAGCCCTCTCACTCCAGCCAAAGAAATGGGCCTGCCTGCCCTCCCCTGTGCCCGCCCTCCCTCCCTCCCCTGCCTTCTGGCTCCACCTCCCATTTCTGTTGATGGTGGGGCTGCCCTGCCCCCTCAGACTCCCCTTGCCAGCCTGGCTCAATGTTTGCCATGAGTATTAATTAGCTACACCTAATGGGACAGTGCCCACACACAGGCCTTCTGTGGGACTAGGCACTGAGTCCTCCCCTGAGGAAGCAGTTGGGGCCTCTCCCTAGCCGCCTTTGCTGACCCAGGTCAGCAATGTGTCTGCCACAGGCTGGGTGAAAAGGCCCTGCCACTTCCCCTCAGGGAGCCAGCTGGGAGGTGGGAGACTTTCCTCCTACCGCTGCCCTGTGCCCCTTCAGCTCCTGAGTAGCTGGGCCTGTGCACTGGGCAGGTTCCTGGGGCCACCTGCCCTGCCTTGCCTCTCCCCTTGGACTATCCGGGGGGCTCCTGGGATGGAGGGAACTACCAGTGTTCCCTTCTCCCTCTTGTCTTCCCCCCCCCCCACTCTCACCCCAGCTGCTTTACTTAAAGTTGATTTTGAACTTTTTATTTGAGGAGACAAAGTGAAAACAAATCTATAAATATATATTTTTAAAATATTTAACTTTTTTTTATGGTGTTTTTCTTGTCCCCCTCCCTGCCCAAACTCCCCTTCCCTGGGGAGCCTTTGGGCTCCCCAGAACTGGCTGGGCCCCTGGGGATAGAGCTACCCCATGATTGTGGGGCCTGTCAGTGTGTGGGGGAGATTCTGGGATCACCCGGTCCTGGGTTGTTTCCAGGAGAAAGCCGGGGGAGGGACCCTCAGGCCATGCCCCTTGGGGTGGGGAGGGTGACCCACAACAGTAGGCCTCTTTTTTGCCCTAAAGGGTGTTGCTGGGGAGAGGGAAGAGGGAGACCAAATGTGGGGTTGGGGAGGGAGGGTGTCAGGTTGAGGCAATTACTTTATTGTGCCACAGGCATGGGCATTGCAGCCTTGTGTCTCCCCAGGAGCCTGTAGAGGCCTGGGGCCCAAGTTGCAGTGAGCAGGGTGGGGTCTGGGAGGGGTGAGAGGCAGGAAAGGGTCAGAAGTAGGAGTGGCTCTTGAGCTGAGTCCTGCAGGGGAGCCAGATTTGGGCAGCTCTCCCAGGGAGTGAGCAGCTACTGTAACTTTTTTAAATTAAGACTAAAAGCCTTGAAGAAAATGACTTTATTTTTCTAAGTGTAACCTCAGTATTTATGTAATTTGTACAGGGGCTGTGCCTCACCCCCTTTACCCTCTTTGGGGTAGACCTTGAGGGTGGGCCTGAATAGGAAAGGGTCTTTTGCCCTGTGTCAGAGCCTACACCTTCACCACCTGTATCAAGAAAGGGCGCTTCAAAAGCCGCAGCAGTGGGGCTGGAGTGTTATTAGCCCTTTATGACTGCCTTCAGTAGAAACAAACCTGCTTCTGTGGTTAGGTGAAGGGGGAGGGGAGGATTTTACACACAGCCTACTTCCTAAGGGGATGATGACTTGCCGACATGTTTGAGACCCCCCTAATCTCTAACCCCCACTGTTGTCTTGCCCTACTTTGGGGTGCCAAGATACAAGTCACCTTTCTGGGCTTTTCTCCTGGAGATAAATGGGGTTTATGGGTGGCTTACAAGGCTGGGGCATGGCATAGCAGGGGCCAGAGAGTGGGGGAGTTTGGGACTCAGGTCTGTAGCTGCCCAGACCCTTTGCTCTGCTCTTGTTTCACTCCACCACCACTCACTCACTCCCCACCCAAGGGAGGACTGATGAATTTCTGCTTTCCTTCCCACAAGAGACAGACCCAGTGAGTGAATCAGGCAAAATGTTTATATTGTGTGTTGTGTGAGCGTGGCCTTGTGAGAACATGTGTGCATCAGGGATGAGGTGGCATTTATATGTGCAGCAACCCTTGGTGTTCCCCTTCCTTGGTGGCTCTGGGGTGTGTGCGTGTGTGTATGTGTGTGCACACACCTGTGTGAAAGTGTGTGTGAATGTAGGGTGTGTATGTCAGTGGTTTCTACTTCCCCTGGGATGTTGACCCAGGAATAGTAGACATGGTCACAGTCCTATGTACAGAGCTTTCTTTTGTATTAAAAAAAAATACTCTTTCAATAAATGTATCATTTTTGTGCACAGACTGTGAGGATCTTTGGCCTGTTTTTTCACATAAGGAGGATAGCATAAACAAGTAAACCTCAAACCCCCCCCCCCAAAAAAAACCAAACAAATCCAAACCACTCGTTTTGAAAATCCAGCCAGGCTACTTGATGAAAACTGAAATGCAAAGGGGTGGTCTGGACCATTGAACCCGTTATGATTTAATTTAATGAACATTTTGGGGGCAGGAGCCTTTTCCCTGTGCATGGCTTTGCCGGATACTTAACCATTTTCATTAACACGTTGCCGCAAATGACAGTAATACATGGGGGGGGGGGGGATTTGTTTCTAAGCAATTTAAAAGTGTGCAGCGACGCATACTTTAGAAGGTGGGAGTTGTGACAAAAGGCCTGGGTTCCTAGGTTTTGAGTGGATGTTATGATGGGGGG
>NW_006399767.1:14175995-14181690 GCF_000299155.1 Elephantulus edwardii | reverse complement strand
GGAGGAAAGAAGGGAAGGGAGCTTTAAAGTTTACTATGCATGGAAAGGGCTGCGTACTCCTTAAGCAGAGATATAAGCAAAGTGACCCCAATAGCAGGTTCCGCCCGCGGGGTCCATTGGCCCTCAGAGCTCTCTGCCATCTCCCCTCCCCGCGGTGCGCCCGCTGCGGGGACCGCGCATGCTCCCGCTCGCGGGCTGTGCCGTCGCACTTGACTGTGGGCCGCGGTGGGACCCGTAGCTGCGCGGCTGTACGTACACTCGCGGCGTGACCCGGAAGGGAGCAGCTGTGGGGGCGGGGCCAGGACGGCGGGACTGGCCGCTGGGTCCCTGGGAGGACCTTACCAGGCGGTGGGAGGTGAGAGCAGAGTTCTGCGCCTACTCGGCTCATCCCTTACCCCTCCCCTGACCCTTCCAGGGCCCTGTACCTACTTCGTGTGGAACAGACTAATGTCTTGCTCTCTTGCTCTCTTGGTGTTGTCATCCTCATCGGACCGCGCCCCCCCCCAATCCTCACCCCGCCCCCTAGACCCGTTCCCGCTGTCCGTACTGGCCTCCTCCACCGTCCCTACTGGTCTACAACCTTGGACCCGGCCTTGCTCTGTGCTGCCCTGCTGGCCTTGGCCAGGCCTCTTCTTTACCCTTCAATATTTTGCTGGTGGTCTAGGCCCTCTTTACGTAGTTCCTCCTGCCCTCGCCCTAATTTAGAACTGGCAGACTGCTTCACTTCACCTTGCTTTAATCAGGAGCCATCTGCACATCACCACTTACCTCCCAGTGTAGTCCCCTGTGCTAACTGGACCCTTTCAATCATTTGAGCCCACAACCTTCAGTTCCCCTTCCCTGCAGTAATCAGTCTATTCTGGTCCATCTTTATAACTCCTAGTGACCCTTTCATCACCTTTTCCCTTGGTTTTCCTTTCAATCTTGTTCTCACCATTCTGCGTTATATCACATATATCCTGGTTACTGATATAGCCATTATTCCATTTCTATTTGTAATCTTCTGATTTAATAACATTCCATTTCCTTGATGGCTGTCCTTACCTCTCCCATCCAAGAATAATAACATTAGATTATATTTACAGAGCGGTCACAATGTGTCAGACTGTACTATGTATTACATACAATATGTTGCTAAGTTTTGTAACAATTTAGTGTGGTTAGAATGAAGAGTATCACTGTGTTACCAGTGAGGAAACAAATTCAGAGGTTAAGTAATTTGTCCAAAGCTATGCAAATAGTCAAAGAGCCAGAATTTAAAGTCATATTTTTTGACTCTGAAATATACTATTTTGCTGCTTTTATAATCTCACCATCTCTTGATTTTATTCCCTACCCTATCATTATCACCACCATTTGTATCTGCCTTAATTAGACCCTTATACAAGGAAGCTCTGGTGACCTTATCATATAAGGAGTTGCTCTGTTGACCCAAAGGCAGGTGATTTGAATCCACTAGCTGCTCTGAAGGAGAAAGATAGGCAATTTCCAGGGCAGTTCACAGCCTCTGAAAACCCAGTGGAGAGTCACCTGTGAGCCCTGAGGCTCGATGACACTCAGCAGCAGCGTAGATGCAGTATAGGTATGCAGTGGGACCTAGTTTTCCTCCACTTTAAAAATTTTATGACACTTTGACTCCTCCCCCCTCCACAGTATTCTTATATATTTGTATTTTCATTTTCCATACAGCCCCATCCCAACCTCGTTTCCATCTCCTTTTTCCATATCTGCCATAGCCTACCCTTTTATATACCTTCCAGCCCTGTCCCTTCATGTATACTCCATTCCCAGTCCTGAAATCCTGCCCTCCAGCTCCCCCATCTCACATGCTGCTCTTTCTTCCATACCCATGCTATTCTTCTAAGTCCTGATGCATGCCCCTCATCCATCCTGTTCCTTTGCTTAGATTGAGCCCTTGCTTATTCAATACTCTGTACTGTTACCTTCCCTATGACTCTTCTCAATCTCTTGCAATTTCCCCCACTTTTTTTTCCTTTTTTCCCCCCACTTTTTAAAAATACTTTTCTTTAATCCACTCTTTTTTTTTTTAAAAGATTTTTTTATTATTATTTTCTGTATGTACCGTCAAATCGGATCTGGCTGGTACAGGAGGAAATTGTCCCTCCTTTCCCAGCAGAGCATCTGGTGGACTTGAACCGTGCGCCTCTGGGATTGCAGTGCAGCTTCTTGCCACTAGGCCACCAGAGCTCCCCTACACTCACTCTTCTTATCTACCATACTCTTTTTGTAAATTCCAGATTGTGTTTAGGTATTTATTTAATCCTATTCCTGGATTTTTCTATTTGACCCCTGAATCCCACCATACAGTTTACAGTCACCACCCTGTCTGTCTCCAGGTACTCCCTCAATGTACTGTTTTCTCTTTCTCATACTGCCTTTATCTTTCCCCTTGCCCCAGGAGGAAAGGATGGTGGGGGAACAGTGCTCCAGGGACCTCATGGTACCCTTGGGGCCTCAGCTACAGGCATTTCCTGAAGAACTTCTTCGACAGAGGCCTGGGCATGATGGACATCCTGAGTACCTGATCCGATGGAGTATCCTGAAGTGTGGGGAAGTGGGCAGAGTGGGTGCGGGCTCCGAAGACAAGTCAGAACATATCCTCATGTGGCTGTCAGCTCCCGAAGTCTATGCCAACTGTCCCATCCTATTAGGTGAGAGGGCACTATCTAAGGGGCCTAAGCATGAACCAGCTGGAAGCTCAGCAAGTTTCCCCCGAGACCCAGGAAGCCTGGATGCAGTGGCAATGGGAGAGATGGAGGCTGATGTGCGGGCCCTGGTACGAAGGGCTGCCAGGCAGCTGGCCGAAGGTGGAGCATCCAGTGTTACCGCCGCTGTGCTCCACACCATCCATGTGCTCAGTGCCTACGCCAGCATCGGGCCCCTCACCAGGGTCTTCAGGGAGACAGGCGCTCTGGACCTGCTCATGCAGATGTTGTGCAACCCTGAGCCTCAGATCCGCCGGAGTGCTGGCAAGATGCTGCAGGCTCTGGCAGCCCATGATGCAGGTAAGAAGTTATCGGGGATCCAGCCCCGAAATGTCGGGAGAATTCCGCCAAAAGGAGGCACCAGGTTGCAATGAAGATGCGGAGAGGCTAATTGCTAATGACAAATAGCAAGTTTAATATTCTGGCAAGGGTATGTATACACGTCTTAGGAACATGCCTGCAGGGGTAATTGCATTATCTCTTTCTGTCCAAGATGTTGACTGGTAGATCAAACATTCCCAGACCTCAACACAAAACAAAGACATCTTCCAGGATATTCTATGATATCTATTGGAAAACAAGAAGGTATCACATTCCTAGAAATCTGAGGCCTTTGGTCCCTCCTTATTCATTAGTATATTGCTTCCTGGAGTTGTTTACTGTAGAATGGATGGTCAAGCCAAGATGAGTGGTCCTACTGTTTTTACAATGCATTGCTGATCCTGCTTTGCAGCTTAGCCAGGCCCTGACAGCTCCTCCCTCTTAATACAGTATGCTGCCTGTCTTAGGTGGATATGAGACCTCAAACTCAAGTTTTCTGTCCTTGGGATCATAGCAGTCAATGCTACTCCCTGTCTTAAGATCATGAGCGAGTCTCATTCCTTGCCCGTCTTTGGCTACACATCCTGCATTTTTCTGGGGAGGGCCTTAAGTTGAATCCCATGCACTTTACACAGCAGTTCTCTATAACGCTTGGCTATTATATGACCAACACAAGGGAGGACCGGACCCATAGTATACCTATGATAACAATACAAAGAGCAGCAATCGTAAAAAGAAGATTTCTAAATGAAGTTATTGAAGGAAACCAGTTTTTTAGATTTTGAAATATTTGACTAGCTTGTTCAGCTGGGGAAATATTTATATCTGGGGTATTCTGCATTTCTATAATTCTTTGGTGCAGATCATACAAATCAAGAGAATCATTATTAGCCATCCAAATTCCTTTTAAATTCCTTTGTCCAGTCGTTATCTGAGCTATTGTATTTAAATTTAGTAACACAAATAGAGTCATAGGCCCCATGGCATCTTAACCTTCCTTTCATTCTAATTTGTTGTACCATGCTTCCTAATACATTCACTGTATCATATAAAGCATTTAATTTTTGTTCCATAACTTCATCCACATTCTCTTGCTCTGCCCAGTTTTTTGTCACATTATGCATTAACCCATTTACAAACCTAGCAGTTTGAACTTCTTGAGTCAAAGCTATAGCAGAAGTAGAGACAGTAGCAATCATAGAGATAAGAGAAACAATTCCTACAATAATTAGACCTACAGCTCTTTTGGTTCCAGATGACAACTTATATAACTCTTTTTTTTTTTTTTTTATAACTCTTTTAAAATTTGCAAGCTTTTATCATCGTACCAAATATCATTTAACTTTACCCGTGTCATAACAAAAGAGGATTCTTTAGAATAACAACTGAATCATCTTTGGTAACAGAGCTAATACAGTTAGAAATTTTACAATGAGAACAACTTACATTAAATTTTGGATAATAAAAAAAATTTTTTGGATAATCACCAGTGATTACATTATTACCAATTAATAAGACATATGGTTCAGGTACCCATGAAAGGACTTTGGCGTTTGTGACATTACCTCCCTTACATTTATCTTTTGGGATACAGGAAATATTTATCGAATCCACGCTGGCAACTAATTTCCACAATTCGGTTTGAAGGTTCTGCATATCTATAGTCCACATTCCTCCTACAAATCCTTTCATAGGAAGTCCCAGACCATGTGCATAAAGAGTTAACCAGTCTAATAACATCGGGTAGTCCAAGCGAGGTAGCATTCCAACCGTTGGTCCTTTAAAAATTGTATTACCAGTACTAATGTTAGACAAGAGGATGGCCATAGCACTGTTATGATGACATTTTCTCCAAAGTGATTGCCAGATGCCAGCACGACCTTTCCTAAAACATGAGGGAAGGTTGGCATCTGCTGGAAAGATGGTGTTTATTCTACCCACACCATATCCGGAAGCTTGTCGGTCGAAAACCAGATAATTCAATTGTACAGTCCATGATGGGTTTTCACTGTCTAACTCTGAAGATATTCTTTGCATCTTATTAACAAATAAGCATCCATTTTTTGGTTTACTTTTGGTAAAGCAGATAGGATACCCTAAAGTGTACCCAGAATAACTGAATGGTCTTTCTTCCCATTTAATATGACTATTAGAGGGATATCCTAAAGCATAAGTATGAGGGACTCATTCCGTGTCGCCAGGTGCAGGAGAGGAGGATCTGTGACGTACACCCAGTAGATCTCTTCCGTAGTCATCGGAGTAATGCCGCACAAGACTCTCAGGCAACCAATTAGGAGCTTGTTCATTCTGTGGAAAAACAAACACAGCCTCGACCCCATATTAACACAGGGTCGGGTCTTTTTCATTGCTTTGTTAATGCATCCTTCCAATTAATTTCAGTATACTTTTATTGTATATTTCACCATTGTCTGTCTGCGGCAGACCTTTTATAGTCATCCAAAATTAAAAATTTAAAATAAATTGTAAGTGAGAAATATAATTATTTGAATTTAGGGGATATAGTATTCCAATAATTCCCTCTTTATTTAAATAATTTTTGATAGTAGAAAGAGTACATTCTATAATACCTTGTTTTAGAGGATAGTAAGGAAACTCAGTTTTATGACAAATAGTAAAATATTTACAAA
>NW_006399767.1:14174063-14175246 GCF_000299155.1 Elephantulus edwardii | reverse complement strand
CAAAAACAGCCTTTTCTCAGGAAGATCCGTCAGTAAATATTACAAGAGCATCAGAAATTGGTTGATAAACAAAAACTTTAGGAAATATAAATGAATTTTTACTTGCAAAGCATAATAATTTACCTTTTGGATAATGATGAGTAATTTGACGAGGATAATTGGCTAATGCAATTAACCGTTTTGTACCATATTGATATAGCCAATTTAACTTGTAAAGTATTATAAGGGATAATGATTTTATAAGATCTTATATTAAACATTGCAGTGACACCTACCTAAATTCACCAATTGAAACACAGCCTGTGGAAAAATCCATAAAACCTTTTTTGGGGAGTTTGACAAATGTATAGAGCTGCACTTTTTACAAGCTTTTGACATAAGGCGGCGCTGTTGATTATTTTGGGGGGAATACGCAGAAAGGGTATCTTGTAAATTAACAAATGGAGCTAGGACTGTCCAATTATAAGTTAAAAGTTATAAGACCTATATAAGTTCTAGGTCCTGTAGTTCTAAACATGGCTTAATTTAATTAACTTTTTTTAGTGATTTTTGGAAATCATTCAGTGTTCCTTGATTACTAACACGAATTTGAAATTCTTCAGGTTAAGCACAATTTTTCTCCATTCTAGTCCCCAAATACATACTCAAATTCACTTTTTCTTTAAGCCTTTTACAACTCACTACACATCTTTAATTTAGCCTTTACTAACTCATATTTTGGTACAACCAGACATTTTATTTTAAAGCAAAACTACTTTCATTTTTTCTGTTAAACAAAAAATACACAGAACTTATTACCAGTTATTTAACTTATTCTTTTGAACTTTATACCATGTTAAAACTTTAATTTTACTCTTTTTTTTTTATTGTGTGACTTTGTAAATTTTTAATTTTTTTTTTTAAATTTAGGTTGTTTATTTTTCATTTCAATGAACATCTACAGAGTAATTTTACTCTTAAGATGATATTTTGTTCAGCTGTTTGGATATACTAAATTATTTTATGTGTGTTTATTACCTCAAAATTCCCTAATTTGATAACTGCAATTTTAAATACTGCATAATCATGGGATGGTAAAATGTTTATAGTAAACATTATATGAAAACCTTTGTTTAGGAATTGAAGGAACCACAGATATATAAGTTAGGATTTTCCTTGTGTTAGATCCTAGAAAATAAGCTGT
>NW_006399767.1:14091034-14154601 GCF_000299155.1 Elephantulus edwardii | reverse complement strand
AAGTCATATTTTGGTTGCCTTGAATTTGGTTTAATTTTCCTCAGCTTCAGCTTGAATTTGCATATGAGTAGTTGGTGGTCTGTTTCACAGTCAGCTCCTGGCCTAGTTTTCACAGCTGATATTGAGCTTCTCCACTGGTTCTTTCCACAGCAAGTTTAATATTCTGGCAAGGGAATATATACACACACATCTTAGGAACATGCCTGCATGGGTAATTGCATTATCTCTTATCTGTCTGAGATGTTGACTGGTAGATCAAACATTCCCAGACCTCAACACAAAACAAAGACATCTTCCAGGATAGCCTGTGATATCTATTGGAAAACAAGAAGGTATCACATTCCTAGAAATCTGAGGCCTTTGGTCCCTCCTTATTCATTAGCATACTGCTTCCTGGACTTGTTTACTTACTGTAGAATGGATGGTCAAGCCAAGATGAGTGGTCCTACTGTTTTTACAATGCGTTGCTTATCCTGCTTTGCAGCTTAGCCAGGCAGGCCCTGACAAGAAGTGGCTGGGAAGAAGGAACATTGGAGAGAATGAGGCCATGGGAGGAAGAACAAAAATGATGAGAGGATAATTCCCTGCTCTATGAGAGAACCTAGTATTTGATGAATTTCAGTTCAATGCAAAAGAAATAAGGAAAATTAATAGACTTATTACAGATGTTATGTGAATAGGATAAAATACTAGTACCTGGTTTATCTGTTGATTCCCTGTGTAGTGGTGGAGAATGAGTTTGGTTTTCATTTTTTTTTTATTTTATTTTTGTGTGAGTGTACCGTCAAATCAGATCTGACTGGTACAGGAGGAGATTGTTCCTCCTTTTCCCGGCAGAGCATCTGGTGGATTCGAACTGTGTGCCTCTGGGATTGTAGTTGCAGCTCCTTGCCACTAGGCCACCAGAGCTCCCCCTGGTTTTCATTTTTAAACTATGGGTTGGGATTTTAGGTCCTGAAATGAGCCCAAGTGTTTGACAGGTCACATTTCCAGAAAACAAAGTATCAATGTATGACACCTAGATAAGTGTGAGAACTTGAGATGTTTCCTTTAAACACTTAGGAATTTGCTTATAAAGTACATATATGTATATAAACTATAATGAAAATGTATCATTTTGAGTTTCAATCTCAAAGATATTTGGAAGCCTGTGGAGTAAGGAACAGAGTTAGGGAAGGCAGGGAGAAGGTATCGTGGAGGCAGAAGTTACAGACTGAGTGTTGATTGCAGGGAGTCGGGCTCATGTCCTGCTGTCACTGAGCCAGCAAGATGGCATTGAGCAGCACATGGACTTTGACAGCCGTTATACTTTGCTGGAGCTGTTTGCAGAGACCACATCCTCTGAAGAACACTGCATGGCCTTCGAGGGCCTTCATCTGCCTCAGGTACTTCCAGCAGCAACGGGGGAAATGTGGTAAATGTTGCCTAGGGCCACATTTCTGAAAATGTGGTCTAAGACCCTCTAACACCCCCAGAGCCACCTGTGGAGCTAATTAAAGGGAAAGTTCATTCTCTGCTCCCCTCCTTAGACTTTCTCAGTCAGAATCATTGAAATTGTGTGTTGTAAGATAGTCCCTGTGCTTTTCTTAAATAAGCCAAAGTTTGAAAACTTCAGGCCTTGGGGATGAGGTCTCTGTAGAGAATGATATGGAAGGGGAACAAGAAGGGCCAAAGCGGAGAGAAGGTGGGCGTAGACCAAGAATTGTATCCTGCAGATCCCGGGAAAGCTGCTGTTCTCCCTGGTGAAGCGCTACCTGTGTGTCACTTCTCTGCTGGACCAGCTGAATAACAGCCCGGAGCCAGGGGCTGGAGGCCGCAGCTTCCCTTCCCCCACAAGGGAGGAGTGCAGCAGGGAGAAAAGCCGCGGGCAGCGGGAGCTGGAATTCAGTATGGCTGTGGGCAGCCTCATCTCAGAACTGGTGCGGAGCATGGGCTGGGCCAGGAACCTCGGTGAACAGGGCACTTCATCTCGGCCCACCCGCTCCATCTTTCAGCCGTGCATTGCAGGGCCCCCCATCTTGCTTCCCACCATTGTTACGACTTCTAAAAGGCAAGGGCGGGCTTTCCGCCGACGTGCAGAGTTCTCAAGCCGTAGTGGCTATGGTGAGTATGTGCAGCAGACGCTGAAGATGGGCATGCAGGTCCGCATGCTGGACGATTACGAGGAGATCAGTGCTGGGGATGAGGGTGAATTCCGGCAGAGCAACAATGGGGTGCCCCCTGTGCAGGTGAGTGTGTCAGTGGGACCTTGGGGTGGGGGTGTGCCTGGGGCTTCTCTGCAGGGGCATCTGGCCAGATACATGGGGATCCATTGCTATCAAGTTGATGCTGACTCCTAGCAGCCCAATAGAATAGGAGAATTACTTCATAGGATTTCCAGTCTTTCTAGAAACAGACTTCCACAGCTTTCTCCTTTTTATTGCCTGGTAGCTTGGAACCACTGACCTTTCAGTTAGCAACTGTGTGTGTGTGTGTGTGGTGTGTGATTTTACAGAGCAAATTGGTTTTTCGTTCAGTCATTCATGGACATTTTGTTTTACAGCCTTAATTAGAATACCCACAGTCATAGTAATCACATTTCCCCCCACTTCTCTATAATTCTTGTTTCCATGAATCCTTCAATCCTATTCCTTTCTGCCTTCTGGCTTTATCATTGAGCAAATGCTGCTCCTTTGATCTTTTCTGGTTGATTATCCTAAAAAGTGAGTGTCTCACCGGTATTTCTGGTCACCTGTAAGCCTCTGGATGAACATTGGCTGAAAGGAGAGAGTATCAGAAGAATGTCTGTGTTTCATTGACTGTGAAGAGGCATTTGATTGTGTAGATCACAACAAATTGTGGCAAACCTTGGAAGAATGGGAATCCCAGAACACTTGATCGTTCTAATGAAAAATTTATACTTGGACCAGGAAGCAGTCCTCAGAACAGAGCAAGGAAACACTGTCTGGTTCAGAATCAGGAAAGGGTTGCTTCCTGTCTCCATAACTTTTCAATCTGTATGTGGAACAGATCATTCAGGAGGCTGGACTTTGTGAGGAGGAGTGTGGCATTAGGACTGCAGGAAGACTCATCAACAACCTACATTATGCAGATGACACAACCTTGCTTGCTGAAACTGAGAAGAACCTGTAGAAAGTCAAAGACTCACCGACAAAGGAGATTAATCAGAACTGACTTTGACAAGCACTGTGGCAATTGGACAATTAAAACAGACATTCGGATGGCGGGGAAGAAGAACAAACTGGGGAGGAGGGTAGAGAGAATGGTGCAGCAATGAAGGAATGAAAACCCAAAATCCCTGTAAATGTTCATTAAAACTAATAAAATTTAATAATAATAATAAAAAAGTCAAAGACTATAGTCTTCAATATGAATTGAAGCTTATCATCAAGAAGACAAAGATTCTCACCACTGAGCCAATAGGCAGCACCTTGATAGATGGAGAGAGATTGAGGTTTTTAACAATTTCAACTTGCTCAGCTCTACAATTGGCACGCTTGGCACTAACAGGAAATCAAGACAAATTGCACTGGGGAAGTCTCCTGTCAGGGACCTCTCCAAAGTGCCAAAGAGCAGTAGGTGTCAGTCTGGAGACTAAAGTATACCTAAGCACAATTGCTTGCTGTGTGTCACAGAGCTGGACAGTGACTAAGGATGATAAAAGAATTGATGCCTTTGAGTTGTGGTGCTGGACTGCCAGGAGAACAAGTATGTTTGGAGAGGCTGAAACTAAGTTTCTCCTTTTAGGGTAGGATTTTGCAGCTCCATCTCACATATTTTGAGCACATGGCCAGGAGGGACCAGTCCTTGGAGAAGAGCATCATACTTGGAAGGGTGGAGGGACAGCACAGGAGAGGAAGACCCTGTGAATAGATTGACACAGTCACTGTGGTAATGGGGATTAGATATGTCAGAGTCATTGAGACTGGCTCAGGACAGGGCAGGGTTCAGAGCTATTGTACTTAAGGTCGATATGAGTCACAGGGACTTGGCACATAACAAGAACATTGTTTGGTTGAACCATAGTGAAAGTTAAACCATAGTGGTTTGTTTCAGTTTTTTTGTATTTTTTAAATTGAAATTTTAGTGAAAGTTTATAGAGAACTTGGATTTCTATTCATTCATTGTTATAGCTTTCCTCCCTGCCCTTCCCCACCCCCAGTTTGCATTTCTCTTTGAAAAAAAATCATTGTAGTACAATCCCCTCTCAGTCCACTTTGCTATGCAGCTCTTATTCTGGACTGTTGTCATGCAAGTAATACCTAATCATATATGCCTTTTAAGCAGTTTTATTCTTTATATCTTTAAATGCAGTGTACATTATTTATCCCTGCTTTTCTTAGTTTCCCCCCAACCTCCATATCAGTCCTGTTTTATAATAGTGGCATTATGCAGTATTTGTCCTTTTGTGGCTGAAATAGTTCACTCAGCATGATGTCCTCCAGGGTCATCCGTTTTGTATATTTCATGAGTTCCTTGTTTTTCAGTGCTGCATAGTATTCTGTTGTGTGACTATAACACAGTTTTTCTATACATTTGTTTGTTGATGGGTTTTTGTTCCAGTTTTAAAGGTTAACTAGAGCCATAGTCTTAGGGGTTCCACTAAGTGTCTTTTGGACCAGTAACTCTGACTTTTTTTTTTACATTTTTTAATTTTACTCCACATGTCCCCCATTCTGTCCAGAATCTCCTGCTGTGATCCCTTTAGAGTGATCAGTGGTGGTATCAGGGCACCATCTAGTTCTTCTGGTCTCAGGCTCATGAAGTTGAGGATTGTGTGAGTCCATTAATTCTTTGGATTGGTTGATTCAGTACATCTTTGCTTCTTGTTTCAAGATGAGGAGGGACAAATAGTTGGGCCTGAGGTGAGCAGCTGGGTTCTTTAACCACTCTGCTTCAAGACTTCTTTTTAGAATACTAAAAAGAGCTCTTGTACATAGGGTCGCTATGAGTCGCAAGTGACTCGAAGGCACGTAACAACAACAACAACAACAAAAAGAGCTCAAACACTTGACCACCTCAGGGAGAAGACAGGCCATTTGGAAGGCTGAGGAAATTTGAGCGGGACTGTGAAGTCAGGGAAGCATAGCTGGTATTTCAAAACACTTATCCTCTCACTGCAGGAGTAAGGATAATAGAGGGTAGGAGAGACACCAAGGCTAAGAAGGCAGAGGGCCCAGGGACCTTCTGCTCCATTCAAGTCTTTCTAAACCTGGTGAGGTATGTTTCTGAGGACTGTGTCCCATGTCATCTCAAACCTCATCAGCTCAGAGAAATTCCTTCTCCTCCTCCTTTCATTCCTCCATCCCAGGTCTTCTGGGCATCAACAGGCCGCACCTACTGGGTACATTGGCACATGCTGGAGATCCTGGGGGCTGAGGAAGCTGCTGGAGACACACCTTCAGAAGATGTGGAGAAGGGGGCAGGGGCTCCTGTGCTGGGCATAGGTGAGCTTAGGGGAGAACATAGACAGCATGTCTGTGAACAGAGTAGCTGTGACTGGGACAAAGCCGCTCTCAACTAGGCAGTCTCTCAGAACTTTCTTCCATTTCTAATGAATATGGATAACCCTATTCCTCTATCCTCAGCACTTCCCTCCTGGGACTGGAGGCCTGTGGATGGGCTCTATTCTCTCCCATACCTTCAGCCTGAGCATCAGAAGAGTGAAGAATTGGGATACTTGACGCAGGCTGAGTGGTGGGAACTACTCTTCTTCATCAAGAAGTTGGATGCACGTGAACAGCAGCCAATTTTTCAGACTCTTCAGGAGAATATGGATAAGGTATTATTATAGGCCTGAGGTATCTGGGAGCTTTGTATGGTGGAACAGAGAGGTCATTCTCTAAAGAGAGTTCTAGATCTGGGATATCGTTTGGGGGAGGCTGAAACTAGAAGTGTGAGAGTATGAGGGATCCTGCTAAGAGAGGAGGCAAGTGCTGTGAAGGTTTAGTATGTAGAAGATGTGCCAAATAAGGCAACATGTGGCCACCCTTCCCTTACTGTCCAAGGGACCTTTGTGTCTGCTCATCCCTGAAATAGATGCCCCTTCTGTTGACAGAGCCTGGATGAGAAAGTCCTGGGTGACATCTCTGTGCCTGTAGAGATGGCAGAGGGCCTGCTGCAGGTTCTCCGTAACCGCTTTGAGGGCAGCACCCTCGGTGACCTACTCAACTCCCAAATCTACATCAAGTACGGGCGGCCATCTAACGAACAAGGTAGCTCATCTTCGTCACGAAGTCACTCCTGCACCCCAGACCCAGAGAAGTGTAAGTCAGAGGCTGACTTCTCAGAGCAAGACACAGAATCTTACAGAGCACAGGCTGCGGCGGAACCCACTAAGGCAAAACCTGAGCCCCCCGTGGCACAGAGTGATTCACAGCTGTTTAACCAGCTTCTGGTGACTGAAGGGATGACTTTTTCCTCCAAGATGAAAGAGGCAGCCAGTGGTGAGTCAGCTTCTGGGATAGGAGGGTGAAGAAGTTGGAACGGGCCAGAGTAGAGGGACAGGAGAATGCCTGGGAACCACGTATGCATCTTCTTCCCTTTGACTTTGAATATATCTAATGAAATAGTACTTCCTTTCTTCAGTGTCCCTGAGCATGGTGGTCCATTTTCCAGGCTATTTTCCTTTTCCCTCACACAAAGTTGAGAAAATTAAATGCAAACCACATTAATCAATTATGTTGTGCTTAAGTGTCAGTGGGGTAACTGGTTCTGACCTTTACAGGCTTTTCAGGTGCCATACTTCTTTTAGCCACTGCCTTTCCCCCACCAATTTCAGAAATGGCTAGAGGCTTTCGGGGTCCTGGTCTGCGAAGTGCCCTGGATCAGCATGTGGCGGCCGTCGTGGCCACTGTGCAGATATCCAGCCTGGACACAAACCTGCAGCTAACGGGGCTCTGTGCCCTCTCTCAGGCCGTGGAGGAGGTCACTGAGCGGGACCACCCGCTAGTCCGGCCTGACAGATCCCTGAGGTCAGAATGCTCGGAGGGAAGAGGTTGGGTTTAAGCATCAGCAGGGAGAGAGTAATGGTAGACAGGGAAGTGAGGTCAAGATTTAGAAAGACTAGGGGTGAGAGGAGTGTCAGTTTAAGGAACAGCTGAGCAGGATGGGGTTTTATAATGGCTTCTTTTAAGTTTTTAGTGTTTACTCTGTGCTTAGTATTTTATCTGTATTCCCTCATTAAATCTTCCTAACAACTGAGGAAAAGTTAATATTGTTACCCCATTATATGGATAGAAGCTGAGGCTTGAAGAATTTAAATAGCTTGTTCGGTATTACAGATGGCAGAGCCAGATTTCAATCCTAGGTCCTTTTGGCTTTAGAGCTTATGGCTTTTCTTCCTGTTTTCTTCTCTCCCTTATCTCTCTACTTTCTTTTGAAGTTATTATGCATTTCTTAATTAGATGAATTACATATGAATGTCTTCTTGTTTGAAAACCCTGAGACATATAAGAGGCCAAAGAATCAAACACCAGGGTCTCTCTATATCAATGTAGTCAGTCTGATGTGTATCCTTCGCTGTGTCTATTTAAGTTTATAATTATCTATTTGGAAACAGAAAAATTTCCCAGTGCCTTTTTTTTTTTAACATGTGTAATCACACTACATGTTTAACATTTTCCTCCATTCAGTATGTCTTAGAAGGCTTTCCAGGTCCATCTGTATAAAGCTGCCATATTTTCACTGTTGCATAGAACTCTATGGTATGGAAGTATAAGAGTTCAGATACGGTGTTCTAATAAATCAGTTTTCTATCATCCTTGCCAACCCTGGATGTTACCTTGTTTTAATCTCAGAAAGGCAAAATTTGAAATGATTGGTACTTTATTTTAATTTCTTAGTTCTTAGTGAAGTAAGGCCTGTTTTCATGCATTTATTCTTTGTTTCTTCTGTAAATATTCTGTTCTTACCCATCTTTCTTATTGTGATTTGTCTTATTGTTGTGTATGTATTTATAATTATGGACATAATCATGGACATTAAGCCTTTATTAGAGAGCTCTGGTGGCCTAGTGGCAAAAAGCTGCAGTGCAGTCTGAAGGCACGTGATTGAAGGGTGCCAGCTGCTCTATGGGAGAAGGATGGACAATCTCCTGTGCGATTGATTGACTGCCTCTGAAAACCTACTGAAGGGTCAGCGATGGGTCAGTGCAGACTTGACAGTTCGTAATTAACGACAAAAACAAAAAATAATCCTCCATTATTTAGTTTCAAATGTTTATTCAAAGTCCAACTAGCTTTATTTTTCCAATTATAATAATAATTCAAGATGTATGTGTATATAACAAAGGAAGAGACTGGAACAGTAACAAAAACCTTTCAGGGAAAAGTCCAGAACTATCTTGCGTCAGTGGTGAATGGTGCTGCACATCTAAAGAAGACTATTAACTCCTCTCAAGCACTTTCTCAAACTTTAGAGCAGAAGGAAATCACTCATTCTTCAAAGTCAGTACCAGTCTAATGACACTACAAGAAAAGAAAGCTGCAGACCAACATCACTTGGAAATATCGTTGCCAGAAATGCTCTGTAAAATGCTAGCAAACCGAATGGCCAAATGCACTTATTCCCAGGACAACAAAGGTAGTTCAAAACTTAAAAAAAAACAAATAAAAATCAGTTATTATAATGAACCATGTTAATAGGATGAAGTGAGAAACCAGACAGTCTCAGCTGACGTAAAAAAAGACATGTGACAAATCAAGTTTTTTTTTCATCATAAAATCATTGTTGTGGTTATTGTGTGCCATCAAATCGGAAACAACTCATAGCTTACCCAGTGGGTTTTCAGAGACAGGAAATCACACAGGAGGAGATTGCCCATCTTCCTCCTGAGGAGAAGCTGGTAGATTTGAATTGTGTGCTTTTGGGATTGCACTATAGCTTCTTACAACTAGGCCACCAGAGCTCGTAAAAACATTAGCACCAAGAGGGGAAAAAAATAGATCCAGTGGATTAAATCATAATTTAAAAGTTTTACACATCAAGAGACATTATCAAGAAAGTGAAAAGACAACCACAAAAAGGGAGAAGATATTTGAAAAGTAGATAATGTAAGAGTTAAATAAAGAACTCCTAAAACTCAACAAAAGAACTAACAGCCTAATTTTAAAATGATCAAAGGACTTGAACAGATATTTGTGTAAAAAAGATACACAAATGACAGAAAAGCCTATGAAATGATGCTTACTGTCATCAGCAATTAAGAGAGCTCTGGTGACCTAATGGTAAGAAGCTGCTCTGCAGTCTCAAAGATACATGGTTCGAATCCACCAGCTGCTCCACAGCAGAAGGATGCGCAGTCTCTTCCCATGTAATTTCCCACCTCTGAAAATCATTTGGAGTAGCTATCAGTCAGTTTTAACTCTACTTCACACAGCAACATCATTAGTAATTAGGGAAATGAACTTCAGAACCACACATACACTTTATACCCACTAAGATGACTTTGATAGAAAGAAAACAAAACATGTAAGCATGCAACAGAATGAAGACTTATCTGTTGTGGAGGAGATGTAAAATGTTAACTATTGTGGAAAACAGTTGGATGGTTCCTTAAAATTTTAAATTGAACTACCATTGTTGTGAGGTGCTGTTGTGTAATGGAGGACTCATAGTGACCTTATGACCAACCGATCTGAACTTTCCCTTATCCTGCACCAGCCTTATGATCTCTGATGTACTCGAGCCCGTGGTTATAGTCACTGTGTCAGTCCATCTTGTTAGAAGTCTTCCTCTCTTTCTCTCACCCTCCACTTTTTCCAGCATGATGTCCTTTTCCAAGGACTGGCCCCTTCTGACCATGTGCCCAAAGTATGTGAGATGAAGTTTCACAGAGTGCCTCTAAGGGGCACTATGGTTGTGCTTTTCTCAAAACATACGTGTTTGTTCTAGCCCATAGGAATGTTCTTATATGACCAAGCAATTCAGGCACACATACACTAATACTGCAGTGCTGTTCAGAATCTGTGAGCAACACCGGTGTCCATCAACATATGGATGGACAAATAAAATGTGTTACATGCATTTGATGGAGTATTTGTCAACTATAAAAAGAAACAAACATGAGCTACGTATTACCACATGGATGAACCTTGGAAAGCAGGCAAAGTTAAGTAAGCCAGAGAGCACCATCCACTGCCATCAAGCCGGTTCTGATTCATAGCAGCTCTCCATTGGGTTTCCAAGACAGTTAATTGTTACAGGAAAAGACTACCCCTCTTTCTCACTCAAAATATTTGGTAGACTCAGAGTGCTACTGTTTTGATTAGCAGAGTAACACTGTGCGACTAGAGCTCCCTAAGCCAGACCAAAGGTCAGATATGATTCCACTTTTATTCTCCATCTCAGATAGGCAAATCCATTGAGCCAAAAGACAAAATAGTGGGAGGAATGAGAAGTTTAAAAAACAAGAACTTCCCAGATGATTTCCATAAGCAACTGTATTTTAGAACTCTGCTTAAACTTGTACACTAGACTTGTCTCAGGAGCTTTTGGGAATCTTGATGCCTAGAACAAAACTATGCCAATTAAAGTCTCTGATGGTGGGACCCAGGCATTCTGGCTTTTGAGATTCACCAATTGATTCTTGTGAACAGCCAAATTTTAAGAATAGGAGTATTGAGTATATATAATATGTGCTAGGCTATACTTGTAATAGGAGCTCTGCTGGCCTAGTGGTAAGAAAAAGTGCTGAAACTCCAAGGCACACAGTTCAGATCCACCAGTTGCTCCGAAGAATGGGCAGTCTCCCCCTGTATGATTAACTGCCTCTGAAAACCAGCTATGGGTCAGTTCTGACCAACGGTACACAACAACAACAACAATATACGTACAGGATCTGGGGTTCAGTAACTACGAGGTACATTTATCTTACTCTACTTTGAAACATGTTTAAAATATGAAACAGGAGGGATTCATCTTCCGTAGTCTCCTATGGATGAGGACTAGGCCACCTTAATGGAACCTCTGGTTTCTGTCTAGTAAGCTGGGAAACAGGAGTTGTTTCTGTCCCAACTAAACTAACTTTCATTGATTTAGCAGATGATAAGTAAGGGTACATGATACAGAAACTGGGGCAATGGGGGTTGATTTGTTGGAATTTAAAGAGACTGGCTCAGGACAGGGCAGGCTTTGGAGCTGCTGTATACAGTGTCGCTATGGGTCACAGGTGACTTGACAGCACATAACAACGCAAATTAAGAGAGGTTTCCTCTGGTGCTTTCTTGATAGAGAAATACAGAGAGAAGCGACCATATTTGCCATTTTTTTAAATTAGAAAATTATGAAGATAATCTGAAAACTTGGGCACTGAGTTGAACCACTGGTAACATCCCCCCCACACACACACACACACACTGGTAACATTTTTATGTTTAATTTTTTTTTAAATTTTGATTATTTTTACGTGTACTGGCAAATCAGATCTGACTGGTACAGGAGGAGATTGCTCTCTCCTCCAGCAGAGCATCTGGTGGATTTGAACCGCATACCTCTGGGATTGCAGTGCAGCGTCTTGCCACTAGGCCACCAGAGCTCCCTGGTAACATTTTGATAACCACCTTTCTGTTTATGTATCTATTTCTATTATCACTAAGTATGTTAACCAAGTATAGTAAATACTGCCTACAGAATAGAATGCATCTTTTTTTTTTATGGTGAGAAAAATTTATATTTAGAATTAGCCCGCTGGACTCAGTTTAGATGATCCCAATTTTGTTGGCAACATCCAAAGCATCATAATCAGGAGCAATTCGAACATAGGCCTTCTTCTCTCCATCAGGCCTCATCAAGGTGTTGACCTTAGCCACATCAATGTCATTGAGCTTCTTTACAACTTGTTTAATTTGGTGCTTGTTGGCCTTGACATCCACAGTGAACACAAGTGTGTTGTTATCTTCTATCTTCTTCATGGCTGACTCAGTGGTCAGGGGAAATTTGATGATGGCATAGTGGTCAAGCTTGTTTCTCCTGGGGGTGCTCTTCTGGGGGTATTTGGGCTGCCTTTGGAGTCTCAGCATCTTAGGCCACTGGAAGGTGGGTGACGTGTGGATCGTTTTTTTTTCTGTGGATGCTTTTCAGGACTGCCTTCTTGGCCTTTAATGCCTTTGCTTTGGCTTCAGTTTTGGGGAGGGGCAGGGGCTTCCTTCTTCACTTTTGGTTCCATCTTCGAGAAAAGAGAATGCATCTTTTAAACATAGGTGATATGTATTTTAGTTCTTTTAAAACTTATGTTCTTAGAGGGAAGACATCTAAGAAAGACAGACAAAAACAACAAAATTCCCTCAATGCCTTTATTTTTCTTCTTTCCTATAATTTCTTCTTTTGGGTTCTTTCCCTCCAAATTTTCTAGGTCACTTCTTCGGTATCATCTCTGTTACTGTGGAGAAAGATGTGAATACTTGCTTTTCCCTCATGTGCCTGTCACTGTAACATAGGGCCTCTGGAACACGTCCTGGTTCCCCTCAGATGATCATTTCTGTTGCTGCCTCTCTGTAGTGCATGTTGTCTTCTTTTTGATTGAACCTTTCATTAAATTGAAGTTCTAGGTTTTTTACATTGCTATATTTTTCAGTTTTTTTAGAGCTTCTAAGTTTTCCATCTCATTTAAGAGAGCCTAGTCTTTCCCAGAATTATAAAAATATTTCCTAAAACATGTAGATTTTGTGTTTTTAATCCATTTTAAGAAGATGAATTAAGTTCACAGTTGACTTGACGTAAAGCTCCAACTTTTTCCCCCAAAAATGATAGCCAGCTGTCTCAAGCATTTTAAAATACAAAAAAAGAACTGTTTTAGATGAAAAAGTACAGAAAGGACAGAGTTTCTCTTTCCCACCTTCCCTTGGACACTGTTTCTTTTAATCACAGTATGCATCCCTGTCAACATTTGTGACCAGTTCTTCCTTTCCTCATTGATGAGGTGTCACTAATACATTTCTTATCTCCTGATCTGGTTTCCCCTGTATTATTTCCAGAGTTCTAATTATTAGAAGTTTGTGTTCTGATTGCTCATAGGCAAGCCTATCATTCATTATTCTTTTCTAAAAATTTTCTTGACTGTTCTTACATGTTTCCTCTTCCTGTACCTTAGTCTGCCTGCCATATTTTCTTTTGGTTGGAATGAAATGAATAGATTTTTTTGGAAAGAGGAGCCAGAGTTCTTACCCTGTTTGCTACACTGCCTTCTTTGTAAGGTGAGGCACCAGAGGCAGGCAGGCTGCAGAGGAGAGCAGATTAGGAGTGACTAAGGCAAGAGAGTGGGTTGGAGGGATAGGGAGTGGGGTGATGGACTGGATCTTGGTGGATGGTGCCGTGTAAAGAGTTAGGTGGGATCCTTTCTGTGAAGAAGTTAGACATGGCTTCTTGGCATGAGGAATCTCAACATCTGTTCCTTCTCTCAGAGAGAAGCTGGTAAAGACTCTGGTGGAGCTACTGACCAACCAGGTGGGAGAGAAGAGAGTGGTGGTGCTGGCCCTACGTCTCCTTTACTTGCTCATGACCAAACATGAGTGGCGGCTGTTCTTTGCCAGAGAGGGAGGCATCTATGGTGTGCTGGTTTGCATGCAAGAATATAAGACCTCCATCTTGGTACAGCAAGCAGGACTGGCAGTAAGTAGTCTCGGGCTGGTGGGGGAGGTAGTTGAGATGGGGGACTGCTGATGTTAAGGAGCTGTTGTGGTTTAGGCCAGGGTGTACATGTAGTGATGGAAAGACATAGATAAATTTAAGTCTTAGAAATTAAACACTCGTTTAGAGGAAGAATAAAGGGTGTCCTTAAGAATGGCTTCCAGGTTTAAAATTGAGCATTAGAGTGGATAAAGTTGCCTTTTATTTATTTATTTCTTTTTCTTTTTTTTTAAATTATTATTAAATTTTATTAGTTTCAATGAACATTCACAGGGATTCTGGGCTTTCACTCCTTCATTGCCGCACCATTCTCTCCACCCTCCTCCCCAGTTTGTTCTTCTTCCCTGCCATCCGAATGTCTGTTTTAATTGTCCAATTGCCACAGTGCTTGTCAAAGTCAGTTCTGATTAATCTCCTTTGTCGGCGTGTCCTTTGCCATTCCCTATCACTCCTCCCTGAGAGAGACTTCACCCTGAGTCATAAGGAAAAGGGGATGGCGTATTCTCTTAGCTACTTCCTGCTGAAAAGAGACGCTGTGGGTTTCAGGGTGAAGATCTTCTCTCACTACTCTAAAGGGCCCCTTTGGCAGTAGGAAACACATAGACTATTATGGAGATTGATTTTGGAATTTAGATGCACTCTTATTGATTGTGTTTGGCCGTACATGTTCATATCCTTGAAGATGTATCATGGGGGTGTTGCAACCTAGAAGACACAAATTTGACTAATAAGTTATAAGTACATGAGTCAAAAATTATGGAAAAGTAAAAGAAAAGATTCTTTCATTGTTTTACAAACCCTCCCCCAGGTCCCCTCCACCATGTAGCCCTTGCTCTAGTCTCCTGTGATGACAGAAATACCTAGTTATATATCTCTTTTAAACAGTTTTCTCCCTTCTCTGTTTCAGTGCAGTATACATTATTGAACCCATCTTACTCAGTCTCTCCCCAACCCCAAGGACAGTCCCATTCTACAACAGTGGCATCATGTAATATTTGTCCTTTTGTGACTGGGATATTTCACTCAGCATAATGTTCTCCAGAGTCAACCATTTTGAATAATATTGCATGGGTTCCTTGTTTTTTAATGCAGCATAGTATTCCATTGTGCGAATATACCACAGCTTCTGTAGCCATTCATTTGTTGATGGGCACTTAGGTTGTTTCCAACTCCTTGCTATTGTGAACAAAGCTGCAATAAACATGGGTGTGCATATATCTGCTTGGATGTCAGCTATGGTCTCTTCAGGGTATATTCCCAGTAGTGGAATTGCTGGGTCAAATGGTATCTCTATTTGCAACTTTTTGAGAAAGCGCCATACTGCTTTCCACAGGGGTTGCACCATTTTACACTCCCACCAACAGTGAATCAGGGTTCCAGTTTCTCCACAACCTCGCCAGCATTTGTTGCTTGCTGTTCTGTTAAATTTTGCTATTTTGACTGGGGTGAGATGATATCTCATAGTTGTTTTAATTTGCATCTCTCTTAGGGCTAGGGATTTTGAGCATTTCTTCATGTGCTTGTTAGCCATCTGAATGTCGTCTTCGGTGAAGTGCCTGTTCATATCCTGTGCCCATTTTTCTATTGGATTATTTGCCTTTATCTTGTTGTGGTGCTCAAGTATTTCATAAATTCTGAATATAAGTCCCTTATCTGATATGTTATTACCGAATACTTTTTCCCAGTCAGTGGCTTCCCTTTTTACCCTACTGGAGAAGTTTTTGGATGTGCATAGGGATTTGAGTCTTAGAAGATCCCATTCATCTATGTTATCTTCTCCTGGTTGTAGGTCTTGTTTTGTTTTTTTAAAGTTGACCTTTTATTAAATAGGAGAATGTTAGGGGTGGGAGGGAGTTACGGCAAAGAAGGAGTTGAATTTTTAGGTGTAGTTAAATTTCTAATGCTTGATTTGTCTAGTTAAAGACTAATTTTCTAGATATCCTTAAAAAGTAGGGTTTTCCTCCTATTTATCAGAGCGGAACCCCATTCCTCACTATATTTGGGTAAAACAAAGACATCATTGCCATCTTTCTACAATCTTGGGTGCAGAGAATCAGAAAGATAGGCTCTCATGCATGGGAACCTACAAAAAATTGACATTCTAGCTACTCCAGACAAGTGTTGACTGTAGGCAGGTGTGATGGAGGCAGAACATGTCTGTGTAGAGTGATGGTCCCTGAGGGAGACACGTAGGCCTTGTCCAGAGCAATTGTGAGAATGGATTCCAGCAGTGTAGCAATCAGTCATGAAGCAAGGGGACGTGTGCTCTCTTAGAGCAAGATGTCCAGAGAAAAGATGAAGTCTCTTCTTTCCAAGAGCAACTCGGCATTCACAGTCTACGCTGCATATTCCTGTAGATATCCTAGTTCTCTCAAATTGCATACATAAAAATATTAACATTTGGCCCCTAAATTCAAGCTCTAGCCCCATAATAAAATTACATCTTCTTTATACCTTTAAAAAAAATAAATGCTCATTAAAATTATAAAAAAATAAGCTTAAAAAAAAAAAAAGAAAAAACTCGAGAACAGTGAAAGACCTAAAGAAATGGAAAAATGTTTCTTGTCCATGGATTAGAAGACTTAAATAGTGAAAATGACAGTCCTACCAGGAGTAACCTACATGTTTCCTAACAAAAGCAATCTGCATGTTTAACACAATCCCAATACAGATACAAAATTTATTTTTTAAGGAGATTGAAAAGACACTATCAGTTCATTTGGAGAGGAAAGAAACCCCCAATGAAAAGATTTCAGTGACTGATTTTTGAGAAGTAGATCACCAGATAAAGCTTTCTGGGTGCCTCTCTGTGGCTTCCAGTGGCCATTTTTATGAAACTCTCTTTACATTCATAACTTAAGGACTATAGAATTAACCTAACTGGGGAGAGTTAGGTAACCAGAGGGAGAGAATCTCATTACAAAGTTGCATATTCTGGAAGGTTCCAGACCTCTCAAGGGAGATTCTCTGGAGAATTCTTTCTAATCAGCTCCATCCCTAGAGAGGTTCTTCTTTGAAGTCAGACCTTTCACCAAGAAAGTTATTTTCTCCTTCAGAGGCATATTATTATTTTTCATTTTACCCCCTATATTTTCACCAAATACTTTGACAAATATTTTTGCTATAGTTCCAGCCATTTTGCTTATGAAATAACCAGGTAACTTTATTGAATAGGGATGGGTACTGGCTTTGGTGCTTAGAGCGTGTGAGTTTGGGAATGTAGGCACATAGGTGGCAGTTGGAGCTATAGGAGTGGAGAAAGTTACCTAGTGAGGGAGTGGAGAATGAGAGAAGGGGACCGAGGAGCTTAAATGTTTAAGGACAAAGGAGCAACTAGAGAGGTGTGTTAAAACAGGGAATCATGGCATTTGAGAGGTTTGGCAAAGGAAAAGAGTGGTGCATGAAGGAGGCTGATAACTTCCAGGAAAGCTTTTGAGGACAATGCGATGCTCTGAGAGGATGATATGGTACTGTGATGTTAGGGATATAGGGCCAAAAGAGATTACAGGTGCATTTTACCATCAAGCCTGCCTTGTCTTCAGGTTTCTTCCTGACCTGTTTCTTTCTTTTCTTTCTTTTTTTTTTTTTTAATTAATTTTAATGAAAGGTTACAGAGACTTAGGGTTTCCATTCATTCATTGTTGCACTTTTCTCCCTGCCCACCCCTCCCCCGACCTGTTTCTTTTAACATTTGATGTCCCATCACTACCTCCTACCTTTTTTATTTTACCTGTTTGTAAATGGCTCAACTACCCCAAAGGTTGGTGTCTAGATCGATGATGTATTCCTCCCCGTGGTGGCTCTGGTAGCTCCTCACACTGTTCCTGCATCTCTCCTGCAGGCACTGAAGATGCTGGCTGTTGCTGGTACCTCTGAGAGCCCCTATAGCGTTTCTACCCGGGATCCTTTCCACCCTTCTTTTGATGCCCAGATGATCAGAGAGATCTTCGCCAGCATCGACTCAGCCACACGCCCAGGCTCGGAGAGCCTGCTCCTTACCATCCCAGCTGCTGTGATCCTGATGCTGAACACTGAGGGGTCAGGGATTTACCCTCCCGTCCCATGCTAAGCTCAGATCCACCTCCTTCCATGCCCCTTGTGCTCCACAGATTCCTCTCACGTTGTTGGTGGCATCTCTAACTTGATGGAAGAGAAGCCAAGTGGCTGGAATAATGGGGAATCCCAGAGGGAATAGAGTGACCCTCATCTTCCTTCATGGGCCCGAGTAGAATGACCCTTGAGTCAGAGACCAAATGTCCCAGCTTCAGAAGGACTGAAGTCCTTTCCCCAGCTGTAGGACTCCTCTCCTTTGTCCCCTGCCCCACCTTCACATTCACTCTCTTTTAATTTCTTTTGGCTCTCTTCCCTCCTTCCAGGTGTTCCTCTGCAGTGAGAAATGGCCTGCTCCTGCTCAACCTGCTTCTGTGCAACCACCACACTCTGGGAGACCAGATTATAACGCAAGAACTGCGGGACACCTTGTTTCGGCACTCGGGGATCGCACCAGAGGCAGAGCCCTTGCCCACCACACGCACTGTCCTCATGATGCTCCTCAGTCGCTACTCCGAGCCTCCCAACAGTCCCGAGCACACAGGTACCAGGCTGAAAGGGTGCTTCTACTGGAAGAAGTGGGCAGTGTGGGCCTGGAGCCAGGAAGGCTAAGGCTGACCTGTCAGAAAGACACTTAGGAAGGGAGTGAGGGCTGCAGTGCTGAGTTAAGGGAGTAAGAATCTCCTGGCCAAGAGGAGGGGACTTCTACAGCAGGTGCGCTGAGATTGCTTTTTCTGAATGGATTTTAAACCTTAGGAAGATTCCACTCTGCAGGGCTAGGTTAGGTACATTCTTACTGGAAACATGATTGATTGGCTGATATGGCTTCTAGGGAAGCCTTCTTTTAAAGAATTATAACTTACGATACAGAAAATATAACCAAAACCATGAAATTATGATAATATGGGGAAGAAGCATGTCATTTTATGCTTGGAAAATGAATGAAAATCCAAAAGTGTGAAGGGAAATGGAAATAAGCACTATGTATCCTTTAGGAGATAGCCGCCCCCGTCCCCAGTGCAGCCTTACCAGTTAGTGTAACAAACTGCCATTGAGATGATTCGCACGAATAATGACCCTCCATCAGTTTCCAAGGCTGTCAGTCTGTGAGGGGAGATGCCATCTTTCTCCCTCAAAGGAATTAATAAATTTGAATTATCAACCTTTCAGTTAGCAGCCTAATATATCATGTACTACTTCAACAGGGCTTCTTGTGTAGAGATAGAATATTTGTTTGTTTATGGAACAGCCAACTTTTCAAAAAATATATTGATTTTCTTACAAAGTTTGCATACATTGTGTTTCACACCATAACCGACTTTTAAAAACAAAAGAAAAGGTCATTTATATGACTATGTACATTCCAGTGGCTCAGCTGGTAAGGAGTTGTGCTTTCAATCCAAAGTCTGGTGGTTTGAATCCACCATTGCTCGGTCTACAAAAGAAGGATGAGCAGTCTCCTCCTGTGCGATTTGCTGCTTCTGAAAACATGAAACATGCTGGAGGATCAGCCATGTGTCAGGTCCAAAATGATGGAACATAACAGCAACAAAAAGAATGATATGAATGTATAAGATTTAAAAAATATATTGTGTTTACCTTAGTAATATTTGCTACACTAGATTTTTCTAAAAATGTTGCTGATCAGGTATATATTTGGGACCAGAAAAGAAAGTCCCTCATAGATGCCTAGAAAACATCAATACTCTTAAAATGAGAGGAAGGTTTGGGGGTGATTTTCTACCTTTGATCACCTGTGTGACCTACTTGTGTGATACACCTTTTTTCCCCTCCTGTGTGTCTGGGCTGCAGCACTGGAAATCTCTGGCTCCCAGAGCCAGGATGGGTCCCCTGAGCTGCTGATCCGAGCCACAGTGGGGGGCCCATCTGCAGAACTACTCCTGGACTTGGAGCGGGTGCTGTGCCGTGAGGGTGGCCCGGCCGGTGCTGTGAGGCCTCTCCTCAAGCGCCTTCAGCAGGAGGCCCAGCCTTTCCTCCTGTTGCTGCGGACTCTGGATGCTCCAGGGCCCAGCAAGACTCTCCTGCTGACCATACTGAGGTAAAGAGTCTGGATAGGCACCCGGTATATCCTACGTGTAGAGAACTACAGGCTAAGCGACTCACTGTCCCCACCCCTCACCAGGGTCATGACTCGGCTTCTGGATTTCCCTGAAGCAATGGTGCTCCCCTGGCATGAGGTCTTGGAGCCTTGCCTCAACTGCCTGAGTAGCCCCAACAGTGACTCTGAGGTACCACAGCCTGAAAAGTGGGTGGAGGAAAGGCAGCCTGTAGGGCACGGTATATCAGATGAAGAACTAAAGAGAGTCCAGAGGGGCTTTCTGGATGGGCCTGGGGGCACTGACTGGGTGGCTGCTAAAAGCGAGGATAATGTTATCTCTAAATTTCTGGAACTAGGGTCTTCAAAGCATAAGCCTTTCAGCTGCACCTGAATTTTAGCTTCCATATTTCAGAGAAGCCCACATTCACCAGTCCAAGAAATCAGTGTTCTCCACCCTTTAGAGTTTTGTGCATTATGGAGTGAGGTGCAGGCACCAAGGTTGGCTCTTGAGATGATTTCTTCCTGGTAGGGAGAAACCTGACTCTCTACCTACACTGTAGTCTTACCAGCCCAGGCTAGAGTCCTAGCTCCCCAGTGTTCTGTTCCAGTGTTTTGGGGCTCTCCTTTCACTGGGCTTTCAGATTTTTCCAGCTCTTTCTTTCTTGCACCAAACCATCAACCCTTGCATCCCCTGTGATTTGTTTTCCATGGATTAATCCATGTAACTCTGGGCTCAGATTGTTCAGGAGCTTATCTGTTTCCTGCATCGACTGGCCTCCAGTCACAAGGACTATGCAGTGGTCCTCTGCTGCCTGGGAGCCAAGGAGGCCCTTTCCAAAGTCTTGGACAAGCACTCGGCTCAGCTGCTGCTGGGGTGTGAGCTTCGTGACCTGGTGACAGAGTGTGAAAAGCATGCCCAGCTCTATAGTAACCTCACCTCCAGCATCCTGGCTGGCTGCATTCAGGTGAGGAGGGGCTTATAGTAAGGAGCTGATGGAGATGAGTCAGAAGCAGGGGAAGGGGACTTGGTGTGTGTTCCTGTTTGAGTTGAGACCCAGGTGGGAGTAAATCTGGGGCATTTGTTCTCAGTGCTTCCCCAGCATTGTCCTGTTCTACCAGTCCGAGGGCAAAGGAATCGAGCATTTTGTTGCCCTTGACTTTTTCTTCACACATGGTTCTGGATACTTCTCCATGTCCCTTTCCCCTCCCCATAGTCCTTTTCTCTGATGTTCCTGCTGCAGATGGTGCTGGGCCAGATTGAAGAGCACAGACGTACCCACCAACCCATCAACATCCCCTTTTTTGATTTGTTCCTGAAACATCTCTGCCAGGGTTCGTGCCCTGTCTGTTTTCTCCTGGTCCCACCTCAGCATCTATTCTTCCCCTCCCTTCCTGCTCCATGGGCCCCTCTTCAGCTTGGTGACCCAGTGCACTCTGTGTTGGGCTGCTAACTGAAAGCCCAGCAGTTTGAATTCACCAGCAATCCTGTGGGAAAAAAGATGGGTAGTTCCTTCCCATAAAGATTTATCACCTCAGGGCACCTCATGGAGGGTCCCCATGAGTCATTTGAGGTGACAGCTTTGGGTTTGGTTTTTTGGTTTGATCAACTAGCCAGGCAGCGACCTTCCTCCTGCCTGCTTGTCCCCAGGCTCCAGTGTGGAAGTGAAGGAGGACAAATGCTGGCAGAAGATCGAGGTGTCTTCCAACCCTCATCGGGCCAGCCGGCTGACAGACCACAATCCCAAGACCTACTGGGAGTCCAATGGCAGCGCAGGGTCCCACGCCATCACCCTGCACATGCACCGTGGTGTTCTTGTCAGGTCAGAACATGCTCGTGCACACACACGTGTATTCAGACATACTTCAGTGTGTGCCCCCAGACACCCATGACCCACTCTCACACTCATTTTGTATAGTGAGCAGATAAACACAGTGACTTGCCTTTTCTTTGCTGTATGTAGACATCCCCTCACTTCTAGAGCCTGGTTTCATGACTGCCTCCTGGAACCAGGTACAAATGTCTGTCATCACGCTGAGGTAGATCAGCAACTTGCCTGTGTTTCCCCCAGAAATTTGTTGAGTGTACATACTAGGCACTGTGCCAGGGAATGGAGATGTAAAGATAGTAAGATCTGATACTTGCCTTTAGGAAACTTACAGTTTATTGGGGAGACAGACTAGAAAATTAGGCAGCACACTGAGTAAGGAAAAGGTATATGGTTGCCATATACATCATGCATACGTCAGTGAGCCCTGAGGGCAGAACACTGAGAGATCTGAGAAGGCTTCTCAGGAAAGGTGTTAACTGAGCTGGGTTTTGAAGGAAAGATTCATTAGATAAAGAGGGGCCAGTGACTATTACAGAAAAGGGACAACCTTGCTGCAAAAATGAAGAACTAGGATGATGTGTTTTGGCGAGCCGTCAGCGGTTGAGTTTACATAGCAGGAAGGGTGCAACAGGAGATCAGACTATAAATGTAAGCAGAAGCTAGATCACAAAGAACTTTCTTCTGTGGGGAGCCACTGAGGATTTTAAGAAGCAAAGAGACAAGAGTAGAGGTTTTATTTAGAAAGTTCACTCTGGCCATCCTAGAGTTTGGGCTGGAGGCCAGGAGAGAGAGAATTGGAGAGTTTGTGCAGCAGTCATGTTGAGGAAAGATTAATATCTTCAGTTAGGCAGAAGGAATAGCAATAGACAGGAGGTGATGGATGGGGAAGTACTAAGAGGGTGTGTCTAAGAGACTTGTCAGTGTCTAGATGTGGGGGACTCTGAAAGGTGAAGTTCTCATGTCAGAGTGTCCTACTTTGTGCAACAGCAGTTTTATTACCCAGGAGAGAAAAATTGGGTGGGGAGCAAGTTTATGTGTAGAACATGATCCCTCCGTATTGGGCCTGGTGACCTCTGGGATGTGATGTGGAAAATGCCTGTTGGATACACAGCAGTAAAGCTCAGGAGAGAGGTCCTGGGAGAGGTATAGATTAGGAATCACTGAAGCTGTGGTTTTATTTAAATGAAGTCACCCTGATAAGAAATAGCCTGGGGAAGGCTGGCGTTTCTGTCAGAGGGAGCAGGGGCTTGAGAAGGAGGGGGTGGTGGGTTGAAGTAATTTCTAATTAAGACCAAGGCTTCAGTTTTCACTGATTGCTCTTCTCTCCCAGGCAGCTGACTCTGCTTGTGGCCAGTGAGGACTCAAGTTACATGCCCGCCAGGGTGGTGGTGCTTGGAGGTGACAATGCCAGCTCCATCAGCACTGAGCTAAACACGGTGAGGCCTCCTTCCCCTTCCCCTGCATCCCTGTGTTCATCCCAAGGCCTTGTGGGAAGGACCTGGTCCCACGTCCTTCCACATAAGAAGGCATTGCTTTGTGAGCAGCAATAGTGGAACTGGATGTGGAGCTCATTGATCCATGAGCTGGTGCAGGGGACGTGAAGGATACACAGCTAACATTTTTCTCAAGCTCTCGACTGCTGGAGGTAAGAGCTCTTCTTATCTCTTATCCTCCACCCGGTCAGGTGAATGTGTTGCCCTCTGCCAGCCGGGTGATCCTCCTGGAGAACCTGAACCGCTTCTGGCCCATCATCCAGATCCGCATAAAGCGCTGTCAGCAGGTACGGTGAGAAAAGAGATTAGAGACAGGAGGTCAGGAGGAGGTAGTGCAGAGTCTCTGCAGTGACTAGCCTCTCTGGCATTTTGGAGGCCAGGGTTCGAAACAAGGTTTCTCCTTGGTCTTCCTGGGAGATGGTCCAGGGATCTATTGAGGCCTAAATGTACAGGGAACTTGGGGTGGGAGGCCTCAGTTTGTTCTTCCCACAGAGCCTGACTTGGATAGTGTTTGGTGGCAAAGGGGGATTAGGTGACAGATAAGTCTGTGTACCTTGCAGGGTGGCATCGATACCCGGGTTCGGGGTGTGGAGATCCTGGGCCCCAAGCCCACATTCTGGCCATTGTTCCGGGAGCAGCTGTGTCGCCGCACATCTCTCTTCTACACAATCTGGGCACAAGCCTGGAGCCGGGACATTGCAGAGGACCGCCGGCGCCTGCTGCAGCTCTGTCCCAGGTGGGGTGATGGTGTGGGTCACTGCTTCGAAGTATGTGGTGGGAGATAGGCAGTTGGGAGGGGAAAGGAACAGGGACTAGGAGTTAACACTGATTGTATGGGAGAGTTGAGTAAAGACAGAGATGGAGGATTGATCTGAACTGCACTGAGCAGAGGACTCAAAGAAATAGCTGCCTGGGATCCTTAACCAACCATGCACCTCTTGTGCCCAGACTCAACAAGGTTTTACGCCATGAACAGAATTTTGCTGATCGTTTCCTCCCTGATGAGGAGGCCGCCCAGGCACTGGGCAAGACCTGCTGGGAGGCCCTGGTCAGTCCCCTGGTGCAGAACATCACCTCCCCAGGTAACCATGGCACAACCTGGCCCCCCACTAACCAGCTCCTTGTATTTGTTCCCAGAGTTTACCTGAGTTAATGCTCTTGGTTCTCTTGGTTCCTGTCTTTGTCCCTATAGGCCTGTCACCTCAGTGTTCCTCCCCAGGGACTGCTCCCTAAGGCTCTGGTATTTGAATCTCCACCTCCACCCCCAACTCGTTACCATATCCCCTGACTCCAGCTGAACCAAACCTTGGTGAGGGGAGGACTAACACACTGCTGGCCCCCAAATCTTTCTGTACAATTACTTCTCTCTCCTCTTCTCCTTGGGCTGCCCTTTCGTCCATTTCCCATGGAGACCTTTCCTGGCCTGTCTCTCAGATGCAGAAGGCGTGAGCTCCCTGGGATGGCTGCTGGATCAGTACTTAGAACAAAGGGAAAACTCTCTGGCCCCACTGAGCCGAGCAGCATCTTTTGCTTCTCGAGTTCGCCGCCTCTGCCACTTGCTGGTACACGTGGAACCACCTCCTGGACCTTCTCCTGAGCCATCCCCTCGGCCCTGTAAGTCCCAGTTACATTAGGAGTCTGGGAAGTGACTCCTTTCTGCTCCCCAGTTATTACTCATTGTCACTGCTTTGCTGTGGACCGTTCCAGGCCCCTGTGACCTCCTGGCCTTTCCAGGGCTTCAGCACTTAAGAGCTGTGGATTCACCCAAGACTTAGGCCATACCCCATTTCTTGCCCTCTTCTCCACAGTCAGCAAGAACAGCAAGGGTCGGGATCGGAGCCCTGGGCCTTCCCCTGTCCTTCTGAGCAGCAGCCTGAGAAACATCACCCAGTGCTGGCTGAGCGTGGTGCAGGAGCAGGTGAGCAGGAGCTCGCTCGTCTGAGAGGCAGGAAGGGCTACTTCACTGGTGGCCTACAGGGCCTGCTGTTTGGATGGTACTTCTTTTGTCCGTAGGTCAGCAGGTTCATGGCTGCAGCTTGGAGAGCCCCAGACTTTGTGCCTCGCTACTGTGAACTCTACGAGCACTTGCGGAGAGCAGGCTCAGAGCTGTTCGGGCCGCGGGCCGCCTTCACACTGGCTCTCCGCAGTGGCTTTTCTGGTGCTTTGCTGCAGCAGTCCTTCCTCACCGCTGCTCACGTGAGTCCAGCCCCCAGGGAGCACTGTTGTCAGCTCTCGCTTCATGTCCAGCTTTCTTCCACACTGCCCTTTCACTCCCAGCTCATCTCTGCTTCCTTGTTCATCATCTTCCTGCTTCCTTTTCCTTTTCCCCCAGATAAGTGAGCAGTTTGCCAGGCACATTGACCAGCAGATCCAGGGCAGCCTGATTGCTGGAGCTCCTGGGATGGAGATGCTGGGGCGCCTTCAGCGACAGCTGGAGCCCATCATGGTCCTTTCTGGCCTGGAGCTGGCCACCACTTTTGAGCACTTCTATCAGTGAGTGCAGGTCTGGAAAGGGAGGGCTTAAAGGGACCCAGAATCTAGGAAGGTGAAGAGGTGGCTGCTAGATGTGATATGAGAGAGGAGAGATGACTGTGACATTGGCAGAAAGGGAATGGGAAGGAAGAGTGGGGCATGTGACTCAGGCAGGTGGGAGTAGAGGGATTGAGATTCTAGAGGAAGAGGCTGGGCCCTGGGCCTTGCTGGGCACCCACTCTGAGGCGTGGCCTGGCCTGTGTGTGCTGCAGGCACTACATGGCGGACCGACTCCTGGGCCTGGGCCCGAGCTGGCTGGAGGGGGCCGTGCTGGAGCAGATTGGTCCCTGTTTCCCCAACCGCCTCCCCCAGCAGATGCTGCAGAGCCTGAGCACGGCAGAGGAGCTGCAGCACCAGTTCCACCTCTTCCAACTCCAGCAGCTCGACAAACTGCTTTTGGAACAAGGTGATGAGGAGGAATTGAGGCTAGAAGAAGAGGTAAGAGCAAGGGGAAAGAGTGGGAGGAAAGGGGAAAGCTGGGCCAAGGGAACCCAAGAACCCTTGAATTCCTCTATTCCTCAGGAGGGAGAAAAGGAAGAAGAGACTGAGAAAGAGCTATGTGCTGAAGATCCTAGTCCAACAGTCAGTATTCTGGTCCTGTCCCCACGCTGCTGGCCGGTCTCTCCACTCTGCTACCTGTACCATCCCAGAAAGTGCCTTCCCACGGAGTTCTGTGATGGCCTTGACCACTTCTCCAACTTCTACAGCCAGAGTGAGGACCTAGGGAAGGGAAACTGGAGATGGCGGTGAGATCTGGGGTGGCAGGAAGGAAGAGGAGAGGACCTTTGGCCTGTGGATCTGAAGAAAAGAGTGTGTAGGGGCACATTCTCTGAAGGGTGCAGAAAGTGGGGGTTATGTCCTCCTTAATTTCTGCTCATATAATTTGTTCCAACTTGCTATGAGATTGTTTTTATCTTCTTCTAACTTGTGGTTGCTTGCTCACTTGTTTTAGTCTTTTCAGATTATCTTTTCAAGTATTAAGTCCATTTCCCTTTCTATACTGCTTTAGCTGCATCATAGAAAGTTGTTTTTTAAAGCCTTTTTATTAAGGTGTTCAGTGTTCACTAAAATACACAAATAGTAACGATAAGGCATAATGAATTATTATATCCATATACAGCAGTGTAACCACCAGTCAGATCAAGATGCAGAACTTTCCTAGCACCTCAGAACACTTCTTCCTCATAGTGCCTCTCAGCCAGAGTCATGTTCTAGAAGAAACTATTGGTTTTCTCTTGCCCAGCATAATGTTTACCTGTATTTGAACATGATCTGAATGGGATCATAGAGTATGTATTCGTGTGTCTGATTTCTTTCTCTTTGTTAATGCCTTTGTGAATTCCTGAGTTGTCAGTTATATATCATTAGTGTGTTCTTTTGTGTTGCTCATGTATTGAGTGAACATTATATACCTGTTCTGTTGATGGACATTTAAGATGTTGCATGGATTTTATTATGTGATATTTCGTTATTATTATTTATTTCAGAGCATTCTCTAATTTCTGCCATTGTTGCCTTGATTTATTATTTTTATAAGTCTGTTTTTAAATTTCTGAACAGATTTTTTTTTAGTTATCTTTTTGTTTTAGATTTTTACTTTCATTCCATTGGAGCCAAAGAACATGTGTGTAAGATTCGGAATCTTGGACACTTAAAACTCCCTTTAGGGAAAAAACCCAAAACAAACTCCCTGTAGGGTCTAAGAGATAGTCATTTTCAAAGTGGTGGATTTGTGATTAAGAAGAAAGTGTATCTGTTTGCTGTTTGGATGCAAGACACCTAGAGCCCATTAAATTGACCCCATAAATTACTTTGTTCATATTTTCTCTAAATGTGGTCTTATTTTTTTTTTTTTTCTAATTGAGCAACAGTGTCTCTCTGGAGACTAAGGTCCGCTTGATACAGGCCATGGTTTTTGCAATCACTTGTTATGCATCAGAGAGTTGGACAATGACTAGGGAGGATAGAAGAATTGACACCTTTGAGCTGAGGTGCTGGAGAAGAGTATTGAATGTACCATGGACTGCCAAGAAAACAGATTCATCGCAGAGAGGATTAAACCAGGCTGTTCCTTGGAGGCAAGGATTCTGGGGCTTCGTCTGACATACTTTGGACATGTTGTAAGGAGAGACAGGTCTTTAGAGAGGGACATCATGCTGGGTAGAGTGGAGGAACAGCGTAGGAGGGGAAGACCCTCTATGAGGTGGATTGATTCAGTGACTGGGGTAATCAGGATGGGTTTGTCAGAGGCAATGAGATTGGCACAGGATAGAGCAGGGTTTAGGGCTGTTGTACATAGGGTCGCTATGAGTCGCAAACGACTCAACCGCACATAACAACAACAACAACAACAATTGATCTCTAACTGAAAGCATGCTAAAACCTGCCATTGTAGTAAGTGAATTTTTTTAGTTATAATTATGTTAATTTTGCTTTGTGTACTTCTGGGCTGTTATTTAGGTAAAAGTTTAGGATTGTCCAATAGTCCTGTACAGTAGACTTCCTGCAGTATCTGAAGAACTCTCGTTTGCGTCGTTCAGTATGGTAGCTGTTAGTAGCTACTGTGCATTTGAAATGTGCCAGTGTGATTGAGGGACCGAATATTTCATTTTACCTTGTTGACATAGCCATATGTGACTAGAATATTTAGCGCTATTTCTTTCTCAGTATTGATTTAACTGCATCTTAAGTTTTTCTTAAACTTTTAAGCAAATTAAAGTAATATAATAGATTGTACAGATTTAGAACCCTCATGGTAAATGAAATACTGCTGTTATGAAGAAACCTTCTTTCCAGTAAAGCTTTTTCCTAAAAGTCTGTTTTTGTCCAGTGTTAATACATTATCAGCTTCTCCCCGCCACACACACATACCTTCTCCACTTAGTATCTTTCTGGTTTTTCTTTTCCTATCCTTTTGCTTTGAAAATGTTTTATTTGGAAATAATTTCAAATTTACATAAATAATAATATTTTTTAATTTAGAAGAGTTCCTGAGCTTTTCTTTGTATTTTATGTACATAGGGTTCACTGTGAATTGCAGATAACTCAATGGCATGTTACAAAAACAACCATCAATTTGCAAGTTGCATAGTATATTTTTGGCCTGTAGTTCTGAGCTCTGACTTGTTAGTATCATTACCCACCCTCCTGAGCATTAAAAGGACCTTGGAAAATCTTAGCTCTAGCACCAGCTCCCATCTTACTTGTAACTGTTGCTTGCCATTTTGTAATAATTTGTTCTTTACCTTTCTGAGGCCTTATTACCATTGTCTCATTTAGTAGTTATTGTCTTATTTCATAGATGTTCAGATATGCTGTCATACCAGTTGCTTTAGTCATCATTCCTTTTGTATCTTGATATTTCTTTTTTCTCTTTCAAAAGCACACTTTTTAGAAATTTCTTTCTAGAAGAGAAAGTGAGGACAAACCTTGTCAGCTTCTGTTTTCTGAGAATGACTTACTCTACTCACATTAAAAAAAAAGTATTACGATAAATTTCAAACATAGAAAATTAGAATATATAGCAAATGCCATAGATCAACTCCTGACCAGTTGGTTCTATCTCTATTCCTGCCTGCTTTGTCTCACTCCCAAATACGAAAAATAAAGACCCTCTCTTTAAAAAGCAAGGAAAATTACAATTATCAAGCCTATCAAACTAATAATTCTTAATAATCTTCAAATAGTACTAATATATCTCTGATTGCCTCAAATGTCTTTTTTTTTAAGTCATTTTGTTTAATGAAGATCTAGGCAAGGCACACACATTGTCTTTGGTTATCTCTTGAATTTATTTCCTTTTTTAAAAAATTTTTATTGTGATTTGAGTTTCAACACATAGATTGTTTTACTAGCCAACCGTTCATACACGTTTTGTTTCATGACATTGCAGTCCTTACAACGTAACAACACTCTTCCACTTCTTCCTGTTTACCGTTCCCATTCATCTTTCTTTACTACTCATTCCTGCCTTTTGTGCTTTATTCCTGGGCAGACACTGCCCTTTTGCTCTCAGGTGGTTGAGTAACCTAGGAAATTCATGCCTTCCTGGGGATGTTACTGCTCACCTTGTTGTTAATGTGCCATCAAGTTGGAACCGAGCCATAGCTGATCCTCCAAGGGGTTTTCAGAGGCAGTAAATTGCACTGGAGGAGATTGCCCATCCTCCCATAGAACAGCGGGTGGATTCAAACGGTGAGCCTTTGGGATTGCAGTGCAGCTTTTTACCTCTAGGCCACCAGGGCTCCCTGCTCATCTTCTAGGCCTGTCTGTTGGCCGAAAGTCACACAATGAGGGTAAGTTCTCTTCCAGGCTTAAAGGGTGACTAAGAGCCATAGTAATTGGGGTTCCCCTAGTTTCCTAGCAGCTCAATAAACCCAAATTTACATGCTTCTGAGTTTTGTTCCACATTTACTTCCTTCTCTGTCCAGCACCCGTGTAGAGTGTCACCTCTAGAGCTGTCAGCAGTCCTCAGATGCTGCCTAAGTCTTCTGGTCTTAAATCTCATCTGTAGATCTCACCTTTTTAGAATCATTTGTAGAATAAACTGGGTTACTTGGGAAATAGAATAGCCTGGAGTTTAGATCTTGTTCCATTATTGCTTTTGTGGTTGTTGCTGTTGTTGCAACTGACCCATAGCTGACCCTCCAGGATTTTCAAAGGTGGTAAATTGCATGGAAGGAGATTGCCTACCTTTCTCTCATGGAGCAGCTGGTGGGTTCGATCTTTGGGTCATCAGTGCAACTCCTTACCACTAAGCCACACTGGACTTCCTTAACCACCAAACCACTAGACCCTCCTATCACCTTTACGTCCTGAAAACTGAAGCTTAGATGTTGAGGCTTCTTCAGTGTTGGGCTTGATTTCTGAGCACAAGGACATTTTATAGTTGGTATGGTGGGCTTCTGTCTTGAACCACGTTATATCTGCTTGTCTCAGTCTTTGTGATCTTTAGGTTGATCCCTGGGTTTCTATGTTGTCACATAGTATTTTCTGTTGGCTTTTCACTGGATGGCCATCTGTGATCATCTCTTAGGTCTATCATTCTGTTGTTGCACATGCTATTAGTGGATTCTAACTTGCAGTCATACTAGAGGACAGAGGAGAACAACCCCATAGGCTTTCAAGGCTATAGATTTTTTCTTAAATATAATTTTATTTTAATTGTGATTTTAACATTTATGGAGAAGTTAGATTTTCATCCATTCATTGTTGCACATTTTACCCCCCCTTCCCCCTCCCATAGTTAACTTTTTTTAAAATATTCATTCATTGCTGCACAATTACCTACCTACCCCCACTCCCAGTCCTCTTTGGAATGATATATCTCTTATTCTGGGCTGTTGTCTTATGTATATGCCTAATTATATATTCCTTTTGGACAGTTCTTTCCTTCATATGTTCCAATACAGTGGTCATTATCAATGTACTCTTATCCTATTCTCTTCCCAATCCCCCATGTCAGACCTGCTGTATATCAGTGGTGCTATGCAGTATTTGTCCTTTTGTGACTGAGATATTTCACTCAGCATGATCTGCTCCAGAGTCCCCCATGTTGTGTAATATTTGACAAATACATTGTTTTTCAGTGCTGCATTGTATTCTGTTATATGAATATATACCATATTTTTTCTATCCATTCGTTTGTTGATGAGCATTTGGGTTACTTCCATCTCTTTGCTATCATAAAGAACGCAGGAATAAACATGTGTGTGTGTGTCTGTGTGTGTGTGTGTGTGTGTGTGTGTGTGTTTGGACTGCTACCTCTTTCTCCTGGGGAGCGGCTCTGGCTTTGAACTGCTAACCTTTAGTTAGTAGCTGAGTGCTTAACCACTCCACTACCAGGATTCCTTATGACTCCACTGTTGTCATGTACTGTCAAGTCAGAACTGACTCACAGCCTCCAGAGGGTTTTCAGTGACAGTAAGTTACATGGGAGATTACCCATCTTTCTCTCACAGAGCAGCAGCTGGGGGATTTGAACTGCATGCCTTTGGGATTGCAGCACACCGTCTTACCACTAGGCCCCCAGATCTCCCTCATTACCCCATTATAAAGTATTTCGTTTTAAAGTATTCCACCTAATAAGTGAGAATGGAAAAGAAAACTAGAATATCACTATTTCATAACCCGTAATAGGGTGATGGGGATTTTTTCTGTTGTGTGCCATCAAGTTGGAACTGATTCATAGCTGACCCTCCTGCAGGTTTTCAGAGGCACTTAACTGCATGGGAGGAGCTGCTGGCAGATTCGAACTGCCCAAAGGCATGCCTTTGGGATTGCAGCACAATGTCTTACCACTAGGCCCCCAGAACTCCCTCATTACCCCATTATAAAGTTTTTCTTTATAAAGCATTTCACCTAATAAGTGAAGATGGAAGATAAAACTAGAACATCATTATTTCATAGCTCATAATAGGGTAATTAGGGGTTATGAAATAGTGAAGTGCTACTCATCTTCTCTTATTAGCTGGAATGCTTTATAAAGAGAAACTTCTGCTTATCAACTATGTGGTTGCCCTGGTGGCATGGTCCCTGAGGAATCATGCTGTTCCGTCAAAACCCAGCACTTCCCTAGTGGCTTTTGTCTCCCAGCTGCTCCACAGGAGAAAGGTGGGCAGCCTCCTTCTGTGCAATTACAGCCTTAGTAGGGTCAGCTATCACTCGAGTCCAACACAACAGTGACATTTCAGGGTTTTTTTTTAGAAAGCATGATTTATATAGGAAAAGCCTGATTTTTTTTTCTGTGCCTCTTACTTTTAACTGAGGCTCAATGTCAAGAAGACAAAGATTCTCACCACTGGACCAATTGGCAGCATCAGGATGGATGGTGAAGAGATTGAGATTGTACACAGCTTTAGTTTGCTTGGCTCCATAGTCAACAGTCTTGGCACCAGCAGCCAGGAAATTAAAAGGCGCATTGCCATGGGAAAGTCTGCTGTTAGGGACCTCTCCAAAGTGCTGAAGAGCAGTGGTGTCTCTCTGGAGACTAAGGTGCGTCTGATACAGGCCATGGTCTTCGCAATCACTTGTTATGCATCAGAGAGTTGGACAGTGACCAAGGAGGATAGAAGGAGAATTGATGCCTTTGAGCTGTGGTGCTGAAGAAGAGTATTGAGAGTACCATGGACTGCTAGGAAAACAAACAGATTTGTCCTGGAAAGGGTTCAACCGGGTGGCTCCTTGGAGGCAAGGATTCTGAGGCTCCGTCTAACATACTTTGGTCATGTTGTGAGGAGAGACCGGTCCTTGGAGAGGGACATCATGCTTGGGAGGGTGGAGGGACAGCGCAGGAGAGGAAGGCCCTCTATGAGGTGGACTGATTCAGTGACTGAGATAATTGGGATGGGAGTGTCAGAGACAGTGCGATTGGCATAGGACAGAGCGGAGTTTAGGGCTGTTGTACATAGGGTCGCTATGAGTCGCAAGCGACTCAATGGCACATAACAACAACTTACTTTTAACTAGTTTTTAGAATAGTATGTTAGTTCCCTAGAATCCTTTACAGATGACAGTCTTTATTTTTTTAATCTTCACAAGCTCACAAATTTTAAAATATTTCACATATTTTACTCCATTTATTTTTTTCGATGCTCATCTGTCCATCTCTGGCCAGAGAGTGAGTGCCAGGTGGATTCCTTGTCCCCTTGACATTCTCTCCCTCTGATAGCTATGGTATGAGTAGACAGTAATGGAGGAGGAGACCCAGCCTGATGGGTCAGCTCCTGAAGAGTGGACCTTGACTCTCCCCACTCTGGTGTTTCCTCCCTGGAGACTGCGTGGCATGGGGCTTGGCACAGGGTGAGCACACACATACCATGACTAGCCAGAAAAAGCTGAGGTCTAGGAGCCTCTGTATGTAAATTATGAGGTCTCACTCTCTGCACTGAGTAATGGGACTGAAGCTTGATTGATGGTGTACCCCCAGCTCACCTCCTAACCTCCTTGTTTCCCTACTCTGTCTGTCCCTGTCTCCTTAACATCTTGCCAGGTCAGAACCGCCCAGTCCTGGATGTGGGGCCACATCGGCGGCTGCAGTGGACATGGCTAGGCCGAGCTGAGCTGCAGTTTGGGGACCAGACCCTGCATGTGTCCACTGTGCAGATGTGGCTGCTGCTGAATTTCAACCACACAGAGGTGCCCCAGCTCCTCAGCCTCTCTGTGCCCCCTCGTCCATCTTGTCAGTCACTGTTCCCTGTCATTCCTCCACCTTCTTTTCCTCTCCCTTCTAGCTCTCTTCCCAGAGGTCCTCACAGGCCCTGTTTCTCCTCTACAGGAAGTCTCAGTAGAAACTTTGCTGAAGAAATCTGACCTCTCACCAGAGCTACTGCTCCAAGCACTCATGCCCCTGACCTCTGAGGATGGCCCTTTGACCCTGCATGAGGGTCCGAACCTTCCACATCGGGGTAGGTTGATCCCCTGTTCTGGGAGTTGGGGCTTTAGGCAGGACAGCATAGAAGGGAATAAGGACAGTGGCATCCTCTTAGCTTTCACTGCCTGTTCCCACTTCCCTCTGGGTACCTGACTGAGAGTGGTTCCAGGTGTGCTGCGGCTTCGAGCGCCTGGGCCCCAGCCCAGTGAGGAGGCCTTGTGGCTGATACCTCCCCAGACATACCTGAATGTGGAGAAAGATGAAGGCCGGACCCTGGAACAGAAGAGGAGCCTCTTGAGCTGTCTTCTTGTTCGTATTCTGAAAGCCCACGGGAAGAAAGGCCTCCACATTGACCAGCTTGTCTGTCTGGTGGGTAGCAAAGGGTGGCGTGAAGTCAGGGCAGGAAGGGAGTCACAGTTGGAGCAACGGTGCACTAAGTCCAGGGGTCATCACAAGAGAAGATGAACTCCTTCAGTGTAAGGCTTCTGTAGGGCATTCTTCCCACTTGGGTTTTCTGACAGACTGGCAGGTAGAAAGTAGAGAAAGATGGGAATATTTCCTATGTGCAAAGCTCTATTCTACGAGTTTGCATGAATTAAAGAATTTAATCTTCATGGCAACCCTATGAGATAGGTGTTATAATTCTCATTTGATGAGTAAGAAAAATAGTCTTTTTGTTGCGATGTTAGATTGAACCTGTCTGTCTGTCTCTGTGTGTATCTCTCTCTCTCTAATATATATATAATATGTAATATATGTAATCTATATTATATATAGATTTAAAGCTTATCAGTATAAATAACTTCATAACTAATAAAGTTCATTGATTTCTCTTGAGTCACACTTCCACTAAATGGCATAGCGGGGCTTTGAACCCAGGCCTTAGCTCCACATTGCATGCTATACTTGCCAGCCATGGGTTATTTTCTCCCCAGGTGCTGGAGGCCTGGAAGAAGGGTCCAAACCCTCCTGGAAGCCTGGGCCACAGTGTTTCAGGGTGTGTGAGCTGTACCAGTACTGATGTCCTTTCCTGCATCCTGCACCTGCTGGGCCAGGGCTATGTGGAACGGCGTGATGACCGGCCCCAGATCCTGATCTATGCCACCCTGGAGTCCACAGGATCCTGTCGGGGTCAAGCAGACATTCCCTTCTGTGGCAACCAGAGTGCTGAAACCCCCAAGCCGAGGTAGTCCCCTTTGCTCTCTATCCCTGTGACAGGGGCTTCAAGTCAGTGGAGAGAACCAGCATTTAGTGGGACGGGGTTTGCACTGCCACGGCCCCTTGCAAAAGAACACTTCTTTTGTGTCTGTGTTTGCTGTCCTTGTTATTTATTTATTTATTTGCTAGTTCACCTTCCAGCTCTTTAGCACCATCCAACCAGAGGCCTTGACTGTCCCCATCCTCCTAAAGCCAACCCTTAGACAAGGGGCCCAGACAATTTATAGATTTTGTGCATACATGACATATTCTGTTTAGGGACACATACATTCTGAGATTTTTCAGGAAACCATTTCAGAGGAGCTTGTCATAGGGTTTCTGTAATTGCTCAGCACCTCTAGAGCTTTTTAAAATCAGATACAGTTCACCGGAGGTGGTTATGGCATTATTTTGTACACCTGCCATTTGCTTGGTGTGTAAAGTGAGTTCTCTGATAATCTTTCTCCAGCTTTCACATGCATCCAGTTCACCTGGAGGTCTTGTTAAAGTTGATGTCCAGCGAAGCTGTGGCAGGGCAGCTAGAGGTCCAGCCTCTCAAACATGCTCCTGGTGATGTTTGCTGACTCATAGACCACTGTGAGCAGGGAGACGACCCTTCTGTTCCCTGATTCATGCCCATTAACTAATAGCAGTGTCCCCCACATTTTGAAACAAACTGTTTTATCTTCTGACCATTGAGTTCAGTTGGTTATCCTGAGACTAGTTAGGCAGTTGGGAATTGCAGCTCAAATGGAGTTTATAGTTGTTGTTGATGTCATGTACTATCGAGTCAGAACCAACTAACTCATAACTGACCCGCCTGCATGTTTTTAGAGGCAGTAAATTACACAGGACAAAATTGCCCATTTTTTTTTCTTGAGAAGCTGCTGGTGTATTCAAACCATGTGCCTTCAGTTTGGCAGTACAAGCTCCATACCACTCAGCCACCAGAGCTCCTGGAGTTTCATCAGTGGGTTGGGGGAGGCAGGAGAGATACTGACCACTGCCTTTCTCTGCCCTCCCCTCCAAGCCCAGAAGCTGTGGCGGCCCTGGCCTCTCTGCAGCTGCCTGCAGGCCGCACCATGAGTCCTCAGGAGGTGGAAGGGTTGATGGAGCAGACGGTGCAGCAGGTGCAGGAGACACTGAACCTAGAGCCAGATGTGGCCCGGCACCTACTAGCTCATTCCCACTGGGGTGCCGAACAGCTGCTGCAGAGCTACAGTGAGAACCCTGAGCCACTGCTGCTGGCAGCTGGGCTGTGCGTCCCCCAGGCTCAAACTGCTCCCAGTCGCCCCGACCACTGCCCTGTCTGCATCAGTCCTCTGGAGCCGGAAGACGACTTGCCTTCTCTCTGCTGCATGCACTCCTGCTGCAAGGTAAGGCCCTCCATTGTCTCATCTGCCACTTTATTGCATTTGGCATAGTTACCTGGGAAAGCTACTGTTCACTAAACTGGACAACACTGGCTAAGCCCCTTAGGCCTTCTTTAACTAAAAGGTTTTGACATCTATAAATGGTGCCATTTGCCTTGACTCTGAAGGTGGTTAATTTAGGATTTACTGTTAGATAAGAGAAACTCCTCTGTAATAGAAAGTCCTTGAACTTTGCTGCATTTTAAAATCATCTGGGAGCTTTGAAAAATCCTGATCCCCAGGCTATACCACAGACAAGTAAATCAGCATCTTTTCAAGGTGAAACCAAGGCATCTGGGGTTTTAAAAGCCCTTCAAGTGATTTCAGTATCCCACCATGTGTGAGAACTGATAAATGGCCACATCAGTACCCAGATTCAGAGGGCCTTCATTTATGTGTTGTATATATGTCATAAATAAAATACATGATGGAAGTAAAGTAGATGATACAAAGTACATGACAAAGCACTTTATAAGCTAGACAGTGGTATTAAATTGGGAATAACTGGATTTTTTGTTTCCTTGTCACCCTTAAAGTCTCTTTGTTTCAGAACACTAATAAATATTTTATTGTATATCCTCATTTAATACAAAATTTTAGAAATTTTATAAACCATGAAACAGCGTAAGAGTAGGAGAAGATTATGGGAAGCTGGGGCTTGCTGCTGTCAGCCTATAGATAGAGAGTGAGTGGGCTGAAGAGCAGAGAACTGGGAGTTGAGTGTCTGGTATTCCCTGCCTCACAGCCTTTAGATTGGTGCCAAGGCCAAACACGTCAGCCTAGCAGGACGAGCTCTCATTGCTGCCTCTCCCAACAGCATCTACTGTGGTGGGTGAATCTGGGACACAAGCCTTTGTGTATCTGTGAATAATATGTATTTTCTTTTGTTTCCAACTTGGTCTGCTTCAAGCTACTCTACTTACATGGTTGCTTATGTGCCCTTTTTTAAGTTGTTACTTCCTTTACACTTTCATGTTGTCATTCAGCTAATACTTATCATGGACCTATACTGTATGCACAGTGATGGGCATTGTATGAGGGAGTGAAAAAAATCCAAGCAAGCAGTGGCCTGAGAGCTGATAACAATCATAGCTAATAATAAACAGAGGTTTCATTGTGGACCAAGCATTGTGCTGTTTTGCATGCATGATTTTACTTAATTCTCCTAATAATTCTGTGAAGTAGCAATTTTTAGTATTCTTATTTTACAGATGACAGATTGAGACATCTGGAGGTGAAGTAAAATGGTGAGGGTCAGGATTGGAACTTCAGTAATCTCACTTCAGGGTGGGGAAAAAAGCCTGGCCATTGCGTGCTGTGTACGAACACCATGCAGAGCTCCCTTCTGCACAATCTGTGGGGACTAGTGCTGCCAACCCAAAGGCCTCGCCTCTGTCAGTTTAATCCACTGGCAGCTCCAAGGGGAAAAGACAGGCAATGGCCTCCCATGTAATTTACTGTTGTTGCTGTTAGATGCCATTGAGTCAATGATGACTTTGCCCTGGCCTGCACCATCGTAACAGTCTCCAGCGGGTCCACTGCGGTAGTCACCGTGTCAGTCTTTCTCTGTCTCTCTGACCCTCCACTTTTCCCAGTATGATAGCTTTTTCCAAGGATTGGTCCCTTCTGACAACATATCTACACTGTGAGTGTGTGAGATGGTTTCACCATCCTGGCGTCCAAGGATGTACTTCCTCCCAGACAGACCTGCTTGGTTTCTTGACAGTTCAGTATTCTTCTCCAACATCACAATTCATAGGCATCGATTCTTCTGTTATCCTAATTTCCTTGTCCAACTTGCAGATGCATAGGAAGCAATTGAAAATACCATGGTTTGGTCCAGGTTCACCTTAGTCTTTAAACTGATATCCTTTTGCTAATGAAAAGGTACATGGTTCAAATCCACCAGTTGCTCTGCAGGAGAGAGATGGGCAGTCTCCTCCTGTGTGATTTAGTCTGAAAACCCGCTGGAGATCAGTTATGGGTCAGTGGTAACTCAATGGTACACAACAGCTTGCTTTTTAGCACTTTTGAGGGGTCCTTGCCGCAGATTTTCTCCACTGTAACACATCTTTTGATTTCTTGACTGCTGTTGCCATGGGTATTGATTGTGGACACAAGTAAATGAAATCATTAACAACTTCAGTCTTTTTCCCCCATCTATTATGGGACTTCACGAATGGGAATCCCAGAATGTTTAATCATGCTAATGCGAAACCTATACTTGGACCAGGAGGCAGTTGTCAGAACAGAGCAGGGTAACACTGCATGGTTCAAAATTGAGAAGGGTGTATATGCCAGGGATGTGTCCTGTCTCTATACCTTTTCAACCTGTATGCAGAGCAGATTATCCGGGAGGCTGGGCTCTATGAGGAGAATTGTGGCATCAGGGTTGGTGGAAGATCTATTAACAATCTGCGTTATGCAGATGACACAACCCTGCTTGCTTAAACTGAGGAGGACCTCATGTACTTGCTGCAGAGGGTCAAGGACTGCAGCCTTCAGTATGGACTGAGGCTCAATGTCAAGAAGACAAAGATTCTCACCACTGGACCAATTGGTAGCATCAGGATGGATGGCGAAGAGATTGAGATTGTTCACAGCTTCAGTTTGCTCGACTCCACAGTCAACACTCTTGGCACCAGCAGCCAGGAAGTCAAAAAACGTATTGCGATGGGAAAGTCTGCTGTTAGGGACCTCTCTAAAGTACTCAAGAGCAACAGTGTCTCTCTGGAGACTAAGGTGCGCCTGATACAGGCCATGGTTTTTGCAATCACTGTTATGCATCAGAGTTGGACAGTGACTAGGGAGGACAGAAGGTGAATTGATGCCTTTGAGCTGTGGTGCTGGAGAAGAGTATTGAATGTACCATGGACTGCCAAGAAAACAAACAGATTCATCCTGGAGAGGGTTCAACCAAGCTACTCCTTGGAGGCAAGGATTCTGGAGCTTCGTCTGACATACTTTGGGCATGTTGCAAGGAGGGACAGGTCCTTGGAGAGGGACATCATGCTTGGGAGGGTGGAGGGACGGCACAAGAGGGGAAGACCCTCTCTGAGGTGGATTGATTCAGTGACTGGGGTAATCGGGATGGGTGTGTCAGAAGCAGCGCGATTGGCACAGGATAGAGCAGGGTTTAGGGCTGTTGTACATAGGGTTGCTATGAGTCGCAAACGACTCGACGGCACATAACAACAACAGCAACAACATCATGGGACTGCCTGTTGTTCCAGTGGTAAGGAATTTCATTTCCTTGATGTTGAAATGTCATCTATGTGATTTATGCTTTGAAAGTCCAACTGAGGGTCACTGTGAGTCGGTTCCTATTCAAGAGCAGTGGGAATTGAAAAAATGCAAGAATTTTGTTTGCATTCAGTTTCCCAGTTTACCTGGGATAGTATCAGTATCAAACAATTTTTGTTTTGTTTTGATCTTTTCCTCAGAATATAAATAAGCCAGTAAGGTGCTTCATTTTTATCCTGTGGCTTGCAGGTGGATACTCCTTCTCTCCGGGGGTTTATGTCCATTATTCTGAGAGGTGTGGTAGTAGGTGATGTGATGGGAAGAGGGTCATTAACAGTGTAGCACGGGCTGCTGACCATGCACATACCAAATGGACTGAGTGGAGAGAAGTGGGAGGTGGATGGCCATTACCAGGTCGAGCTCTTGTAGTGGTTTGGGAGGGATAATGGCCTGACTTCAGGCAGGGCATTGATAAGGGAGCAAATGACGAGTCCTAACAGTGGCGGGGGTAGTGGTGATGTTATTGATCGGGATGTGGGGACCACAGTCGGCAAGCGTGTTCTATGGAGTGGAGGCTGAGGCCGCTGTAGGTGTGAGTCTAGGGAGGTGGGAACATGAAGATGGAGGAAAACAGCACAGAGCAATGAAGGAGCACCACTGTCTTTGCTATGTGGTCCAGCCATGAGCCACCCCTTCCTCAGGCTGCTGCTTTGATCTTGTCTTCTCTTGATTTTTCTTAGGACTTGACTTCTCTCTTTTTTGGTTCTCTTTTACCCATTTTCTCCATATTCATCCCAGAAGTCATCAGGATGATAGCACAACCCACACATTCTCAGCCAGTCTCCGGACCGCCCCAGAAGCTGCAAGATGGGGATTGGTTCTGGGGCAGATCTCAAGGCAGTCTTACTGTGGTCCTCTAGATTCCTGGGGAGGGAAGCGTGGCCCGGGACACTGGGCTGGTCTCCAGCATGCTCTCATCTCCTACTGCTCGCACACCACCTCTGAGCAGCCCTCCTTTGTCCCTCCCCAGTCCTGCTGGAATGAGTACCTGACCACTCGAATTGAGCAGAACCTTCTACTGAATTGCACCTGCCCCATTGCTGACTGCCCCGCCCAGCCCACAGGGGCCTTCATTCGTGCCATTGTCTCCAATCCAGAGGTCATCTCCAAGGTATCCCCTCCCCAAGAGCCAAACGGGCAGCACAGGATATGGGTTGCCATGGGAGGGCGAGGTTCTAGCAGGTAAGGAAGGGGCTGGCCCCTGGAGAGCCACACCCTCACTTCAGCCACTTCTGTCCTGCAGTATGAGAAGGCCCTTCTGCGTGGCTATGTGGAAAGCTGCTCCAACCTGACGTGGTGCACCAACCCCCAGGGCTGTGACCGCATCCTGTGCCGTCAGGGCCTGAGCTGTGGGACCACCTGCGCCAAGTGCGGCTGGGCCTCCTGCTTCAGCTGTAGCTTCCCTGAGGTGGGCCAGATACACACACACAAGACTCTGTCTTGTTCCATCCTCACCCCATGCGTGCACCTGAGTGCCCCTGTGTCTCCAGATGTGGCCTGTGCCTTGTCTCTCCCTCTCTCACACATGCTCTCTAGCAGTGCCACCTCAGTGAGGACCTGCCTGTGGGTCCTCACCACCCCTCCTCCTCCAGGCCCACTACCCCGCCAGCTGCAGCCACATGTCTCAGTGGGTCGATGATGGAGGCTACTATGATGGAATGAGCGTGGAGGCCCAGAGCAAGCACTTGGCTAAACTCATCTCTAAGCGCTGTCCCAGCTGTCAGGCTCCCATCGAGAAGAACGAGGGGTGTCTGCAGTAAGCAAGAGGGTGCACTGTGGGCAGTGGCATGGTCATAGGGCAAGGGGGAGGTCTGCGAGGGTGGTAAGACCAGCGGTGAGGAAGGGGCAGTGGGGGGCTTGTTAGATGTGAGCAGTCACTCAGGCACCCTTGTGCGGCACCTTCCAGAATGATGGGTCTTCTGTTCTTCTCACACTTGGTCCATGCTGTCTGAGGGATACACAGAGGAAGAAGAGCATGGGGTGGGCGCAAGACCTGGGCCTCTTCAGTGGCCTCCAGGGCCTTGGCATTCCTGGTGCAGACCAGCCAGTAGCAGAGCCCTCTGACTAGCTCACTTCTCCTCAGCATGACCTGTGCCAAATGTAACCACGGATTCTGCTGGCGCTGTCTCAAGTCCTGGAAGCCAAATCACAAAGACTACTACAACTGCTCCGCCATGGTAAGGTCCAGGGGCAGCCAGGGCAGAGGCCATGAGCAGCCAAAGCCTGGTGTCCAGAGCAGCCTTCAAGTTGCAGGACAGAGGTCAGGGTGGGGAAGATCGAGCACCTGGGGCCCAGGGGCTGTAAGCTCTCAACAAGATGGTATGTTCTAGCCCCAGAATAGGACTCCCACACCACAGAGCCTAAAGAGAGATGGGGCAGGGGGCTGTGTATTCTCGGGGCAACATGAGGGCAGAGTGGAGACTACTAAGCAAGTAGTCAGGAGGCAGGGCCTCACCCCACCATGCTGTGTAGCTTTGGTCAAGCCATCTATCTCAAGGCTCTGCATCCTTATCCATAGAGGAGGAGGATAATCCTGTCTCTCAGAGTTAGGAAATTAAATGAAGAAACTTAAATAAAGCGTAGAAGGTATAATGCAGAAAATATAGGAGAGCCTTTGTAAATGGTACTAGCACACAGGTCAGGAAGCTTTCATGATCTAGTGGGAAGGAGTCCAACCCAAAGGAAGACGTTTTGAATCCACCAGCTCCTCCAAGACAGTAAAACAGGCAGTCTCTTCCCGTGTGGTTTAAAGCCTCTGAAGACTCACTGGAGATCAGCTGTTTTTGTTCCAAATCAGGGGTACACAACGACATCAAACTGGTTAACCCCATCCTGTCCTCAGCAGGCTCCCAGTAACACTCCTTGTCCTTCCCAGGTCAGCAAAGCTGCTCGTCAGGAGAAGCGGTTCCAAGACTACAATGAGAGATGCACGTTCCACCACCAGGCCCGGGTGAGCTGGGACAGCAGGTGGGGAGGGAGGGGCCGCAGGTGCGAGCAAATGCCAGGGGTCCTGTACTGATGGTGGAGCTGCATTGGGCAGTGCTGACACACCTTCCCCTGTGCAGGAATTTGCTGTCAACCTGTGGAACCGGGTCTGTACCATCCATGAAGTGCCCCCACCTAAATCCTTCACCTTTCTCAACGATGCCTGCCGGGGACTGGAGCAGGCTCGGAAGGTTGTAGTGGGTGGGTGATGGGAGGGCAGGGAGGTGTGCAGTGGAGGATGGAGAGCTTGGCCCCTTCCATCTAGCGTGCCTGCAGAGTGAGGTGGGGCCGGGAGGTGCAAGCCTAGACAGCGGGAAGGCTGCCCTGCGCCCCTCCAGGTGCTGGCCTACGCCTGCGTGTACAGTTTCTACAATCAGGACACCGAGTGCATGGATGTGGTGGAGCAGCAGACTGAGAACCTGGAGCTGCACACCAACGCCCTGCAGATCCTCCTTGGTGAGGGCCTCGCACAATGTCTGCCTGCGGCATCCTCTCTCCTTCCTCCCCATGGGGAGCACTCCACCCTCAGCCAGGCACTAAGAGCAGGAAACCATGCCCTACCCTCCACTCTGCCTCCAGCTTCTCAGATTTTCATAGCCTGTCACCACCAGGCCACTGCTGTGTGTACCTGCACATCTTATCTCATGGTGGCGTAATCCCCCCACTAGTCCAGAAGCCTCACAGAAGTGAAGGTCCAGCTCTGGGCACTCAGTAGTTGTTCACTAGGTGTTTGTTGAAGGAAGCAGTGGATGAGCATAAGGGACCCTGCCCTGTGTCCACAGAGGAGACCCTGCTGCGGAGCAGAGACCTGGCCTCCTCCCTGCGCCTGCTGCGGGCCAGCTGCCTTAACACTGGCATGGAGCTGCTGCGGCGCATCCAGGAGCGGCTGCTAGCCATCCTGCAGCACTCCACCCAGGTACCACCCCACCCACATACCCTTCAACAGCACTCCAGCCATGTACACCCCCCACCATTTTACCCAGGTATCCCCCCACTGCACTCCACCCAGGTACACCCCACCATGACTCTACCCATGTGTCACCCACTGCACTCCACCCATGTATACCCCCCACCCATATACCACTCACTCCATCCAGGTTCCAGCAGCACTCCATCTCGGTATACCCACCACTGCACTCCTCCCAGGTATACCCCCATATACCACTCTACCCAGATATCCCCTACCACAGCACTCCATCCAGGTACATCCCCCTGTATCACTCTACCCAAGGACCCCCACCACTGCACTCCACCTAGGGACCCCCTGGGAATTGAGGAGGCACTCTGTGTGTACAAGGTGGTTCCCAGACCAGCTATGAACCCTGTCTGGGCTTCTAATAAACACAAGGTTGGTTGGCCCAGATGAAGGGTGGTTTGACGAGGCACTCATCAGAGTCACTCAGGGATCTCTTTCTAGGTTGTGCTCCCCAGTTGTGTTCATTTGGAATCCCAGGAGTGGGGGCTAGATCCACATCCCCTGCAGTGAGACATCTCTGAGCTTTTTCCAGTTTCGGCGCCCAGAGTGCCTTCCTGCTTCCTGTTCTCAAGGAGCCTGCTGAATAGTTGGGCAGATAAGGCATTAACACACATTGTAAGCTCCTTGGATGCAGGGGTCGTGTCTTCGCCGTGTCCCTGGAGACCATCTCTAACTTCAGTCACACAAAAGGCAGGGGTCGGAGTGCTGGGAGGGAGGGAGAGCAGAGGCCAGTACTAGCAGACAGCTCTTACAAAATGCTGGTTGACAGGTGCCAAATACAAAGACCCTGTGTCTCCTGGCTTGCCCCCCAATCCTTTGTCTCCTTGCCAGGATTTCCGGGTTGGTCTCCAGAGTCCATCAAGCGAGACCGGGGAGACGAAAGCCTCCAACGTGCCCGGCAGTCAGTGAGTAGGGCAGCCGGCACTGCAGGGGAGCGGGAGGGGTCCAGCTTCCAGGCTTGAGTGTGTGGCTCTCCCCAGGCCCCAGGGCTCCTCAGGGCTGGAGGTGGATGAGGATGAGGAGGAGGAGGAGGAAGAGGATGAAGATGATGTGCCGGACTGGCAGCAGGATGAGTTTGACGAGGAGCTGGACAATGACAGCTTCTCGTATGATGAGTCCGAGACCCTGGACCGGGAAACTTTCTTCTTTGGTGATGAAGAGGATGATGATGAGGGCTATGACTGAGAAGCTGGACACAAGGAGCATCTGGGGCTCCTGAGTCATGGGACTGAGGGTGGGGAGGGGACACCACCACTTCCCACTGTTTCTGGGTGGAGGGGGGGGACATCATCATTTCCCACTATTTTTGGGTGGAGCGTGGTTCCCAGTATCTGTGGCACCTTCATCTGTTGACCAAATAAATGTTTTTCATGTACCTCTCTGTGAGTGTGTTAGTCCACCAAAGGCCAGAGTCAGAGTCCCCCCACCTCCTCAGCAGCCCTCCCTTCCACCAAGTCTCCTCATTCTTTAATCTTCTCCGTGGACCTTTACACTCTTCCATCCTCACAGAAGGGCCCAAGCCTGGTGAGGGAAAATGAAGGCCCATGGGGCACGTGGCCATCGTCCCAATCCAGTCCATCTTCAGAGCCGGCACCACCAGCCCTCCCCAGGCTCAATGTTCTCAGTAGAGGCTTGAGGGGACTAGGAGGTAGCCTCCCAGGGAGCCTGCACACCAAACAGCTTAAAATGAGGTAGGGTAGGACCTGCCTCCACCGAGCCACATACACAGACATAAGGCTGGAATTTCAAACACGTCTTTTACTTTGGTACTGAGGCTAAGATCAAGAATGGTACTAGAGCAGCACCTGGGACCGGAAGATCGAGTAAGGCAGGATGACGTCAAGCACTTGGGTCACGGGAGGCAGCTGCATGATGGGGAGGGTCAGCCTCGAAGTAGCGATCCAGCACGGCCTCCACCTCGGCCTCGTCATAGTCCCACACCTGGACTCGCGAGCCATCAGCCGCTCCCCGGATCATGGCTGAAAGTACTAGGAAGGCAGAGGAAAGTGAAGGCGCCTTTCTCCACATCCCACCACCTGGTTCCCGTCCTGCACTGAGGGCTGTATTTGGAGCCCACCAAGGCAGTAGACAGATGGTACGAACCTCGGCCAGACTGCGGGCGAAACAGGCACAGGATCCGCTTGTTGAGGGCTATAGCCCGGCCTAGTTCATAGCCAACACCCAAGGATGGCTGCGTCACTTCTGCCACAACCACTAGGAACAAAAAGGAGAGTGAAAAAACATGCCCTACCAGGGTGGTCCTGGGAGGCAAGGAAGGTGACGCGTGGTCTCAGCATATTTGGGTATGTTGTTAGGAGGATCATCGTGCTTGATGGAAGGTGGAAGACTAGCAAAGGCAGGCCCTCATCGGGATGTCCTGACACAGTGACTGTAACAATGGGCTCAAGGATATTAGAGATAAGGATGGTGCAGGACAAAGCCAGGTTCAGACCTGTTGTTCTGAGGGTCACTATGAATCATGGTCAACCTGACAGCACCTAAGAACAACTGCGACGCTCGGGATTTGTACAGGAGATGCCAGAATCTGGATATGGGGGCCAGGGGTGTCCAGGGAACTCCATCCCAGAGAGCTGGTGGGTGATGGAGGACCACTCACCATCCGACTGTTGCAGCCAGGCCAGGTCCCGATCATGGATGAGCCTGTCGCCTCCAGCAGCCTCCTCCCCTGATGGTAGAGGGGACACGAGTCAAGGACCATTCTCAGTTAACTCCTCTGCCTGCACTGCACCTCCATAGTGTAGCTCCCTCCACGGAGAGACCTGCTCTAGATGGCCTCTGAGCGCCTTCCCAACATCAGGTTCCATGATAAGGAGTGAGGAACACAATCCTCTGATGTCTGATGAGGGCCAAGATGAGTGATACCCATGAGATCAAGGGAAGGACCTACGCAGCAGGTGAGGCCCATGTGTAAAAAGTCATCACTTGTGGTTTTTTAAAAGGTGTTTTCAATGAATTAATGATTGAAAACACAAAATTCAGTCATTCTATTTCCAGTCTCATTTCTGTCAACCATGCCTATATTTTCCAACTGCTGTTCCTTTTTCATTGTTTACAACTTTTGCATTCCAGTCACCAAGTATCATTAATGCATCTTGATTGCATGTTTGGTCATTTTTGGACTGCAAGATTTGGTAAGTTTTCAATTTCTTCCTCTTTGGTTCTACATGTTGTGTTGTTGTTATGTGCTGTAGAGTTGCCTGCAACTCATAGTGACCCTATGTACAATAGCCCTGAACCTGCTCTGTCCTGTGTCAATCTCACTGTCTCTTGACATACCCACCCCCATTACCCCAGTCACTGAATCAATCCATCTCATTGAGGGACTTCTTCTCCTGCACTGTCCCTCTACCCTCCCCAGCATGAGGTCCCTCTCCAAGGACTGGTCCCTTCTTGTAACATGTCCAAAGTATGTCAGACGAAGCCTCAGAATCCTTGCCTCCAAGGAGCAGCCTGGCTTCACCCTTTCAAGGACAAGCTTGTTTGTTCTCCTAGCAGTCCACAGCTCAAAGGCATCAATTCTCCTCCTATCATCCCTAGTCACTGTCCAGCTTTCCAATGCATAGCAAGTGATTGTGAAGACCATAGCCTGAATCAGGCACACCTTAGTCTCCGTCATTGCTTTTCAGTACTTTGGAGAGGTCTCTGACAGCAGACTTTGCCAATGCAATTCATCTTTTAATTTCCTGGCTGCTGGCACCAAGAGTGTTGATTGTAGAGCAAAGCAAACTAAAGCTTTTTACAATCTGTCTCTTCAACATCTATTATGATGCTGCCAATCATCCCAGTGGCGAAAATCTTTGGTTCTACATGTAGGATTGTATATTTGGATACTAGTCATATTAACAGGTATTCATTCCTTGTGTGCATATGGTTAATACCCTATCACAACATTTTATTTCATGATAGAACTTGAAATTTGACTTTTTGACTGTGAGTGCAACACCATTCTTCTTCTGTTTTACATTCCCAGCATAGTATATCATGTGATTTGATTATCTGATTCAAAGTGGCCAAACCTAGTCCATCTCATCTAATGCCTAGAATATCGCTGTTCATATACTCCATTTTTCATAATTTCTAGTTTTCCAACATTCAAGCTGCGTACATCCCATGTTCCAGTTATTAAAGGATATTTGCTATTATTTTCCCTCATTTCGACTGACTTCCAATCTGGGCTCCGTGTTCCTCTAGTTTTCAGAGGCCTGTTATTTAAGAAGTGGATGGCCAATCCTGCTTCCTAGTCTGAATCTGGAAGCTCTACTAAAACCTGCCCAGCATGGGAAACCTTGGTGGCATTTGACATACTGGTGGCAAAGCTTTCAGACTCACAGCAACTGACAAGTTAGTACAGCACACTGACAGACAAGTGCTATACCAGTTAGAACAATCTTCTTCCAAACACAACAAACTGACACTTTAGTTTGTACCTCTAATAGCAAATCAGTCTTGACTACATCTGTGGAAGCAATCACTGGAGCAGCTCAGTATCAGCAGTCAAAACTAGGCCAGGGGCATTACTCATGTTCAGACTGAGTTCAAACTGAGGTCAAACACAATGAAAACAAGTCTGTGAGAACCAAAATATGATCTTGAATCTAGTCCATCTGAATTTCAAAGTCATGATAAGAATTGATTTGAAGCATTTCACACCAATGATCAAAGACCAGATGAGCTGTGGGATGTTATCAAGGATATCATCCATAAAGAGAGCAAAAGGTCATGAAAAAGACATAGAAAAAAACAAAACGGAAAAAAAAAAAAAACGGATGTCACAAGAGACCCTGAAAATTGCACCTGATCATCAAGAAACCAAAACAAAGGGAAAACATGCCAAAGTAAAAGAGTCAAACAGAAGATTTCAAAGGGCTCTTCAAGAAAACAAAGTAGTATAATGGAATGTGCAGAGATCTGGAATTGGAGCAGAAAAAGGGAAGAATTTCCTCTGCGTTTCTCAAGCTGGAAAGACTAAAAAACACTGTAAGCCTAGAGTTGAAATATTGAAAGATGCTATGGGCAATATATTAAATGACCCAGGAAGCATCAAAAGAAGATGGAAGAGAATACAGAGTCAACTGTACTGAAAAGAACTGATTGGCACTGAAAAATTCCAGAAAGTACCATATGAGCAGGAGCCAGTGGTAATGAAGGAGGAAGTGGAAGCTACACTGAAAGTATTAGCAAAAAATAAGGCTCCAGGAATTGATAGGGTACCAACTGACTTGCTTCAGTTAATAGATGCAGTCCTGGATGTGTTCACCAGTCTATGCCAGAAAATTTGGAGGACAGCTGTTACTGATGTCCTTCCTTGGTGGAAGTGTGAGGCTGGCACAGGATAGGAAACAGTTCCGATTAGGGTCACTATGGGTCATTCTCGACTCAACAGCACCTAACAGTAACAAGGTAAGGACCACTTCACAGCGGGTCTAAGCGGTTAGGCAAATGTACACGGAACCTTGGCTCGGAAGTGGAGAGGGATAGGTAAAACATCAGAGGGTGGGCGTAGATGGCAGAGAGGAGACTGGTGTGTAAGGAAAGGACTGAGAATAACATGTAGAGTATCAGTGCTCAAACTCTAGTGGCACCATAATTTCCCAGAAAATCTGGTAAAAATGTAAAGACCCAAGTGCCAAGGAGCCTGAGTTTCTCTGACTTCATAGGGTCTCCCTGTGATCCTGACCCATCCTGAGATTTAAGAGCCTCTGCCCTAAGACAAAACATGACCTGTAAGAAGTGGTAGGACAAAGGTGGGAGAAGAAAACAGGCCAGAGGCTGAGAGTTTCTGAGTTTCACCTAGACATCATCCTACAAGCTGGGGAGGCTAAGAGTCACCACATCAACCTGGCTGCTAAAAATATAGATTTTAAGACCTAATACTAGATTATACATCACAATTTCTGCCTAGATCCTAGGCTATGTATGTTGTCACATCTATAGTCTATGTACCATTGAGTTGACTACAGCTGATAATGACTCTATGAACAACAGATCTAAACCTTGCCCTATCCCTGCCCCACCCACAGGGTCCCCATCATGCTTGAGCCCACTGTTCCAATCACTGTCCATCAGGTCCTAGCAATTTTATCATGTCTTAAGGAAGTTTCCCAAAATTTCTTTCAGCGCCACAAAACCTGGATCTGTCCCCGGCAAGAGCACTTAAAGTTTTCTATGCAGCATACCAAGGGCACTAGGCACAATTTTCAAACAGTGTTGGAAAGATTGGGATCAAAGGCATGTCTTAGCTAGGTGCAATCGACATGAGTAACAGCCCACAAAGAGCAGATAGTAGAGACAGGCTGAGGGTGACCTCATGAAGAGGTTTGGTCAGCGTCTACAATGGCTGGACAGAAAAGGTGCAGGCTGGAGGATGAGCTTCCTTTCAAGTGGGGAACAGATGCTGAAACATTCTGCAGTTTTAAGATGGTGTTGGGTCTCCCACCTGATGCTATCAGATAGACTTAAAGTTGGGAAATAAGGTAAGGTGAACATGTGAAAATTATCCACTGCCCTCTTGACATGTTTAGTGGGTAAAGGAGAAAGGCAGAGTGGTCAGAAATGAGATCCTTTCTGTTACGAAAGCAAAGAAGCAGAGGTTGACAAGAGTCGAGTGGGTAGAATTCAGGAGCATAGCCACCAGGACACAGCAAGCTGACACCCTTAAATCCTTTCCACCAGGGAAGCTCAGCTGCACTCTTTATTTACTTACTTTTTGGCGAACTCAGATTTTCTTCTTTTTTTTAAATTTTATTTCATTATTTTTTTGTGTGTACATCATCAAATCAGATCTGACTGGTGCAGGAGGAGATTGCCCCTCATTCTTCAGCAGAGCATCTGGTGAATTTGAGCTGCATTATCTCTGGGATTGCAGTACATCTTCTTGTCACTAGGCTACCAGAGTTCCAAACTCAGATTTTCAAAGCTCTTAGACTACATATGTAAACACCAAACGGCTGCCTTGGGCATTATGCTCTTTTAAGAATGATCTACACAGGATGCAAATAGCAATAGCAAACTGGACATATCAGACAGAAAATTTAGGAGCCTGAGAGTATTTTAATGGAGCAGGGACAATCTGGAAAAGGAAGTCAAGGATGGTTATACACTAATTGAAGCTCAACATCAAAAAGAAAAAGATTCTCACCACCAGGCCAACTGGCAGCATCATAAAAGATGGAGAAGAGACTGAGGTTGTTAACAACTGCAGCTTGCTTGGCTCCACAATCAACACTCCTGGCACAACAATCAATGAATTGTATGTGCAGGAATGGTTGAAAGTTCTGCTGTGTATATTCTCAACAGTATTTTTTAAAAAGATGTAATTTTTTTAAAAAAATTCTTAAATTTATATATTTAAAGTTACATATAAAATTTGTAACATTTTTAATGAAATAGAAATATGTTTTATTATATACATATATGAGCTCTGGCAGCCTACTTTTGAAGGGAGTTGCACTGTTAATCCAAAAGCGCCTCCCTGCAGTTTGAATCACTAGCAGCAGTGCGGGGAAAGATGAGCATGCTGTTCTTATGTGCCGGTCGAGTCGACTATGAAGGGCAAAGATGCGATCCCTCATTTATTTGCACAGAGTAAGGGAGGTAAAAGACCAGACAAGCCAGAAAACAGCAAAGCTAGGCTCGCTCAGTCACTGCCATTCACTCACGACTCTCCTCTGGGTTTCCAACGCTGTAAATCCGAAGGGAGGAGATTGTGCGCCTTTTCTGCACAGAGCAGCTGGTGGATTCAAAGCGCCAAAGAATTGAAGCCTTTGGATAAGCAGCGCAACTCCCTACGTACTATTAAACTACCAGAGCCCCAAACTTGGCACAGAGGATGCAAAACCCAGGAATCCAACCGTGAGGTGGGACGGAGGCGGCAACCGCGCAAAGCAGCCCCAACACTCCATTCCACACACGCTCCTCCCAGCGACCGAAGGAAGTTTTACAAGAAGGAACTAAAGGTCAATATAACAACTGAATAATGAGCCTGGAATACACACTGCAGGCGCCCTGGCCCGTTCTCCATACGGGCAACTAGCACTTGGGGCAACTAGCACGGTCACTGCCTTCTGGGAATGCAGTTTCGGTAGAGGGACAGGGAATCAGCCACCCCTTGCCCCGCCCCCCTCACCGCACGCGCCCAGCTCCGCGGCAGCCACGTGCTCAGTGAGCACCGTCCCAAAGCGCCGCAGCCTCGACACGATCCGCCCGTACAGCTCTCGGTCCTCGCGTCCGCCGCGGATGCTCCCGCAGAAGTACAGGGCCCGCCCGGCCGGCTCGCCCCGCTCCCACGGCTCCCCATGTTCCCGCGCCCCGGACACCACCGCCGCCATCCCTGTGCCGCCACCGGCTCCGACCGCCAGGGGACGCGGTCCCACGGCCACGTGACCCGCACCCCGCCCTAACCCACAGCTTCCCGCAGGGTCCTCTGCCCGAGGGATTCCGGTTACTGAAGAGATGGGAGTAGAGTGTTGCTAATATGCAGAGTGTGGCGGCACTTACGTACCAGTCTCCGACTCTTGTGCAAACGCAGCACTCCTTTTCCCTTGTCCCGCTGGACTTGAAGAGTGCCTCAGAGATGTACTCCAAGACCTCCTGGTTTTCCCCACTCAGCCCCTTCCTCCCCCACAGTTGTCTCCTTCATCCCTGCAACTGATGTCCAAAACCTGGCAATCATTTTTTACTCTTCTCACTGTACACAATTCTCCCTACATACCTGAAAAGCCGAAACGGAACCTTTTGGCTTGGAATCAGTTCCAACTCATAGCACCCTCTAGGATAGTGTATAATTCCGTTAGATTTCCAAAGTACAAAAACCCCCAATACAATCTTGATGGAGGAAGGAGTCCTGGAAGTGTAGTGTTTAAACGGAAGGGTCAGCAGTCCGAACCTACAAGCTAAAGGTGTAGCAATCTTTATCTACAAAGCCTTGGAAGCCCGATGGGGTTCTACTACTCGCTCTTCTAAGGTACCAGTGTAAGTTGGAACTGACTGGACTGCGCGCGCGCACACACACACACACAGAGAATGTTATGGAAGGCAACTGTCACATTTTTTCTCTAAAGGAGAGTTTGGTGGCTTCCAACTACAGACTTTTCTCTTAGTAGTTAAAACACTTAACCAATTGCACCACCAGAGTGCCTTCCTCCCTTCTTGATTACAATTAATTTTCTGCTCAGGGACCACAGTGATCCTATGGACATTTAATTAGATAACAGCTCAAAACTCTCAGATGGATCCTGGGCCTCTCCCATCCCCTCACTCACTTGTCTCCAGCCATGTTTATTAAACATGCCAACTGTGCTCTCAACTTGGAATATTTTTACATTTGTCATTCCCCTGTGCCATCTCCCCCACCCATGCCTGCCCCATAGTTTCAGAGGTCACCTCGTCTCCTTCAAGTCTTGATTTATACATAGGCTTCCCTGACTACCCAACTGAATATTGCAACTCTACCATCCCTCCCTGCCTTGTTTGTCCTCCTTCCTATAGGCTGTATTAATTTTGTTTGATCTCTCTCTCTCTCTTCACCAGAATGTCAGTTCCCAGGAGGGCAGAGATTCTTATCTGTTTTGTGTATGGCTGTATCCTCTAAAGTTTCTAAAACTGTGCCTGCTATATTTATCAAATGTTTGCTGACTAAATATGTGGATTAACTGTTATAAATTAGAAAGAACTCAATGGCACATAACAACATATTTGACAGCACTCTAATCTGATGAGTCATGTAGCAGACAAAAATGAAGCAGTGTCTTTAGAGAAAAAGGTAAACACACCGTTGCACACCAGTAAATGAGGGTTTCTTCTATATTTTATTATTTTGTTGTTATGTGTCATGAGTTGCTTGTGACTCATAGTGACCCTATGAAACCTGCTCTGTCCTGTACCAACTTTACTGTATCTGACACATTACCCCAGTCACTGTCTCTGTCCCTCCACCCTTCCAAGCATGATTGCTCTCCAAGGACTAATCCCTCCTTGTGACATGCCCAAAGTACCTCAGATGGAGCTTCAGAATCCTTGCCTCCAGGGAGCAGCCTGGTCTCACCCTCTCTAGGATGATACTGTTTGTTCTCCTGGCAGTCCATGGTATAGTCAATACTCTTCTCCAGCACCACAGCTCAAAGACATCAATTCTCCTTCTATCCTCCTTGGTCATTGCCTAGCTTTCTGAGACATAGCAAGTAATTGTGAGAATAACAAAAGCAAAGGACCAAGTATTTTAAATGGAACAAGTGCTGTGCACAGTGCATCCCTGGAGGAAAGTACCTTAAATGGTTTCTTCTGTATTCATCTTTAATAAGAACTATTAAAATGCTGATATTAGTAATTAGACCATGAACACATTGTAGGCTGGGTAAAAGGAAAGGCTAAAATAAATAAATAAATAAATGTGATACTCAGGCTGTCAAAAAAAAAACACCCAAAACACAAAACATGATCAGGGGAGCTCTGGTGGCTTATTGTCAAGAAGCTGTGTGGCAATCCTGAAGGCATGCAGTTCAAATCCACCAGATGCTCTGCTGGAAAAAGAAGGGCAATCTTCTCCTATGCCAGGTGGATCATATTCGATGGTACACAACAATTAAAAAAAATCAGCGAATGAATGTAAACTCAGTAAATTTTGAGAAAAAACTTGAAATACCACAGAAATACAGCATTACAGAGAAGACATTAAAGTATTTTATTTTATTATTTTTAATGTGTGTACCATCAAATCGGACCTGACTGGTACAGGAGGAGATTGTCCCTCCTTCTCCAGCAGAGCATCTGGTAGATTCAAACAGTGTACCTCTGGGATTGCAGTGCAGCTTCTTGCCACTAGGCCACCAGAGATCCCTCAAAAGTATTTTTTAAAAAAGAAAGCTAAGCTATGTTGTTGTTATGTGCCATTGAGTCTACTATGATTCATAAAAATGTTATGATCTATCATGCACCATGCTCAGGATTTCTGATAAGTCCGTGCCCGTTGTTTTAGTCACTGTGTCGATCCACCTTTTTGGCGATCTTCCTGTTCCTATGACCTTCCACCTTTCCCAGCATGATATATTTTTCCAAGGACTGGCCCCTCCTGATAACATGCCCAAAGTATATGAGATAAAAGTTTACCATCCTTACCTCTAAAGAGCACCCTGATTATACTACTTCCAAGAAAGACATGCATGTTTGTTCTTTTGGCGTCCATAGGATATTCAGTACTCTTCTAGAAAACCACGATCCAAAGACATCAATTCCTTTGTTACATTTATTCATTGTCCAACTTTCGGATGCATTGGAAACAACTGAAAATACTATGGTTTGGATCAGGCACACCTTAGTCTTTAAACTGACATTCTTGCTCTTTAGCAGTTTGGACGAATATTTGACAGCAGATTTTCCCAATTCAACACTTTTCTTCTTGACTATGTATGTAACCATGAGATTTGACTGTGGATCCAAATAAAATTAAGTCATTGACAACAAAGAATAAGTCATCATAAGCTATGTTGTTATGTGCCATCGAGTTGCCTGCGACTCATAGCGACCCTACGTACTATAGAGACAAAAAACCTTTAGGAAATTTATAGATTTACAGTCCACCTTAGGCTTTGCACAGATACATTTGGAAACACTTGATGGAGGGTTGCTATGAGTCGAAATTTCTCGATGGCAGTGAGTTTGCTTGTTTGGTTTTATTTTTATCCTCACTCACATCTTCCCTTATTAAGGAACATTATACAGGCAAATATATACACAGAGCATCTCATTTCTACCCCTGAATCTTTAAAAAAAATACTAGAAATCAACCTTCCTTGTATCTGAGTTCACATCTCTGAAGTGGCAGGCATCCCTTTTCACCTCAGAAAGGACAAAGAGTAATAGGACTATTATGTGTATTTCTCCACGTGGGAAGTCATGCTCTGAGCTTGGTCCTGTATCATTTGTTAGCTGAGTGAGGACACAGAACCAGGAATGGCTGCCTGCTTAGGCGTCCAGGGTGGGAGCAGAGAGGACGGGGTTGGAGAAACAGGGCACTAAGTGATGGAATGCAGGAACAAAGACAATGCACAGTGGAGAAATGCCCAGAAAAGACAGAGGACAGAGACAGTGGTTGCCAGCCCAGTGGTTGCTTAGGACTGGGGCTGGGCGTGGGAGCAGGAATTGACTACAGCAGGCACAAGAGGACTTGTGGAATGATGGAAAGGTTCTGCAATGGGACAGTAGTGCTGGCTGCACAACTCTGTACATTTACTAAAAATTACTAAATTCTACGCTTAAACACGGATAACTTACTGATATGGAAAGTACACCTCAATAAAGCTATTTTTCCAACAATAAAAATAAAATAGAGAAAAATAGTATAATAAACCTTAATTTGTTCATCACTCTTGATCAACAATTATCAATTTATTGTGAGCCATGCATAATCTATATACATACATCTTATTTCCTCATTGTGTTATTATGTTGCAAATTCCAGATCATGTTATTATTGAATTTGCAAATATTTCAATCTGCATCTCAAAAAAGGGATTGCTTTCCAATGTAGCAATAACATGGTCAAGTTAAGAAAACAAAATTTCTTTAATTTCACCAAATATCCAGTCATTGTTCAAAGTTTCCTATTATCTTAGAAATGCTTGTTTGTTTACAATTTATTTCAAGTCAGGGCTATGTATTGTGATTGAGTGACATGTTTTGGGGTTTTTTGTTGGGTTTTTTTTTGTTTTCTGTCTTTTTTTTTAAATTTATAATTAATTTCAACGAAAATTTACAGTCTTTGGATTTCCATTCATTCATTGTTGCACTTTTCTCTCCTCCCAACCTTCCCCCCAGTGACCTGTTTTTAAAGTCTATTGGTATCTATATGCCTCTGCATTTCTATCTCTTTTTTTAGTAGTTTGTGGGGGCGGGGGAGGTATTGTAAAAGAGATATAACATAAAATTTGCCATTTTAACCACTTCATTTTTTAATATAATTTGAATGAAAGTTTATAAAGAAGATTACTTTTTTCATTCAACCGTGCATTCACATTTTGTTTTATAACATTAACTTCAATTCCCACACCATAATCATACTTTTCCCACTTCTCCCTATAATTCTGATTTCCATTAATCCTTCTATATTTCTTTTTCTTTAGAAATATTGTACTGATTGTATATTGCCTTATCATATATTCAATATGTATTATTGCATATTCCCTGCCCCTGCACTTGTTGTTTTCTGTTTTAGAGAACTTTGCTGGTTTTGCTGAGATAATTTAGCCATTTTAAGAGCATAATTGATTGACCTCCACATATGCATTGGCATCCTTTCCCAAAACTTTCTCATCAGCCACTAATTATTAACTGTCCATTCCTGCCAGTTCTGGTAACCTATACTCTACTTCCTGCCTTTTTTTTTTTTTTTTATTATTTTGTGTGCGTGTACCGTCAAATCAGATCTGACTGGTACAGGAGGATATTGCGCCTCCTTCTCCGGCAGAGCATCTGGTGGATTTGAACCGTGTTCCTCTGGGATTGCAGTGCAGCTTCTTGCCACTAGGCCACCAGAGCTCCCCCTCTACTTCCTGCCTTTCTAAAGGCATCAGTTCTAGATACTTCATATAAATGGAGTCAGATAATGTTTATCTTTTTGTATCATTTTACTTGACATAACATTTTCAGAGTTCATCCATATTGTAGCAAATATTAGAATTTTCTTCTTTTTGTGCGTGTCGTTACAATAGTTCATTCTATGGATATACCATATTTGTTTATCCACTCATCTATTGATAGGCATTTGGATTGTTTTCACCTTTTGACCATTCTGATCAATGCTGCAATGAACATATATGTACAAGCCTCTGTTTAGACCCCTCTGAGTTCTTTTTATTCCTTCTTGGAAAAGATGGGCTCATTTGTCCTGCAGGGCTTCATTTAGTTAGGATTTTGTTGACTATATCCCTGTAGTGTTTTGCATGTTCTTCTGTCTCCTGTACTTCCAATAATTTGGAGTTAGATCTCGAGATCTGGTAAAGTTCATATTCAATTTTTGTGCAAGATTTCTTTGCATGTGGTGGTGGTGTGTACTTCCATCATGGTGTACGTAAGTGTTTGGATGTCTCTTTCTTGAATTTAGCAACCACTGATGTAAATTAATTCATGAGGCAGATCAGTGAAACCTGGTTATTATAAAATAAAATCCATCAGCAGAAAAGCTGCTGAAACAGATGAATTACTCTATGGCAAACACTCTTGTAACTGCCATCCATGTTACTTCTGCAGTAAGGGGGATGGAAAGGACTTTCTGTTTGTTTCTTTATAGTTTCACTGTCCAAATATGGATCCCTGGATATGATACTATGGCTTACTCATATACATTTTTAAACATGTCCATTAGAACTCTTTCATTTTACAGGTTGAGAGACTATTGTTTTAAACATTTATTTTGTGTGGGATGCTCAGAGGGTACTAAAGGAACTGAAAAAAGTAGAGCCTGAGATTTTAGACTCTTTTTTGGTTTGGGGAAAGAATGTTCTGGGGGTGTAGTGTATTCTGCTAACCAGAAGGTTAGTGGTTCAAATCTACCACCTGTACCACAGGAGAAAGATGGACCATTTCCTCCCATTAAAAGGTACAACCTTGAGAACCTGGTGGAGGTGACTATGGATAGTTAGAAGCAACTCAATGGCAGTAGTTTGGCTTTTCTCAGTATTAACTCAAGAGGAGGAGAAATTTTGCTTATGCCACATGACGATGGGTAAGAGGCTGCTCAATGCAAAGAAGGCAGAAAGCCAGTCATCAGCAGGATCCCTTTCAGTTATCTTCAAATGACCACCCTTTAACAACCACATCAAATATCTGCCTCTGGCCAAGGAGTGACAGAGACCAATTCTGCCCTCTCACTTCAGCAACTGAAAAGTTGGATAGAATATATGAAATAATTGTTTCCAAATATCAGACACCGGAAGATAGTAAACCTCTGACAATAGTTGACTGACAATAGTTGAAGTGAACTTTCTGATGTCCCCAACTTACTGCCTACAGAGAGTCTCTGTAGTGGCAATGAGTTGGGTTGGGTTTCATGATGTACGGGTGGACATCTGGGACTACAGACAAGGCAAGACAATAAGAACTTGCTGGTCAGATCACAAGAGAGAAAAGAGGGAGAGAATGAGTTCCTTTGGTCTTCAAGAAGATTCCCAGGCTCCACTGACTGACTGCCACTACACGAGGCACAGATGGCTTTTAAAAAACTTTTAATTTTGCTATTTTTTTTTAAAAAAGAAGATTCCCAGTAGTCAGCTGGGGACTGACCAGCACATGCATGTGAGGATGTATCTGTGGTGGAGAAAGAACTTTATGGAATCAACAGAATGAATAATCTCTGGTGCTCATAAAGCTAGAAATAAAGCCTGTTCCCACCAGCTGTCTTAGAGAACTTCATACATCATGAAACTCAACCCAACTCATTGCCATTAAATTGGAGTGGACTCACAGGTGACTCTGGTGGATTTTCAAAATCTGTAAACCACACAAGAGGAGATTACACATCTTATTCTCATGAAGCACCTGGTGGATTTAACAGCCTGCCTTTGGGTTAACAGCACAATTCCTTACACACTAGGCCATCAGAGTTCTCCATACTTCATGGAGCATTAAGTAAAAGACATAGAATGACTTTACTTTCGTAGTGGAATAAAATGAGCCTTAAATTAGAGCCTATAAGCTCTGGTAGTTGGTGGTAAGGAGTTGTGCTGCCAATCCAAAGGCACATGGTTCAAATTCACCAGCTGTTTGTTCCACTGGAGAAAAATGGGCAGTCTCCTCCCCTGTGGTTTACTGACTCTGAAAACCCACTGGAGGGTCAGCTATGCGTCATTTCCAACTTGATGATGCATAGCAACAGCAACAACAGGTTAAATGCTGTTCTGAACCTAACTAAAAAAGCTTAAAAAGTAAATTGTGAAATGATGAAGCTGTTTAGAATAAAATGCATTCCAGAACAAAATTATCCAGGACACAATAAGATAAAACTCACAATATTTGACATTTAATTTAAAAAAATCATCAGATATGAAAAAAGTTTAAAAAAATAAGACCTTTAATGAGGAGTAAAAAAAATAAATTGAAACTCATCTAGAAATTATTTACATCATAAAATTGGTAGGGATGGATGTTAAAACAATTACAACTCTATTATATATGTGCAAGACTAGAGAATACATTAAGCAGTTTCGTGGAAAATATTTAAAAGACTCAGTGAAAACTTCCAAAGATGTAAACTACAATGAAAAATACATTGGCTAGAATTAAGAGCAGATTAGATACTGCAAAAGAATAATAGACTTGTATAGACAGCAATAAGAACTATGCAAAATGAAACACAATGAAAGAAGACTTGGGGAAAATAGTAAACCATCATTCACCAATGGGGCAAAAATGCAGGCAATGCAATTCTTTTTTTTTTTTGCAATGCAATTCTTAATAGGCAACATTATGATGAATGGCGAGGAGCCTGAAACTGTCAACAGCTTCATCTTGCTTGGATCCACAATTAGCACCCTTGCTACCAGCAATCAGGAAATAAGAGACACATTGTACTGTAAAAAATCTCCAGTTAGGGACCTCTCCAAATTATTGGAGAGTAATGATACTTGTTTGAGGACTAAGGTGCATCAGATTCAGAACACAGTTTTTCTGATCACTTGCTATGCATCTGAGAGCTCGACAATTAAAAAAAGATGACAGAAGAAGAATAACAACAGCAAGCTTTGGTGTTGGAGAAGAGCACTGAACATCCCATGGACGATCAAAAGAACAAACAGATATGTCTTGGAGAGGGTGCAGCTAGAGTGCTCTTTGGAAGCAAGAATGATGTGGCTTTGCCTCACATACTTTGGACATGTTGCTAGGAGGGGCTATTCCTTGGAGAAGAACATGATGCTAGGAAGGGTGGAGGGTCAGTGAAGGAAAGAAAGACCCTTGATCAGGTGGATTGACATGATGACTGCTGCAATGGGCTCTTGCGTGTCAGGAAATGTGAGGATGGCATATGCTAGAATAGGGTTCAGATCTTTTGTCCATCTTTTGTTGCTATGACTTGTACTCAATTTGATGGCACCTAGCAACAGCAGCAAGCCTTTGAAGGAAGGGAGAGTAGTATAAAAATTACTTGTGAAAACAATAGTCAAGAATTTGTCCACAGTTTAAGAAAATTACAAATATACAGACACAAAGGTACTCAAAGATCTAAAACACAAAAAAACAGGAATAAAACTACACAAAGACACAACACTGAAAAAAAGATTAAAACTTCCCAAAGACGCACGGTTCGAATCCACCAGATGCTCCACTGGAGAAGAAAGGGCAATCTCCTCCTATGACAGTCTGATCCGATTTGTCTGTACACAATAAACACACACACACACACACACACACACACACACACACACACACGTTTAAAACCAGTGATGAGGAGAAAAATCTTTCAAAATAGACAGAAGAGTAAGAGATAATAAACAGAAGAACACAAATAATTAGAACTACTGACGTCTCATCAGAAACAATGTAAGCTAAAAGACAGTAGAACATTTCTAAAATACTGATAGAAAGAACCCGTTTACCTAGAATTCTAAGCCAAATTTTACCTCTTCTTTATTCAAAATTCTTCAGTGATTTCCTGTCTGAAAGGTGAACTTCCCATGGATGCAGATTCTAAGATAGAAAAGAACAAACAGTGGATTTATCAGGAAATGCCTGAGGATCAAAATCTGTGAAGAAATGACAAAAGCGAGATTAGATGGTGGCAAAAGGTGAGCTTTGTTGCAATCTAAAGAGAAGCCTCATCTGACTCTACCAGGATTTCTGAAAACAGGATTTCCCTTCAGAGCAGCTTCAATTGGGCTAGGAAGTCAGGCCCTTTTATTCATAAATTGATTAGTGATTGGATATGGGAAGAGGACATGATCTTAGATGAGGCATTTGCCTTGGCTAAAGGCAATTCTCCAGAGAAGGTGTGTGCAGACAGCTGAGAATACCTACCTTCTGAAAGGGTAACCAACTGGCCTACCATTATTAACCACCCCTGCCCTTTCCAAAACTAAATGGATAAAAATCCATTTTACATGGCATGGTACACAAATTCTGTCATGATTTTACACTTTCAGCCTGGAGAGCCCTTCCACTCTGTCCTGGTCCCACTTGTCTATTGCCAAACTCTCACTAATTCTTTAACTTGAGTTGAATGTAATGTCAGCTCCTCTGAGAGGCCTCTTTTGACTGCCTTTGCAGGCAGAGTAGTTCTTCCTGTTTAGAATGCCATAGTATAGTGATAGGGAGTGTGACTTTTGAAGCCAGGGTTTTAATATTACCTTTGCCACTTGCTTACTATGTAATCTAATGCAAGTTACTTAAACTGTCTGTATCTTTGTTTCCTTGTTTATCAAATTGTTGTTAGGTGCCATTGAGTAGAGTATGACTCAAAGCAACCCTATGAACAACAGAGCTGAACCCTATCTTATCCTATGCCATCCTCACAATCTCTGACATACTTGAGCCCTTTGCAGTATGCACTTACCATGTTAATTCATCTTGTTGAGGAGGGTCTATCAAATAGAATAACAATAACACAACAATAATAGAGTAACAGTAATTCTAAATTGTAGGAGTTTTCAAAGGGTTAAGAGTTAATACCTATGTGTAAAGTTAAAATGGTGTCTGGCAGGAGTAAATCGCTGTTGTTGTATACCATCAAGGTGGAACCGGCTCATAGCTAACCCTCTGGCAGGTTTTCAGAGGCAGATAATCACATGGGAGGAGACTCCACATCTTTCTCCCATGGAGCAGCTGGTGGATTCAAACTGCATGCCTTCAGGATTGCAGCACAGCTTCTTACCACTAGGCCACTAGAGTTCCCTGCAGGAGTAAATAGCTGCTGTTATTAGTATTGTTATTAAATGTGCTCAGTATGCGTTTGTTGAAGGCATGACGGATGGAAGGCAGTGGGAGACCAAGAGTGCAGGGTATGTTCAGGGAATGTTGAGTAATCCAATCTGTCACAAGGGGAGTAGTAGCCTCTGTGAGCCTGTGTTGGTAAGAGTTGTTAATGCCACAGTGAAGAAATGTTCATCTTATTTGGTAAGCAGTAAGAAACAATGACAGAGTTTGTCAACAGATGGGAGAGAAAGTAAAAGAGAGAGACAGACTGAGCCAGGAGGAGAGGCATGCATGTTGTAAGATGATAGTTACAGGTGAAGGTGGTGGATACAAGTGCAGAGAGGTGTTAGAAGAAGAGAGGAACAAGGATGTATGGGACAACGGAGTCAGGTGAGGGCAAAGGGGCTTAGAGAAAAGTAATGTGAACATGGAGTGATAGGGACAATCTGGGCGTGGGAAAGAGGATGAAAACAGGTGAAATTGGTGAGGACAGTTGGGGGATGGGGTTAAATGAATGGCGGGGACCAATGAGGATAACCTGAGAGCTGGGGCTGGACCATCTGAGAGGGAGACCTAGCGCTGGACAAATTGAGAGAGGGGCAAAGGGGAATGTGATGTCAGAGAAGGGGCGGTGATGTAAGAGCTGGGGCGGTGGGGCGGTGATGTCAGGGCTGGTGCTGATGCTGGCGGCGCAGTGCATTGTGGGCAGCTCCCCGCTCTGCTGCTGCCGCCGCCGTCGCCCGAGGAGGATCGGGGCCGGGCCGGGCCGGGCCGGGATGGTCCCGGTCGGGAGGCCACCGCCGCCGCCGGAAGGAGCGG
>NW_006399767.1:14080559-14090879 GCF_000299155.1 Elephantulus edwardii | reverse complement strand
CGGGGCCGGGGTCGGGTGCAGGGCTCTCGGGCTGCTCGGCCTTGGGCCTGGCTCGCCTCCCAGCACAGCTTCTGCAGCTCCCCCTCCCTGCCGCCGTCTCCGCTGGCCTACACAGCCTGGGCCGCACTGAGGCCTGGAGGCGCTCCCTGCCCCCAGCACACATTCCCACCCCCTCCTGCCTGTCCTCCAGAGATTCTCCCTCTCACTACTCACCTCTGTCCCCTGACCCTGTGAATTCACCCCTAGCCCTCCTGTACCACTGTCTGACAAGTCATTCCCAGCTGTCTCCACAACCTCTCTTCCAGCCCTTAGTCCTTCTGTTCCTCTCACTACTGGCCTCCTTGTCTACTTCCTCACTCCCTCAGTTGGCCCCAGTAATTCTTCACATGTCATCATTATCTCTCACCTGTCTCTATTTTACCCAACCCCCTTCTCTGAGCCAATAACCTTTCCACCATTCCCCTTCTGTCCTCTTCCATATCACACTTCTTTTCTCCTGGCCACATTACCCTTCACTAGTTTCCTTCCCCTCTTCTTTACTTGGGCTCCCAGATTCACAGCACACTTGGACCATACTTTGCACAGTTAAACATCAATGCTCATATTGCACAAGCATCTAAATGATCTTCAAACTGGTTAGATGCACATCTTTCTCTATCTCTCTCACACACATATCACTGGTCCCGTGCTCTCATACTCTGACAGATATTCCAGGGACCTCTACAAGCCCTCTCACTACACACGACCACAGCTCCACACACCAAAATGGGCCAGGGAGGCAGTAACGGGACAGTCAAGTCCTTTTGTTTGTGGCTTCCAACTTCAGTTTTAGAAAAGTGTACTTAGTCTCTTTGAGGCAGGAAGTGGGAAGGATGGTGGATAGAGAGGCAGGTAACCTTTATTTATCCTTTGGTCTCCCCTTTCTCTTCATCACTTCATCTATTCCTTCTAGGTTTGTCCATCTGCAAAGTGGAAGCACAACCCAAAATTTCCTCATCAATCTATAGAACTCATCATCATATACCCAGCAGAGATCATTAAACCTAACTCCCAAGGCATATCTCCCTTTCCCCACTACCAATTCAATTCCTTCTTTAGTCTTGTCCATAATCTGGCCCCACCTTTATGCCAGAACTCTTCCCCATCTCTGTCTTTCTTTATCATATCATTGTCCTTATTGCCCTCTGAATTCCAGGTGGCCCATACTTCACTTTGGTAGGAGAGGGGGAGAGCTAGTTGATACACCTATAATCTTATGCTCTGAAGTTTTGTGGACTGGAGGAAACAGTTCAGCTGTTCGAATAATTTGAAGTAATTTGAAGGAATACACACACAAAGAGAGATAATGTCACCCCCTATAAAAATCCCCTGCTCATATTTTCCCCATAGCACCCCATGACCTGTTGAAGGTTGTTTCCACACCTTTGCCATCCCACCCTGCCCTCTCTATCAGAATGATCAGACCAAGGAGCTCTAGGAAATCATCCCATCCCAAAGAAGAACAATCTTTGGAATGGTGATGGAAACCCCTCCCATCCATGGGAATCATAGACCCTTCTCATATTCTCTCATCTCCTCTTTCTCAACCTAAGTAACCTCTCTCCTTTGTTTTCCATTTGTGACATCTCTCCATCTTCAGGGTCATGGTAAGGGCAGAGCTGTGTGCATGTTAAAAATATAGGGAATAAAAGAGGGAAAGAAAGATCCTGGTTATAAATCCTGTACTGGGTCTTCAGGCTCTCAAAAAGTTATCTCTTTGGGCCTCTCTGACTACACACAAACACGCGTAAGCACATCTAGAGATACACACTAATACACAGACACAGAAGCACATAGAGATACTCAAAGAAAATATTTCATGAAGACACAGACACATTGATGGATATTTAGACATACACAGAAAGACACACAATGACACATACAGAGTTCCACAGAGACATACACATATGCACAGATACACACAGAGACACATGCTTTTGTCCTGTATAACCCTTACAGTTGAGAAACTTCCTAGTGGCCAACTTCTACCCATTCTAATGCTAGGTCCTAACAAAAAGTGTCTTCACAGGCTGTGTTCCCTCCCAGTGCCTTTTGATCAGACCTGCTCCTCTGTGCCACTCCTGCCATCTAGACCCTTTCCTGGGTTTCGCATCCCCCTAAATCAGCCTTGACTCCTACTGGAATGCCATGCCACTGCCATCTCTCTGAAATGTAGGTCTTGAGTCTATTCATCACCACAGGGAATACTGTACACCTCTCAAAAGGTACCTCCTCCCCACTTGGCTCCATCCTAAGAGGTCTGTGATCACATCTCTGGTGGGAGAATATCGGGTCTCTGTCTGGGTCTCCCCCAGGTCAGCAGGTATCACCTTTCAAGGAGCCAGAGCACTGGGTGTGTGTGTGGGGGGGGGGTCACTGGGAAGGTGTGAGTGTTTTACATGCCTCCTTGGCCAGCAAACTTCCCCTACATTAGTTAGCGTATGTCTTTGATGGACACGTTCCCCTCCGCAGTTTTACACCTCATTTTCCTCTTCTTTATTCATCAACATGTGTGTCTGTCACTGCTTCTCACATCGCCAGTTTGTCCTTCATATCTCCCTTCCTGAACACAATATTGCTATCTTGTCCTCGACCCCTACCTGGGTATTTGCACAGCGTTTCCCCCTATAACCTTTGGAACATCGCCCAGGGGCCCCGGGAAAGATGCCAGCCAAGAGTGGAGATTTATGTCTGGCGGAAACCCCCTCCTCCACATCTGCAAAGTGGTCCTGGGCCCGCAGACCGCCCCCACTCACCGTCCCTCCGTACTCCCCCAGGTAGATGGCCCCCCCAGGGCAGGCCCTGCGGACACCTCCCCCTCCGGCTGGCGGATGCAGTGCCTAGCGGCTGCTCTAAAAGACGAGACCAACATGAGTGGGGGAGGGGAGCAGGCCGACATCCTGCCGGCCAACTACGTGGTCAAGGATCGCTGGAAGGTGGTGAGTGAGTGACTCGCCGAAACGTAAGGGAAGAATGGAGAAAGAGAGGACCTGGAGACTTGTTAAAACCTGTGCCCTTAGTGCCCTGACCCTAGGAGGGAGGGGCCCTTGAGCTGTTTGCAGATCATTATTTTTGCCTACGTGTATGGAGATTCACTAGTGCCCTTTCTCCAACCCCACCCTCTCTCACCCCTTTCCTCACTGGGGCAAGTTGGTCGAATCCAACCTGAAACAACTCCTGGTTGCTCTTGGTTGAAGGTCCAGGCAAGAGCTGCAAAGCCCAGTGGAGGGAGGAGGGAGAGAAAGGGGCTCTTTCTCCATCGGACCCGGAGAAGGGCAGTGAATGAGCATGTGTCCTTCCACTGTCGCAGAGGACGGAAAGGCTTGGGTTTGGGGGAAGAGGGCCTCCGGCTGCTCCCACCGCATCCGCACTCCATCTTCTCCATCCACCCTCCTCCCCTCACGGGTTCCTGCGGCAGGTGCAACACGCCGAGACTTCATCTCCCAGCGTGCCTTGGTCTTCCAGCCCAGCACTTCAAGCTTCTTGGCCTGCTGGGAGTTGTAGTCCGAATCCTCTCCGGAGTAAGGGGATGGGAGAATAGGGCCTGGGTGGGAGATGAGCGCGTTTAAGTTAAGGGGGAAACCAGTGTTTGAGGAGCAAAACCTACTGTATATCAAACGTTGACCCACCGTCCTTTCTTTTCGTTGCTTGAGAGCTCTCTGATGTTTTATGGGGCAGATGATGTGGTGCGGATTGTGGAATTGATGGGACTGTGAGGGAACCAGCTTGTGTGGGTACGCACTGGAGTGGGGAACCAGATGGAAGGGAGGGAGAACTGCAGAGTTCAGATTTACACTGTGAGTGAGACAGAGTGTGTGTGTGTGTGTACGTACATGTGTCTGTGTGTTCATTTTCACTATTTCAGTGGGCAGAGCTCAGCTTGTTAACTGCATATTGGAGAGGAGGATGGGACCCTGGGTGCAGGCTGGTCTCCAGGGCAACGTCCACCCGATTTACAGGCCCCCCTCAAAGATCCAGGGAAAGAGGCAAAGGCTCCAGCTTTGTCAGAAATGTCTGGGACTGGGGAGGAGCAAAAGGCGCTCCTAAGAGTAAAAGGTCTTGGAGAGGTGAGGGAAGGGCTGCCATTCCTCCAGAGTAGGGGCTCTCCTGAGGAGGAGGCCAGAAATTGAGGGAGGAGGAGCCAGGGCAGAAAGGAAGGAATGGTGGCCCACTAAAATGAGAACTGTTCTTCCAAGACCTCCTGGGGCTCCTGGTACAAGTTCTTGATTTCTGGAGGCAGGATGACATTTGCTCTGAAATTATGAAATCTAATGATGCTAATACACATGGTTTCCATAAGAGTTTGAATTAAGACTTTTGTTTTCTGGGGAAGGGAATAGGAAGTAATGACAGTTGGATAGGATGGATAGGGTTGGGTAGGGCGGTGGTGTGAGGCTTGCTGGTTACCTCTCTTTCCCCACCCACTTCCCATAGCACTCCACTCTTGCCTCTGGAGAATAATAAAGTATCTGCAAAACATAATAAAGTGAAGTGCAATAACACAAGATATGCTTATAGATATTATCACTATCTCCATTTCACAGATATAGAAACTGAGGCACAGAGATAAGCAGCTTTGTCAAATTCCTACAGCTAGTAAGTAGAACCAAGTTCTACAGCTGAGTCAACAAGAGTTGCTATAAATTTTCAAGACAGGGCTCAGTCAAGAATCAGGACCATGGAGTAGAAAGAGTCTTTGCTACATGTTTTGATTAAATTCTCTGTGTTTTACAGAGGAAGAAATATGGAGAGTCTAAGACACTCACCCCAGCTCCCCCAGATCTGGGCCTACATTAAGAAACCATATCTTTTTCCCTAGATGAATGTTAATCCTCTGTGCAAACTTCTCTTCCAGTTTGTTGTTGTTGTGTATTGTTGAGTTAGAACCGACCTATAGCTGACCCTTCAGCAGGTTTTCAGAGACAGTAAATGATATGGGAGGAGATTGTCCATCTTTATCCTGCACAGAGCAGCTGGTGGATTCAAATTCTGCGCCTTTCCCCTCCAGTTTAGGAAAGTACTTCTACAGGGAAAGGGATTATTAGATATTCAGAAGATGAGGGATAGGGTTGGGAAAAGGGAGGATGAAGAATATTACTGCTAATGGCTGGGCCACATTTTTACATTTTTGGGTTGCTTTCTAAAACATACTAAAAATAATGTTTTATGACTTAGTGTAAAGATGAATATATTAGTATATTATCAAACATTTTCTTTGACCTAAAATTCATTTTTGAGAGAAATTAGAGTCTTTTCATGGGCTTACCCTGTGAGGCTGTAGAACAGAGCAGGACTGTCTGCATGGTTTCTACTTCTCCCACAGTGTGGCTGGTGGGTTTGAACTGCCGATGCTGATGCTTTGATTGTTGTTGTTATGTTCTGTAGAGTTGGAACCCTCCCACAGCTGACTCTCCAGCAGGTTTCCAGAGGTATTTAATAGCACAGGAGGAGACTGCCCATCTTTCTCCTTTGGAGCAGCTTGTGGCCTTGAACCCATGCCTCTGGGGTTGCAGGGCATCTTCTTGCCACTAGGCCACCAGAGCTCCCTGATGCTTTGATTAGCAGCTGAATTCTATAACCAGCGCACAACCAGGGCTCATTAGGGGCTTCCTAAACCCACTGCTGTTAAGATAATTCTGACAGCAACCCTTTGCCAGGTTTTTGAGGCTGTAAATCTTTTTTTTTAGAGTTTTTTTAATTTTTTTTATTTTTATTTTTTATTTTGTGTGCGTGTACCGTCAAATCAGATCTGACTGGTACAGGAGGATATTGCTCCTCCTTCTCCAGCAGAGCATCTGGTGGATTTGAACCGTGTTCCTCTGTGATTGCAGTGCAGCGCCTTGCCACTAGGCCACCAGAGCTCCCGAGGCTGTAAATCTTTAAGGGAGGAGATTACCCATTTTTCTTCCATGGAGTGGCTGGTGGATATGAACTGGTGACCTTTTGGTTAGCAGCCAGATATGTTACTCATTGTGTTACCAGGGGCCCCGGAAAGTATGTGGACTTAGTTGCATCTCTAATGCATAAGTCTGCCTTGCCTGTAGGGTCCAGGCAGGTAGGGTGTTAGGTGAATGGGTAAATGCTGATGCCTACTGCTGCCTCAGGTTGTGTTAGTGTAGAAGGGGATGAGGCAGGGCCCAGGAAAAGGGAAGTGGGCTGTGTTTGGAAATAAAGGTATAGAGAAATAACCCGTGGGCACTCTGGGAAATTTAGTAAGTGTCATGGCTTTTTAGAGCCCTACATACTTACCTCTAGTCAGACTTTTTGGAGCACAGCAGAGTGAGGCTTGAATCTCAATACTCACACTTTTTAATATTTTATTGTATTTTTTGAAAGTATACACAGCCAATCAGATTCCTATCCCATTTCTCTCCACAATGCTCAGGGACACAGATTACGTTCTTCAGTTCATGTCAGTAGTCTTCTTATTTCCATTCTAGTTGCTCCACTCCCATTCATTTAGTCTTCCTGCCCCTCAGACTTCCATCTGTGCTTTAGAGTAACGGTTGCCCATTTGGTCTCGCATGAACAGTTTTTTAAAAGCACATGGTTCTCCAGGTTGAGATTCTGCACACACACTTTTAATCCTGATGGGGTTGGCAGTCCCTGTAGTGCAGCCATTAAAGTGTAGGTTTTGAATCACATTAGGAGTGAGCTGTTTGTATATATAGGCTGCTAACCAGAAGGTTGACACTTTGAACCCTCTCACAATCTCTGCAGAAGAAAGGCCTGGTGAACTGCTTCTGTAACGATTACAGCCGAGAAAACTCTGTGGGCAGTTCTGCTCCGTAACACATGGGGTCGCTGTGTCCTGGGGGTGGACTCTGAGGCAGCTGACAACCCGCAGTGTAAGCCAAGGCAAGAGGCTTACCTCTCTGGGTTTCCCTCATGTGCACAGAGGCACTGATAGGCCAGCCTCACCTGAAGTCCTTTGGGGGTTAACTGAGGGACCTCTTTGAGTCCGGAGGGCAGATCCTGAGGTTCGGTGGTTTGACCTAGGCTCAGTGTCCATTCCTCCATGGCCACACATCATAAATCATGAAGGACTCCAGAAGATTTTAGTCTCCTGTGTGCTTAAAATTCCTCAGAGCAAGGCTGCTTTTGAAATTCTTACAATGTCTGACTTTCCATTTTCCTCTCAAGAAGAGAAGGACTTTGGTTTTTCATTATTCTTTCTCCTACCTCTTTCCCTGTCAGCTTCCTGAGCACAAGAGTCTTCAAGTCCCCAGCCAGCTTTTCTCCCTTTTTTCTGATTCTTGCCTTCACTCCTCTCTTTCTTGAGGGATTTCAGCTGTTACCTGCTGGAAGCTGTCACCCTCTGGCTCTGCTCCTCTGTTCTGTCCATTTGTGGATTGCAATCATTATTAAACATTTAGGGAGCTCTGGTAGTGGAGTCCATAGAGAGTTGTTCTACTAACTAAGCAAAAGGAGGCACTTCTCTGGGGGTTCATATCCACCAGCGGCTCCTCAGAAGAAAGATGGGCAGCCTCCTCCTGTGTAATTTACAGCTTCTCAAAGCCCACTGCAGGGTCAGCAATGAGTCAGTTCCGACTCACTAGTGAGGAAAGTTGTTGTATTAAACATTTACTTGGCATCCAGTGTAGGACACATGCTGAAAGGCAGGCAGATCTAGACGTAGAAGCACTGACTGCCTGGCTGGGGCTTAGGGCAGCCTTGTTCCAGGCACTAACAAGCCCAGCTGTGAATGCAGAGTTACAGCCCCACAGGACACAGTGAGGATTTGGGAAGATGCTCAGAGAGGGCAGGCCACCCATGAGGGACATGCTCCCTGGGCAGCGTGGAGTCGTGCAACTCTTTGAAACTGAAGGAGCCCCAGCCTGGACTCAGTACCTTCTGCTTCTTCCTCCATCATTGCCAATGGCAACCTCACTCTTCAAAGGCCTTGAAATCTGTGAACTAAAATTATTCTCTTTTTTTAATTGTTTGTTTTTTAATTGTTATTTTAATAAAATAGTTTATAGAGAACTTGGATTTCCATTCATTCATTGTTGCACATTTTTCTCCTTTCCTTCTTGGTCTCCCCAGTTCGCTTTTTTCTTTGGAAAAAAATTCTCTCATTGTTATACAGCCTCCCCGCCCCCGTCCCTGTCCACTTTACTATGCGACTCTTATTCTGGACTCTTGTCATGTTGAAAGGATTCTTAATCCCCCATATCTCAATTTTGTTTACCCACTCCTATTCCCTCCACCAATTCTCCTTCATCACATTCTCCTTTCCTCACCCTCTGCACCCCTAGGCACCTCATTATCTCATCTTTCTGTTTTCCTCCAACAACCCCTCGGCCTCCAGTTTTTCCTTCTCAGTCCTTTCCCTTGGACTGAATCTCTCGTGTCCTCATACCATAATGGTACACTGTAAACCAGCTTCTGGGAACATTCTTCCCTCTCCTCCATGTCTTCATTCAAAATGGAATTTATTAAGCACCTACTAATTGCTCTGTAAGGAGTCCTGGTGGCCTAGTCTGTAGGGAACTATGCTGCCAACCCAAAGGCATGCCTCTTTGAAGGTTCCAATCTACCAGTGGCTTCAAGAGAGAAAAGAAGGGAAATCCCCTCCCAGGCTGTTGACAACTCTGAAAACCCAGTGGAGGGGCTGCAGAGAGTTTTGAATTGCCCAGTAGAGGGAGCTATGGTGGTGTAGTCTGTGGGGAGTGGAGTTGTTAGCTCAAAAGCAAGGCCTCTGGAGGGAGAAAGATGGTTAATCTCCTCCTGGGCAATTGATAGTCTCAATGGTGAGCCAGCTGCCCAAGACTCTGACTTGATGGGAATGAGTTTGAGTTTGAGTTGTCCAGAGTCCCTTAGATGGGGCAAATGGCTAACTAACTATTCGGCTGCTGATTAAAACGTGTGTTTTTAACCCAATTTCAAAGAAAGACCTCATGATCACAAGTGGGGTCACTACAAATAAAAGTCGATTTATTGCCAACTGCTTTGGGGTTTGGCTTAGATTCTGGCACCTTCTAGAACTTCTAGGCTCAGAGTCTGGCTTCCAAGCCCTCTTTGGTCTCCTCCTACCTATCCAGGACTACTGGCTGCTATGGTTTGTAGGGAGTTGTACCACCAACTCAAAGGGAGCACCTCTTGGGAAATTCAAATCCACCAACAGCTCTGCAGGAGAAAAATGGGAACTTTCATCCTGTTCAGTTTACAGCGTTAGAAAACCTACTCTTTTTGTATAAGTTTTGTGTGAGTTATGAGTCAGTTCTCATTTGACGGCAATGAGGCCGAGCCACCCAGCCAGCTTTCAGTCCTAGGGTGCCTCCCTCTGGCCTAAGCAGTTCCCTCATTGAGCTCGCTGTACGTTCACGGAAGGGCCACACTGGGCTGATCACTGGAGACCCTGCTGCAGCGTTTCTGGGTCTCTACTGATTATAACTTGCTTGAAATCTAGTTCCTGTGAATGGTGATGCGATTCAGTATACTTCCAAGGACTCAGCCTGATCCTGATTGCCTCCCTGTCTCCCTGCCTCCCTTCAGGGATGGGGCCAAGAATGGATAGGGTCCACTCATTGCTTTGACCTTAGCAGTCTGATGTGGGCACAGTGGGCACCACCAGAATGATCTTGTCTCCTCTTTCCTTTCCATGTGAGGGCTTCAGGTGGACTGGAATGCTGGGGGAGGTGGGACACGGGGTTGGATCACTGCTGCACCCCTGGTAATGGAAAAATCCTTCTAAGTCTCTGAACCCACCATGCTAACTCAAAGCCCCACTGCCTGGAGAGAAGGTGTGCCCTGGCTTTGGTCACCTGACTAGGGGCCTGTGCAATTGTGGAAGTTCCTACAGTGGAGTGGTGTGAGCATCCACAATGGAATGGTGTGAACTTGTGGAGTAGTGTGAACATTCATAGTGGAGTGGTGTGAGCATCCTCAGTGTGGTGGTGTGAGACTGTGGAGTGGTGTGAACATTCACAGTAGAATGATGTGAGCCTGTGGAATGGTGTGAGCATTCATAGTGAAGTAGTGTGAGCCTGTGGAGTGGTGTGAGCATCCTCAGTGTAGTGGTATGAACATTCACAGTGAAGTGGTGTGAGCATCCAGAGTAGACTGGTGTGAGAATCCATCGTAGAACGGTGTGAGCATCCACAGTGGAGTAGTGTGAGCCTCTGGGGTGGTGTGAGCATCCACAGTGGAGTGGTGTGAACATTCACAGTGGAGTGGTGTGAGCCTGTGGAGTGGTGGGAACATCCACAGTGGAGTGGTGTGAGCCTGTGGAGTGGTGTGAACATTCACAGTGGAATGGTGTGAGCCTGTGGAGTGGTG
>NW_006399767.1:14009792-14080171 GCF_000299155.1 Elephantulus edwardii | reverse complement strand
GTGGTGGGAACATCCACAGTGGAGTGGTGTGAGCCTTTGGGGTGGTGGGAACATCCACAGTGGGGTGGTGTGAACATTCACAGTGGAGTGGTGTGAGCCTGTGGAGTGGTGGGAACATCCACAGTGGAGTGTTGTGAGCCTTTGGGGTGGTGTGAACATTCATAGTGGAGTGGTGTGAGCCTGTGGAGTGGTGTGAGCCTGTGGAGTCGTGTGAACATTCATAGTGGGGTGGTGTGAGCCTCTGGGGTGGTGTGAGCATCCGCAGTGGAGTGGTGAGCTTCCACCATTTGCTGAGCCCTCTTCCATTTCTCTCCTTAACTTCTCCCCTTCTGTGGTGACATCGTTCAGGAAACTGCCAACATCAGGAAGAGGCAGCTTCCCTGGGGGACCTACAGTGATGCTGAGATGTCCTAGAAATTTATTTCCTTCTGGTTGGAGGTTGTCAGGATATGTGGGGGTGGTTCTGGTTGTTCAAGGTAGTCCTCTTATTTCCTTAGAATCCTGCAGAAGCTTCTCTCTATGTCAGTTTGGAGTCACGGGCGTCATCCTCTTTCACACAGCCCACTCCAACATCCTGTGTTGTGTGTGTGTGTGTGTGTGTGTGTGTGTGTGTGTGTGTGTGTGCCTGCAGCTGTGTGTTTCTGTGTTTTTGTCCCAAGGATGACTGTATACCTAAGGAGAGGGAGTAGGAGCAGGGATGGGGAGGAGAAAGAGAGATGGATCTTCCACTTTAAGGAGCTCCCCTTCCCCGCCTGAGGAAGGAGGAGATCCATCATGGGTGGAATGCTCAGCCTGGTCCCTGTCCTCTCCAACCCCTATCTCTGTAGCTGAAGAAGATCGGGGGCGGGGGCTTTGGTGAGATCTACGAGGCCATGGACCTGCTGACCAGGGAGAATGTGGCCCTCAAGGTGGAGTCAGCCCAGCAGCCCAAGCAGGTCCTCAAGATGGAGGTGGCTGTGCTCAAGAAGCTGCAAGGTGTGGGCGGGGAGGGAATGAGAGGTGATGGGATAAGAAAATAGAGGGTGGAGATGCAGAGTGGTAAAGGGAAGAGGTGACAGCGCCAGGAGCTGAGGGGGAGGTTTAGATCATGGTTTGAGGAAGCAGTGGTGTCAGAGAGGATGGGACAGGGGGAGATGATGAGACTAGCTGATCACATGGCCAGGACAGAGAGGAACCAAGGAGGCACCAGGATTCCACCAAAGGCTTGGAAATGGGGAGAGAACTGGAGTTGGGAGAGCCTTGTCTGTGTCTGTCCCTCAGGGAAAGATCACGTGTGCAGGTTCATTGGCTGTGGCAGGAATGAGAAGTTCAACTACGTTGTGATGCAGCTGCAGGTGAGTTCTTGGGGCCCGTCCTTTCTCCTGAGCATGTGGGATGGGGAGAGAAAAGGGAGACCGGGGCTCTGTCAGGAATGAGAAGCCAATCTTAGACAGGTTCTGGTGGTGGTGGGTGGGCTGGCCACTGAGGCAGGCCTGTCCCCACCTCGTAGGGCCGGAACCTGGCCGACCTGCGCCGCAGCCAGCCTCGAGGCACCTTCACGCTGAGCACCACGCTGCGGCTGGGCAAACAGATCCTGGAGTCCATTGAGGCCATCCATTCTGTGGGCTTCCTGCACCGGGACATCAAGCCGGTGAGCACCATGGCCTGTCCGCCCTCTGTTCCCTCCTGCAAAGCATTCCATCCCTTCTCTCTCTCTGAGCCCCTGTTCCTTCTCTAGGACAACAGTGGAGCTGAAGGAGCATTTCCTATCTGTTTCCCACCTTCTACTCTCTCTCCTGAGCTCCAGCTCCTCTCTCTGGCCTTTAAGGAGTACACAACCTGCCCTTTCCTTGCTGTGTCCATGTCCTCTCTTCTGTTCTCCTTTCTGCCTCATCCCTGACCTTGAACCTAGAAAACTAAGGGTCCTAAGGTGTTCCTTAGGGAGCTGTGGTGGCCTAGTGGTAAGGAGCTGCACTGGCAACCCAAAGGTACATGGTTCAAATCCACTAGGTGATCTGTGGGAGAAAGGCAGACAGTCTCCTCCTGTGTGATTAACTTTCTCTGGAAACCTGCTGGAGGGTCAGCTAAGGGTCGGTTCGAACTACCTGGTATATAATAACAACAGGCATCCAAGGAGCTGGTTTTATGGCTATTTCGAACTTTACAGAAGTAAAAATTAAGGCCTCAAGAGTTTAGTTGAATTGCTCAAGGTCACACAAAAGGAATCCCCAGTTCTCTCTGGCTGTCTTAGAGCAGGCTAGGTACAACTAAACTGCACTGCCCTGCTGGAGCGTCCCATGTACTTAGAGCTGGAGAAACCCAGGCTCAAGCCCCAGCTGGTCCTCACTTGCTGTATGATCTTGGAGAAGTCCCTAGCCTTTTTGACCTCCAGTGTGCTCTTACCTAAATTGAGGATAATCACACCTGCCCCTCAGATGGGATAACTCGAGCTTCGTAAACCATAACCCAACCTGAGTGTGTGAACACTGATGCCTGAGGTTTGTGTGAATGCATGTGGGGTGAGTTCCCTTCACCCCAGTTGCTAAGCTGTTTCCCTTGGAAGACCCCGGAGGGGTTAGAGCCCCAGAGCTCACAGCTACTATCTTCCCCAGTCAAACTTTGCCATGGGCAGGCTGCCCTCCACCTACAGGAAGTGCTATATGCTGGACTTCGGGCTGGCCCGGCAGTACACCAACACCACGGGGGATGTCCGGCCTGTGAGTACCCACCTCGGGAATCTTGGGTCTCTGTGCTCAAAGCTGTCAGGACAGTGGGTAACTCCCCGTCCCAGTTCCCAATGTGAGACCGTTCACAGAAGGTCCCCCTCTACCAACTTTTCCTGCAGCCGCCTAAGCAGACGTGGCCTTGTGTTCAGCATCAACTCCGTCTAAATCTGGAGTCACCACGTAGCCTGTCTCCACTCACCCTTAGCCTGGGCACTTGGTGGATGCCCCAGCCACATCCTGTGATCTTCCTGTTCACTCTGGCCAAAGACAAGTGTTGGGGCAGGGAATTTAGTTTAATGATGGGAGGTAGAAGAAGGCGTGAGTTGCAAGGTTGGGGTATCAGGTTTAACCTAAAGAGGCCAACATGTTGAGGGTGGGGTTGGGTCAGGATCAGAGTAGGAAGTGTCAGGCTTCGTAAGCAGGGCTGGGTGGTGGCTGCGGCCAGGGCTGGGGATGCAATGGGTGAGGTTCCTGCTACTCTCTCCTCTGCAGCCTCGGAATGTGGCTGGGTTTCGAGGGACTGTTCGTTATGCCTCAGTCAATGCCCACAAGAACCGGGTGAGTGGCAGAATCCAGACCAAGGGATGGAGGGACAGGATGGGTGCAGGCCAGGGGCTAAGTATGCTTTTGGGGACAAGGAGAGTGGGTAGCTGACTGATGTCAAGGTAGGAAAAGAAGTGTGGGGTGGGGATGGAACAAGCCCTCCCTTGGGGTTGGAAGAATCCTCCACTGGTGGCTTCCCCTAACTTCACCACCCTTTTATTCTGAGACCCCAGCCTCTCTGTCCCCATCACTGGTCACTATGGGGTGAGAATGCATAAAGGATTTGAACTCTGAGTACCGGTGTGAGTTGAGGAGTTGAGGATGGAGACATAGTCTCAGGGAGACCCTAGTTCTACCCATAGAGATGAAGGCCTCAGGCTTCCCTGAAAGATGCCTCCAGTAAAAGGCCAGCCCCCATTCCCAGGGAAAGAGCTGAGAGCTGTGAGTGACCCCTCCCCTTGCCGTCCACAGGAGATGGGCCGCCATGATGACCTGTGGTCCCTCTTCTACATGCTGGTGGAGTTTGCAGTGGGTCAGCTGCCCTGGAGGAAGATCAAAGACAAAGTGAGTCCTGGGAAGCTGGGTCTGAGGAGTGAAGGGCTGTAGTATGTGACTGGGGGTCCATTTCTCTGTGCCCATCTGCCTCCAGGAGCAGGTGGGGATGATCAAGGAGAAGTACGAGCACCGGATGCTGCTGAAACACATGCCTTCCGAGTTCCACCTCTTCCTGGATCACATCGCCAGCCTTGACTACTTCACCAAGCCTGATTACCAGGTGGGCACCTGCCAGTTGCCACCGTGCCCCTGCCTGCCCCTCCAGCAGTACCCACTCCCGCTGAGGCTGTGCCCTGGCCGGCGTGCCCCTGAGCATCTGCATGAAACTCTTTCTCACTCTTCTAAACCGTGGCTTTAGTACAGTTTATCCAGAGTTTCCTGTGTATCAGGCCCCATTCCCAGTACTTTCCGTGCATGAACCCATTTGAGCCTGAAAATAATAAGCCTTTGGTGACAACGAGAGTGTGACTTAACATTATTATTCCAGCACTTAACGATGAAGAGAGCCAAACACTTTCAAAAGTCCTTTACACTAAAACCTTGCAGGAGGCCAAGTGGGATGACTGTCCCATTTCATAGATGAGGAAACTGAGGCCCAGTATGATAGGAGCGAGGTGAGACTCAGACACAGATTCTGTTCGAAGTCGAGCACTTTCAAAGATACTACCCCCACATCGCTCTGGGACCCACTGTCTCTGATTGGAGAATGGGTGAGACTTCAACAATGCCCTGAAAAGGGCCTACTATGTGCCTGGGATGGAGCTGCACACTGTGTGGAGCACAACAGTGTCAGCATGTAGTAGGCACTCAAGGCACTTCCTTTCCAGCAGCCGGGAAGACCCGCCCTGTGTTCTAGAGAAAGATAGGAGGGTACCCATCCGAGGACCTCTGAGACCCATCTCTTCCTGAAAGCACCAGAGCCCTGGTGCTGGGAGGGATGCCTCAGGCAGGAGGACACTTGGCTCACATCTTCACACAGACTTGTGGGCCCCCTGCCCCCCAGTCACAGAGCTCTGACTACAGCTTGTGCTGACTGCTAGAGATACAGGGTTGGCAGACAAGCATGTCAACCATTCAAACCTAGTCACTATGTCCAATGACAGTGTCGTGTAGAAGGGGGCCTTGGAGGGGTGAGCTTGGGGAGTTGGGGAGCCAGGCAAAGCTTCAGAGAGGATAGGACAAAGTGGGAAGGCATTCCAAGCAGAAGAGGCAGCCTATGAGATGGGTCTGGGAAACTACCTAGTGCTTTAAGACGCTAATTCTTATGCTGAGCTGGTGAGAATGAAATAGGAAGCTGAAATGCTAATCTGAGACCTCTTGAGGGCTTGGGTCTAGCCAGTGAGACTTAAATGGAGATGATCATTTGCATGCTGATTTGTATGTTCTGTGCATGTTTTAATTTTCAATCAATGTACCCTTCTTTCAATACCCCCCCAGGCCCACTCCTATCCTGGAAGGTCCCTCTCCAATCCCAGCAACTGCCCTTTCCTCCTGGCTAGCCCTGGGGTCACCTTTCTGTCCTCCCTCCACCCCCTCCCCACAGTTGATCATGTCGGTGTTTGAGAACAGCATGAAGGAGCGGGGCATTGCGGAGAATGAGGCCTTTGACTGGGAGAAGGCGGGCACTGATGCCCTCCTCTCCACTAGCACCTCCACCCCGCCCCAGCAGAACACGCGGCAGACGGCAGCCATGTTTGGGTGAGTCTCTGGCTGGAAGGATAACCAGGGGGCAGCCGGCTCATTATTGTGAGAAGCCAGCCCTCCCTCCTCTTCCTGCCTGGACCACGGGACAGATGTGGTCATCTCTCCCATGCTTGGTGCTCAGCACTGAGGCTCTTAAACTTCAGAAGGCTCTGCTGCATCTCCACCCTTGATCTGGAGCAGAATGGGTGGCCTCCTGTGCAGTTTTTGATCACACTTTGTCCTCATCCTTTGGACATGTTGCTAGGCGAGGCTATTCCTCAGAGAAAGACATCACGCTTGGAAAGATGGATGGTCGACAAAGGAAAGACCCCCCCAACAAGAAGGATTGACACAGTGACTGGGCTCAATTGTGTCAGAGATTGTGAGGATGGCACAGGATAGGGCAGGGTTCCAGTCTGTTGTTCTAGGGTTACTGTGAGTCATATTTGACTCAGCGGCACCCAGCAACAACAACAGCTCTCCTGAGGGGCGTCTGGTGGTTTAATGGTAAGGCGTTGTGCTGCCTTTCAAGGTAGGAGTTTGAATCCACCAGTTGCTCCATGAGGAAAGCTAGGCAATTTCCTCTTGTGTGATTTAGAGCCTCTGAAAACCCTCTGGAGAGGCAGCTATGAATCAGTTCCATGACACGTAACAGCAGGTCTCCTGGGGAGCAGGGAATCCTGAGAAAATTGCCCGTGCCCCACAGTTTTTCTGTTTCTCATCGTTTGTAGTCATTCACTTAGAGAGCACATCTTGCTCTCCTGCCATATGTCAAGCACACGGGGCACAGAAAAGCCACAGCCCCTGCCACAAAGTGCATTCAGTTGAATCCAGGTATTTGAAATGTCTGGGTCACTTCTGTGTCTGCCAAAGAGAGAGGTGGCCCAAGGTGGGGCAGAGTGCAAAGAGGGTCCCCCTGAGCCCCGAGAGTAAGCCTGAAGAGAGGTACCTGGACCTCCAGGGAACACATTAAGGAAGGAAAGAGACCCAGCAGGATGTCCCAGCACATATGTTTTCTAGGTTTTCAAACTTTTCTTTTGATGGCAAAAGAAATATGACAAAATACTTGCCGTTTCAACATTTTTATTATGTAATTTAGTAACATTAGTTATGTCCATTCTGGTGTGCAATGAGGGAGCTCTGGTGGCTTAGTGGTAAGGAATTGCACTGTCAACACAAATGCGCAGGGTTCGAATCCACCAGCCGCTCTTCAGGAGAAAGGCAATTTCCCTCCTTGAGATTGACTGCCTGTGAAAAGCTGCTGAAGGGTCCGCTGAGGATTGATTCTGACTTGACGTCACACAACAGCAATGATGGTGTGCAGCATAGAGCCCTGGAGGTGCAGTGATTCGGCATGTGACTGCTAACTTAAAGGTCAGCAGTTTGAACTCACCAGCTGCTCTGTGGGAGAAAGATGAGGCAGTCTCTTCTGTTAGGACTGCAGCCCTGTGGGGCCGCTTCCCTCTGCCCTGTAGTGTAGCTGTGTCAGAATCAACTGCTTGGCACTGGGGTTGGTTTTTCTAGTAATATTCTGTTAGGAGCTGTGGTGGTGCGGTGGGTAAGCACTTGGCCGGTAAATAAAAGATGACCAAGGTTTATCTTTCATACTTTGGACCCAGAGCTAGGCGAGGCTGTCCCTTGGAAAGGCACATCATACTTGGAAAGATGGAGGGTCAGCGAAGGAGAGGAAGACCCCCAACAAGACATACTGACACTGTGACTGCAGCAATGGGCCCTAGTGTCTCAGTGATGATGAGGACAGCACACAGGATGGGGCAGGGGTCAGAATGGCTGTTCATGGCATCACTATGAGTCGTACTCAACTTGACCGCACCTAACAACAACAACAAGAGTTCAGACCCACTCACAGGCTCCATGAGAGAGAGACCTCGTGAGTCCTGTGAAGATTACGGCCCGGAAAACCCAGTGGGGCCATTCTGTTGTACCCCACGGGAGGGGGGGGCTGTGAGTTGACACTGACTCGACAGTACTCCACAACAGTGATATTCCATCATATGTGCAATCCATTTTGCTTGGGCTGCACAGCATGTTTTTGATGCCCAATTCTGTGAAGATACAGCCCCGGAAACTGCAGAGTGCTTCTCTTCAGGGTCATTTCTGGATCTACTGTGTACGTCAGGCGTCAACTGCAGTAGAAAATTGTCAATGGGCAGGATGTCCTGTGTCAATAGGACTGGGGGATGGGGGGTGGCCGCTCGGAAGCAAACATCTCCCCTTGGCTCCTGACAGTCAGGGCTGGGTTGGTCTCAGGGCTTTGTGAGCTGGGGTGGTGATGGGCTCAGGGATGCCCCTGTCCTTGCTCAGCCCCCTCTGGGTCTCCTATAATGAGTGACAGGGCATTTCCAATGCCTGTCCTGGGGCGGGGGGGCCTTGAGAAGAAGAGGACCCCCTGCCAATCTTGTCTTCTCCCTCCTGGCCTCTCCAGGGTGGTCAATGTGACACCGGTGCCGGGAGACCTGCTCCGGGAGAACACGGAGGACGTGCTGCAGGGCGAGCACCTGAGCGACCAGGAAAATGCACCCCCAATCCTGCCTGGCCGGCCCCCAGAGGGACTGGGCCCAGGCCCCCACCTTACCCCCCATCCCGGGGGCCCTGAGGCTGAGGTCTGGGAGGAGACAGATGTCAACCGGAACAAGCTCCGCATCAACATTGGCAAAGTAACAGCAGCCAGGGAGAGGGGTGTGGCTCCCCCGCCCCAGCCCTTGGCCCCACTGCACTTTTGAGATCCCACCCTCCCTCTGTGTACCCGCTTGCCTGGCCTCTGTCTGCTGGTCCCTTCTACCTCCTTGGCCTTGCGCCTTCTAGGATCATCATCCTCCTGCCTCCCTTTGTCTCCTTCACCCTGAAGAAAACGCCTTGACCCTCCTCGCCAGCCTCCACTCACTGCAGTACTCCCCTCTCCTGCAGACCCCCTGTGTGGTGGAAGAGGAGCAGAGTCGAGGTGTGGGGGTCCCCAGCTCCCCAGTGCGTGCGCCCCCAGACTCTCCGACAACCCCAGTCCGTTCCCTGCGCTACCGGCGGGTCAACAGCCCCGAGTCGGAGAGGCTGTCGACGGCGGATGGGCGGGTGGAGCTCCATGAGAGGAGGTGGGTCTGCCCAGCGGCTTGGTTCCCTCAGCCCTCACACGGCTGGCCTGGAGGGCAGGTCAGATGGGGGCGGGGCGAGAAGTGTTACATTTGGTCTTGGGGCCAAACTTGGTTGGGACAAATGACAAAGCCTGAGAGAGAGGATAGGGGTCCAGAGAGGTTGTAGGGCGTGATTGGGTGAGAGAGTCCAGGCTGCAGTGGGGACCTGCTAGGTCCTCCAGCCCAGGTTAGAATGCGGAGGTGAATTGGGGTTGCTTGTGCTTCAAGAACCCCTTTTCCAAGAGGCAGTGATTCCGGATGCCTCTAGAGCAGCTGAGCTAGGCTCCCTTTTGGGTGAGTAAACCTGGGAGAGTTGTTCAGAGCGCTGCTCGGCAGAAGGACAAAACAAACCAAGGTTTAAGGGTCCCATTTGGAGGGAAAGAGTGTTGGAGAATTTAGAGCCAAGGTGAATCTTTCCATCAGTGACCAGGGTGACTGTCTGGAGGAAGGTTAGAAGGGTGGCTAGTTGACCATGGTTGCGGGTAGCTGAACAGGACCAACGTCAGATTCCACCTTGGCCCTGATGGATAATGTACCTTCCCTTGGCCTCTAGGTGGGGCTTTATATCACATAAGGGCTGAGCTTTTGTCACTTTAGGAAAGCCGAGTGTGACCCAGCCCTGAGGTCCTTTCTCATACCTTTCTGGTATATCATAAGGAGTCTTGCTGGTAGTAAATAGCTTGAGTGTTGGGCTGCTAACAAGAAGTGGGTAGTTTGAACTGAGCAGTTTATTCCACTGGAGAAAGATGAGGTAGAATCCTCCCATAAGGTTCCTAGGACATCTCTACTGTGTCTTGTAAGATCACTCTGAGTTGTGATTGGCAGTGGATTTGGTTTGAGTTTGGTTTTTCTACCCCCCCCCCCATTTTCCAACCTTTTATTTAAAAAAAATAAACAAACAACAAACCCACACCACTACAACCCACCAACCACAATCCCTCTATAATGAGTTATGGGGGGGTGTTACCAGTTTACAGATGAAGAAACTGAGGTTCAGAGACACAAGAGGGACCAGGCCAGGTGGCAAGAAAGGGAAAGAAGCAAAAAGAGGCTAACAGAACCCTAACAGATCAGGTGATGGCCAGCATAAGAAGCATCTTAGAAAGTTCAATTAGCAGAAAGTGACAACCAAGCCCTTTAGGAGAAGAAACTGAGGCCCAAGGGATTGTGCTGCTGGCCCAGTTTGTCCAGAAGAGGAGGAAGAGAGTTAGATTGACCTGGGTTTGATTTTGATATGTCTCCCCTTGAACCCCTCAGCTGATGCCCTGCTTTGGATTCAGCCCCGGATGGTACCTCACCTCTGGGATAGGGTGACAGCTGCCTGAGACAGAACCCCTACACCAGGCCCTGTCCTCAGGGAGCTCAGGGTCTTTTCACACCCTCACAAGAACAGTTTGACACACTCAGAGGCTGAAGGCCATATTTCATCCACCTTTCATCACCTCCCGAGTCCCTTAGCTCTAGGGGTTTGGACTCAGAAATGAAGACGGGTTGTTAGTTTGTAGGGAATATTGGAGAAGAGAGAGGAGAGGCAGGAAATGCCTTGGACCTAAGAACATCCTAAGAACTGCTCACTTTTAGGGAATAATAAGCTCATTTGTTTTGTCTCAAGTGAGCTATTAGTTCAAGGAGGTTGGAAACTAATAGGACCAAGGAGAGATTTTTCAGAAACCAAACAAGGCAAAACATCTGCCATTGAGTCAACCCCGTGTGTGTCAGAGTACAACTGTGTTCCATAGAGTTTTCAATGGCTGATTTTTGGAAATAGATTTGCCAGTCCTTTCTTCCAAGTAGCCTGTAGGTAGATTAGAACCTCTAACCTTTTAGTTGGCAGCTAAGCATTAATTCCAATGCATTATGACCCTCTAAGGCAGAGGAGGACTGAGTTTACAAGTAGAATAGGAATTTCCAAAGCTGTGAATCTTTCTAGAAGACTGCCTTATCTCTCTCCTGAGGAGCTGGTGGCAGGTTCAAACTGCTACGGACAGCCACGTGTTTCATCCACTTTGCCACCAGGGTTCCCCCAGGACCTCATAGGCAGTGCAAAAAGAGTGAGGGTGCTTTGGAGCACTTGGAAGCAGGAGAAATGATAAAGTGGGTGAGAGTTTAGCTCTCCCAGGCCCAGCCTACACACAACACATCCTTCAAGGCCTCCCACTGCTTTTGCCGCCCTCTGCATCCATCAAAACAAACTGCTCTCAGGAAAGAAAGTATAGGTGTCAGGCTCCGGACATCTTCTCTCAAAGGTGCCTTTCTTAATTTTTTTAAGCCTTACTATGAAATCGGTACAAGTCATGTGTAGAGTCAGATTTAGGTCCTGTGGAGACCTAAGTGTAAGTCTTCTGAGAAAGTCCCTCAGGTGGTTCTGACCTCACCCCTCCAGCTGGAGTGAAGAGCCTCTGACTTCCCAGCTCCATGCTTGTGTGTGAGGAGTTGGTACAGACTCCAGGTAAGTTAAACCCCTGTGGTGTTCAGTGAGGACATTGTGGCATCTGGGAGAAGAAAGCCTCCTACGCTTCTCTCTGCTTGAGAATCTTGGCAAATAATGTGAAATTCACAACATAGTGGAAGATCTTAACAGAGAAGGTATCAAGGCATCTCAGCTCCCCTGGGGAGGCCACACAGCTCCATGATGGGGGGGCACCAAGTACTGAGGAGGGCAATCTCACTCATCCATGCAGAATAGGAGTTCCCTACAGGAGGTGACATCTGAGCTGGTCTGACATTCCTGGAATGTCAGCAAAGGATGGAAGGAAAGGCATTGGCGAAGGCAGCACATGTGTAGAGGTTGAGTGTGCAGCCAACTGGGCAACAGAGTGTGACTCTGAGATGGGCCTGGCTAGCTGTTGTGTGCTGTCTGCTTGTAGCAGCTCTGCTTGACAGAGAAGAACTGTCCCATGAGGTTTCCTAGGCTGTCATCTTTACAGGACCACATCACCCAGTCTTTCCTCTCACAGCATATTTGATGGATTTGAACTGTTGACCTTTCAGTTAGAAGCTAGGTGCGTAATCACTGTTCCACTAGAGCTCCTTAAGAGAATGAATAAGGGAATGGGGTAACTGGGTGTTAGGCCACTAAGTGCCTTGGATTTGGGACTAAGGAATCCAGACTTTGTCCATGGGGCAAGGAGTGACTGGAGTTTATTAAGCTGGGGACTTAGAAGACCAAGCTTGCAGACGGTGAAACCAGCTACGATGGCTTGGAGGGTGGTGGCAGAAGGATTGGAAGCACCACTTGAAAACTCAAGATGATGTGTTTGCCCTGGGTGCGGCAGGAGAGAGCCACTGACAGGCCTGGAGCAAAGTCTGATGGGCAAGTTAAAGTTGGCTTTGAGGAGATTAGATTCCTGGGAGTGTCCCTTGGGCACAGGGACCAGCTTTTATTTAATTTTCTGCATGTTTACATTCCTGGAATGTGGTAAGCAGTCACACGTTTGTTGAATGAATGAATGAGCAAAAAAGCCTTGAGAGAATGAAGCTGTAAAGGGTACAACTCAACCTAGGAGGTGACTGGGCCTGGCCAGCGTGTTTGGGGATGATAGTGCTGTGGTCAGGAAGCTCCAAGTGTCACTGTACCTGGCCACCTTCTTGGGGTCCTTGGGGGTCTGCAGATGCTGGGCAATGACCCCATGTGCACTGGCTTTGTAGGTCACGGATGGATCTGCCTGGCTCACCCTCACGCCAGGCCTGCTCCTCACAGCCAGCCCAGATGTTGTCAGTGGACACAGGCCATGCTGACCGACAGGCCAGCGGCCGCATGGATGTGTCAGCCTCCGTGGAGCAGGAGGCCCTGAGCAACGCCTTCCGCTCGGTGCCACTGGCTGAAGAGGAGGACTTCGACAGCAAGGAGTGGGTCATCATTGACAAGGAGACGGAGCTCAAGGACTTCCCCCCAGGGGCTGAGCCTAGCACCTCGGGCACAACAGACGAGGAGCCTGAGGAGCTACGGCCATTGCCTGAGGAGGGTGAGGAGCGGCGGCGACCAGGGGCCGAGTCAGTTGTCCGGCCCCGGGGACGTGGCATGCAGACACTGGCCGAGGAGGACCCACGGCATGCGTTGCCCCAGCCCCTGCCACCCCAGCTGAGCCAGGCTGATGGCCGGTCAGAGACATCACAGCCCCCCACGCCCGGCAGCCCTTCCCACTCGCCCCTGTACTCGGGACCTCGTCCTCGACGGAGAGAATCGGATCCCACGGGCCCACAGAGACAGGTAAGCCTGGGTTTGCACCCTCCCACCCCCGCCAGGTTCTGTTATGTAGGCCACATGTCATCCAGCAATTTCAGGTTATGATCAGAGTAGAGCAGGTCTAATTGAAGAGTCTGAAGCCATGCTTGAGGGCCAGGCCAGGCTGCGGAAATGTTCAAGGTTGAGTCTTGAGGTTAGTAATTGCCAGGTGACAAAGGGAGACCAGCAGAGCAGGAAAGCGACAGCATGAGCTGAGGCCTGCAGGCGGCAGTCACTGCATTGTGGCTGAAAAGCTGGGTCACAGCCCCATCATGGAGGGCCAGGGGGCTAAGCTCAGGAGGTGGAGTTTGCTCTGCAGGCCCAGTGTGCGTTAGACAGGGGTATGTGATGTAATAACCATGTGCATTTTTTAAAATTAATTTTTTGGTGTGTACCATCAAATCAGATCTGATTGGTACAGGAGGAGATTGTCCCTCCTTCTCCAGCAGAGCATCTGGTGGATTCGAATGGCGCACCTCTGGGATTGCAGTGCAGCTTCTTGCCATTAGGCCACCAGAGCTTGCCCCATGTGCATTTTTTAATGATAGCACTTGAGCTACTGTGTGGAGATGGGTTGGAGGAGCACAAACTAGAAATAACAACACCAGTGGGCAGGGAAGTGTCCTGGTTGGCTGGACCAGGGTGGTGGCTGTGGAAGTGGGGCAGGGTAGGCTGAGTTCATTTGTGGGAGTGGAGGAGGGGCTCTGGTGCACGGTGGTGCCATGACTGAGCATTTTGAAGGGAGGATGAATTCTGATGTGGACACAATGACCTTGAGGTGCCTGTGGGATATTCATGTGGAAGCGTCTGAGGTTCTGGGACATCTTAGCAGGAGATACAGGTTTGGGAGTCTTGGAAATCACTTGAATGTCACCTACGAGGACCATATAGGGTAAAGAAGAATCCAAGAGACACGCAGAAGGAAAGGGATTGAGAGAGAAAAGAGCCCTTTGAAGGAGGCTGAGAAGGAGGACCAGTACCAGGGCATGGAGGTTCCCAGAGTCTTGGGAGAAGACTGGAGGGGGGAGGAGGCTGACGTTGTGGACGAGCGTTGGATAGTAACAGGGGTAATGTCAGCAGGGCAGGCTTCATGGGGAACACAAGCATGGGGAGAATGGGGCAGCCAGGAAGGATTCTAGACTAAGCACAGGGTGATGTTGGGATCCTGAGGGGCTAGCCGGTTGCATGGCACCTTCTCATCTGGGAAAACTGAGGAACAAGACTGATAGGACAGGGTGGGGCCACAGGGTAGCTCAGAAACATCTCATTTTGTGGATCTTTTCTCCTGGCAAGAAAGGACAAGGGTGTTCAGAGAGGCAGGCAGCCTCTGGCCTGAGCCGGCTTCTCTGTGTGGGCAGAGGTCAACCCCTGACCCAGGAAGTGGTGCTAACTCTCACCTTGTGTGCTGCACGGGGCTTGTAATCTTCTCACACCAAGGCTAGCAGAGCAAAGGAAGTGATGCTGGGGTGGAAGGGACAGTGGAGGTTGTGCTGAGCTCTACTAAATTGTCCATACTGGGAGGTGGGTGTACCCAAGTGGCCCACAGGGCAGGGCCAGGGGAGGTCTGCCTGGGAGCTGATGGGTGTTTTAGAGAGGGGAAGCTCCAGGAAGGGGTGGCTTTCGGCCCCGTGCATGCTGCCTGAAAGAGAAGACCCCTGGGTTATGATGCTAAGGAATGTGCATCCTGGCCTTGGCAGCTCAAAAAAGTGGGGACCATGAGGCCTGTACTCAGAGAGGTGCTAACTGACCTGAGCTGGAGTGGTATAGCATGACAGAGTTGCTGACCTAGGTGTTCTCCCATCAGGGCCAGCACTGGGTAAGCGGGAGAAGGAGCAAGCTCTGTTTGGGATTCCCCCGCCACCACCACCCCAAACTCCCCTTAGCCATCACTACTTCGTGAGCATCTGCTGTACACCATGTCCAAGCACCAGAGATCATATGCACATTAAGTTGTGCCCTCAGGCACTCAGACTCTAACAAGAGAGACAGATGGTAGTGGTGAGGGCAGGAGAGAAAGCCCAGAGTTAAAGTCAGGCGGCCTGGGTTCTAGACTTGGCCTGCTCATCCCTTGTGGTGACTGTGGCCAGTCACTGCCCCATCCCTGGGTCTCAGCATGAGGGAACTGAGCCCTCTGATGTTTTTTTCACTCTCAAATTCCTGGCTGTAACTTGGAGGCTGCTATTACGATGAGGGAGAGGAGAGCAATCTGGGGGAATAGGCCTATTGTATCTAATTTCAGTGTCTCGGAAATAGGTGAGCTGTGTGTATCTGCAGAGCTAGGGGACTGTGGGCCCTACTTTCCCTGAAGTATATGGAAGGGTAGTTGGGTTAACATTTTCCAATTGTATGTGCATTTCTGTGTGGACTTAGCTTAAGCGTGTACTCTGGTGTGCAGCTGTGTCTACATGTGTGCCCATCTGTGGACACAGCTGTCAGGGCATTCGTGTGGAGGCTGCAGTGGTCCACAAGTGTGTGGAGAAGCACAGAATCCTAAGATCTGAGAGATGAGAAGCAATGCTGTGATCATTATGACGATAGTGATAAGAACTAGTACTTTGTGAGACTTACGTGCCTGGCACTGCTTTGAGCACTTGACATATTTTGTATATTCCTCACAACAGCATTATGAATGGACAATTCCCATTTGAAATGTAAGAAAACTATGACTCAGAGAAGCAATGTCTCTAGGCCAGTATTACTGGCCAGGACTTGAATCCAGGCATCTGGCTTCAGGGTCAGATCTCTGCACTGCAGTCTGAGGCCTGTAGGCTTAGCAGAGTGAAGCAGGTCAGAGAGAGCAGGTGATTTGTACAAGGCTCTGTGTGTGTGTGTGTGTGTGTGTGTGTGTGTGTGTGTGTGTGCCTTTGTGTCAACAAAGAGTACTTTGCCACGTATTTCAAGACACCAGGATGAAGCCAGCTTCCCTTGGTCGAGGGCAGAGGGAAGGGAGAAATGGTATGGCATATTTGTTTTCTTTTACTCTGAGCTGGCCTGTAGAGGGTCTTGTATCCAGTCTGAATGATGTGCATTCTGCCGTGGGGAACGCTCCTCATTCCTAACCCTGGGTTGACCAGGTTGTATGGCTGGGGCAAGCAGGGATATTTTGTGGGGACTCTCCCAAGCCCCCAGTTCCCTTTCTGGAGGCAATCTCCATGTTGGTCCTAAATGCCTGTTCAGGGTATTTCCCCATAACAGCAACTTTTTAGAAAAATGAGCACAATTCTGTCCCCTTACACTCTCAGGGAACAGGATAATGTGGAGCCAGGCAAAGCTGAAAGCTGTGACATCTGACATTCTCTGATGTGCATGCAACACTTTAATTTTCTTTTTCTTTACACACACACACACCCCTCACTTTATTCTCAAGGGCATTTAAGGCAAAAATGAGAAGAGCCTGAGAAAGCTAGGGCAGAGGTAAAGCTGGGTGCAGGCTGTGTGATTTGGGGGAAAGGTGTTTACCATTCTTTGCTGGTTGTCTCTGGCTGATAACAACAGGTCAGCATACCCTGAGTACACGAACAGGCGGTCATTTGCAGCTAGCAAAGCATTCCCTGCCACGTGTTGGGCAGTGTGCTAGGGGCTGGAGGACAAAGATGAACAATGCTTCTCAGTCTGGGCCACAGGGAAATAACAGCCAACTTTGTTATCATATGCTCTGAGAACAGGGGACTTGCCCGGAGGTGGGGAGGGCGATTGCCTGAAGTGTCACAGTGGTGATATTTCAGTGGGATGTAGAGGACAAGTAGGTGGTCACAGTGGTGCCTGGGCTGAAGGGTGGGAGAATGCCTGAGCTGAAGAGCAGAGGCATCCCAGGATGGAATGGCAGCCTGGGGAAATCCCCCTTAGCAGCTACTCAAACATTTGGCTGAGACATTAACCACATGTGCTGAGAGGGTCTGTGGGGGCCTTGTCACTCAGGATCTCTGGGTGGGCCTTGATTACCTGGCCTTAACTCAGATGGAATCAGCTCAGAAGGACCTGGGGTGACTGCATGTTCTTACCTTAGCCAATAAGAAGCTGAAAGAGAAAGCGAGTAGCAGTAGAGACAGTCCTATTCGAATGTTCTCTCTGCCCACTCTCCTGGATGGTCCAAGTCAGATCCCTTGTGCCCACGTCTGATGTCAGCAAAGGGATGGTATAGCTAACTAAGCAAGCTGCCTCCATCCCCTACCCCCCAGCTGCTGAACTAGCCAGTTCTCACTGCCCACAAACCCATGTAAATGGTCCTTGGTCCCTGGAGGAGCTGAGGGCCAGGATGGGAAAGTTCTGTTGACAGTTAAGTCACCATCCTACCTTCACAAGCTGGGACATTCGGTTCCACTTCCCTTTTGCCCCTGAGAGCACGAGGCTTCTTCTTGACAGGGGGGCAGGGCACCTGGGCCAAACCCCTTCCATGGGCAGCCTCCTGACTCAGCCTTTGAGAGACTGGGAGAAAGACTGGAGAAATTATTTCCGTGTGCCCCTCCTGTACCATTCTTTTATCCCTTTCCTTACACTGAAGATAGATTGGAAGGATAACTAAGCAGTTATCACAGGAGCTCTGCCGACTTAATCCATAGGGAGCTATGCTGATAACCCAAAGCTCATGCTTTTCCAAAGGTTCCAGTCTACCAGTGGTTCCCAGGGAGAACGACTGGCAGTCTCCTCCTGTGCAATTTATAGCCTTGAAAACCTGCTGGAGGTTCAGATATGAGTTGGCTCTGACTTGATGGCAATGAGGGTTTTGTGGGATTTTTTTGAGTCATGTGCAAAGGAGCCCTCATGGTGCAAGCGTTACACATTTGGCTGCTAAGTGAAGGGCCAATGATTTGAACCCACCAGCTGCTTCACAGAAGAAAGGTCCAGGATCTGCTCCTGTAAAGATTACAGACTACAAAACCCTATGGGACAGTTCCACCCTGTCATATGGGGGGTTGAGATTGGCTCTATTGCACCTAACAACACGTGTATAGTAATCACTCCATGGCAGGCACGCTGCATATTGTAACATCAATCCTCACAACAATCCTAAAAGGTGGGTACTATGAGTCCATCCATGTAAGATATAAAGAAGCTGGAAAAGAAAAAAAAAAAAAGAAGCTGAGACATAAACCAGAAAAACCCAAATCCATCACCATCAAGTCATTATAACTCATAGCCACAGGGGAGAACTGCCCCATTGGGTCCCCAAGGCTGTAATCTTCACCGGACCAGACTGTCACATCTTTCTCCTGCACTGAGGCACAGAGAGGTTAAGTAACCTGTTCAAAGTCACTCAGGCAGCAAGTGCTGGAGTTGGGATTCCCTCTCCACAGTTCAAGCTTGAGGCTCTGTGCCTCTAAATCTGATGAGAGGAGCTGGTGTCTCAGGGAGAGAGGTCACGCACATCTGCCAGCCTTCCGGCAAAAACACAGTTCTGGGGGTGGGTGGGTTCCCCATGGGTTCCCCAGCCCATCTGTAGAGGTAGAACCAAATGCAAGCCCAGAAGGCTTCCTGGAGGAGGTGAGTGACCGGGGTCTCTGCAGAGAGACTGTGGCAGAGTACCAGTAAGGAGGGGGGAAGGGCACTGGAGGCTTGAGCCTAGGTTCTGAGGCAGGACCACCGTGGTCTGCACCCCCCTGCACCCTGTCCCTGGTCAACCTTGCCCGCCTGCCAGGGATGCCGGCACCGCGGGGGCTGTGAGCGGTGGGTGGCCCCCGAGATGGAGCTGTCGAGTCTGTGCCTGACGCCTCTTTTCCCTCCACTCTCTTGGTCTCTTTCAGTTGGAGGAGGACAGACTCTCGGGGCACTCCCTCCCGCGGTACAGCCCCCTGCGACGACTGGCGTCCTCCGTGTTCTCCTCCTCCACGCTGGAGACCGAGCATTACCCTCACCCTGGCGGCAGCGGCTCCTCGGGCTCTTCTGGTTCCCTCATTCAGCGCAGCCGCTCGGCCGAGAGCAGCCCCGTGCGGGCGCCCCACCGGCGCCATGCACCCCTCGCCGCTGGCAACCACAGACTCGTGCCCTCGGTGCTCCGCATCTCGCGGTCCCAGCTGCAACAGGTGTGGGCCAGGTTCACCCACAAGACCTAGGCTGGGCCCCCCCCCTCCTGGAGGGGGCAGGTGGGGGGGGTGGGGAGCAGAGACCATGGTTCCTTCCCAGGACGCAATAATCACACTCACTCACACACCCCAGCCCGCCCCATCATGCAATACATCCCTCCATAACGTGGGCCCACAGTACTGTAATGCTCGTCCCCACCAGAGTCTCCTTCCCTCCCCCTCCCCCAGCCTCTCTTTGCTCAGTGCCAGCCAAATGGTGCGAGGAGGGGTGGGGCATTGGTGCAGCTGGTGGACAGGACAGCGGCATTCAGCTGGAGCCATGGGTGGATCCAGAGTCTGGTGGAAACCAAGGTGTGGGGGAGATGAAGCGTGTCTGGCCTGGTGATAGTCTGACATAGGGTTTGTTCTGTTTAATCTGTGATCTCTTGGTGTGATTGAGGCCTGCCTGGTCCAGGCCCCAAGGGGGTGTTTCTATCTGTCTAATCAGTCTGAGGTATGTGGCAGAGTGTGTGGCTTAGTGTATGTGAGGGGGCCCTGCCAACCACATTTGGGGGGGGAGGTTCTGTGATGCCCCCTTGAGTCAGGAGTGTTTCCAGGCTCAGAGATGGTGGGTGTGCAGCTCCGTGACCAAAGGGGCCTATATCACGAATAGCAACAGAGAGTAGAGTCCTGTCTCCTGTTTCTCACCCCAGGAGACTGGCAGCAGGGCCCATTTTATCTCTGTGGTTTAGGCCACTGTAAGGATAGGTGCTGTTGTCCACTGATGGGGCTGATTCCTCTCCCTAGCTCTTCAGGAGCTGAGGTGGGGAGCAGAGGCCATGGTCTGCCCCTCAACACAAGTTGGCAACTAGAGCCATTCTCGAAGCAGTGACAGAGAGTGTGCTTGCCAAGGATGAGGCCAGACCTCTGAGCTCAGCTGTTACACAGGTGTCTCAGGACAATTCCCAGGCAGCACCAGCCGGCCACTGCCCCTCTCAGTCAGTCACTCCTCCCTGGGGGTGTTCAGCGAAGCCAGTCGGCCCCTGGGGTCGTGTTGATTAAGGCACAGAGCAGCAGGTCTGATGGGGGTTCTCAAGATGGGTGAAGGGGGTGATTGTGCCAGATTGCTCATACCTTTTCTGCCCAATTCTTAGCCTTTGCAGATTTTCAGAATTGTGCGGAACAGTGAGATTGTGTCACTGCTTGAGTGAGAGCTTGTGTGTATGCACATACATCTGTGTGCCTGTCTTGAAAATGCATGAGCATTTGTGCAAGTATCAGGGCCACCGTGAATGGATGCCTAGGCTGTGCACTTAGCAGTTTCAGGATGTGCCATTTATATAGACCCAATGTGAATGGCATCCCTGAAGTTACACAGTGCTATTAGAGAGTGAGTGAGTGAGTGAGTGAGTGAGTGTGTGTGTGTGTTTACGCATGCATGCATGTGTGAGAGAGACAGAGACACACAAGAGAGAGAGGGAAGAACCAGAAAGATGTTTGTGTAGTTCTTGAGAGTTTCAGCTTTTCTCTCTACTCCCTTTTTCCTCTGATAATTTACTTCCTCCTAGCTCCAGGGCCCCCCACCTCCCCAGTTTAGGGTAGAAGCCTCAAGGCCTCTGCACAAGCTTGGGGCAGCCATAATTGGTGGGCAGCTCCCAGGAGCTGAACTTCCTCACAGGTAACCGCAGGTGACCGCAGGTGACCAGCATTGTGGGCTGGTCATATGATCTAATTCACATGAGCTACTGCTGCTCCCAGCAGTCTCCTTTTTCCAGAGTCTGATTTCTTGAGGATCTGTGGGCTAACAGTGCCTCCCCATCTGGCAGTGAAAGTCAGATTGGGTCCTGGTGCTCCCCATTCCAGTCCTGGCTGCTCCCTAAGTCCAAGCCTCCACCACCCTTTAGGCTGTGACGACTGTACCCTGCCTCGGCAGAAGGTCATGATAGACCCTTGGAGAAAGGACATTTGAAATAAAAAAGCACAAAGGTGAGGGGCTGGGGATTAACAGAAATCCCAGCCCCTTCCTTCAGGCACTGTCCCCCTCACCTTCTGCCCCTCCTTCCATCCTCCCCAGTTAGGGGAGTTAAGGAGACTCTGCTCACCACCAGCCACTCCCTGAGTAAACTGCAGTGGCAGCAGGACTCCTGCTGTCTGGGCTTAGATGAAGCCAAGCACTCCATTATCTCCCACCCCTTCCCACGTCCCTTCCTTTTCTTCCCCCCTTCCTTACCTAAGACAGCTCCACAGCTCTGACTCAGTGACCACAATCCTGTACTCTAAAATCCCAAAGTGCCTTGTGACTTGTCAAAGATTACGGCACTCGCTTCAGCTTCGTTATAGCATTACATGCGTATTACTATCTATAGGTATGGAAATGTGAAATCTTACTAGGCATTCAGAAAGGTGACTGGATTTAACACAGAGAGAGAGAGAGAGAAAGAGAGAGGAACCAGTACCCATGGGAGAGTAACTGAGCTTACAGGCCATGATTCAAAACACCTTATCCCTTGGGGAACCTTCTTTTGCATATCCTCTGTGGTAGAAGAATGTTTTGTAAGCCATAATGCTTTGCATTAATAGGAGTCAATCACATAATTTTATTTTTTGAGGGTGACTTTCATTTTCAGAAACAACTAAAGAGACAAGTATTTTGTTGGACCAAGTTCTGAGTGGTTTGAGAGCCAGTATCTGGGTCTTGGACTTAGTAGGGAAGTTGTGACCCTGTAGTGTTGCCAGGCTTTTTTCAGAGGAGTTTGCCAAAGAGAAGGCCAGAATGTTTAAAAAATAATGATTCTCTGCTTGAGGGAAGCGTACAGCCTCTCCGGGGTGTCAGCTTTAAAAAGAGCATTTACTTGTTACACTTTGAAAATGATGTTTCTGTTCTTTATAGTTGCACCCTGCCTGGTGGCTTTTGATGATTTCATTTTTTCGTGGTTTATTTAACAGTTGCTGGCACATAGACTTATTACGTGTCAGGCAATGATCTAAGCACTTTACAGAATTAACTCATTGAATCCTCTTTGTAGCCTCTGAGGTAGATTTCTGCACTTAACATATCAGAAAATTTCATTTCTAACAACACATAAAATACATGCCAGTGCTGATTAACTGAAATCTTGTTGGACAGGATTTAGAAAAGCTTTTGAGGTTTTTATTTATTGTACTTCCCACTTGGCCCCTCCTGAATCTTCTATGAAGGAGGGGGGGTTGTCTGTGAATTGCATTTTCTGTCTTTCTCATCCCCACCTTGGTGATGATGTCCAGGTGGGGTCACTCCAGAGTGCTGTGCTTGGCTGAGATGGCTGGGCTCTGTCTCTTCAGAGACCCCCCCCCCATGTCTCAACTCCTCATCCCCAGCAGCTCTAGGGACCAGGGGGCCAGAATTACAGTAAGAAAGCAAATTTTCAAAAAGCCTGGCATTTTCAAAAAGTCCTGGGGTTTAGGTGCCCAGTCAGGACCGTTTATTGGCATCACTGAGCACTGGGCCTGTGTATACCAACAGGCCAAGCAGTGGAGGGAACAACACTGTAGATTTGAGGATTGTGGTAATCTGTTGTCCTCAGCTCAACCATCTGTTACAATTACTTTCCAATTTTTATGTGAAATCTCCAAATTTTTACTTAAAGACAACAAAAACTAATAATCTCCCCCATAATGCATGAATTTCCAAATACACTTCCAGGAAGAAATGACCCCCTTAGCGATGAGTCTGCAATCTCTGTGAGCCCAAGGACTCCCCACACCATCTTTCTTTTCTGGATGAAACAGCCCTCGGAACTCAGACCCAATGAGCTTCGAAGAGGAGGCAGTTCAGGGCCAGTGAGACCGTGTGGGGTGTGGGGGGTGTGTGGTGTGGTGTGGTGTGTGTATGCATAGGTGAGCCTGTGGTGTGTGCGCATGAACGGGAGTGTGGCCCAGGGTATTGACGTACAGTGTTTTCTTGGTAGGACAGTGTGTTTTGAGGACCCTTGATGATTAAGAAAAAAAAAATGCTCTATTCTCAGTAATTACTATATATATATATCCCATATGTACTCAAGGCAGCTTGGGTCACAGCAATAACCGCTCAACATTCTCATCTCAACTAATATCCCAACCTAACAATCCCCCTTTGTATCCTCAGTTTTGGGGAAGATGAGCATAACCCTACCCAATGGCACTTCTGAGCCTTGCCTGGCACATTAACCCTTGCTTCCCCAAGCCAAGGGGGGCAGGCTCCTCAAATCCCAGGAAAAGTTGCAGTGAGGAGAGGAGACAGAAGGATGATGTTTAAAGTGTCTGTAAGGGTAGACCATACTTGGGTGGGGTTGTGGCTCCGATCGAAGGGTCGGGTCCCCTTGGCTCTAGAAGCACAAGGAATAGTGTCTTCTCTGCTGTCCTTGAGTTGATCTGGTTCCTGGGGATGAAAGCATAGACTCTAAAAAAGGGCCTGAACGCCACTTCTCACTCTATCCAACTCCCAACACCACTTACAGTTGGGACATTCCCAACTAAAGGGACAGGAATCAGCCCACCCCAATGTGGAAGAAAATTCTCTGTCCTTAATTTGTAGGGCATTTCCTCAAATTTACATTACTCCCACTAGAGACAGGCATGCCTCCTGGGGCTAATAGTCTGTCTCTGAGAATCTTAAAGCATCCTTCTCCCTAAGGGAGAGGCTCCCCAGCCTGAGGGCCACGCCCCTCAAATATCTCTGCGGTTCCTCTGTGAGCGTCCCAGCACAGGGTTCCCCGAAACCTGAGCCGCCCCACCCCGCAAGAGTTCAGAAGGGGTGGGGAAAGAGGGGAAATGAAACTCCAAGGATGATGAGAACCTTCCCGGATCTCTCCTTGCACCCGGCTCCGCCATGGGCCCCACCACTTACCCTCCCTCTACATGTAGAGGCTATGGGAGTGGGGTTCACCTTGCCATTCACTAACCTCTCCACACCCCCCCTCCCCACCCGCCAATTTGAAGCTGTGTGCAAACTTCAGCCACTCTCCGGACAGAACACTAGCAATCCTCAGCCCAGGAGAGCACAAAGACCGCCTTTCCGGACACCTTTCTCGAGTTTCTAACTGTAACAGGACCCCAGTATCCGCCACTGTAAACTCTGTCCCCGGGACCCGCCCCCACACCTGCCCGCGGCCATCGCACCACGAATGTACGTGCCGTTCTGTTACACAAGCTGCTACGCTGCGCGACCCGGGTGTGGCCCGCCCGGAAGCCCCGCCCAGGGCCCCGAGCCCCCTGCCCGCCGCGGCCCCTGCTGCTGCTACAGGACTGAACTTGGGTCCGCGCCCCGCCGCCTAGCGCCCCCTGCTGCTACAGGGCTGGAGTTGGGTTAATGCCCCCGCTGCCTAGCACCCCGTTTTGTTTGCTTTTCTCTCCGCCTGCTGACTTGCGGCCGGCCGCTGGGTCCCTGGCCCCGGGGTGGGACAGTGACTGGAATGGGGGCTCCCCTTAGAGTGCTTCCTGGGCTCGGGGCTGCAGACTAGGGGACTAGTCCCTGGGCAGGGACTAGGGGACTGTGTGTATGTGGGGGGGTGTTGGTTAATTCTTAAGGCTTGAAGGGCCCTGGTCGCCCCACCCCTGATTCCTGTTACCTCGCCACCCACAGGGCTGCCCCACCACCACGCCCCAAATAATTGGCCTTGAAATTGGATGCCAAAGAGCCCGGAGTTGACGGGGAGGAAATATTTTGAGCCTAGGTCTCTCAGAGCCACCCAACACCCCACTTTTTCCCCAAACCCTTGCGTCAGCGTCTCCTGCCCCACCCTACTCTACCACTGAGGGCCCTGGGGGTCCCGAAACATGCTCCCACCTCCAGCTCTTCCCTCCACCCCCGAAAATAAAACTCAGGGACCAACATCTGCTTCCTTTGCACTTGCTCCGTCGACCCCCTCTTCCCGCTAGGAGGGACTTCCTTGGGGGGAGGGGGCGGGATTCAGGACCCTTGGGACTGACAGTATTGAGTATTTGGGGAGGGGCTGACTCTGCCCTCCAAAGTCAGACTGGTGGGATGGGGACCTTCAGCTCCAGGGCCAAGCAGAGCCCCCTTTCCAGGTTCTGGTTACTCCCCTCCAGTGTTAGGAGAACTTCCTAATAATGCAGGTGGAGGGGGAACGAGGGTGGGAAGGAGGTTAGCGAGAGGACCCTCCCCCGGGGTCCGGAATCACAGCCTGTCTACTCCCGAACCTCCCCTTCGCGTCATAAATCCTTCCCCCTGACCCCCTTTTTATACTGCAATAATACTGTATTATACGCTTGCACTATACCCTCACCCCAGCCAGCGTAAGCATGCACGAAAAACTCAAAACCACACACACACACACACACACACACACACACACACACACACACACACGAAGATGGGACGCTTTTTTCCCCTCTCTCTTTCTCTCCGGGTGCGTCCTCCTTAGTGTACATAGCGGCGTCGGGGGTGCCCACCTGGGCCCAGATAGAAAAGCATGCACTGAGCTCCCCGCCCCTAGACTGCGAGTACTGTACAAATCCAACACTTGAAACCGACACGCACACGCGCGGCGCCGCCACGGGGGTGGGACACGGACACGCACCCACGCGCACAGGCCGCGCACGAGCCGGGGTGGGGGGCGCCCCGCAGCCACGCGTCGCTGTGCGAGGGATCTTGTGCCTTTTTTAAGTCCCTGTATGTTAATGCAGACAATCCGGAGAGCTTGTGTACTACCAAATCCTGATTAAAGACGCCTTCCAGGAATCCGCGCCTCTGCCTGCTTTCTTTCACCCATCTCCCCTTACCTTTGTCCCTCAAGCTTTGCAGTCATGGGTTGGGCATCGGTCAGGGGCTAGTCTGATGCTTTGAAGGTCAATAGATCCAGCCATGCCCCCACTCCAGTGGGAAGAATTAAGGCAGGCGTTGGGGGAGAAGACCCAAGTGCATTAGAGCTAGCTGGACATTAGCAACCTCAGCCTACTGACTCTTCTTTGATGTGAAATGGGGTGTTTGGGGACCTCAGTGTCTCCAGCTTCCCCCAGGACAAGGAGTCAATAGTGTTGGAATGCTGGGGTCTCTACTTCTCTTCTTCTCTGCTGGGCTGTCATCTTGATTCCAAATTGATGATAATGGTGTTGCAGTGATGGAGGGATGGCCGCTGTGAGCTGCCTGTGTACTTTCAGTTTCTGAGGCCAACTGTGTGGCCTGGGTGGAGAGCCTGGGCACTGAGGAGCCTTCCCTGCCACTCTGCCACATCAGGGGTCTGAGGTGGCCCTGGTCCACCCTTACTCTCTTTGTCCCTGGGCAATGCATATCCTGCTGGGGGCAGTAAGGTGGTGGTAGAACAGTGAGAATGGCAAATTATGTATAGCCTGCGTGGGCATGCCGGGGATATAATGTGGGTTGGGGGAAGAAATGCAGCAGTGAAAGGGGGTGGGATATTGAGAGAATTGCAGAGACTGAGAAAGAAAAAAAGAAGAGAGCAGAGCTAGGAAGAAGAGGCAGGTAGGAGATAAGGGCAGAGGGACCGCTAGTCAGGTCCTTCTGAGTCAGAAGCTGCCAGAGGTTAAGTTGCAGGTAAACAGGGCCTGGCTCCCCTCTCTGCCCTCATCCCTGAAGGTCCGCTGCCACAGGAGGAAGGCACTTTCCCCCTTGGGGCCTGGCACAAGTGCAGGCAGGAGAAGCGATGGCTGTAACTTTTTGGTTTTTGTTTGTTTTTTTAAAATGGTTGTAGTTCTTAAAGCTCCCGGTGTTTAGTTTCTCCCAACACCATCCTTGTCCTGGAAGAGGTGAGGGACACTGGAGTCTGGAGTCAAGTGTATGAGTTTCTTTACTGATGGCTGCCCAGTTTATGGTGCCCCTTCTGCCTACCTGGTCCAGATGACCAGCCCAAGGCAGAATGCTCAGGGTGAGAGGCACTGCCCTGGGTGTGGAATGAGGATCGACAAAGGTGCTTGGAAGGGGGAGATCCAGATATGCAGATGAAGACACTGGGAAAGGTGGACAAGGAGCTGACATGGCAACACTGTCCACGTGTCCTCTTTTCAGGCTGGTCTTTTTCCTTTGACCTCAGGACTGTGGGCAGTGAGCAGCATCCAGTGTCTGGGTTGATGAGTGATCAGGAAGGAGCAGTGGTTCCACAGGCCCTTTGTGGTCACTGTGTCACAGAAAGCTCTGTCCCAGCCTCTTAGACTGAGGGAAGCTGGTTTTATTGGTGGCAGACGAGGATCAGTGGGACACCTGTGCCTCCTTCCACTTTGCTTATTTTCAGAACACACATACACTTGTGCAGGACGCTAGAGCTGATGGGCTCAGTGGGGACTGGGAGAGTGGGTGTCTGCCTTCTCTCTGATGATCTGAGCTTGAACAGACTGCCTTCTACCCCAGCCCCTCCGTGATCCAACCTGTACCACACCTACCACTTACTCGGCAGCTGCAACACCAGGGAATTTTAAAATGTTATACCGAGCATTCTGTGCCAGCCAGACTTGAGAACCACAGGTGGGAATCATAGAGTCATTACCGTGGAGGGGGCAAGACAGTTGGAGCTTCCCCAGGCCACAAACTTCCCACGTCTGACACCAGCACAGTGACTTCCCCTACAACTGGGATGGGCAGGGTCACTACTGTCCCTCTCTTATGGTGTCCTTAAGCCTATAGGATCAAGCACGCAAAGGTGTGCCAAATGTGTGATCGCAAGATCAGATGGGCAAACGGATAAGTAATTTATTGTGCTGAGCCACCCAGGAGAAGCAAAAAAAGGCAGGACTTCCGATCATCTTCCAACACAGAGCCAGATGTGTTTGGAGTGGAGAGTCCTTGAAACAGAGAATCGAGCACTGGGTAGAAGGGTGCTTGGCAGTGATTCCTAGAACAAAGCTGTCCTCACTATGAAATTCATGATTCTTCCTGCCAGAGACTAAAGAGACTCAGGTTTCCCTGCATGGGAAGGTATGGGAGGACAGTGAGGTGGTGGGGAGAGTTTTGGGGTCTGGGACCACCTTGATTGACATGGCCCCACATTAATGCCTCTCTCTAGGCCCATTTTCCAAACTGATATTATGACTGACAACTGGATATCAGTTCTTCTCTTTGTACTCCCTCACTGATAATCCAAGAAGGCAAGGGCCTTGAGATGGAAGGAGAGAAGAGTCCAGCTATGATCACTCACTCAGTGTGGCATTGTGACTGGAGGGTCCTGGGACCTCAGAGAGATCCCAGATGGGCAAGGGTGGTTTCAACAGGGAGGCCTAGAAAAACAACATTAGAGATGGAATTGAGGCAAATAGGCAGAGGTGACATCGGGTGACCTGGTGGGGGCGAGGGGGAAAGGGGAGGATGTATGTCAAAGGGCTTCTCAGGAGCGTGGGATGTGTCTGCTCTTGGATGGCTATGTTGTGAGCTGGCGGAGAAAGAGTCATGATCAAAGTTCTGTGTCTGCTGCCTTTGAACCTCTGTGCCAGCACCTACCCTGATGCTCCCTAACCCAGGAACCACAGTACCCTCTCCCACTCTGCCCAGCTGCTTTCTCTAGCCTTAACTTTGTAACTGGATGTGGCAACATGCCCTAGCACAGGGCCTGGCACAGGGTCAATGCTCAGTGTTTATGAATGAATGAATGATGTTGGAAAAGAAGAAAACCGTTGTGGGACTTTTTAGCCTGGATGGAGGAGAGGACAAAGGCCTAAAGAAGTTGGCTTGCCTGACACAGACAGCATATGCTGGGGTCCTGCTGGGTCTGGTGCTACCCATGCTGCATCACTCTCTGTCTCTGCCCACCCCCCATAAAGTCGTGGTGGCAGGCTGATGTTGCTTAGGGAGATTGTCGCAGCTGGAGAGGTTAGAAATCACTGCCCTCATGCTTGCCTTTGGATTGACTGTTTGCATGGAGACCTTAGATAGCAGAGTTCCCATTTCCCACCATCCCTGCTTCCCATAGGTGCAGCCTCCAGGCTTTTCAGTGATGGAGGCTGCCAGGGGTTGGGGCGGGAGGGCAGCAATCTCCAAGCTAGGTTGAGTAGGAAGTGGGTGAGAAGGAGCTTCTATAAGCCAGGCCCATGGCTCATAAAACCAAATCCCTTGCCATCAAGTCAATTCTGACTCAGCAACTCTGTAAGACAAGAGTAGAATTGCTTCATAGGATCTCAAAAGGAAGGGCAAAGAAGGAGAGAAAGACCCTCAACATGATGAGTTGACACTATAACAATGGGCTCGAGTACATCAGAGACGGTGAGGATGGCACAGGATAGGGCAGGGGTCATAGGGTCACCATGAGGCATAGTTGACTTGACAGCACCTAACAACAACAATTCTTTACAGCAAACTTCCCAGAAAGCAGCTGGTGGTTCAAATTACCGATCTTTTGGTTAGTAACCAAATACTTATCCTCTGTGCCATGATGGCTCCTTCCATTACTTATCTGACCTCATTTATGCTTACAGAGCATTACCTCCGTGTCCTTTGCCTGATAGTTCACTATGCTGTTCACAAATACAAAGAGACTGTATTTGTCTTGGCCTTAAATCTAGTCCCATTCTGGTGGCTGAGATAACCCACATTTGCAGGATGAATGGAGGAAAAAATAAACATGGTTTCTGCCCTTAAGGAACTTTACCTTCAGTGGATGAAGAACTGGGTAGTCATACATGGATAGCAGGAAGGCGCTCTGATGGAAGGCTGAAGAGAAACATGACAAAAGGGACAAGTGAGGAAGCTTACTTGTCAGTGGACAGAGAGGTGGACAGTCACCAAATGTTGCAGGAGAGGCGCTGTTTGAGCTGGCTCCTGGAAGAAAAGTAGGGGTTTGTATGAGAGTAGAAGAGATGAGTGGGACCCGAGGTTGGGGAGGTTACCTGGGAAAAGACTGGATGTGTGTGTGATGGGTTCAGGAAACTTCCGGTGGTGTCAGAGTGTCTGCTGGTGCTTACATCTAGGACTGCAAGAAGTGAGGCTGAATCTGAAGGAAGGAATCAGATCATGAGCTGTCTGTTGAGGGGGTGGTGGTACAGGGCTTACAAGCCAAGCCAAGGATTTAGTACTGTCTCTGAAGGCCGTACAGAGCTCTGGTGACATGGTCGGTAAGGAGTTACGGTGTCAACCCAAAGGCAGTTGATTCAAATCCACCAGCTGCTCTGTGGGAGACAGATGGGCACTCCCCTCTTATGTGATTTACAGCTTCTGGAAACCCACTAGAGGGTCAGCTGTGAGTCAGTTCCAACTCACTGGCACATAATGATGGCAACTGAAGGCTGTGGGGACCACTGAAAACGTGGAGCAGAAAGTGATGGGGCCAGATTTCAAGTCTTGGATTTTAAGTCTACGGCCACTTGGGAGCCTGCAGTGCATGACTGGGGAGAACAGGCTGATGGCAACCACTGATAACCACCAGGCAGGACTAGGCTGTTCTCAGGGGGCTGGGTTTGCAGATACAGATGTTCACGGTGTTATCTGGCAAGACTGGAAGAGCCTAGGTGGGGAGGAAGGTGAAGGAGGCGCCAGGGTGACTTGGGAGCTTCTGGTGTGGGTGGGCTGTCCTCTGCTAGTTCTGAAAGACAAAGGCATCGTGTGTTCCAAAAGGCTAACAAAGTGCAGGACACCAGCAGAGAGAAGCCATCACCCCAGCAAAAAGGACACCCACCTCTGCCCTGATGGGGACCAGTACGCTGTGGTGTCTGGGGCTGGTTGTGGATTGAGGAGGGTAGAGCTGAGGATGGACCTGGGTGGTGAGGAAGACACAGCGACTGCTGTGGCCGTGATATCCCTGAGGTCTAGAAAATCAAGGTCAGGTCTGGCCAACACCTAACACTCTTTTACAGAAAGCTTCAAAAAGGAAACTTGATCCAAACAAAAGATCTTCCCTTCCTAGGCTGACCATGACCTGCCTCCTGGAGGAGTGTAGGGCTAGACAATTTCTGGTCAACAAGGACAGGAGTGGGCAGAAGGCAAAGAGGTTGGAATTCTAGCAGGTCCAGCCTGCACCCTCAGGGAGAGATGACCCTGACTTTACCCTTGTAAGATATAACTCCTAGAGGCCTGGAGTGACCCTGTGAGGAGGTGACAAGCAGCTGACCAGGGTGTCCCAGCCCAGCCATCTTAGGAAGTGACCCAGACATTTTTCTGCCCTTCCCTGGCCTCAGTTTCCTCATCTGTAACAGGGCGGGTAGAAGTAAATGGCATCAGTGATGCCCTCTGATTCTCACTTTCTGTTAGGGGTCCGCTGCTGAGGTTTGGGATGCACACAGTGAGGAGAGGTGTGGGGAATGGAGGGGGAACAGAGAGAGAGAACAGTTTCCAGGATCCAGTTGCCTGGAGCTCAGGGCACCCGGAGGACAGGCACAGTCACTCATTGGAGGACACTGAGCACTCGCCTCTGGGTGAGGTAAATGGTTAAGGCTTTTGACTGCTAATCGAATGGCTGGCAGTTCAAACCGAAAAGCTCAGAAGCATCATGGAAGAAGGGAGATCAGCTTCCAAAAAAAAAAAAAAATCAGGCAGTGAAAAGTCTTTGGAGTGCAGCTCTACCGTGAACACACGGGCTTGTCCTGATGCAAAGTTGCTTGGTAGTAACTGGTTCTATTGGTACTTGGGGCCATTCCTTGGGAAGAGACATCATGCTTGTCAAGGTTGAGGGTCGGTGAAAGAGACCCTTCACCAGATGGACTACACAATGATTGCGGCAATGAGCTCGAGTATGTCAGAATCAAGGAGGATGACACAGGACAGAACATGGTTCTGATCTGTCGTTCACAGGGTCACTACGAGTCCTAGCTAACAACAACAATAGGTGTCAGGGATAGGGTCTGGGAACAGCAGTGAGGAAAGCAGGTCCATGAAGCTAATAGACTGGTGCGTACTTGTGACCTGGGTCTCCTGCTTGGCTGGTGGGTGGGGCAGCTGAGCCCTCTTGGGCCCAGGAGGGTGGTGACCTCAGAGGGCCCCTGTATGTGCTCCTTACAGGTGTTCTCCATGGCCCCCCCGTTTGAGGTGAATGGTCTCCCACGAGCTGTGCCTCTGAGCCTGCCCTACCAGGACTTCAAGCGGGACCTCTCTGACTACCGCGAGAGGGCACGCCTGCTCAACAGGGTCCGGAGGGTGGGCTTCTCCCACATGTTGCTCACCACCCCCCAGACCCCGCTGGCTCCTGTCCAGCCTCAGGCCAATGGGAAGGGGGGAGAGGAGGAAGAGGAGGAGGAGGAGGAGGAAGAGGAGGAAGAAGAAGAAGAGGAGGAGGAAGAGGAGGAGGAGGAGGAGGAAGAAGAGGAAGAGGAGGAAGAAGAGGAGGAGGAGGAGGCAGCAGTGGCTCTGGGGGAGGTGCTGGGCCCACACAGCGGCTCCAGCAGTGAGGGGAGTGAGAGGAGCACTGACCGGAGCCAAGAGGGTGCCCCGTCCACGCTGCTGGCTGATGATCAGAAGGAGTCCAGGGGCCGGGCCTCCGTGGCTGACGGGGACCTGGAGCCTGAAGAAGGCTCCAAAACTCTGGTGCTCGTCTCCCCAGGCGACATGAAGAAGTCGCCTGTCACTGCCGAACTGGCCCCTGACCCTGACCTGGGCACCCTGGCTGCCCTCACGCCTCAGCATGAGCGGCCTCAGCCCACAGGCAGCCAGCTGGATGTGTCCGAGCCAGGAACCCTGTCCTCTGTCCTCAAGTCTGAGCCTAAGCCCCCTGGGCCTGGGACAGGCCTAGGGGCTGGGGCAGTGACCACAGGGGCAGGGGGAGTGGCAGTCACTTCCTCACCCTTCACCAAAGTTGAGAGGACCTTTGTGCACATCGCAGAGAAAACCCACCTCAATGTCATGTCTTCCGGTGGGCAGGCCTTGCGGCCAGAGGAGCTTAGCACGGGAGGTGAGCTGGACCTGGAGGTGCCTTCGGATGGGGGTGCTGCGGACAAGGGGGCCCCAGTACCCCTGGAGAATGGCATTGTCCTGTCAGGGCTGGATGGGGCTGAGACGGAGAGCTATGCCCTGTCTGGCCCCCCTGGGGATACCCCTTCAGAGGTAGCCACAGACTTACTGCCCAATGGCCCAGTCGTTTCTGACAGGCCAACTCCTGTGTCCCTGTTGGAGTCAGTCCCCAAGAAACTGGCCACCATCTCCCCTAGCCGCCATGCCGTACCAGGCTCTCGCCCAAGAAGCCGTATTCCTGTCCTGCTGTCCGAGGAGGACACGGGCTCGGAGCCCTCAGGCTCACTGTCGGCCAAAGAACGGTGGAGCAAGAGGACGCGGCCACAGCAAGACCTGGCGCGGCTGGTGATGGAGAAGAGGCAGGGCCGGCTGCTGCTGCGCCTGGCCTCGGGGGCCTCCTCCTCCTCCAGTGAGGACCAGTGTCGGGCCTCTGAGACACTCTCAGGGACCGGCTCTGAGGAGGACACCCCAGCCTCCGAGCCTGCGGCACCCCGGAAGGCAGGACGAGTAACAGCCACAAGGAGCCGGATTCCCCGCCCCATCAACATCCGCATGCCCACACCCGCCACAGCCCAGCAGCCCCCTGGCAGACCCCATGGCACAGCCTCTGCATCAGACACAGCCATCACCAGCAGGTGAGAAATCATTTCCCACCCCAGGGTGGGCACGTGGGTACTATAAAAGGTCATCCCCAGCAGGGACCTCCCTAGACCCAAGATTAGGGGCTGTTGAAGATGGGGGAGATCCACAAATGCCTTATAAGCCAGAATTGTACTCACTTGACTCAGGCCTCAGCCATGACATTGGCCAAGGGACAGGATAGGAGGGTCGGGAAGCCAGGAGCAGGAAAGGGCAAGAGGTTGTCATGTGACCAAGCAAAACCGAGAGCAGGGAAGAGGCAAGCGACAACATGAAAACATTGTCTCATGAGTTTATTATTAAGAAGTTTATAAAATCCATGTTCTAAATGAACATGAAACAGATATCAATGAACGGCCGCAGCAGGTCTTAGAAGTGCAGGGGCCCCACAGCTCCTGCTCTGGAAGAGAGAGCTCCAGGCCTGAGTTTACCCATTGTGCTATAATCTTATCTAACTCAGGAAATAGGGCTCTATGGATACCTGCATGCCCAAGAAGCTTCTGAAAACGTCTTCCCTTTCTCGTTTCCTTGTCCTTTTTCCTCTTGCCTTCTGCTCCTCATGTAGGCTCCAGCTGCAGAAGCCCCCAGGGCCGGCCACTGCTGCTGACCTCCGACCTAAACAGCCCCCCGGCCGTGGTCCGGGTCCAGGGAGAGCTCGAGCCGGAGCCAAGCCACCAGGCCCCATGTCCTCCTCGGCACCCACCCCTGTACCCCGGAGCCCAGGCCTCTCTGCAGCCACACGCAACGCCAGTGTGTCGCCGCGGAGCCAGTCCCTGTCCCGCAAAGAGAGCCCCTCTCCCTCGCACCAGGCTCGACCTGCAGGCCCTCCACCCCGGGGAGCCCCGCAAGCTCGGGCCCTGGACGGCAGCCCCTCCCCGGGGGGCCCCAAGAAAGGACCCAGGGGGAAACTCCAGACTCAGAGTGCAGTAACCAAAGGCCGGGCAGGGGTCGCGGAGGGCCGGGCCGGGGCCAGATCATGACGCCCGCAGCTCTTCGCGGCCGGACTGGCCGTCCCCGGCCCCCCACCCGCACCCTGGCCCTCACCCGCAGCCGGCCACACTGGAACAGCTCCCAGCACAGCCTTATGCGCCTGACGCGGCCACCCGCGGCCCCAGCTTCCCGCCTGCACAGGAGAGGTCAAGCGAACATGCAGCGCCCCGCCCGCTGGCCCAGCTGGTGGGGGGCACCGCGCGGGGGAAGGGATTCTGGTCCCTTTCCTCTGTCCTCTCCTCCCCACCCTGCCACCCATAAGGTGGGGCAGGCTCACACTAGTCCCTGCGCCCCGCGGGGCGGGGGGAAGGCTCAGCCACTTCTGGCCTCCCCACCACCCACCAGGCCTCGGCTGCTCCCCAGGCCCCTCCAAGGACTTCTGCTTACACCTCCTGCGGCGGCGCCTTTCCCTCCTCCACACTCTTTTCCAGCCAGATCCTCCCCTTTTCAGAGAAGCAGACTCAAATTCCAGAAGCTGAGGCACTAGCCTCCCCTTGGGGGTCAACCCCACAGTCTCCTGGGAGTGATGGTGGTGGAGAAACCTCAGCTGGGGTGAGGGCTTAGGAAGTAGGATTCAGGGGCCCTGAGGTTGACTCAGGTGTGAGGAAGTAGGTCTGACAGGCCCAAAGCCATCCCATCGTGAACATCCCCATGGGGAGGCAATGGGCAAGTGATTCTTAGGAGAGGCTACCCTATGTATAGCTTTTGGGTACAAAGACCCCTGCCCCTAAGTTTGAGTGGGGCCTGAATGAGGAGAATGAATGGGGTGTATGGCAACATTCCTGGGCAAATGTTTCTGAGTAAGAAGTTGGAGGGGAGCCTCACAAGAGGTTATCCCCTCCCTTGACCCCAGAATCTAGTGCTCAGGACCCCTTAACATCAGGAATTCCTTCTTGCCATCTAACCTCAATTCTACTTCTGCAGTTTCAGCCAACTCCCCCCTTTCCTGAGTTCAGTCGGGGGAGACTGGCCCTCACCGTCATTTCTGCGCTGGCTTTTCAAAGACTGGGGGACTCCGTTCTGGTCACCTTCTGGCTGTGAGGAATAGGCTAGGACAGGTGACCTAAAGAACAGAGGAGACAGAGACAGGCAGACAGAGAACTGGCCCCCTAACTCAAGACAGAAAGGCCCTTCAAGCTTCCAGATTGTACACTTGTGTGATGAGTTCCGGCCCAATCCCTCCCCTGGCTCACCTAACTGCAGCCCATGCAGCTGAGCCATCCCTGCAGAGGGTGAGAGCTATGCTGCTCCCTCAGTGGATGTGGGACCCCCCTCTTGTAGGTATTGGCTCCCAAATAGCTCACCCCACTTCATCCTGAGCCTCAGCTGCCTATATCTGCTGGCTGCATCAAAAGGAACAGCCAACCCTCTGCCTATCTGGGATTGATCCTCTGCAGATCTGTCCTCAGCAACCCCCTGACCTGGCCCCTCTCCTTCCCCGGGCCACAGAGAAGAAGTCAAGACATTCGGGGGAAGAATAAAGGTCCAACATGCCCTAGCTGTCTGTCAGCATCCAGCCAACATCACCTGGAAGGATAGCCACAAGAAAGTTGACCCCAGGAGCAGCCAGTGGGACCAGTTGAAACGCTTTGTGGAGGGTCGGTGGGCACAGGCAGCTGTTTCTTTGCCAAGGTGGTGGCTTCTCTGCAGACCAGCCTGGGGGAGGACTCCAGGGTGGACAGCCTTTGAAGTCCACTCACACTGATGCAGAAGCTCCCAGAACACTCAGGAAACCTCTCTGGACAGAGTCCTTCTTGTCACCCCGAGGCCCTCCCAAGACCCTCTAGTGCCCTCTGAATCCAGCAGAGGGCCTGGAGAAGGGGCCAGTCCTTCCCACCTAGAGCTTCTCCGAATGACAATCAGCTCGTGCCAGGTGGGGACCAGGGCAAGGCCCCTGGTGCCCGGGCCTTAGGCCTGCTCCTTGCCACCAACCGAATTGTGAATGTAGGCCCCCCAGCCTCACCCCTGTCCCAGGACCAACAACACCCTGGCTTGGAGTTAAGAGGAAGAGGGAGGCCTGAGAGAGCCCCAGGCCAACCTTGTCTTCTCCTTCACCCAGCAATGGAGCTGGGCAGAAATGGAAAACTCCATCTGCTCCTGCGATTCTTGACCTTCCTAGGGCTCCCAACTGACCTCAGGCCTCTGCTTCATTGAATGTCATGGGGCAGGGGGAAAGTGGGCGGGGTCGAGGGGACTGATTATGTGCCTCTCCCCAGGAAGGATCCAGGGCAGAGGGAACCACACCCGCAGCACCCACGACCCCAGCTGCAGTCTTCCCCCATGAGCACCCAACCCCCTCTGCCCCAGGGCCTCCAGGTCCTGAGCACCACCTCTCCAAGTGTCACCCCGCACTACCCCATCACTACAGCCTGTGTCACCGGCTCAGACCAGAACACACCTGCCGTCCCTGGCTGCACCAAGCACGCAAGGGTGCAGGAGAGGGGCTGTGCCCAGGCACGGGGCTTCCCCTCTCCCAGCTCCTCAAAGGGGCCTGGCTTGCTCAGTCTTCTCAGCTCCTGGGACCAGCCCTGGTGGGCGTGACCGGGGGCAGGGAGCCGTCCTGCCCCGCTTTGGGGAAGCCACTGAAGAATGTTTACACGCCAAATAGAATGTAACAGCATCCCCGCCTCCACTCACTGCATGGCCTCTGCCCATCCTGCACCTGTCCACCCCACCCTACCCCCCACTCCCCACCCCCGGAAGCCGCTGTCGTGATTAGATTGGGTCTCGGAAGGGAAGTAGCCATCACACCATTAAAAAGCCTGTGGACCTTTCTGTTGGCCTGGACTGTTCTTCCCTTTGGTGGAGGGGACAGTGCAGGGGAGGAGAAAAGGGAAGGCAGGATGGTGGACAAGCGGAGAGCACTCTTTACCCCATGGAGACAGGCGCTGCGTTTGCAGATGAGGGAAGGAAAGGGATCCCAAGATCCCACAAGAAGGAGAAGACTGTCCTGCTCGCTCTGACAGGGAAGCTTGCACTCCCCCCAGTTTTCTTGCTGACTCCCCTGCCAGTCAGAGACCCTACACCTAGTTTTGTGCTGAGAGGCAGGGGGTGGGGGAAAATCCATTTTGACAGCGTTTGGAAGACCAGGAAGTTCAGCAGTTCTCAGAAGAGGAAGAAAAACCATCTCTGAAACCCTGTCAAAGTCACAAAGGGACAGAACCTGTGTCCTTGACCCTCTCTCTACTTCCAGAAGCTTATGGATATATTTGTACGCTTGCAAAAAGACGGTGTGTCCAAAGTTACTATTGCAGCATGGTTTAGATAGCTCCGTGGGGGGCAATTCTAATGCGCCTAAAAGCTAGGGAGCTTTGTGGCCTAGTCTGTGGGGAGTTGCACTGCTAATCCAAAGGGGGTGCCTCACTGGCATCTCGGTGGGAGAAAGATGGGCAATCTCTTTATGTGGTTGATAGCCTCTGGAAACAGCTAGAGAGTGAGCCAACAGTTGATTTTGACTCACAGTAATGAGTAAGTACGAGTATGGAGCCTCACTGGCAATTCTACTCTCTCCCTAAAAAAAAAAAGGTTATGAAAACCAGGAGTTTAACATTAAAATGACTCAAGCTCATTTGGTACCAAAACCTTGACAAGACTATTTGTAGCTTTGCATCAGAAATAGTCATGCATTCGATTGTGGGGAATCACCGTAGACCTTAACTTATTTTTCTAAATATATTTTTAAAATCTAAATGCCCCAAGAAAGCTGACTTCAACAACTTGGTTAAGAGATTATGGGTCTATAAAAGCAAAAGTTGAGAATGAATCTAAATGTCTATTAATCAGAGCTGATGGGTACAACATGACCCCTTCATACGAAGTGCCCGCTCAGGGGCCCTGTGAGTCTGGGAAATGAAGGTATATGGATGGTCTCCAACAATAAGTAATAGATATAATAACGTGTGTAATGTCTAACTACTGTAGATCATGAAGGAATGCTGTTCAAATCTACCTGCTTCCGCAGGAGAAAGATGGGCAGTCTCTTCCTGTTCAATTCACTGCTTTTGAAATTGTGCTGGAGAGTCAGCTATGGGTCAGTTCTGACCCGATGGTACATAAGCACATAAACCAGAGTAGAAGAGGAACCCACTAACCAGAAGGTTGGTAGCTTGAAGCCACCCAGATGCTATACTGAAGAGATGCCTGGTGATCAGCTTCAATGATTACCGACAAGAAAATCCTCTTGGGTAGCTCTATTCTGTTACTTGGGACTGTTATGAGTGGAAATCAACTGAACAGCTGCCACAGAAGGTTAAGGGACTTGGACTGTGGTTGCCTCAGGGGAAGATGGTTGGGTGACAGGAGAGTTTAATGCAGCGAACTTGCTGTATCCTCTGCATTTTCTACCCATGTAAGTCTCACCATTGTCAGTGCACAAACAATTTCTGTCTTAGCTCAGGTTCCTGATCCCAGCCTAAGGTTAGAGGTAAAAGGGCTCGCTCCTAAGTTCAGATCTCTATCCAAGAAGGTCACTTGGACATAGCTTCGACGCCCAGTCCCTTCATAACCATGAACCAACTCCGTTCTCTATCGTAGTTCTCCAGACCTTCTCTTTACCTATGTGGGTATCTGAGTATTCTGGTGTCCTATCTACCTGCCCCAAGTGGAGGCCCCTGTGCTTCCCCTTCCTCCTTATTTAGTATATTAAAAATAAGACATTATTCTAATAAAAAAGGCAGACTCTAAAAACAGAAAATAAAACATGAGTATACCCCATCTAAGACTCTGATCATGTAGAGATAACCCCTGTGAATGGTTTGTGTATCATTTTGGACTTTTTTCTTTAAATTTACAAAAATAGTTTCCTTATTTTTCTCTGTTCTTCTGCCCACACACTCACACACACACACACCTTTTACTTCCCTAGTGCTCATCACAAGAGGATGACTTTAAAGAACGGAACCTTGCTTTCTCACCATTCTGGAGGCTATAAGTCTAAATCAGGGTCTTGACTTAGTTGATGTCTTCCCTGTAAGGTATGCCTTGGTTCCTTGGTTTATGGATGATACTTTGACATCATCTGCCTTCTTATGTATGTGTATTTCTGTGTCTAATTTGATTATTTTTTTTAATAACTCAGAAGTAATTGGACTTGCAGCTCACTTTACATGGACATAATCCAATCAACATAGTAAAAATAATTCTATTTCCAAACAGAATTACATCTACAGGTCTTGTTGTTATATGCTATTGAGTTGGAATTGATGTCTAGCTGACTCTCCAGTAGGTTTTCAGAGGCTGTAAATTACACGGGAGGAGACTGTCCATTTTTCTCTCAGCAGGCAGCTAGAGGATTCAGATTGCTTCCTTCTTGGTTGGCAGTACAACTCCTTACCATAGGCTGCCAGAGATCCCTTCTATAAGTATGCTGCTATTGTTATTGTTGTGTACCATAGAGGTGGAACCAACCCATACTTGACCCTCCAATGAGTTTTCAGAGGCAGTGAAGCACACAGGAAGAGAGGGCCCATCTTTTTTTCCCATGTAGCAGCTAGTGGATTCGAACTTTATACCTTTGCATTCACAGTGCAATTCCTTACCATTAAGCCAGCAAAGCCGCCTTCTACAGGTATAGGGACACAATTCATTTCTCAGCTATATGTGTACACACACACACACACACACACACACACACACACACATTTCTTGTAAAAAGAAAGATATTTACTATTCTAAAACTGAGTTCTTAGACCGAACAATATGTCTTAAAAACACAGATGTTGCTCATGTTCTTTTAAAGAAAACTGTATTGAGATAAAATTTACAATTATATTATACAGTTAATCAATTTAAATGGTACAATTGGTTTCTAGTATATTCACAGCATTGTGCAACTATTGCCACAATCCATTTTCAAACATGTTTGGTTACCCCAAAAAGAAATTCCATGTCCATTAGGAAAATTGCTCTCCAGTCCATTTTGATTCCTAGAACTCCCATGTGACAGAGCAGAATTGCCCCATAAGGTTTTGCAGGCTATACCCTTTATTGTAGGGAGCTCTGGTGGCCTAGCCATAATAAGCTGTGCTGCAATCCCGTAGGCACGAGCTTCAAATCCACCAGATCTGCTCTGTGGGGGATGGAGGGACAATCTCCTCCTGTGCAATTTACTGTCTCTGAAAACCTGCTGGAGGGTCAGCTACTGGTCAGTTCCCATTCAACAGCACGCAATAACAACAGCAATCTTCATAGCAGCAGGTTTTCCTTTGTAGAGTTGTTGGGAAAATTCGAACTGCCCATCATTCTAACACCATCAGAGCCTGTTCCTTCAGCCCTCAAAAACATCTTGCCATAGAGTAGGAATCTACTCATAACAGACCCTCCAGTGGCTGTTCAGAGGCTGTAAACACACAGATTGTCCATCTTTCCCCTGAGGAATAGCTGGTGGAGTTAACTGCACAGCGCCCCATCCCCTGGGCCACCAGAGCTCGCTCCTTTAGCCCTGTGCAGCTATTAATCTCCTTTCTGCTTCTATGTGTTTGCCTCTCTGGATATTTCATGTAAATGGAATCATACAAATATGTCTTTTATGATTGACCTATTTAACGCAAAATGTCCACACATGTTGTAAAATGCATCAATATTTTATTCCTTTTTATGACTGAATAATATTCTGTTGTATAGATTGATCATATTTTGTTTATATATTCAGCAATTTATGGACATTTGAGTTGTTTCCGCTTTTTTGTTATTATGAACAATGCTGCTATAAATATTCACTTCCGCATTTTTGTGTGGATGTGTGATTTAATTTCTCTTGAAGATATATGTATATTATCTCTAGGAAAGGACTGCCAACTGTATATTTAACTTCTTGAGGAACTTCCAAGCTTTTCCAAAGGGCTTGCCCCACTTTACATTCCAACAGCAGTGTTAAGAACGTCCTCATGGGTTCTGGGTCCCGAGTTCTAAGCTCGCTGCTCGATCCTTTGGCTTGTGTGCTGCTCCCCTGGCCAGGGCAGCGCGCGCACCATGCGTGCCTCCCTGGTGCGCCCACTGAGCTGACCGGCTTGGAGCCACTGAGCTGAACCGCATGGAGCCCCTGAGCCTGGGCTCGCTTCAGGGCAAAGTGCTACTCCTCAAGAACGTCGACTCACTCTGAGGCACCACACTTATGAATGATCTGCAGTGGCGCCTCGGCCCCCCGAGGGTTGGTCATGCTCAGCTTCCCATGCAACCAGTTTGGGCATCAGGAGAACACCAAAAACAAAGAGATCTTAAATTCCCTGAAGCATGTCTGACCAGGCAGTGGATTCAAGCCCAACTTCACACTTTTGGAAAAGTTAATGGTGCTCAGGCGCATCCCCTCTTCATTTTTCTGGGGGAGGCCCTGCGCATGCCCAGCGACGATGCCACTGCACTAATGACCAAACGCCAAGTTGATCACGTGGTCTCCTGTGCGCCACAACGACATTACCTGGAACTTGGAGAAGTTCCTGGTGGGGCCAGCCGCCACCCCTTCGCAACCATCTGTACCGAGGCTGACACCATGGCCCTGCTGTCCAAGGGGCCCAGCAATGTCTATAAGGCGCTACCTCAGCCCAGGCTGCCTGACAGGCTTTATGCTTTCTTCTGTGAGGGCTTCATGAATGCGGGTGTTTGCTCTAAACTTGAATGGAGAATGCCTGACGCCCTCATTTGGGTGCTGGTCCTGTCCGTCCCATCCTCCACTCCCAGATTAGTATATATCTCATTAATAAAGTGCCAAGTAGAAGAAAAGGAAAAAAAGGAACGTCCTCATGTTCTTTTTTAGTGTCCATACATACAGTGTTCTATTTCTTTTTTAAACAATTCTTATGATTATGATTGTGATTGTGATTATGATTATGATTACGATTATGTGTGTGTACCGTCAAATGGGATCTGACTGGTACAGGAGATTGTCCTTCCTTCTCCAGCAGAGCATCTGGTGAGTGTGTTATTTCATGACTATTCCATAATCAGTTGGAATAATCATAATGTCAATTCCTGGGGCCTTGCTTTTTGCCAATTCTTTCAAAGCAGCTTGAATTTCCTCCTTGATCATTACATGAAATTCTTCTGTGTCCGCCAATTCCTTTTGGTACACTCTGTATACTTTTTCTATCTTCTTTTAAAGCTTCCCGGATAATTTAATACTCTGCCTATAGCATCCTTAAGTACTGCAACTTGGCTTGAATTTGTTCTTCAGTTCTTTGTTGTTGTTAAGTGCTGTCAAGTTGTAGACGACTCATAATGACCCTATAAATGAAAGACCTGACACTTGTATAACTTACATCATTTCTCCAAGTTCATAGAGTTTCCACAGGCAAGCTATTTCAGAAGTGGATGCCACTCCTGCATCCAAGCTTGTTTTAATCAGTTCCTTGAGCTTAAGAAATGCTGACTGAGCGAGTTCAGCCCCTTTGATTTTCTGACTCCAGCTCCTTGCACATTTCATTGTAATACTTTGTCTTCCTGCGCTGCCCTTTGAAATCTTCTGTTCAGATCCTTAATATCTTGATTTCTTTCCTCTGCTTTGGCTTCTCAGTGCTCGAGTGCAATATTCGGAGTCTCTTCTGACATCCATTTTGGTCTTTTCTGCTTCTGTCTTTGTAATGTCTTTGTAACCTTTTGCATTCTTCCTGGATAATAGTCTTGTTCTCTTCCCATAACTCACCTTGTCTTCTCTCATCAGTGCTCAAGGCCTCAAACCTGTTCCTGAGATGGTTTTGAAATTCAGATGGGAAAGACTCAAGGTCATATTTTGGCTCCCTTGGATTTGACTTAATTTTCCTGAGCTTCCACTTGAAAACGGACCTAGTTTTCACAGCTAATATTGAGCTGTTCCAGTGATTTTTTTCACAAATGTAATAAATCTGATTCCTATACATGTTATCAGGTGAAATCCATGTGTGTCGCCTGTGTTTGTTTCTTATAAAACGTATTTGCAATGAATAAATCATTGATTGTGCAATTTTTTAAAAACGTTATTTTTTTTTCTATAATTATATTTTATTAATTTTCATAAACATTTACAGAGATTTTGGGCTTCCACTCATTCATTGTTGCACTATTCTCTGTACCCTCCTCCCAGTTTGTTCTTGTCCAAATGCCACAGTGCTTGTCAAAGCCAGTTCTGATTAATCTTCTTTGTCAGTGTATCCTTTGCCATTCCCTATCACTCCTCCCTGAGAGAGACTTCACCCTGTGTCATAAGGAAAAGGGGACGGCGTATTCTCTTAGCTACTTCCTGCTGAAAAGGGACGCTGTGGGTTTCAGGGTGAAGATCTTCTCTCACTACTCTAAAGGGCCCCTTTGGCAGTAGGAAACACATAGACTATTATGGAGATTGATTTTGGAATTCAGATGCACTCTTATTGTATCATGGGGGTTAAAAACGTTATTTTAATGAACGTTTACAGAGACTAGATTTCCACTCATTCATAGCTGCACACTTTCCTCCCTGCCCACTCCAGTTTGCTTTTCTCTTTGAAAAGTAAAAAAAAAAAAATCATTGTTATACAATCTACTCCACCCCCACACCCTCTCCCCCCCCCCCCCTGCCACAGTCTACTCCAATATGCAGCTTTCATTCTGGACTTTTGTCATGACATTAATATCTAATCATATATTCCTCCTAAACAGTTCTCTCCCTTATCTGTTTCAATGCAGTATACATTATTTATCCCTTCTTAGTTTCTCCCTAACTCAGATGTCAGTCTCGCTTTACAACAGGGGCACTATGCAGTATTTGTCCTTTTGTGACTGAGATATTTCACTCAGTATAATGTCCTCCAAGGTCACCCATTTTGTATAATATTTCATAAGTTGCTTGTTTTTCAATGCAGCATAGTATTCCATTGTGTAAATATACCATAACTTCTCTAGCCATTCATTTGTTGATGGGCACTTGGGTTGTTTCTAACTCTTTGCTATTGTGAACAAAGCTGCAATAAACATATCACGCATATATCTGCTTGGGTGGCAGTTCTGGTTTCCTTAGGGTATATTCTGAGTAGTGGAATTGCTGAGCCAAATGATATTTCTATTTGCAACTTTTTGAGAAAGTGCCATACTGCCTTCCATAGTGTTTGCACCATTTTCCACCCCCACCAACAGTGAATAAGGGCCAGCATTTGTTGTTTGCTGTTCTGTTAAATTTTGCTATTCTTACTGGGGTGAGATGATATCTCATAGTTGTTCTAATTTGCATCTCTCTTAGAGCTAGGGATTTTGAACATTTCTTCATGTGCTTGTTTGATTCTACCTCCAGCTTCATTTCTGTCATGAAGTCCATGTTTTTCAACTAACCTTTGCATTCCAGTCACCCATTATTATTACTGCAACTTGATTTCATGTTCAGGATTAGAGGAAGACTCATCAACAATCTGTGTTACGCAGATGACAGACACAACCCTGCTTGATGAAACTGAGGGAGACCTGAAGCAATTTCTGCAGAAGGTCAAGGACTACAGCCTTCAATATGGATTGAAGTTCTACATCAAGAAAGCAAAGATTCTCACCATTGGGTCGATTGGCAGCATCATGATGGATAGTAAAGAAATTGAGATAATTTTTTTCTTATGAATTTTAATGAAAATTTACAGAGACTTTGGATTTCTATTCCTTCATTGCTGTACTTTTCTCCCTGCCCACCCCTCCCCCACCAAAGTTTTATTTTTTAATAAAAGAACATTAAGGCACCACAGCCAGTGTCCAGGGTTGGCCTCACTGGTTTTTCTCCCTGACTGTGGGAAACCTCCAGCTGCCCCTCTGTGAAGCTGCTGGACAAGTAGGCTTGACCTTACCATTCAGGATCAGAGGATAACGCCAGAGCAGGAGGGAGGCAGAAAGAAGATACAACATCTGCGGTGTACTGAGTTTCTGTTCAGGTGCCCTGGTGGCCCAGTGGTTGGAGCACTCAGTTTCTAACTGAAGTTTGGCACGTCAAATCCACCAGCTGCTCCATGGCAGAAAGACGGGGCTCTCAGCTCTGTAAAGACACAGCCTCAGAAGCCCAAGGGGGCAACTCTACTCTGTCTTAGAGCCTCTCGATGAGTCAGAATCAATTTTATGATGATGGGTTTTTTTTTGAGAGTCGGGAGCTTCAGTTAAGGATGATGGAACAATTCAGGAACAATTAATGATGATAGTTGCAAAATATGATTGTTGTTGTTGTTATGTGCCATCGAGTCACCTGCGACTCATAGCGACCCTATGTACAACAGCCCTAAATCCTGCTCTATCCTGTGCCAATCTTATTGTCTCTAACACACTTATTCCATTACTCTGTGCTTTCCCTCCACCCTCTCAAACATGACGTCCTTCTCCAAGGACTGATCCCACCTTGCAACATGTCCAAAGTATGTCAGACGAAGCTTCAGAATCCTTGACTCCAAGGAACAGCCTGACTTCACCTTCTCCAGGATGAACTTTGTTCTAGCAGTCCATGGTACCCTCAATACTCTTCTCCAGCACCACAGCTCAAAGGCATCAATCTCCTTCTATCATCCCTAGTCATAGTCCAGCTTTCTGATGCATAGCAAGTAATGGCAAAGACTGTGGCCTGTATCAGGCTCACCTTAGTCTCCAGACTGACATTGTTGCTCCTCAGTATCTTGGAGAGGTCTCTGACAGCAGACTTTCCCAATGAAATTTTTCTTTTAATTTCCTGGCTGCTGGGACCAAGAGTGTTGATTGTAGAGCCAAGCAAATGGAGGCTGTCAACAATCTCAATCTCTTCACCATCTACCATGATGCTGCCATTCGGCCCAGTGGTGAGAATCTTTGTTTTCTTGATATTGAGCCATGTTACCAAGCAGCTTTGGAAGCTATGACCCAGTCAGATTTATGTTCTAAAACAGTCTTTGTGTGAGTGTGTGTGGAGAGTGTGTTTAAAGAGGTGAGACTGAAGGCAGGGAGTTCTGTGGAGCTATCTTAACCCCCCTGCTAGACGACAAACTTCCTGAGTGCAAGGACTGTGTCTGAAGCATCTCTGCAATTTGCAGAATGTCTTCCTTGCACTGGAATCTCAACAACTAGCTCTTACTATCATCACCTCCCTTCGGCATCTCTCCCTCCATGTTCCACTATGTAACTGTCCTCAGTTCCACACCTGCTGCCACTGCCATTCCACAACCACGTCACTGCTGTAGCTTCTTCCCTGTAGAAACCGGGATGCCTCCAGCCCTGCAGCTCTCGGTACAGGTGAGTCTCCTGGGCTGGGGGACCTGAGAGCGAGGGACCCTGGTCTCAGCTCCACTGCTGCCCTGACATTCCCCACACCGACCTTGGTTTATCTTTTCATCTAGCTAGCTTCAGTGAGTGCCTTTCAATGATTCCTTTTCTCTTTCAGCCTGGGCTTGTCCTCAAAGGATGTTTTCTGAAGCCTACTAGTGTTGAAGTCTGAAGCTCAGAGCTGGGTAAATCAGATATTGCTGGCTCTGCTGAGCTTTCCTGCAGGGGTCGCATTTTAGGAACCACATGAGTTAAGTCCTGGGTCTTGGGTGTTACAGAGACCCAGGGGAGGACCCTGGCAAACCCCTTCCTCCTTACCTCCCCTCCAAGGAACAATCTGGAAGCTCCTGGAAAGGGGTGGTTTGGTGAGGCAAAATGGATTCTGTGCATGGGGAGAGCCCCCTGGGAGAGAAGCAGAGGGAGATGGCTCTCAGGACAAAGCGCAAACTCCAGGTAAGGCCTGGGGCCAGAGAGGCCTTGCCCTCGCAGGAAGAAGCCTTCACCTGGTTAGGTCTGGCTGCTGGCCAGGTTGGGCTGCAAAGAGCCTCACAGGACATAGGGCATCCAGGAGAGATTACCCCAGGCCCCAGAGCCTCCTCCCTGCATGCCAGGCTACCCAACCCAGTCTCTGAGCACCCATGAGGCCTGGAGCCATGGAGTCTGTGGCCTCTGATCAGATGGTAGCGTGTCCCCCTGAGGCACTGGGCTAGGCGGACAGGCCTGGTGGGGATCACGTCCTGGGCCAGTCCCTGGGGGCTGGACTCTGGCGGCAAGCTCTTCACTCATCAATTCACCCCGCTCCGCCCTCAGAGTCCAAGGGTCCAGGTAGGAGGTGTGTGGAGCTGTGCAGAGGGAGCCCTTGTCGGGAACAGCTGGTGGGTGGACACTATGAGCTTTGAGAAGCTGCTGCATCAGGTGGGCGGCTTTGGGCCCTTCCAGCTGTGGAATCTGGTTCTGCTTGCCTTGCCCCGGCTGCTGCTGCCTCTACACTTCCTCCTGCCCGTCTTCCTGGCCGCCGTGCCAGCCCATCACTGTGCCCTCCCGGGGGCCCCTGGCAACTCCAGCGACCGGGATGAGTGGCTCGAGGCCCACCTGCCCCGGGGGTCTGACGGCAGGTTCAGCTCCTGCCTCCTCTTGGCCCATCCGCGCCCCTTCTCCAACACCTCGCTGGAGGGAGGAGGACACAGTCCCGCAGAGCTTGTTGGGGAGCTCCCTACCCTGGCCTGTCCGCAGGGCTGGGAATATGACCACTCCGAGTTCTCTTCCACTATTGCAACCGAGGTACTGGATGACGAGGGCGGAGGCGTGGGATGGGCCTGTGGTTGCCTTGAGTGGTTACTGTGTGGGTGGCAGACACCAGCTTTACCTCTTACCGTCTCAGTGTTTCCATCTGTACATGGGGCCTGTGACATCAAGCACTGAGCCTAGCTCCTGGCTTGCATAAAGGAGCCCCACAGCTTTTATTATTCAGAATAATAACAGCATTATTAAGTTGAGAGGTGATAAAGACAGGGAAGGGTGGAAATGGCTACAGAAACTTGACCCAGAGCTAAAAAGGAAGTTTCTACAGGAAATGGTGGGGAAAGAGCAGACGTCTCCCCTTCCTCCTCTTTTTAGGTCCCAGGTGTGGGGTTTACAGAGCCCATCCAGGTGTGGGGTACTGAGTCTTTCTAGGACAGGAGCAGGGATCTCATTGTCATGGTCAAAACCTCTACAGGAAGAACTGAGTCTGGAAGATTAGGAAGGGGCAGTGTCCTCTACCCAGGCTGGGATAGAGAGTTGGGGCTGAAAGTCTGACAAGGAAGCTGGGAGGATGGCTCAGTGACCTCAGAAAACCTGAGGGACTAGAGGGGAAAGGCTGGGGTTAGCTGGAAAGGGCCCATGTCCACTTGAGGCCCCGTCTGCCCGTCCTTGCAGTGGGACCTGGTGTGTGAGCGGAAAGGCCTGAATCGAGCCTCGTCCACCTTCTTCTTTGCTGGCGTGCTGGTGGGGGCTGTGGCTTTCGGATACCTGTCCGACAGGTGGGATAAGGCATGGGGCTGATTGTGAGTGGTGTGGGGGGATTCAGTCCCACTATCAGGGGTGTGGGTGTAATTTGCCTCAGTCCTGAGACACCCTTTCTCGATGGCAGGGCTGATTCTGAATGGCTTCCCTGCAGGTTTGGGCGCCGTCGCCTGCTACTGGTGGCGTATGTGAGTGCCCTGGTGCTGGGCCTGGCGTCTGCAGCTTCCGTCAGCTACACCATGTTCACCGTTACCCGTACCCTCACGGGCGCAGCTCTGGCTGGCTTTACCATTATTGTGATGCCCCTAGGTGAGACAGCAGGGGCAAGCAGGGCTTCCAGGGCCGGAGACAGCCTCTGCCAAGACTGTGCCATCTGCCCTCACTAACCGTCTCTGTCTCCGTCCCCTCCCCTGGGCCCAGAGATGGAGTGGCTGGATGTGGAGCACCGCACTGTGGCTGGCGTCCTGAGCAGCATCTTCTGGTCAGGGGGTGTGATGCTGCTGGCCCTGGTCGGATACATGATCCGAGACTGGCGATGGCTTCTGCTGGCTGTCAGCCTACCGTGTGTTCCAGGCATCCTCAGCCTCTGGTGAGGCCTTGGGACAGCTGGGGAGCTGGAGAGATGGGAACTCAGAAAATTAATCAGAGAGAAACAGAGATACAGAGACCAAGAGTGATTGAGCCGAACATAGATGATGACTACACAGGACAGTGAGAAACAGAATGATAGACAGAGGGTTGGAGAGATAGAACCAGGACCAGTGAGCCATGGGACCAGAAGTGAAAGGTATATTCAGAGATACCCTAATAGACACAGTGAGAAGCAGAACACAAGAGTTGGTAAAAACAGAGCCGGAGAGAGAGAAAAACAGGCATAATTGGAAGGAGAGGAAGGAATAAGGCCAGTGTGCAGTCCTGTGGGGTGGGAGGATCCCAGGCAGCACTGCAGGAAGTCAGGCAGAGTGGGCATTTCATTGCCTCCCACATGGACCCCATGGGGCATGCATCCCTCCTTCATCATATGCCCTCCTGGTAGCCACAGGAAGAGTGGGTGGCTGAGGCTGGAGCTGAGGTCCTGGAGGTGAAGCTAGTCTGGATCAGAAAGGTAGAGATGAAGGGAGCTCTGGTGGCCTAGTGGCAAGAAGCTGCGCTGCAATCCCAAAGGCGCAGGGTTTGGATCCACCAAATGCTCTGCTGGAGAAGGAGGGGCAATCTCCTCCTGTGCCCTTGCTCCTGTGCCAGTCAGATCCCACAGTACACAACAATTAAAAAAAAGAAAAAGAACAAAGAAAAGAAAGAAAGGCAGAGTTGATCCAAGAAAGACTCCTGGCAGTGGTGATCACAGGAAGTCTGGGAAGAAGTTGCTTAAAAGAGGACTAAGAAGAGTTCATCAGGTAGGGGACAGGGAGGAAAGTTTTCCAATATTCCCAGCTGAGGGGCTGACTAAGATAGACGCTAAAAATGTTAGAGAGATGAAGTTTAGGGTGTGTGGGACAGGCCCACAACCCAGTTTCTTAGTTGAAGTCCTTTGGGTCTCTCTCCAGGTGGGTACCTGAGTCAGCCCGCTGGCTTCTGACCCAGGGCCGCGTGGACGAGGCCCAGAGGTATCTCCTCCGCTGCGCCAGGCTCAATGGGCGGACCGTGAGTGAGGACAGCCTGAGCCAGGAGGTGAGGGTGAATGTGTGTTAAGTGCCTTCCCCTAGGGCGCCACTGTATGTGACAGGAAAAGCTCCTGGCCCCATGGGAAAGCCCAAAGTCTTTGGACTGTCCTACTCACATTCTTGATTCAGGGCCCACCTTTCTCGGCTCCCATGAGTACCCCTGCAGAAGCACAGAGGGACCCCTGTGCCCGGCTGAGCCTCACAGGCTTGCCCCACCTGTCACCAGGCCCTGATCAAGGTGGCTGCAGGGGAGCAGGAACACCGAAGACCCTCATACCTGGACCTGTTCCGCACACCACGGCTCCGACACATCTCACTGTGCTGCATGGTGGTGTGGTGAGAGGCGCTGGCCTGGCAACCCGGGCTGACTGGTGGGGGCAGCTGCCGGGGTGGGGCTGGTGCGAGGACGGGCAAGTGAACTGACACTGCAGAAAGCAGGAGGATGCGTTTCTGGTGGAGAGCTGGCTGAGTTAGGCCAGAAGCTGGAACAGGCATCAGATACAGCCGGGTTGAAATTCACTCTGTCCTTCCTTACTGTGCAAATTTGGACAAGTCACCTAAGCACTCTGAGCCTTCATTTCCTTTCTGTATAATAGGGATTATATTAATTCCTGTATGTCCAGTTTGTTACAATGATTAGGATAAAAGGCTTTGAACACTGGAGTGGTCTGTGCATTCAAGGAAGATTATGGAGAGCAGGGAGATCCTAGACATCGGACTCTGAAGGGGAGCAGGTGGTCCTGCTAAATTAAGCTAAGGTTCTCTGAGGAGGGAAGATGACGAAAATGGGAAGGAGGGCGCTTTGAACGGCATCTCGATCTTCTTTAGGTTTGGAGTGAACTTCTCCTATTATGGCCTGAGCCTCAATATGTTGGGGCTGGGACTGAACCGGTACCAAACACAGCTGCTATTCGGTGTTGTGGAGCTGCCCTCCAAACTGCTGGTTTACCTGTTTGTGCGTCGCGTCGGACGCCGCTTCACGCAGGCTGGAGCGCTGCTGGGCACCACACTCTGTTTGTGGGCCCGGTTGCTGGTCACTGCCGGTGAGTCCCGCCTGTAGACCCCGCCCATAGCCTGGTGGCCCCTCCCACAACAGTGTGGCCCCACCCATATCCATGTGGTCCCGCCCATCCCGAGTCCCGCCTCCCCGCCTTTCGTGTACCTCCCACTAGCTCACTTTCTGAACTATTATTCCTCCAGAGATGAAGATGTGGAGTACTGCCTTGGAAGTAATAGGAAAGGGTTTTTCTGAAGCCGCCTTCACTACTGCCTATCTGTTCACATCTGAGTTGTATCCTACCGTGCTCAGGTGAGTGGTACCTGGGCTCCTAGAGGTGAAGTAGGTTTGTAAGTGGCATCTTTTACCAACACCCCAGTGTACACCCAAAACTCACTGCCTACTCATGACATCTATACAGAACTGTCCTAGAGAGTTTCCAAAGCTGTAATCTTTACTGGAAGCAGATTGTCAACTCTATCTTCTGCCTGAGGGGCTGATGTGATTGATGGATTCAAACGGCTGACTTTTCTGTGAGCAGCTGAGGACTTTAACCACTGTACCACCAAGGTCCCTTTACACATACACTCTGCACTGCAATCTCTCTCACCCAATCCGGATGCCCTACCCAGAACACACAGGTACTCAGGATTGTCTGTGTAGGATAGAGCTGGAGGGTGGAGAAGGGAGGTCACATTACATCTATGAACAGTAAACCCTGATTCGAGTCAGGCAACCAGTCTGAACCTCTTTTGGGAGAAAACAGTTACTAGAAACCCCATTTGCCCTCCCCAACCCATTCAGTACCACTGAGACAGAGCTGCTTCTGGGGGTTGTCTCTGGGTATAAATTTTGGGGCTCTCAGTTGGAGAGGTAGCTTCTAGGCGCTGAATGTGTTCAGAAAGGCTTGTTGAGCCTCTTCTACCAATGCAGCAGGGCTGGTGCAAGCTGCTGGCCCTCTTTGTTCTTTATTACCTTCCCCCACCTTTCGTTCTTAAATCTTCTCTCCCCTTTCAATGAGTTATACTCGACTTGATGGCACCTAGCAACAACATCAATGATTACTCTTGATGATGGCACCTAACAACAATATCAATGATTACTCGTGACAGAACCTCACCGGCATTGAGAATAGGGTCTCCTGGCCTGGGGGAAAAGGCCGACTGATAGAAGCCGTGGCTCTCTTAGCTGCCTGGGGTGAAGGGATTCCAGGACTTCCCAGCTCAGAAAGGAAGCTCTGTAGGGCACGACTCCCCAGTAAGTATGAACACTCACACTCCTCCATACTTTCTCAACAGACAGACAGGATTGGGTTTGACTGCACTGGTGGGCCGGCTTGGGGGTTCCCTGGCCCCCATGGCGGCCTTGCTGGATGACGTGTGGATACCGCTTCCCAAGCTCACTTATGGGGGACTCGCCCTGCTTGGTGCCTGCATGGCCCTCCTGCTGCCAGAGACAAGGGAGGCACAATTGCCAGAGACCATCCAGGACGTAGAGAAGACCACCCAGGACGTGGAGCAGAAGAGGTGTGTGCATAGGACTCTGTGTCTGCATGTGCAAGCATATGCATGTGGGTACGTGTGGCACCTTAGGAGGCAGAGGAGGAGACATATTTGTACATATTTGCATAGATATCTGGGGCACACATGCAAGGATACACAGCTGAGCATTTTTAGGGGATATATATACCTGGGATACGTAAACTGAATGTGTGGAAGAATATTGTGAGTCCACACGTATGTGTACACAAATAACCAAAATCATCAGGGAAAGGCACATGCATGCACTCTCAGGTTTGCCTGCACATCAGCTATGTGTGAATCACTCATGGGAGTACACATGTCTGCATGCCACAGGCCGGGAACGCCCTGGGTCAGCCTTGATGGGGTAAACTGGGTGGTGGGTTCAAGGGCTGAACCTATTCGGCTCATGATTTCTTTCTCCCTAGTACCTCAGCCAGCCTTCAGGTTGAAGAGATGCATATGAAGCAGTTTCAGGACTGAGTGAGATTGGAGTAGGCCTTCTGCAGAAGTTCTGTAGCAGGATCTGGGAGATGGAAGGGCAGGCCATGTTTGCTGGAGGTATCAAGCTCTCTGACCAGGGCCACTAGTGCCCCCTCCTTGTGCTCATCCAGCCTTGACTATTCTGCCTCCAGCCATGAGGCAACTTCCCAGAAAGCAGTGGGCCACCAGAAAATTCTGGGCATCTCTCATGGCTGGAGGAGGTTCTGTGAATGAAGGTGTCCTGTGGGCTGAAGCAGCATGGAGGAGCTGTGCAGAGACCCCTGGATGGGAAGTCACCGAGCTTGCCCTGGGCTCTTATCCCAGCTTTGCCAATGATTTTTGCTCTGCAACCTTGGGCATGTGGCTTCTCCTCTCTGGGCCTCAGTCTGCTCATCTTTCAGATGGGAACATGAAGCCCATTAAGCCCACTTCACAACAGTATCTGTGGTCATACTCAACTGAAATGGTAAAGAAGGTAATTTTTCTAGAGATAGTGCTAAAGAAAGGGACTGTCTGGTCTATTATGACTTCTGGAATCAATCTGGTGGGTGGACATGCTGTCCACTGTGTGGATAGGAGGCTGTCCAGTGCCAGGATCAAGATACCAGAACAGAGCTCTTTGCTCTCAAAAATGGTCCTGCTACCTCTTAGACACATTACAGAGAAGTGCATCCCCTGCCCCCCATATACACACATGCCTCATTCTCCAAGCCAGTGTCTTCATGCCCACACAGAAGGCACGGGACATTTTACAGGAGAAACCAGGGAGGCTAAGGCTCAATAAATAAGTTTTATGAGTACTCTGAATGTCCAGAATTTTCTAGGGAACAGGATGGGGGAAGCAAGGAAGGCCATTCTTAAATAGGGGTGACCTGTGACCATTGATCAGATAGGAAGCAGAGAGTGAAGAGTTGGTAAAGTGCAGGCTTTCTCTCCCACAGGCCTGTTCTTCCCATGGAGTTTAGTCCTAGGCCCCCATTTTTCGCACCCCCATGGGATCACAGGAAGAATTGTGGACAGTCTGATCTTTCCTGAGAGCATCTCATTTGGACTTTATCTCCACTGGGTCATAGATGTAACAGCCAACATCACCAATGTTCACACCTGGGAGAGAGAGAGAGAGAGCGCTTCATCACCACGGGCTTTCAGGCTGGGGGATGCTCAATTCAGGACTCAGGGCTAGTGGAAGAGGGTTGGGGTATGTGTGACCCCAGGGCAAACTGTTCACACTTCCCTACAGGCCATGCACATGTCATACTTCAGGCTTAGTGTCTGGGGTGGGGCTGCCCACCTTTGGGGCCAAACAGGTAGCCGTAGCAGGGGATGTGGCAGTAGGGAACACCATCATGCTAGGACAGAGATAGAAAAAAAAACAAAACCAAAACCCATCTAAGCCCGTCACTCTTTTCCTCTCCTGTCGCCCTTCATACCCACCATCTCTGCCCTGCTTACCTCAGCGTGACTCCCGGCAGTCAGCGTCTTCCGGCAGCGCTGGCACCTCAGACAGGGCCGGTGCCAATTTCTGCCCAAAGACATCACCTTCTCAGCTGATAGGGGGTAGAGGTGGTGGTTCCAGGGATAGGCAGGGAGACCCACCTGCCTTGGATTTCCTCCTTACCCCTTGCTGCCCACCATGGGCTTGCCTTTCCCAAGTTTTCTGCTGTGACTTACCGAAATACACAGGCTCCCCACAGCCCGGGCAGAGCGAAGTCTCCCCAGTGAACGTCTTCGTGTGGGGAGGGCCTTTAAGGGGAAGAGGCCCTGGCTAGGGCTGAAGTGGAGCCAAGGCCGGAGCAGGGCCCACCAGCACACGGCTTGCATGTAGTACCTGCTTCTTCCAAAAGCCAGCCCCCACCCAGTCCCTCCCAGGCAGCCACTGATCTCCTTTGCCTCAGCTGAGTCACCTCTGACTCCACCTCCTGGTCCATCACTGTGGACAGGAGGGACCGCTTGCTTCATTCTTGTCCTCCCAAGGGCTCAAGTGCACAGCAGCCCAACCCTGTCAGTAACTTGATCCTCAGGGGAACCTGAGCTGATACAGAAGCTGGCCAGGGCACAGGTGTCAGGTGGTGGGGAGCCTGGTGTCACTGCCCCGTCCAGCAGCAGGATGGAACAAGGCTTGGAGGGGAGAAGCTGATGAAAGTGAGGGGCTGACTTCATACTAACGACCTCTCACCCATACACCTGAGAGAGGCTCAAGTGCCAGGCTTGCTCTGACTGTCTAGCTATGTGGCTAGCATGAGGTCACTTGCCCTCTTTGGACCTGTGAAATAGGAGTGGTAATGTTCTATGCCCTATTTACCTCTCAACAGCTGGCATAAGGAGCATCCAAAAAAGAGGTCACGGGTAAGAGAAGCCTTTGCCAAGACTAAAAGTTGTAAGACTCTGAAGCAAAAGCTGAGAGGAAGATTGCGCCTCACCCCACCTGTTTGTGCCCTGGGAAGGTTCTGAAAGAAGAGAGGCTGGGACTCACTTTTTTTGCCCTGGGGGAGGCCACTCCTGGGTCTGGGGGGACTGAAGCTGCTGGGGCTAAGAGGTGTGGTGCTGGCAGGGGTGGGAATGGGGGGATTATAGAGGTAGGAACCCACACCGCCAATGTTCACCCCTGCAAAGAAAACAAGCGAGGACAGGTTGAACCTGCAGGATGCAACCACCAGGAAAGGAGGGTCCTGCTGCACCCCACCCCTTCCAAGCTGGTGCTTACTTACCCCTGGGTCCAAAGAGAGCCCCATAGCATGGCTTGTGGCAATATGGCCTTCCGTTATGCTAGGCACAAGGAGAGGGAAGGGCTTGCTTAGGGAAAGGAGGAGGGGGTCTCTTCTCTGCCCCCAAGACAGGCTGCTAGGTCTGGACAGGCCTGGCCCAGTAGATTTGGGAGGGATGGGGAATGCTGGCACAGGGGGGCGCTGGCCCACACTGCCAATGTGGTTGAGGGAGGAAGGACAATGTAGGTCAGGTGACATTGCGGGTCCTACTCTCTCTCTCCACGCGTTTAGTGGGCTGATGTGGTGCTTGGGGGTGGGTGGGTGGTTGCCTTTAGCAGATCTTCAGGGCTCAAAGTAATGGTCAGAGCCTGAGGGCATCACAGACAGGGCCTTACCTCTGCGTGCCCACCAGGGGACAGGATGCTGTGGCAGCGCTCACATTTCAGGCAGAACGGGTGCCAGTTCTTGCCCAGGGAGCTCACTTTCTCAGCTGTGGGGGACAAAGTGGAACCAGGCTGCGGGGCAACAAGTGGAGCAGCGGGCTCCTTCCTTTACCCCTCAGCCTTCTGGTGAAATTACACCTCCCCACCCTGGAGACGACATGGGTGTCTCCGGGAGGTCCGTTCCATCCTGCCCCGCAATAATGTGTCCCACCAGAAGGTGGGGAGGTAGACCCAGCAGGGACAGGGAGGTGTGTGGTGCCCTAGCGCCGCCAGAGGTAGCAGAGAGAGTCTGAAACACCACCATCGCCAGCACCTCAGAGAACTCAGAGGTTCATATTCGCCCCAGCTTCCCCTTCCCTCAGCCCAGGTCTCACCAAAGTAAACGGGTTGCTGGCAGCGCGGGCAGGTCCAGCTCATGGCTCAGCCCAAGGTAGCAGACGTGCACACTGTAAGCCCAGGACCCGGAGCTGGCTTCCCGCGCTGGCTCCGCCTACAGCCCAGCTCTCAGTTTCATTGGCTGACTCCGTGCCTCCTCAGCTCCCATTGGCCAGCAGATACTTACAACCTCGAGAACTCAGAACATACTCCAGTTGCTTGGAGAAAAGCCTTGGACTAGGGTAAAGCATCGGGTCCTGTGTCGAAGTGGGTTGAGTACTGAATTGAGAGGGATGGCTCGGTACAGAGAGGGCTGGAGAAATGCCAGTGTGCAGACGCCGTGAAAAAACTGGATTCTTTCCCCAAAACGGAGGAGATTCCTTGAAATGATGACTCCTCACCTTTGCAGTCTAGTAAGTTGTTAAGTAAGATCAGGGGACTCTGGAGCCAAACGTGGGTTCGGAACCCATCTCTGCTCTTAACTGACTCTGGCTCCGGGCAAATTACTTGACCTCCTTCTGAGGTAATTTCTTAGTAGTAAATGAATGTTATGATAGCAGCCTCTAACGCGTAGAAATGTTTTGGAATTATTTTAGTTCATGCACATAAAGTGCCCAAACAGCGCCCGCCACACAAATGTTAGGGAAGCCTAGCAGTTAGGAGTTTGGAAACCTCAAAACGCCACCTGCTCCAGCTGAGCAGTAGGCGCCATCGTGGGAGTTGACATCCACCACAAGGATGGAAAGGTCCATCGCAAAGAGCCCAAGAGCCAGGTCTTCCACCTTCCGCCATTGATCAAGCTCTACAGGTTACCGGCCAGACGAACCAACTTGACCTTCAATCTAGTTGTGCTGAAGAGGCTGTTCATGAGCCTCACCAAGCGCCTCCCCTATCCTTTTCTCGGATGACCTGAAAGATGAAGCTTTCTGGACGTAAAACAAGACAGCAGCGGTGATCAGGACCATTACGGATGACATACTACTTCAGGAGGTGCCCAAGATGAAGAAGATGTGTGCTCTGCACACAAGGAGCCAGGCACAGAACCGCATCCTCAAGCCCTGAACTCGCGCAAGGGCTGCGGAATCCTGCTGCTGTCAAGTGTCTAGAGGTATACAGGTATTTCTGCAAGGCGCAGGACACCCTGCACAGACACACCAAACCCTATGTCTACTCCAAGGCTGGGAAGTTCCAGAACGCCTGAGGCTGAAGAGCCAGCCACAGCTACAAGAACTAACTCCAGAGCCAGCCTTTATTTCTTACCTTTGCTTTGGCTTCTTGGCACTCTAGTGCAATATTCAGTCTCTTCTGACAACCATCTTGGTACTTTCTTCCTCTTCTTTTGTATTCTTCGTGGGTGATATTCTCGCTATCTTCCTGCAGTCATCTGGTCTTTGCTCATCGATGTTAAAAGCCTCAAATTTGTCCCTGATATGGTTTTGGATTTCATACCTTTTCAAGCTATATGCAGAACAGATCATCTGGGAGGCTGGCGTCTATGAGGAGGAAGAACACTGATCAATAACCTGAGTTATGCCGGTGACATGACCTTGCTTACTGTAACTGAGAAGGACCTGAAGCACTTGCTGCAGAAGGTCAAGGACTGCAGGCTTAAGTATGAATTGAAGCTCAACATCAAGAAAACAAAGATTCTCACTATTGGGCCTTTTGGCAAAATCATGATAGACGGTGAAGAGATTGAGATTAACTGTCCATTTCTCAAGGAAATTACTGGCAACTACTCAGTGAAAAAGTATTGTCTTTGCAGATCGAAATAGAGCACCTTTCCCTCTTTAAAAAACAAAAAACTGTCAGGGCCTGGCTAACCTGCAAAGCAGGATCAGCGATGCAGAGTAAAAACAGCAGGACCACTCATCTTGGCTTGACCATCCTTTCTACAGTAAACAACTCCAGGAAGCAGTATGCTAATGAATAAGGAGGGACCAAAGGCCTCAGAATTCTAGGAATGTGATACCTTCTTGTTTTCCAATAGATATCACAGGCTATCCCGGAAGATGTCTTTGTTTTGTGTTGAGGTCTGGGAATATTTGATCTACCAGTCAACATCTCTGACAGATAAGAGATAATGCCATTACCCCTGCAGGCATGTTCCTAAGACGTATATATACCCTTGCCAGAACATCAAACTTGCCATTTGTCACCAGCAATTAGCCTCTCCGCGTCTTCATTTCAACCTGGTGCCTCCTTTTGGCGGAATTCTCCCGACATATCGGGGCTGGATCCCCGATAATTAACAGCTTTAGTTTGTTTGGCTTCACAATCAACACTTTTGGCACCAGCTGCCAGGAAATCAAAAGATGAACTGCATTGGGAAAGTTGGCAGTCAGAAACCTCTCCAGAGTACTGAAGAGCAATGGTGTTATTCTGGAGACTAAGGTGCACCTGATCCAGGTTATGATCTTCGCAATGGCTTGCTATGCCTCAGAAAGCTGGACAATGACTGGGGATGCTAGAAAGAGAATTGATGTTTTTGAGCTGTGGTGCTGGAGAAGAGTATTGATTATACCATGCACTGACAGGAGAATAAACAGGTTTGTCCTGAAGAGGTGGAAAACAGGCTGCTCCTTGGAGCCAAGGATTCTGAAGCTTTATCTGACATACTTTGGGCATGTTTCAAGGAAGGATCAGTTCTTGGAGAGGGACATTATCTTGGGAGGGTGGAGGGATAGCTCAAAAGAGGAAAGCCCTCAATAGATGGATTGATTGGTTCAGTGTCTCGAGTAATCAGGGTAGATGTATCAGACACAATAAGGTTGGCCCAGGATAAAGCAAGGTTTGATAATATAAAGGCATTTGTGTGAACCAGAACAAATTATTGCTAACCTTGAGAAGAATGGGACTTTTATGTGAAACCTCTATATTAACCAAGAAACAATTGTCTTAACAGAACAAGAAAACATTATTTAAAAGCAGGATAGATCTGTGTCAGTTATATAATTTCTCCATCCTTGTCTGCTAGTCTATTCTATGTGTGGTAATTATTAAGCTTATGTAAGTTGGTTGTTATTATGTGCCATCGAGTTGCCTGTGATCCAAAGCAACCCTATGGACAGCAGCTCCGAAGCCTGCCCTGTTCTGAGCCAGTCAGTCTTGAGCCATTGACTCTAACACACCTACTCCCATTGTCCCAGTTACTGTATTGATCCATCTCATCCAGGGTCTGCCTCTTCTACGATGTCCCTCCACCCTTCCCAGCATGATGTCCTTCTCCAAAGACTGGTCCCTCCTGGCCACATGCCCAAAAGTATGTGAGATGGAGCTCAAAATTCTAGTCTCCAAGGAGAAAATTGGTTTCACTCTCTCCAAGACAGACTTATTTGTTTTCTTGGTGGTGGGTCCATGGTATGTTCGACTCTTCTCCAGCACCAAAACTCAAAGTCATTGATTCTTCTTCTGTCATTTTGGTCATTGTCCAGCTCTCTGATGCATAGCAAGTAACGGAAAAGGCTATGGCCTGGATTAGCTGCACCTTTGTCTCTAGACTGACATTGTCGCTTATCAGTACTCTGAAGAGGTCCCTGACAGCAGAATTTCCCAATGCAAGTATGTAAGTTTAGGATTGTTATATTTTCCTGATTAATTGATCGTTGTTGGGTTTGTTTTTTTAATTGTTGTCAGGAATGTTCTTCAATTTTTCCTTCTCCCTTCAGCTTTTCAATTCTAGGTGAGTGAAAGGATGGAGGTGGTGGAAGAAGTAATCATCACAAATGCCTATAGTGCTGTCATAAGGAAAAGGGCTTGGGAACACTACCAGGATCCCTACCAGGGATCCACTAACAGGCCACGGGACAACAGATTTGGAGTCAATCTAAGAAAAAGGCTTCTAATAGACCTGAGAGCCTTAACATAGAGTGGTTACTTCAAACGGGAGTGAACTTCCCACCATCTAGTATTACTATTGTATAAGTAAAAATGGACAATAAACCAACTGGCCATCATTATGCATGAGGGCAAGGAACGTAAGCAGACAGAGCTTAAATGTCTCTTCACAATTTGACCGTCAACACTTCTTTGGTTCCTTAGTTTTGGAATTTGTTTTAGCACAAGAATACTGCTGAAATTAAATCATGGCAGCTACAATCAATGGGATGCCAGCCACTGTACCTGTTACTTTTGATCTTTACAATAATTGAATGAAGGGTATAAATGTCACATTAGCAAATGTAAAGAAAAGGAAGGCAGGTGGGGGAGGTTATTTGTACAATAACCATAGAGACCCATGCATTCTGACTCCATCACCCATACGTGTCCACTTTATACCAAGTGCAGGAGGTTACACTTTATACCAAGTTGCTCATATATTTCAGCATGAAAGGGTATTACATTCTGCCTGCACAATACCTCTGTACTTGAAGACAAAAAAGGCCTGTCCAGGAAATAATGGATTGAGATGCAAAGAGCAAGAAAATGTCATTGAAACCTTTCCCTGGTTTCAAAGTAGCCTCAGGATAAAATTTTAAATTTGGCTCTACAAACCTCCATACTCAGACCCTCCACCTCTCTAGTGTCCAAACATTCCTCCTATGGCTTAGTGGTAAGGAGTTACTCTGCCAACTCAAAGGCAGACAGTTCGAATCCACCAGCTGCTTCCTGGAAGAAAGATGGACAATCTCCTCCAAAAACCCAGTGGAGAGCCACCTACGAGTCATTTCCAACTCTCTGGCACACAGCAACCACCACACTGAAAAAGCCTCAGAAGACCTTCATAAACCTGCCAAACTCCTCTGCCTCAAGGCTTCTGCATATTTTCTCTTTGCTGGGAACTTACTTCCCTAATAATTTTACCTCTCTAGTCCCTACTTTATTTGATCTATTTACTCTCCTCATCTATTCAATTTCAGATTACCAACCTCAGTTAATCTCTCGTATAGCAGCCTATGCTGTAGGGGGTGTTGTTAAGTGCTGTGAGATTCGAGTATGATTCACAGTGACTCTGTGAATAATAGATTTGAACGTGTCCTATCCTGCACCATCCTTTTCATCCTCAATTCGAGTCCACTGTTACACTGTACCAATTCATCTCATTAAGGATCTTTCTCTTCTATATTGGACCTCTACTTTCCCAAGTATGATACCCCATTCCAAGGAATAGCCTCTCCTAAAACATACCTAAAGTGTGTGAGATGAAGCTTCACCATCTTAGCTTCCAAGGAACATTCTGGTTGTATCTAATGTAAGACATACATGTTCGTTCTTTTAGCAGTCTATGACATATTCAGCACTCAAATATTCAACACCAACTCAAATGCATTGATTCTTCTGTCATCCTTATTCATTGAACAGCTCTCAAAAGCATAGCAGATGACTGGGAAAACTGTGGCTTGAATCAGGTGCACCTTAGTCTTTAAACTGGTATCTTTGCTCTTGAGGACTTTGTAGAGATTCTCTGACAGCAAAATTTTTCAATGCTATACATTGCCCGATCTCCAGACTGTAAATACTAAGGGTGTTGACTGTGGATCCAAGCAAGATTAAATAGTTGACACTTTTCTCCATCTACCATGTTGCTATCTGTTGGCCCAGTGGTAAGGACTTTTGTCTTCTTGATATTGTTGAAATGTAATCCATATTAAGGGGAGCTCTGGTGGCCTAGTGGCAAGTAGCTGCAACTACAATCTCAGAGGTGCACAGTTCGAATCCACCAGATGCTCTGCCGGGGAAGGAGGGACAATCTCCTCCTGTACCAGTCAGATCTGATTTGACGGTACACGTACACAAAAATAAAAAAAAAAAAAAGAAATGTAATCCATATTGAAAGCCGGAGTCCTTGATCTTGTGCAGCAAGGTCCTCCTCCCTTCCAGCAAGCAAGGTTGTATCATCTGCATAACTCACGTTGATGAGTTTTCCTCCAATTCTGATACCATACTCTTCTTCATAGAGTTCAATTTCTTGAATGATTTACTCAACATACAGATTGAATAGGTATGAAGAGAGTCTATAGCCCTGATGTACACCTTGCCTGATTTTAAACCATACAGTGTTTCCTTTTTCTCTGTTCAGACAACAACCTGGTATAGATTTCACAATAGCACAATTAAGTGTTCTAGAATTTCCACTCTAGGAGGGTGAATTAATGACAGCCCTTCCCCCCTAAATAAAATAAGAGATAATAGGAAATGGAGATTCATGAATCACTTTTACTATTGGTAAAGGCTAAATGGACTTCAGCCCAGCAGAGATTGTGTTGCTGGCGCAGTACTGGGCCGAGTTCCATTCTGTCATATGTACTGCTGTTGTTATGTGCTGTCAAGTTGGAACCAACTCATAGCTGACCCTCCCACAGGTTTTCAGAGGGCATAAATCATACAGTAGGAAGTTGCCCATCTGTCTCCCTCGGAAGACCTGGTGGATTTGAACTGTGTCCTTTTGGGTTGGCAACACAACTCTTTACCATCAGGCCACTACAGCTTCCTTCTATTGTACATAGGAGTCATTATGAGTTGGAGCTGATTCAATGGCACCAAATTATAATTTCATAGCAGAGTTCAATACAGCCCCCAGCCTCCTGCCTACCTCCCTCAGCCCTAGTTTAGGCTTTTTCTACCTAAGTAGACTTTGTGCTCCATGTATATGTTTATAGTGCTTTACTGAAGTTTTTGGCCTCTTTGCTAAATAAACATTTGTTGGTACATGGATGTTAAATGTTATACACCAGTCTCCCTCAGCTGTAAGCAGATGAGGGTTAGGTGGGACAGGTGTAGGGACAGGAGGGGTGTGGTCAAGGTGGAGAGGTCTTGGGACATTGGTAATAAGAGAAGCCCTGGAGTGAAGGAAGCTCAGCTGCCTGGGAATACAATCTCAGAAATTTCTGTCCATACGCAAGGATCAGTGTGTATGATGTTCAAAAGGGAATATGATTTATACTGATCCTGATTATATAAATACTAGTTAGCTAATAAAGTGAAAAAGAACTGAAATTTTGGATTGCCAGCAAACTAGTCCCAATAATTGCAGTCCTCCACAAGAACTTACTAATTAAGTTTAATTAGCATGTAGTGCAATTAAGTCTATCATTAAATAGGTGGCACATAAGAGAATGTGGGAAAGTGTTATATAAACTGTAAAGGATCTTGCAAATATGGCTGCTGTTATGTGTCAAGTTAGCTTTGCAGTAAATTTTGATTACAACTAAAAATTCTACTTATTTTATGTTTATTTCCTCCCTTGAAAATCCACTGGAGGTTCAGCTATGAGTCAGTTCTGACTCAATGTCACACAACAACGTTTTATGTCTATTCTCAAGTAAATATGCTTGTGACTTTTAAGGCATTGTCAAAAACTTTGTTTTTAGATGACACTTTTGTAAAGGAAATGACTTGTTTCTAGTATGTTGGTAAAAAAATTATTCTTACCTCTTTACAGTGGATTTCTTTTTAAAAAACATTGTGATTTTTAACTTGTTTACCGAAAAGTTGAATTTTCATTCATTGTTGCACATTTCCCTACCAGCTCGTTTTTTTTTCTTAAAAAAATATTCACTGTTGCATTATTTCCTCCCTCTCCTCCCCAGTCCACTTTGTTATGCACCTTATTCTAGACTGTTGTCATACAAATAATGCCTAATACATTCCTTTTAAACAGTTACTTCCTTCATCTGTTCCAATACAGTGTTCATTACTTATCCCCTCTTTTCTTAGTTTCCCACCAATCTTCATGTCAGTCTTGTTTTAGAACACTGGTGTTATGCAGTATTTGTCCTTTTGGGACTGAGATATTTCACTCAGCATAACATCCTCCAGGGTCACCCGTCATGTAATATTTTATGAATTTCTTGTTTTTCAGTGCTGCATGGTATTCCATTGTGTGAATATATCACAGCTTCTCTATCCATTCATTTGTTGATAAGCATTTGGGTTGCTTCCATCTCTTTGCGATTGTGAATAACACAGCAGTAAACATGAGTGAGTATACATCTGTTTGGGTGGTAGCTCTGGTTTCTTTAGGGTATATTTCTAGTAGTGGAATTGCTGGATCAAATGGTATTTCTATTTCCAACTTTTTTCCAGACTGCCTTCCATAGAGGTTTCACCATTTTACACTCCCACTAGCAGTGAATAAGGGTTCCTTCCAATCTTTCCACAACCTCATCAGCCTTTGTTGTTTGCTGGTCTGTTGAACTTTGCTATTGTTACTGGGGTGAGATGATATCTCATAGTTATTTTGATTTGCATCTCTCTTAGAGCTTAAGGATTTTCAACATTTCTCCATGTGTTGTTTGCCATCTGAATGTCTTCTATGGTGAAGTGTTTGTTCATATCCTCTACCCATTTTGTGATTGGGTTGATTACCTTTTTCCTTGTTGAGGTGCTGGAGTATTCTATAAATTTTAGATATAAACCCCTTGTCAGTTAGGTCATTACCAACTTTTTTTCCTGTCTATGGGTTTCTTTTTGACCCAGCTGGAGAAGTTCTTTGAGGTGCGTAAGGATTTGATTCTTAAAAGGTCTCATTCATCTATTCTCTTCTGGTTGTAGGTTATAGTGTTATAGTTTCTTAATCTTTTTTATCTATAACCCTTAATGTTTTCTTAGTCCATCTGCTGCATATACTCCTCCAGTAATAAAAGTTCATTTTCTGTAGTTTATATTACTTTTTAATAAGAAAATATTTTAATTTTAATTGTGATTTTAATGAAAGTTTGCAGAAAATTTGAATTTTCATTCATTCATTGTGGCACAATTTCCTCCCACCTCCCTTTCCCTCTCCCAGTCCCCTTTGATACGCACCTCTTATGCTGGACTGTTATTTTACAAATAATGCCTAATCATATATTTCCTTTAAACAGTTCTTTCCCTCATCTGTTCCAATACAGTGTTCATTATCTATCCTCTCTATTCTTATTTTCCTCCCACCCCCCATGTTAGTCCTGCTTTATAACAGCGGTGTCTGAACTAGACACTAATGAGGCACACTAATCATCTTATTTTTAGAGAACTGTTGCTTAAAAGTCATATATCATTTGTGACTCTTGCCAAAATCCGTTTGATTTTCTCTCCTTGTTTCCCCAAATTATTTTACTATCACTCAGCTTGGTTGAGAGCAATTTGCTGATAGTTTCCTGCAGTGGCTATAGCTATCCAAGCGGTTGCCTGTACTTTATTGAGTTGGCTAAATGTGTGACTTAGGGGCGTCAGCTGGACTTACTCAGAACCAAGACTGCAGGAAGGGTCTCATCCCCTAGCCCTTCATTACAACTGTGTTTAACCTTCACTCATGAAATATCTGCATTAAACCATGGTGTTCCATGAACAGATGGACTTGCTTCACTAGTATCACTTGGTAAGGTAGAGGTGTGGGGTGGAGGGAAGGAAGATCCTCACCAAGTCATACTGATGCATGGCTGCTACAATGGGCTCAACCTCAGCAGAGATTGTCAGGACAGCACCATACTGGGCACAGGTTCGTTCAAAGGTTCACTGTGGGTCGGAGCTGACTGTCTAGACAGCACCTAACAATAGTAACATTTAGAAATGTGTATATCCTTGGAGAACATATACAAGATAACTAATTCCAATTCTCTTGACTTTACCGCCACCTGGTTCGACCTCTGAACCATGAGGGTCGAGGGGAGGTGAACATGCAGGCTGAAGCATAAAGAAAAAAGACAAGGCAGAGGCCCAAGTAAATGTGAGTGTGTGCACCGCAGAGGCCACAGCGGCAGGAGGAAAGGATGCCACAGGCTGGAGACGCTGATATACACTTGACTGCGTGCTCCTGTCTAGAACTTCAGACTCAAGGAATCTAGAACTTTCATCAGCATTCGATCACCACGAACACCTGAGAGGCTCACCATCCTCCTTTGAAACCAGGCTCTTTTAGATTTGTTGCCCAAACCTATAATATTCTAGACTATCTCTGCTTAGTTGTTGTGAGATGTAACGTGCACAATAAATCATCTCTTCTGCTCTCTTAGCCAAATAATAATAATAATAATAATAATAAATAGTAATAATGAAAATAAAATCCCAAAATTTTGTAGCATAAAAATATATATATGCTAGAAACCAAGGATATAGAGAAATTTGATAGAGAGCTTGCTTATAAAAACTTGCATTTATTATGGTGACAATATGCGTTGGAATTGGTATAAATCTACCAGCAACTTCCTTATTTCTGTATTAAGGTTTGGGAGCTGATTTTATTTATTTTTTTTTGGAGGTGATTTTTTTATAATCTCTAAAAGAATAGTCTTTCTAGGATATGCCACTATATTGATAAGTGTAGTGTAGGAGGGAAAATGGTTTTTCTAGTGCATTAATTTTTATTCTTACCACATGGCTGAGTGAGAATATGCAAACAAGGTAAATAAAGGACTTGCAATGGGGTTAGTCAGCTCACCTGGGGGTGCTACCCCACAAAGCCAAAGCCAAGGTCTTTGTTGAAGTTTACTAGAGGGCTGGGAGGGGGGCACCATGTTTGGCAAGAGTCATACTCAACTCGATGGCATCTAAGAACAAGAAGAGCTTTGTAACATTGACCTACAGTTGTGAGGCTAGAGATCAAAAGGCCAGTCAGCATGCTTGGTGAGCTATCCTGACTGAGCAAATGTATTGTTGCCAACTTGAATTATACTGGTTAACTTCTATAACAAACCCTCTAATTATGAGTATGGTTCTGTTTGTTCTGTGTGGCCACTTCAGGGAACTAGGAAACCTCCGTGAGAACTCTGGGAGGGGTGGTTGGTATTGGAACGATAGAAGTAGGGCTGAGAGTGGGGAGACATGTCCAACCTGGCAGGAACAGGTGTTGAACTGTTGTTGATGGGATGCTTCCCCATGGTGAAGTTAGTAAACCAAAATTAATAAACTGATCATAACATCCAAGTGTCCTATCCACCTGACCACAGACAGTCTGATATAAAAATGTGACCCAAGTCAAACTAATCAGCCGCCCTTCCTGACAGTTTTTGGTGTTAGAATAAAAAAAAATGGTTTCTAGAGAGAAAGATAAAAGAGCCACAGCAGCTTGAGGCAACTAGAGACCATCTTCTTTCTGAGTGGAAATTTTTCTTTTTTCAGCATGATGTGAAGAAAAAATTAGCAGAGACCAAGAAAGCTGAGGGAGTAGTAACAGAAGACAGTTCCTATGACCTCTCTGACATCTTGCATCTCGCTTGGCCTTGGTTTCTCAGTTATCAAGCTATAAATGGTCTCCATTTCTCACCCCCCCCCCGGAAGCTTGTTTAAGTTAGGGTTCTGTTACTTATAACCAAAAACCCTAATACTATACCATACATAGGGAGCTCTGGTGACTTAAGTGATAAGGAACTTCACTGCCAGTGCAAAGGTATGCAGCTAGAATCCACCAGCTCCTCCACAGGAGAAAGATGGGCAATTTCTTCCTGTGCAGTTTACTACATCTAAAAACCTGCTATGTTATATATGAGAAATAAAAAATATGTTAAGAACTTGCTATATGTTAGAAATAAGAAATATCCTAAGAATTTGCTGTAAGTTAAAAATAAAATAATACGTTAGGAATCTACTACGATATGTGTGAGAAAGAAATAAGAAATATGTTAGGAATTTGCTGTTAGAAATTATGTTAAGAATATTTGTGAAAACATACACTTAGTGGTTCTGGGGCCCCACTGACCACAACAGGTGTAGAACCTTGATAAGGAGATATGACTTGTTACTGGCATGTTGCCAAGGAAACACAACTAGTATTGAACATGATTGGTCAAACCCATATTGTTATTCAACATGTCCCAGGAAGCCCCACTTGCCTTACCATAAAGTGGGGAAGCCAGAGTAGGTAAAACTCTGGCTGGGTCCAGCAACTCTCTCCTGCACTTATAATGAGCTGAACACTGAAGACTCAAAGGCTCTTTTCAGAGCCAAGAACTCTGGCCTACACTGATGGACATGAGCTACTGAGACAGTGGGGGATTCTGCCCACACTGACGGACCCTGGCTACATCAAACTGCTGAACGAGCAGTAAACTCCCTGGCTACATAGAACTGCTGAACTAGCTGAGAACCTCCCAACTGCACCAATGACCATGAGAGGCAAAAGGAGGAGACAAGATGGGATCCTGGGGTGAGTGAATGTTCTCCACTGTTGATGAATCAGTATGCTGTGATGAATTTATGAATTGCAATGTAGATAAATCACAATTAACTGTTTAATGCTTGCTATGAATTGCAGTGTAGATAAATAGCAAGTAACTATTTAATGCTTGCTATGAATTAATGAATCAATGTTGTGATGAATTTATTAATTCCAATGTAGATAAATTGCAATTGTTACTATGAATTAAAGAATCAATAAATTGTAATTGGTTTTTGTAATATGTCTATGAGTAATTAAGGCTCAAGGTTCATGACAATAGGACCCAGGAACTACACTTCTATAAAACCAAGAGAACTGAAACCTTATGTATCATAAAAAGTTATATGCAAGTGTTCATAGCATTAGTCATGGTAACCAAAACCCAGAAATAATCTAAACACCTATCAACTGATAACTAGATAAACAAAAATGTAGTATCTCCAAATGCTGGAATACTTTTTGGCCGTAATATAGAATGAAGTGTTGATAGATACAGGGTTCAAAATGGATGAACCCTGAAAACATTATTCTGGGTCAAGAAACTAGACACAAAATTCCAGAGTGAATGGCACATTCACTGAGGCAGAAGATTAGAGGCTTCCAAAGGCTGGGGCCAGGAGGGAATCAGGAATAACTGTTAAAGATACAGAGTTTTTTGGTTTTTTGTTGTCGTTGTTGTTGCAAAAAGCTTTATTGTTTCATTTGGTCCAGGCTTGGGCAAGGGGTATCTGGGTGGATTAAGATTCTACACCAGGGTGGGACAGAGATTACAGGGGGATGGGATGCAGAGGCCCCTCCTGCAAGTCTTCTCAGGCCCTTTGTCATGCTTGAGGGTGAGTCACTCAAAGATACTCGCCCAGCCCAGGCCCAGTCTTCTAAGGTTGGTCAGATGGTCACCCATCTTCTTCAGCAGTTTCACTTCCTCATCCAGAAAGTGGTTCTCCAGAAAGAAATAGAGATGGGGGTCTGTGTGGGTAGAAGCCATGGCATGCAGATCCAGAAGGGCCTGGTTTAGGTTCTTCTCCAAGGCCAGTGCTGCTTGCATGATGCGCAAAGTTTTACCTCCCTCATCCTGAGATGTCTTCTGGATATCTTGGAAGAGGACACGGTCACTGCATTGGTTTTGCAGCTTCAAGAGATGCTCCACACCCTTGCACTTCTCCTTCACCAACTCTTGGAAGAAGTGTCCCACACCTTCCAAGGTTACATCATTGCGGTCAACATAAAAACCCCGAGAGGGGTAGGTGTAAGAGGCCCGCATGTGCAGGTTGACCAGATGGTTGACACTAGGCTTCACTTCGGCGGAATAATTTTGACGGATCTGAGAGCTCATAGTTGGTCGAGGTTTTGGGACTTAAAAAAAAAGTGTAAGCTGGTCCTTAAAATAGGAAATGACTGAAATGGTCCCAAGGTTATGCCTAAAGATGAAATTGGAGGGTAGTCTGTTGGAGGCTGCTAGGTCAACTTAGCTGAAGCCATTTTGTAATTCTCTGAAACCATTTTGTAATTCTCCAAAAACATGTTTGGACATGTTGCCCTGGGAGGATAGGTTTCAGTTTATCCCACCCTGGGAGGATAGGTTT
>NW_006399767.1:14005493-14007182 GCF_000299155.1 Elephantulus edwardii | reverse complement strand
TAACGTTTTTACAGATGTTTCTAATTATGGAAAAAATAGAATATTATAGTATTAACAAATTCAATGTTGAATCATCTCTTTATAAATCAGTACTAGAAAGCAAATTATGTGCTACTTTTTAGCTTTAAAGAAGATCTGGAGACAATATTGATATTACTATTATTATGTGTTACAAACAGAGGGTCCCAAAGAATGGAATAATTTTATAGTTAATAATAAGACAAACAGCCAGGAATGAGATGGAGCACAGAGCATAAAACAGTGGGCCAGCAGTTCTTGACTGGAGACCCCTAGCCAAGCTTCTCTGTATCTTTATTAAGAATTATCAGGAAGTAAATCATAGAGAAAATTCAATGCAGATGAGGCCACACTCTTTCTATTGAAAACCTTCTGCCTGGATCAAGAGGGAGGGGTTCACAAATGCAAGAATTTGGTATGTCTTTGGGAATTGCCTTGATGTCTCAAGGTGAACTCCAGCTCAGGAAGCAACACTCCCTCTGTGGGGGTCCCTTGCTGTCTCCTATCTGCAATGAACAAACAACTTATTTTCTAGGATCTAACACAAGGAAAACCCTAACTTATATATCTGTGGTTCCTTCAATTTCTTTTTCATATAATGTTTAGTATAAACATTTTACCTTCCCATGATTATTCAGTGTTTAAAATTGCAGTTATTAAACCATGGCATTATGGGTAGTATATCATTTTGAGGATGGAATTGAAAGTTTTGACATGGTATGGAGTTCAAGGGGAAAGGCAGAATAACTGGTAGTAAGTTTTGTGCAATTTTTTTGTTTAAGAGTTAAAATGAAAGTAGTTTTGCTTTGAAATGGAATGTCTGGCTGTGCCAGAATATGAGAGATAGTAAAAGCTAAATTAAGGATGCACAGTAAGTTGTAAAAGTTTTAGAGGAAAGTGAATTTTAGTGTATTTGGGAACAAGGATGAAGGAGAACTGTGTTAAACCCCCAAAAATGTCAAATTCAATGCTATATCTGGAAATGAGGGAGGCTTAATACAAGCTGAAGGTCACCTTGTGGCACTAAGGTGTTCCCTAGGAGTCAACATTGTTCTTGGTTTGTATCAACTGAATCCCTCCCTATTAAGATTAGCATATAGAGGAACTTGTCCCTATCTGCGAAAGAATTCACCATTATCCTTTATTTTTGTTTTGTGCTTCCTTATGATTTTACTTTGTTTACCTTCCTTGTTATTCTCCGTAGATACTCAGAGAAGCATGGCTTGGGGCCTTCATCATGGTTCCGTTGGCCCCGTTTTTCACACTGTCTGTTCTATATAAAAATATTAATCTATGTTTGGAACTGACTGAACAGGACCTCTAACCATTGTTTAATATTCCAATTGGAAATAATGATCCTAATTCTAGGGAAGAATTAACTATGGAGGCTCATTGGGCTTTGAAGGAAGTTCAGGATTTTGTCTCTTCCTGTTCTCTCTTGTATAAATCATAGTAGAGTTATTGCTGTGTATTTTAGATGCTAAAAGGACTCCTACTGCTGTATTCTGACAGAATGCTCTTTTAAAATGAATTAATGTATCCCATTCACCTGAAAAGGTTTTGCGGACTTGCCCACTGGCTGTATCTCAATTAATAGCACAGTCACAAAAGACAATATTTTGATATAAGACCTTATAAAATTATTATCCCTTATTATACTTTACAAGTTAA
>NW_006399767.1:13997301-14004908 GCF_000299155.1 Elephantulus edwardii | reverse complement strand
CTATAGTGAAAATTTACATGGGGTGTCTCATATTCTGGAAGAGATTGTTAAGTGTATTGTAGAATCATGTGTAGGGTGTTTGTCTCTGTTACCTGTTCCACATTTTAGGGTGAGTCCTAGAGGATTGTTGCCAGATTGTGTTTGACGGGTGAATGAGGCTCACATTCCCAAATTTGAAAGATTGGAAATTATTCATGTTATTATTAATATCAGTTCTGGTTTTGTGGTAATATCTTGTTTATTGGAAAAAGCAACTAAATACATTGTGGAACACTGTTTATTAGTTTTTCTATGTTGGAAACTCCTAGCTATACCAGCAAAAGTTTTCAAAATTTTTATATTTTACTATTTGTCATAAAACTGAGTTTCCTTACAATCCTCAAAAACAAGGTATTATGGAATTTACTCTTTCTACTATGAAAAATTATCTGCAGTGGAAAACCATCATGGACTGTATGATTGAATTATTTAGCTTCCTACTGACGAGCTTTCTGATATGGAGCAGGTAGAATAAATGCCAGCTTTCCAGCAGATGCCAACTTTCCCTCATGTTTTGAGAAAGGTCATGCTGGCAACCACCTTGGAGAAAATGTCACCATAACAGCACTATGGCCATTCTCTTATCTAACTGATAATATAATTTTTAAAGGACCAACAGTTGGAATGCTACCTCACTTGGGGACTGGTCACCTCTTCATACATATGGTCCCAGACTTTCTATGAAAAAATTCGTGGGAGGAATGTGAACTATTGAGATGAAGAACTTTCAAACTAAATTGTGGAAATTAGTTGCTAGTATGGATTCAATAAATGTCCCGTGTCCCAAAAGATAAATGTAAGGGAGATAATGTCACAAGTGACAGTCATGTCATGTGTACCTGAACCATATGTCTTATTGATTGGTAATAAGGTAATCACTGGTGATTATCCAAAATTTAAGTAAGTTGTTCCCATAAAATTTCTAACTATATTAGCTGTTACCAAAGATGATTCAGTTGTTATTTTAAAGAATCCTTGTTATGACATTGGTAAAGTTAAATGGTATTTGGTATGATAATAATGGCTTGCAAATTTTAAGAGTTATGTAAGTTATTATTAAGAACCAAGAGAGCTGTAGGTCTTGTTATTGTAGAAATTGTTTCTCTTATCCCTATGATTGCTGCTGTCTCTACTTCTGCTGTAGCTTCAACACAAGAAGTCCACACGGCTAAGTTTTTAATTGGGTTAGTGAATATTGTGACAAAAATTTAAAGCAAAAGAATGTATAATCAATTATGGCCAAAAAAGTTAAGGGGACGTGGTCAAAGACCAGTCACTCTTTTTTGAGGCCCTTAATAGGCTTTCTTTTGCTTATTTCTTTTGGCCCCTGGGCAATTCAGAGGCTTACATGTTTTATCAAGCAGCAGGTCAAATCCATAGCCTCCTGTCCCATACAAGTCCATCATCAAAGACTGCAAATGGCCGATAAAGAAAATCCTTGATGATACAGGCTAATAAACTGGGCAGCCAGAGACGGGTAAGAGACACCGGACCATTTCAACCTAAGACAGGCGCCCTGCTGTAGCTGCTGAGTTAGCCCATGACGGGTAAGATCAGTAGGTGTGGTGTCCAACCTAAGACAGGCGCCGGTTTCATACATGGTCAAACAGGAGAGCACCAAAGGTAATTCTGTTGCACTTTTGCAGTCTTCAAATAATTAAAACAGGGAGGATCTGTTGGAGGCTGCCAGTTCAACTTAGCTGAAGCCATTTTGTAAATTCTCTGAAACCATTTTGTAATTCTCCAAAAACATGTTTGGACATGTTGCCCTGGGAGGATAGGTTTCAGTTTACCCCACCCTGGGAGGATAGGTTTCGGGAAACGCCCTGCTAAGTTTCTGTTAACCAGATAACTTTTAGATTACTAGAAATGACATGATGCTATTCTCCCCCCTTGCATACTTCTCCTCCCTCCATTGTGCTCCTGTATATAAGCTGTGAGTGCTTTCAATAAAACTGAGACTTGATCGGAAATTCGACTTGTCTCAGATGCCTCTGGTCTCTTGTCCTTTTTTTTTTTTGTCATTCTTTCCTTCCCAGGGTCCCCGTTGAGAAGATCCCGCGGGCCAGGACAGTAGTCGGAGGCTGGAGGTGTAGAGTCACCAGGTCTTTCTGTCCAAACACTGTTGAAACAAGAGACAGATCCACGGGACCGCTGGGGAATTAGGATAGAGAGTTTTTGTTGAGCATGATTTAAGTGTTCTGGAATTAGACAGTGGTGATGATTGAAAAATCTTGTGAATATAGAATGTAACAAGTAGTATACTTAGTGAATTTTGCTATGTGAAAATGTAATCTGAATTATATTCCAACGAAAAATATATCTTAATATTTTACTCTGAATATATACAGGCTCTAACATATAAAAGATGCCCAAAGGAGAAATGGTTATCCTAAAAAAATGCTCCCTTTGCCTTCACCAATCCCCAGATCAGCACATCTCAGGTCCAGACTCCACATACCACTGGAGAATAAGGTCCTAATAGCAAAATAGGAAACTGTAAGGAAGAATTAAGAGACAGTTCAGATTGAAAAGTTTGAAACCAACATCCTTGATTGTCCCTGAGCAAAAAGAATGTGGCTGTTGATGAAAAACAGATGTTAAGATGGAGCAAGGAAGTAGAATAGTGGTGACAAAGTGCTGGCAGCTCTGGCATCAGAGTGTTTGCCATTGTTTTATCCAGAGGCTCTTCTCTTAGGAATGAACAGTCTTCTAAGTGATAAAACTCAGGGGGTGGGGAACAAAAAACCCCCCCAAATTACCTAGACTATGATGTATTGGGGCAGTACACTAGATTTCTGGCATTCTTATAGTGCCTGATTTAAAAACAAGGATTAGAACTAGATAAATTTTTTTTCTGGATGTCTTTGCTATCTAGTGCTGCTGTAACAGAAGTATAAGTGGATGGCTTTAACAAAGTTATTCTCTTAAGGTTTAGGAAGCTAGATGCTAGAGGTATAAATTCAGGCTCTGGCCAAGGTCCTGTCTCTTTTGTCCACCTGAGGGCAGGCCCAGCTTTCCTTGAGAACTTCACATGTCTTGGCATCAACCTCTCTTTGTTCTCTACACAGGGACCCTGGGTCTAAAGGACACACTCTGCTCTTGGCTCTTTAGTAGTAAGATCTCTCTTCCCTGCTCTCATGTCTTGTAAGGAAAAAAGTGATGCAGGCCATACCCAAGGGAAATTCCTCTTACATTGTATCAAGGCTGTGACTTCAGTAATGACATTGCATCCACCCTACTCCCCTTATGACCAAACGACTAATGATACTGAATTATGAGTCTGACTGCATCATTGCATAACTGCCAAACTGCTTCATTACACTATCTACTAAACTAATGAGAATCATAGGCCCAGTCAGGTTGACATATATATTTTGGGGAGAGGTGACACAATTCATGACATTCCACCCTTTGGTTCCCCAAAGTCCATGTCCTTGAAATATGTAAAAACACATCCACATATACAAAACATATCCACATATATCACAACATACTCACATATATAACAACATACCCACATATGTAAAAACACATCCACCTCATTAAATCACCCCAAAAGTTTTAATTACATTAAGTCCAAATTCCATACAGGGCAAAATTCCACTTCACCTATGAACCTGTGAAAGCTAGAATATAAATTACCTGTTTCCAAAGTACGACAGTATACGGTACAAGGTAGACATTTTTATTACACATGGGGGGGAAATGGAAGGGTATCAGGGACAATGTGCATAAACAAATTAAAAAAACCCAGGAGAGATGCAAGGCTGTCTTTCCAAGATTGAAAGGAAGGATGACACAGATCAGGAGAGATGCCTGGCCTAGTTTTCTTAGGAGGGCAATTCTCTTCTCAATTTTAAATTTTGAGCTCTTTTGAAAATATGTGGTTATAAACTACTAATTTCTGCATAAGCATGAACATGTAAAACCTTGATAAAGCATGAGCAGTCCCTCCAGATACCTCCTCCCTCTCTCCTTCCTGCAGGTAATTGCCTGCTGCTTTTCTCCTCCACTCTAGATTAGTTTCTATTTTCTAGAAGTTTCTGACTGAAAACTTAAGATGCTGGTGCTGTCTTCTGTACCCTGGTTTTCTTCATATTGCACAGCTCCTTTGAGATTGCATGGCGTTGCTTATGTGACTTTAAAAAAAATTTTTTATGTGACTTTTATTTCTTAAGCACTTATATTTTAATTAGTATTTAGGGTTTACACTCTAGGAGTAATTATCTAATAAATGAAAGGAAACCTAGCAGGAAAGACTATTTTTTGATTAGCACACCTATAGTTGGCCACTTTGTTCTAGCCTCCAGAGCGATGCGCACAGGCGGCTGCTCACCTCCCTGGAAAGCAATCTATGTGACTCTTTTAACTGAGTAAACAGTCTGCTCTGTGTATATGCTGCAATTTACTAGTCCATTTATCTATCAATGGACATTTAAGTTGTTTCTGGTTTTCACTGTTAGAAGTAAATCTTTTATGAACTTAAAAAAAACCCCAAAATACAACAAAAAACTCTGAAGAAATAGTTCCCAAGCCTTGAAAATAACTTCTGTTCAATAGACAGAGCTCTGTTGGCCTAGTGGATAGAAAGTGATGCTACCAAGCCAGAGGTGGGTGATTTTAATCTGAGGCCCCCAGGCTTGGTTTTGTTTTTGGTCACATTTTTCCAACTGGTATAGCACTGGTCTGTCCATTTGCTGCTGTACAGAGGTAACTTGTGGTTGCTGTGATGCTAAACACTGTGACACTGATGTGTCAAATGTGATAATGGTTACCCATGGTGGACAGTGTTTGGTGGAGCTTCCTGAGTAAAACAAGCTTGGAAGCAGGAGTGGCATCCACTTTCAAAATAGCTTGCCTCCGGAAACTATAAATGTGGAGAAATGATGAAAGTTATACAAATGTTCAGGTCTTTCATTCATAGTCACTATGAGTTGACTACAACTTTATGGCACTTAAAATCAACATGCGACTTACCAAAACCATTTATGGAAAATAGGAACTGCATTGAATATGTATCTCTGGATTGGAAATGATCATATTGTTAATATTTCTACCCTTAAGCTTAAAAGAATGTAATGTTCAAAATTATTTGTTATACATTTGTTTGAATTTTTCCCTCTTTTAACAACTGGGTGGCCTCAGTCTTTTAGTCTGAGTAGTAACTCCATTCCCTTACTTTCAACAGGCTCTATTCTCCCCCACAGGCATGGAAGCCTGCCCCCTTGGTTTTGGGAAACAGACCCATACCCAGCCCGCTGATACTTGTCTAAGGCAGACCCACAGTCATGATCTGAGTCTTTGAAGACTAACTCTTTGAAACCTAGGAGTCTGTAGCCCCAACCTTTGAGACCCTATAGGCCATGGCACTTCTTTGAGATTGAGTCATCTCTGCTGTCTTTCAGCTAGGCTTCTGATAACTTGGCTACATGCCTGCTTGGGGCTGTTGGGATGGACTTGCCTTTGTCAAGTCTTTAGTTCTACTGATGAATGCTCAGAGAACTCCACTCTGCCAGGAAGCCTCCTGCCTAAAAGTCCTCAGCTCTCTAACTCCTTGGTTCTGCTTCTGTAGCATGCTTCACATTGGTCCTGGTTCTGCTGTCACCGTTTCTAAGTCATTACTTATTGTGGTCTCCACCTTTCTTTGCTTTCTTTTGCGCTTTCACAAGAGTTGCCCTTGACATCTGTAATTCAACAATTGTCTTCAAGGAAACATAGGCTGTGACTATCAGGCATCTTAAAACTCATCCAGATCCTTCATTATTAAGCTCCAAAACCACTTTTATAAGTATTTTTTAGAATAGTAACTCACTTCCAGTACCAAGTTCTACCTTAGTTTTCTTTTTTTTATTATTTTTTGTGCATGTACTGTCAAATCAGGTCTGAGTGGTACAGGAGGAAATTGTCCCTCCTTCTCCGGCAGAGCATCTGGTGGATTCAAACCATGTACCTTTGGGATTGCAGTACAGCCTCTTGCCACTAGGCCACCAGAGCTTCCCTAGAAGTTCTACCTTAGTTTTTTAATGCTAAGACAAAAAATACAAGTAAACGGCTTTAACAAACAAATTTATTCTCCCATAATTTAGGAAGCTATAAACTGGAATTCAGGGTACTGGAGGCAACGTTCTTGCTCTGTTAACTCTGGGGAAAAGTCCTTGTCTCCTCTCAACATCTAGGCCTGGTATTCCTTGGAGATCTGCAAGTGTCTTGGGATCAATCTTCTCTTGGGTCTAGGACAAAGGATGCCCTCCATTCCTGGTTCTTCTTTGTTGGTAGTATCAAGTCCCTCCTCTGCGTATATCTTTCTACTTTTGTCTAAGAGTAATACAATACTATGTAGCACGCAGGAGTAATGACTCTGTAAATCATTACCCTAGTTTGGGAGGGACTGGAGAGCTTTATGCTAAATGAACTCAGTCCCATAAGGACAAATACTGTATAAGACCATTATTGCAGAATGGGTATTAGGATCCAAGAGGGGGGAGGGGGGAATAGAGGGATTAGGATGGTTGGGGTGAGGGGGTGGTTAATCACAGGGCTGCACAATTTGATGGGTGTAGGGAGGTGTGGGAAAAGGAAACAGAAAAGATCCAGGGTGAAAAACAATGTATACAAACTTTAGAAGTAAACCAGTGTGTGTGTGTGTAAACAATGTATACAAACTTTAGAAGTAAACCAGTGTGTGTGTGTGTGTGTGTGTGTGTGTGTGTGTATTTTTATGGGTAATAATTACATCTTTTACTTGTCAGAATACAGCAGTATGTAACTGTCAAACCACTAAAAATCATGGCCCAGCTAAGCTGGTAACATACTTATGGGGAAAAAAACTCAACCCATGGTTCGTTGTTGCTACTCTCAGCCCCACTGTTCTCTAGTCCACAATCAAAAGGGTACAAAAGGGAATAAAAGAAGCATATACTGGCATTTTAAATGGACAAGAGTAAAGGGTTTCCCCAGTATCTTTAAAAAACATTTGCTGCTTCTGTGTACCTATGAGCAGTAGTAAATCTGAATGGGGTCTGATATCCAAGAATTTCTCAGACATCTTGTGATTGTACTTCCTCCCTTGAAACTTAATAGCTTTTTTTCTTGAAATTCCTTTATTAATATCACATTCTTGTAAGGACAAGCCCTCTTCTTACCTTGTAATTGAGGCTGTACTAGAGATAGGAGATAATCTATTTGACGTGGATATTTGAAACAGCCCTAAAGACAAGGTTCATAATGTACCAGGCTGCCAATCAAAAGGTTGGTAGTTTGAATCCACCAGCTGCTTTGTAGGAGATAGATGGACAGCCTCTTCTAAAGACTTAATCTTGGAAACCTGATGGAGGGTCACTATGATTCAGTACTGATTCAATGGCAGTGGGATGGACATTTGGTCCCACGGTCCTGAAGAGATGGGGAAAAAAAGTATCATGCTACCAAATGAGACATGGATGTTCAGATGATATTTTAATATAAAATAAGGTGAAGTGATCATCTTCAATGCCCATTCTCACCTTGTTTCTCCTTTACTTGGTACAAAGATATGGATATACACACACACATTATATGTATTTATA
>NW_006399767.1:13957764-13997201 GCF_000299155.1 Elephantulus edwardii | reverse complement strand
TTTATTTTTTTTTTTACTTACCAAGTCATTATTTCCTACAAAGTGAAACCACAGGGCTTTCTCACACATGTCCCCAACCTAGTAGTTATACCTACCTTCTGAAAGTCAGATCTTTAAAGTGACTGCCTACTGACCACAAGGGCGCTCATTATTTCTGTGGTCCCTCTGACTTCTATCCAGGCCTCCTTGAAGCAGGTGTGACTGCTGCAGTCCTTCTTTTTGGAAATCTGAAGATGAACAGAATTGCTCCTGAAAAGAGAGGAAGACTGGTGGTGAGTCAGTTACAATGTCATAATAACTCCCCTTCTGAAGGTAGGCTGCATGAAGGCTGAGTATAAGGTAGAGTATCAGAAAGGGCAAGAATTCTAGTATGTCTCAGAATGGTGTGTATACGCTTGCTACCTTTTTTCATTCTCTTTTTTCCTATCCTTAGTAAACTGACCAGAAGGTAAGTTTTTAATCCTGCTCATTCACTACGCTTAAACATGCTCATTTCCCCTATTTTCTACAAAATGTCTTTCTTGTCTGATCTTCTACAGATGAAAAAAAGTTACATCTAAATAGAAGCTGTCTTCTTTTTGTCTGAATCAAAGTTTGTGACAGCTTTTATGTATGAATTAAAATAAGTTTTGTGAAGACAGGTAACTTGATTTACATAGTGTCCAAGGACTGAAGAGTATAAATGAATATGCACAACCAGCTCAATTTGGTAGGGGTAATAGAAAGGAGGAAGAAGAAAATTATAGATTTATAAAGTACATTGCCAAGTTTTGATGAGAGAAAAGGAACTTAAGGAAATCCTGAGTGGGAAAACAGGAGGATCTGGTGTGAATGATGGAAGGTAGATGAGAGAATGTACTGAGAAGAGAGACATACTTTAATAAAAATATACAAAAAATTTAGTAAAAATACATAAAAGGCCCCAAAACCCCCAAATCTTGTCTGTGCTGCTGCAGTACCAGACAACCATTACATTTTTAAAAAGAAATACTACTCACATTTTCATGTCAGAATATTGAAATAAAACAAAAAGGGGATAAAAGTTTCATTCCTCCCTCTTCCAAATTTTTCTTTCAGAAAAAAACAGCATAATGTAGCATCTTGTTAGGGGACAAGAAGCTGCTACATCATCAAAGACTGAATTACTCCTTCAACTAAATCCCATGGACCTGACATCTGACTAACTTCAACATGCCCATAGGTGATGACTCGCCAGATAGTACACAGGCCAGGATTTGCTCTTTTGGGTCTGTGCTGTGCCCATTCAGGATGTGAGAAAACACTCAGCAACTGAGAACTCTTGTAGTCAAGAATCAGAATCTTAAAGTGCACTGAATTCTGAACAGTTTCATGTAAATGGAAATTTGTCAGGTGAATGTGAAGATTTTAATCATATATCTTAAAGTGTGATATTTAAACTCAAGATAGAGAACATAATGTATAATCTTTGATGACCAGTCTTACACCCACCTTGATTTAAATGCTCTATATTATTTATACTTATGTTTAAATTATATATTTATCTCACAATAAAAATGTTAACATCAATTAGCAAGAATAAAATTATTTTAATTGTGATATATCCTTATTTCATGGAAAACTTGATAGTATGTAAGTGAACATTTTTGTCAAAAGGTTGAGAATGCTAAAAGTTTGAATGGAAAAAATTGGCAAACCCTGTGAGTGTAAAATAGGTCATACCAGCTTTCATAGTATATTGACAATACATGCTTAGAAGCATTTTTTTAGAAGCATTTTTATACATACTGGCACTAATGAGTTTCCAAAATGTAGATATGCGTTTTATCTTGTTAACAAGGTCTAAGGGTTGTTTTTATCATGATGTTAATTCCTTCACAGCCACTTTACTGGACAGACTAGAACTATCAGGTTTCTGAGGTATAAATCTGGATGGAAGCAGACTGCCTCATCTTCCCAAGGTGTAGCTGATGGGTTAGAAATGATTGCTTTTCAGTTAGCATTTAATCCACTCGGAAAGGACTCCTTTTGTGTGATATACTCCGCTGCTGGGTGAGTTCATGTGACTCTAGAGACCTCTGTCCCACCAGGTTTCTAAGGCTGTACATCTTTACAGGAGTGGATTCAAACTGCTGGCCTTATGATTAGCAGTCCTGCAACATCACTCATTGCTAACGAGTCAGACTGACTCACAGCTGATCCTCCAAGGGTTTCTGAGGCTGTAAATCTCAAGGGAGGACTTGCTCATCTTTCTCCTATGGAACTGTTGGTGGATTTGAACCACTACAGAGATTCAGCTTTTGAATTAGCAGGAAACACCCTACAGGCTATGCCTCTAGAGCTCCCTTAATGCAGTACGCTGCTATTGCTATTGTGTGCCAACAAGTCAAAAATGACCCATCGCTGACCCTCCAGCAGGTTTTTAGAGGTAATAAATCTCAACCGAGGAGACTGTCATCATTCTCACAGCTGGTGTATTTAAACCACTTTTTGGGATTGTTGCACAGCATCTTACCACTAGGCCTCTGAGGTGTTGTTGTTGTTCTTGTGTACCAGAGTTGGAACTAACCCATAGTTGACCCTCCAGCAGGTTTTCAGAGGCAGTTAATCACATGGGAGAAGACTGCCCATCCTCCTGTGGAGCAGCTGGTGGCCTTTAACCACGTGCCTTTAGGATTGCAGTACAGCTTCTTGCCACTAGGCTACCAGAGCTTTCATAATGTAATACAGGAAGTATATTGTAATATAGGGAGAAATATAATCTTTCTTACCCTTCAAATTCCAGTATAGGGCAAACCAGAGGAAATGCTGGTCAAGAGTGTTCCAAGTATGAAATGATTGAAAACAAAAGCATGTGTAAAATTTGCAACATAGCTGTAGCTGAAGCCCATGCAGCAAATATAAAGAGGCATTACTATACAAATGAATACAAAGCAGAGCAGGAAAGATAAAGACTGAAGATTCAGAAGTATTCTGAAAAGGCAACAGAAACATCAGCCTAGTATGCTGGCCTGAACACCTAAAGGTGAACTAAGTAAATAGGATTCTGTAATGTTTTAAATCCAATCAATCATTGCCTTAACTGGTCAAATTTCTTTAATCAACTCAGTGAACAACAGGGAAATACTATTTCCTGTCCTTAAAACTCACTCAAAGCTCATTGCCAATCCAGTTGATTCTGACTCAAAGTGACTGGACAAAGAATTTCCAAGACTGTTAAGTCTTAACATGAGGCAACTGCTTATCTCGGTCAACTAGAACTGATGAGAGATTCGAACTGCTGGAGGCACATGGCCTTTTTGAGACCCAGCACATTCCCCTAAGTATTCACTATGCTGCCAGAGCTCCACCCCTTAAAACCTATTTCCAAAATTCATAATAATCTTGAAAAGTTAAAATTCTTTTTTGAAAGTGGCAGGTGCCAGTAGACCGAGTGTATCAAATCTAGGAACTCTCAGTTCACACAAGATTAAAAACATCTTCTGACACTGAAAACAAAGAGAGATAGACAAGACTACATTTAAAAAGCCTGTCAAATTTTAGAGAAGTAAAACACTGATGTATTTTTGAGGCTATTCTTTGGAGAGGAACATCATGCTTGGAAAGATAGATGGTCAAAGAGAGGAAGTCTCTCCAACCAGATGGACTGACACAGTAACTACAGCAATGGGCTTGAGTGTATCAGATATTGGGAGGATGGCAGAGGACAGGACAGTGCTCAGATCTGTTATTCATAGGGTCACTATGAATCATACTCGGCTCAATGGCACCTAGCAAAAACAACAACATAACACTGATTTACAAGATTTCTTTTGTAATTATGGATAATGGCTCTAACAGAATTAACTGTTGATATGCTCAGAAATGACATTAAGATAAAATGGCAAATCAGAGCAAAATAGAATATGGAAGACTGATTTGTAGTCATTAAATATCACAGAATGAAAAAAAAAAAAAAATATCACAGAATGTGGTGAAAAGTAAAAGACTTGTCTGACTGGTATAAAGTGTATTGCATACACAGTTTAACTGTTATTAAAGACTCACTAAAGGATGCTGAAGTGGAGGTATTTTAAGAAAACATCATGAATTCATTTAAATACTTCATTTTCAAATACAGTCTACCAAATTTTTTGAAAATGATCTAGCTATTAAAGTTTCTGCAATGTCTTAAAAAAACCCCAAAACCATACTCAACTATCTGAGGATATAAAATATTATTTTTCTAATAAATAGTTTTATAGTATTTTTCTAATTATAAAATTTTTTAAAAGCCTTTGAAGAATTGATGGTAAGATTACAAAGGGAAAAATTAACCATGAGTAGTTTTGGTGGAAAACAAGCTAAAATTAACAACTCTAAATAACATATTTGGAAACAGATGGATTGAAAAAAAAATTACCATCAAGGCAAAAACTCATCATTGAAATTGACAGTGTAATAGGAATAGTTTATCTAGATCCTTGTTATTAAATTCTTCCGGGAAATACTCTCATTTCAAAGGATGATGCTAATAAAATGAAATTATTTCTCAAATATAGTTAAATTATGATCAGACAACTATATTGTTAATATTGACTCTGCAAAAATAAGTTTGATGGCACACAAAAAGTTGAGAGGAAAAACAGTATTCTTCAGTTTTAGGAAGAAAGTTATTCACAACATAACCTGTGATATGCAATTGGTTTTTAGGTGTACCAGCAACCCAGTTCAGTGCTGTGTGAACTTTCTCAGCCTTGAAAATTACCCTGCAAAGCACTTGTAGATTAAATGAAAAATTGTTAGAGCACAGTTTAATTTTAACTTATTGCAATGATATTTTCTTAATAAGCTATATTAAATGTACATTTTGTTATAATTATTTAACTTAGAAAGAGGATAAATAATAAAGTCTTATTGTTTTGCATTTATGTATTAAGGTATTGTGATAGCACTTTCCTTTTTTAGCATTTTGTAATTAAATTTTTCTCAACTTTATGTGACTATTAAGTGTTAATAATGCAATGTCACCCCTATCAATTAAGTTTTTATTTCAATGTTTTTATAGTATTAAATTATAAATTTTCTATTTCAATTTCATCTCAAATCTTTAACTTAATATTTTGTGTTATGCTATGGTACCACAATTCTATTTTTTGGGCTTTCTCCACCTTTGCCCCAAAATACTTTTTTTTCTTCTAATATTATTTTTAAAGTGACTGTAAATATTGTAGTGAATTAGAGTATATTTTAAAAAATACAAAAAGCTTATTTTAAATTGTTTTCTTTTGCATTGAAATGTTTTGAGACAATGATTAAAACTGAACATCACTGTCACTTTACATTATTAATGAATATATATAGTTTGATATTTCAGTATTCAAAAATAATTTAAAAACCCTGGGATGAACAAAATTCAAGTTAATATACCAAAGCAATATTATTTATAACACATAAGGAATTAATTTGGTGGCCATATTTTCTCAGTACATAAATGTTATTTCAGACAGTAAAAAAAAAACAGCTTTATGCCCCAATGCCCATCAACAAATGAGTGGACAGAAACGGCTGTACACCCACATAATGATGACTATAATACAGCACTGAAAAATAATGAACTTGTAAACACTACATAACACAGATGAGGTGGAAGATATTAAGCTGAGTGAACTATTTCAGTAACAAAAGATTATTACTACATAGGACCAATTATAAAAACAGGACAAAGAGAAGGGGAGAGCAGGGAAGGAATGGATAGATAATGAACACTACACTAGAATGGGAGAAGGGAGGTGCTATCGTAAGGAAATGGATGATTAGACATTGTGTATATGGCAATTAAAATATAGATTCAAATATGGATCACAAAGTGAAATCGGGGAGAGGCGGGAGGAAAAAGTGTATCAGTGAATGAATGAAAACCCATCCTTTCTGCAAACTTTCATTAAAATCACAATAAAAAGAAAACAAAACAGTTCAACAGTTTTAACTCAGCTTGAACCAGTTTAGTCATGGTAGACAAAATGAAATGGAATCAAATTGTTAAAATGGTGAACTGCAACAATAATCACAACAAAAGAATTTACAGTTTGACACTCTGTTCAAAACAAAACAAGTAATATTGACACGTGGATTCTTTTGTTCAATATTTATCTCATGCCATCTAGGTGTCAGACAATTTTGTATTACAAATACAGTGATTAAAAAAAACAGTAAAATAGTAAAAAAGATAGACTTCTAAGTTTTGGTCATGGTTTAGATGGGACGGAGGGGTGGGAGAAAAACATACTAATTGAAGAAACATAAGCCTAAAATTACAATCACCTTAAGCACAACATAAATGGGTTGACAATAAATCGGGATGGGAACGGTGTTTACTTAAGGGTAAATTTTCATTATAATCCAATTGCCTGGTTTATCAATGAATGCTACTATTTTTAAAATAATTTTAGTTCAAAATAATAAAGAGGGCTCTATTCACAAAGTCAAGGGGAGAATTAGGGAGTTGTGACATATTTTAGGTAAAATTAAACTGCTAATTATGCATTCTCAGTTAAGAGAGAGTCTGCAAAACTCACTCCTGGTGGTTTGCAGAAATTTTAAAGGCCCACTCATTAATTACACGGGCCTTTGTCTCTAAATGTGAAAATTTATTCACATATGAACTGATAAAACTAAAAAACTCTCATTGTTGTCTATCCAATTCCAGCAATTCAGAGCACTCCTACAGCACAAAACAGCCCCCACAATTTCCAAAGTTATAGATCTTTATGGAAGCCAAAAGGCTTTCTTGGTCTCCTGGGGAACAGCTGTTGGGTTCAAACTGATGACCTTTTGGTTAGCAGGCAAATTAAATTAACCATTTGCATCACCAGGGGTCCTAGTACTGACAGTGTGAATAAAAAAAGCACAGGCTCTACAAAAAGAACAGAAAATCATCCCCAAACCAAAAGACACATTCTACCTTTACACACTAGCTCCTAGGTTCAAGTTCTGACCTCCCTTAGACATAGCTTCTCCAAATGGGTGCCAAAGGCAGATTCCACTGATCAAAGAGGGAGCAGCAGCAGTACTTCCTGTGCAGCCTACCGAATTAGGAAAACATGTTTCTGCTAGTTCAAGGAAGCATGAGGTTTCTACAATTCTAAAAGTGGGCATTTTTCTACGATAGCTCAAGATTTATATATACTTGACATGTAACACCTGAAGTTACAACGCCAAAGAGACAACCACTTGAGTGGCTGAGTGCAAGAACAGCTATCAAAGCTAAAGGTTAAAGCATGCTTGCTCTCAATACTTGTCTTTCCTAGATTTGCCTCTTCCTTTTCCTATATGGGTTCCTTCCTAACCCAAAGAGGAAGATCTGATCCCACTGAGAAAGGGGCAAGTTTAGTACTGGGGTCTTAGATATCTTAACTCCTTCCCATTCCACCCCTTGAACCCACCTGTCTTTTCCCCCAAAGCAAATTGGAACCTGCTAAATGAATGCCTGAAAAAGAATACAAATTGGCATTTTAAACTCAAGTTCCCGGAATTCTTGTGGACAACCCTCTAGATTCGGGTGAGGGTAATTTTCTGGATAAATTAATTTCTGAAGCTCATCTGGGTTCAAGCTCTTCTACAGGCACTTTCTGAATCACTCTGATTACTAGGCTAGAAAAGTACATGGAATTCAAGCGTTTGTGTGAAAAACAGGCCTAGGACATTACTCAGTAGAGCCCAACCCCGTACACATTTTGTTGCACACATATAATTGAAGAATGATTTTGATTTTAAAGAAATACAAACTCTGAGGCACAGAATTCAAAATCAAGGCAAGACAAATGGCTGAGGCATATTTAAAGATCTGGCTCTCCTAAACGTGTCCTCTTTCCACAACACAATGAAAAGTCAGGATAACTCTGAAATTTATATCAGTCAAGGCTTTTGGAAAATTATATAGATTTCCAAAATTCAACTTAAGTATTGCAGCTTTGCAGATATAAAAAACAAAAGTATGAAGTTTTTAGGAGAAAGACCAGAAGCTTTACATTCTTTTTCAGGAGTAGGTGGAAAATCAGGATTGAAGTTTCTGTGGAGCTTGGTTTCTAATTGCTGCCAGGAGGGATGTCAAAGCAAAACTGGAACAGATATAATAAAAATTAAGGCGTGAACACAATGACTTCCAAGAGGGTGCTCACCAAGATTCTAAGTGTTCTTGGGTGTTCAGTTCCCAGAGCATCAGAGGCAAAGTCAGTACATGGGTGTATAAGAAGCGTCACAACAGGGAGGCATCAATGCCTAGTAAGCACTGCATACTCACCGTCCATCCAGGTAGTTCTGGGGCACACATAGAGAATTTAATCTTCCAACCATGCACAAGTAGCTGGGGTAAGTAGAGAAAGAATGGCTCGAAGGATGGAGCACACAAGAATGGGGATGAAGAGAGACCACTGGGCAGCAGATGGAGTTTATTATTCTAGGTTTCCAGAGTTCAAATGTGTGTGGTTTTAAAACAAGAAACTACAGGCGAGCTCTGGTGGCCTAGTGGCAAGAAGCTGCAACTACAGTGTCAGAAGTGCACTGTTCAAATCCACCAGATGCTCTGCTGAAGAAGGACGAACAATCGCCTCCTGTACCAGTCAGATCCAATTTGACGGTACACACATAAAAAAAAAACAAAAACAAACAAACAAAAAAACTACAGAAGAAATATGAGATTAATGCATTTATTCCAAGTAATTAACACATTAAAAATAAACTTCTCCAAGCAAACACACAAATTCTTTAATCTTAACAAAATGTACAACCCAAAACATCACATTACGGTGGAAATAACTTGGGGAAGAGGGAGGTAGAGAAAATACACGAGTTTGTGGAACAGAGAACAAGTCCAATCCCAAGACAAGTTTCAGACAGTCTCCTTTTTCAGAACAGAAATGGCTGCTAAACAATTTAAACAAAGTACTATTGGATCACAATACAATGCACAAAAGGCTGTTTCAAAAAAATGACCCCAAAGTATACATGCTTCTGAAATTGAGTCATCAATAAACCTTACCGATTTGTTGTCTTCCAAAGTGAGTCTGCTAGATTTTCTTTCATGTTTTTTGAGGTCATTTCCAAATGGGTTGGTTTAGCAGAATCATCTTCAGCAAAAGCAACACAGTAAACAAGGTGCCACAGGGGAGCAAACAGTAAACAAAAGAGCTATTCACGCTGCATTTCAAACAATGTTAAGGCAGGCCAATCCAAACCAGAAGTCTAAGAGATGAACAATTCTTGATCAATGGAAGTTTTCCATTTCAGCAATCTTTGTGGTGTTTTCCCTAGAAACCCATCAGCTGCCCAGGAAATTGAGTGGGTCAACAACACAGTAAGTGGAGAAGTCAGTTCCCTGGGACCCTCCTCCCCCACATTCCAGAAATGGCAGCATCAAAGCCAAAATACAATCAAAGCACACTATGTGAACAATCATATAGACATTTGGTTTTAATGACAAAGTAGGAGAAAATAAACTGTCAAAATGAACAAAATATACCTTTTTACAGATATGTATAGTACGTATGACTGATTTATCTGGTATTTTAAAGGGAAAGGAATAAAAAGGAAAGGAGGTAATTCTTTTAGCTTTCATGGACATGTCCTGTAAGATGCAGACTGCATCCCTTGATGTAGGTTCCAGGGGAGACAGCAAAATGGCCCTGGGTCACCTGGGCACCCAATTTCTAGATGCCAGTATGATTTATACCCACAAGTAGTTCTGGGTGTGAATTCTCTCAATTGTGAACACTGGATTCCATAAGGTCCTGGAAGGCATCAACTGCAGCTTTTTGGGCAGGCATCTATCTGCTGAGAGACAGTATCACCTTCAACTACCTGGTGCTGCAGAGGTGTCTCTGAACTGTCCTCATCTATCTGAGGAATGACTACCTCTGCTATAGATGCGTTGTGGATTTCTAGCTGTAATGGTCCCATCTCCAAAGAGCTACACTCAGGAAGGTCAGGGGGCTCAGACTGAGGAGAACATAGCTTGTCTTTCTGGACTCCAGATGTCCGTGTGACAAAATCAACAAGGTCTGGAAGGCAAGGAGAGGGCCCAAGGCCCGAAGAGTTATTTGTTTCGGATTCCAATCTGAGTGACTCTTGTTTATCCAAGCGGGAAGTTTCTTCTATTTCCTCAGACATCATTCCTCCTGCTAATAGGTCAAGGGCCTGGGGTACTACCTCTAGGCCTCCAATACCAAGGTCAACATCTTCCATAGGCAAGCCAGTTTTCAAAATGTTAGGAGGGATCCTCCTACTTGTAGGATTAGACAGATTTTGCTCATCCTGTGCTTCCAAATTAAGCACCAGGGGTTTTGAAGAATCTAACGGAAACCTAGAAATGGACGGGATTGGTTCAAAATCAGCAGAAGTAGAAGGAGTACATCCTGCAAATGAAGTAGAATTTTCTTGACGTACTTTCCGAGAGAGAGCAATTGGGGATCTATGTGCAGGTTCTATCTGAGTATTGCAGAAATCAACACATGCATCTCCCAGATTCCCTACGGCAGCAAGATCCTCTAATGTTAAGTCTGTAGTTTCAAAGTTTTCTGAGGGCTTATTTTCTACTGTCACTGTTAATTCTGGATGGACATCTTTTAGCTCCAGAGCTTCTGATTCTGGTTTTTCTGAGTTCTGCCAGGTCTCTGGCTTCTTTTCACTCCAAACAGTCAGTTCACAGATCATTTTACCCTCAAAGTCTTTGGATTTTTCCTTCTTAAGTCTGAGGCTTCTGTACCTAGAAAGTACAGAAGCTGACTCTGGAGCCGAATTTTCCATCCATTCTTCACCACTAACTCCTCGTCTCTGTGGACTATTTGTTAAACACATATCTGATCTGATTGAGGACTGAAGCAACAGTTCTGGTGCAGAATTTTTCACAAGTTTGTTCTCTGGACTCTGGAGTAGAGGCTTCACTTCTGAAGGAAATGAGCTTCTTTTTGCTTCTGTAGATGAGAGAGTCTGACCACTCAATTTGATTATTTTACTCTGCGTTTCATTTCCTATCATCTTCTTGGGCTGATCAGCCTCTCTGTCAGTTACCAACAATTTAGGCTGCTCCATGTTTCCCTCCGACATATATCTCTTTCGATCACTCAAATTAGAATTCTCTATGTCATGGGGCTTAACGTTGATGCTTAGTTCCTCTTTTATCATCCCTTCAGAGGGCTTTGCTCTAGTTTTTCCCAGTTCAGTGTTTTTCTCTACCTCATTTTCTCTATCATCCTTTGACTGGTGGAACTCCTGGTTTTCCTCATCCTGGTTACCAGATCCTTTGAAGTGCATTTCCATTAACTTCTGAGGTCCCATGGTATGACAGTGTGTATGTGACTGCTCAGGGGCTGGTTCTATACCAGGTAGTCCTGGCTCTCCAAGGTCAAGCTTGACTTTTTCCCCTGGAGACACGTCCTTGTTATTTTGGAAGGAGCCAGAAGTCCACATGGATAAAGTATTTGTCTTTGGGGTCATAGTTTCATAATGTTTGCTTTGGTACAACCTTGTCAGAGGTTGTAGAAAGCCATGGTTGCTGTGTCTGTCTTTGGGATTTATGTGTTCTACAATGGACCATTTTCCTAGAGACATCAGGGTTTTGGCAATGGGCTTTTCAGGATTATTCACTAACGAAGTAGTGGCTAAATCCCTATCTTGAGGCAACTTCTCTTGGGATTCAATGCTGTTCAAAGTAGAAGTGGAAGAGTTGTCTGAATTTTCTGCTCTGGAGATGGTGCTATTTTCTCCATTGGCCAAAGGACCACTGCTCAGCTTAGTCTCAGTGGCCCCCTTTCCACCACTGCTATAGAATATGTCGTACAGATCCTTAGCATTGGCTGTGGCTAAGCATGAATTCCGCTTCTCCAATTTTTTGGCTTGTTCACTGAACACACTTGAGAGGGGTGGAGGAGGACGCACTAACAGAGAGAACAGGGCTTGGTCTCGATCATTCTCACTCACCCCAGGAGCAGTCTCATCAGAAGGAATGGCAGTCGGCTGTGCTGAGGCCACGATGGCCACAGGCACCTCTGGGTTTAAAATGTTAGGATCCAAGAATCCAGGGCTGGGGGTTTGAGATACAGCTGGGTTTGATTTGACCAGAGCCGAGGCATTTGTCTGAGCAGAAGAGGGAGCAGCTGGGTGAGATGTAACTGGAGGTAGCGGGGGTGGTGGTGGAGGAGGTGGTAACATTTGCTCAGGTATATGGGATGGCTCATTCTTTTTAGCCGGTGTTATTTTTTCCTCTGGAGACCCTTTTAGAATCACTTCTTCCCCTCCAAATGCTTTGGAAATGATATCTGGAGGCAAAAGAAGATCAGATGAAGACTCTTTGACCACTGGCAGAGGCTTAGCAGCAGTTCCAGATGACTTAATTGATAGGAAGGTGTTAAGTGGAGCTGGCTTGCTCACTGTGGTTGAACTCGACTTGCGGAGTACTGTGGATGGGATAGGAAGGTTGGGGCGGATTTTAGTCAGGGTTGAAGTTGTCACAACAGGCATCCAAGGGCTCGTATGTGCAACAACAGTTTTCCCAGAGAGTTTGATTTTGATGGGCTTTGCTTTCCCAGCTTCAGCTTTGCCATCTTCTTTATCTCTACTGTTTTCCGCAGTCTCTTCCTTAGGGATACCTGGAGCCACCACTGAAGTTTTTTCCTCCTCTTTTTCTGGTTTCTTCCAGCTGAATTTTCCAAAGGAGGAGGATGTTGTTAATTCCTTCTTTGTCTCTTCTTTTAACTGAAGTTTGAGGCTAGCTTTCTTTTTGTTTTCAGCTTTTTCAGGGTGGTTCCCACCTTCAGAGGGCTGATCCTCTAATTCCAGAGAGACTTTATCATCTTCCTTTGTATCTTTCATGACTTTTGCTTTTTTTTCTTTCTCTTCCTTTGGTTTTTCACTGAGTTTACGCTTAAGCTCACTCTGCCGTCGCCGTTCTGTCTCTAGGACAACAGCTAAACCAGCTTGGCGGTCCAGATTCCGCCGCTCCTCATACAAGGGGTTCTCATCCACATATTTCTGGAAGAGAAAAGATAGCTGCTCAATAATTGATCAAAATACTACAAAGGAAAAAAAATCTTCACCCCTTTTCTGTTAGAATTCATCTAAAAGAAAATCTCTAAAATCATCTCCCTCAAAGTTATAGGTAGTTCATCTAGGACTGTGGAGAACTTCCTAGCAGTTATATAAGTAACAAATGCCAATGAAGACATCTGATAAAGTCAAAAGGGTTTCCACAAAAAGTGGAAAACTCCACAGGCTTACAAAGACGAACCTTGTATTTCTCATTGTGTTGGTGACCTTTCACGTGTTGTTCTCCAGAAATGGGATCCCCCAAAAATTCCTCACAGAGCTGGCAATAATATCCAGTTACGGGAATCAGGAACTCAGAGCCTAGAAGCAGTAGAAGAAAGTCAAGGAAATAAGTTCTCTCTACCAAGTGTCACATTACCAAAGGAAAATTCATCTCCCTTTGTGTTAAAACTGGATGGAAGAAAAGATATTACCTACTACCCTGCAGTAAAAGGTAGTATATAGTTGAATGAATCTGAGTGGCACAGTGTCCCAATCTAAAGACTGAACTCTGAATTACTGTTCCCTTTTCCTTTTAGGAACATTAATTGACTGAGTCAGGAGTCTCCTGTCAGATCCATCTAGGTTGTTGGATCCAACTCCAGCTAACACTGAGCACATCATAGGAGGTTTAAAAGCTAATCTCAGCCTACTACCTAACTGTAGGAAAAGCCCTCATGTTGGTGTTAATTATTAATATATCTCCTAGATGTAAAAGACACAGCAGAACAGATTATTTATGGAAATAATAGGAAATTTTTAAAGCATAAGAACATTCCACTTCTCAATTTACCCAGTAATACTCAAATATTTTACAATTTTTAGTTGAAAAAGTAGTAACAGTAAATCACTGTCCTCATTTTTAAACCTGGAAGGCAAGTAAATAAATGAATAACAAAGATAGCTATTCTGCTTTATTTTAGAATGGCACATACATGTTTCACATCTATTAAATTTTGGGCCATACAGGTAGAGGCTATCCTTGTCTCTTTTTATTTCTTCAGGACCTAGGAGACTGTCTTGTACACATAAGATATTCTCATAGCTTTGTTAAAAGAAATGGCTATATTATCCTAAGTTTCTTCCTAACACCTTAGTTCAGGGACATCTTTTCCCAGATGGTAGGAAAGCTACTCAAGTGACAGGGAGAAAACATACCTTTTGCTGGGACTGTTATCTTGTCAGTGCGCTTTACAGCATCCTGCTTGGCCTCACTCTGGGTTTTTGAAGCCCAAGGTCTGTTGTAGGGATCCAGGGTCTATTTGTAAGAGGCAGAGGTGCTCATACAATAGAACTAAAAGCTCAAAACCCCATTTTTCTCTTTTCTCCCCATACATAAGACCAAGGGACCACAAGCCCCAGTTACCCACCCCTACACCTCCCTCTGTCAACTGTTTAAATGGAAACCACCTGTGGAAAAGGTAAACATATGTTAGAGAAAATGCAATGAATAAAATGAAACAAAAAAATGAGGTATTCAAGAAAACAAAAGAGGTAAAAGCCTCACTTACACTTATCTTGGTGTTTAGCTACATGGCTGTCCCCCTGGACAGAGTCCTGGGGACAGGAATCTCCTTTGTGGCATCTCTTGACTCTTCAGACTGGGGCTCCTGCCCATATGTGTGTGTTAAATTTTTCTTTGTGATACAGATGAGGGCACAGACATTTCGGGTAAGGAGGCAGAGAGTAGAAATAAGAGAGGGCAGGACACCTACCTGTGTGTGCTTCTTATTATGCATATGAGTGAAGAAGTCAAACATGGTTCCACAAATGGTATTGCAGTCTTTGCACCAGTGATTGCCAGCATCATAATACTCATATGCAGTAATGGGCTGATCAGACTGCTTAGCAGTAACCTGGGGGCTCTCGGCGCCGTTGGGGCTTTTAGCATGAGACTTCTCATTATTTATCTTTGATTCCTAGAAGGGAAAAATATGTACTTAGAAGGAATTCAAGGCACTCTAGATCTGTGTTGTATTAGAAAAAGTAGTCTACCATCATAATAAACCAGAAATCAAACCCATTGCTATTGAATCAATTCCTACTTACAGTAACCCTGCAGGACCCAATAGAACTGCCCCACAGGGTTTCCAGAGCTGCAATTCTTTACGAAGCAGATTACCACATCTTTCTCTTACAGAGTGAGTAGGAGAAAGTGTAACATCAAGTGTAAATACTGAGCTTTCAGATAGCAGCTGACCACCTAACCAAGGTTCCACAATCTACAATAATCAACTCATTGCTGTCGAGTTGGAACCAACTCATAGCTGACTCTCAAGTGGGTTTTCTTGGGTTGTAAATGAATAGGGGGGAGACCATCCATCTTATTTCTGTGTAGGGCCTGGTGGATTAAAACCAACAGACAGGTGCAACCCTTGGTTGTGCAGTGCCACTCCCTACAGACTAAGTCACCAGAGGCCTATATTCTAGTGCGTGTTGTTGTTAGGTACTCAATGTTGGAACCAATTCACAGTGGACCCTCCAGTGGGTTTTTTGATACAATATAAGGGGGAAACTGCCCATTTTTCCACCACAGAGCTGCTGTAGATTCAAACCATGTACCTTTGAGTTGGCAGCACAGCACCTTACCACGAGGACACCCAGAGCTCCAAATCAGGCTTAGCAACACAGTGGTTATGTGTTCAGCTCCTAAACAAATGGTCAGTGGTTGAACCTACCAGCTGTTCTGCAAGAAAAAGTTGTGGCTGTCTGCTCCTGTAAATAATACAGCCTTTGAACTCCTATAGAGTAGTTCTACTCTAGCTATAGAATCATGATGTGTTGGAATTAATAGCAAGAAGTTTGATTTTGGTAAAAACTGTAGAAACTGGCTAAAAAAATCAAGGAAAATGTGTTTCCAAGACTCAAACAAATCTATTTTGGTCCCATAGTGTTTGCTACCTGAGCATAAAGAATAAATCACATACTTACTTATATATCATAAAATAGTTCTAGAAAAACACTCAAAAGTATGGAAATACTGATTTCCTCTGGTTACAGCAACTGGAAAATAAGGGGTGGGTAGAAATCTTTTTACTGTGTACCTTTTAGAAGGTAATGAATGTGTTACCTATGTAACTAAATACATTAATTAAAACTCATTAGTTCAAATCACAATTATAAGAGGGGAGAAAAATAAAATTGGAGACAGTAATTGATAGGTTAAATAAAGGAAATACAGAAAAAGAGAACAGCGTGCTTACTTACCACTGATGCATCTTAGAAAAAGTATACCTCATTTTATTACACTCCAGAGATGGTGTGTTTTTTACAAATTGAAGATCTGCAGCAATCCTACACTCAGCAAGTCTTTCCGTGTCACGTTCCACCGGACTCTTGATATCATGTTCCATGCTCACTTTGGATGTCTGTTACATTTTGGTAATTCTTACAATATTTCAAACTTTTTTTTATAATGTTACTGCATATTTAATAAACTACTCTATTGTGTAAACACGAGTTTTATACGCACTGGGAAACAAAAAAAATTGAGTAACATGTTTTATTGTAATGGCAGTTTCACTGTAATAATCTGCAACCAAATGCATACTATTTCAGCTTGTAGAAAAAACTGGAGAATAGAATGGGATTGGGCACAGATAAAGCAAAAAGCCATCTATATGGGACAACATAAGGGCAGCTAGGTAAAATATTTCCAACTTCCTAAAACAAAACTATTAATATTAAACACCTTGAATTCATGTTGACTCCTCTTTTAAAACACAGAAACATTTGATAATTGCATTATCAAATGTAAGAAATGCTTTGCTAGAAATCAATTTGTCAGCCAACTATTTGGATATGAAATTTTTGGTGACTATCAAGGATTAAACAACACAAGAAGATAACCAGAACAAAGAGAAGTATGAATGGTGTCCTAATGCAGACAAGAAGCAAAATAATCATTAGAAAGACAGGGGGAAAACAGAAAATACAAAAATAGATGTCAGAAGAAATTCAGAGATTTGCTCTTGAATGCAGAAAATCTAAAGTGACAGGAACACATGAAGGATGAAATATGAGAATGGAAACAGATTCCACAGGTCAGCTCAAGAAGATAAAGTATTAAAATGAAATGTGCAAAGACCTTGAGTTAAAAAACCAAAAGAATATGCTCTGCATTTCTCAAGCTGAAAGAACTGAAAAAAGAAGAAAAAAAAAATTCTAGCCTCAAGAAGCAATCCTGAATTCTATGGGCAAAATATTGAACTACATAGAAAGCATCAAAAGAAGATGGAAAGAACACCAGTCACTGTACCAAAAACTGGTCAGTGCTCAATCACTTCAGGAGGCAGAATACAGCCAAGAAGCAATGGTACTAAAGGGAAGAATCTAGACAACACTGAAGGCATTAACAAAAACTAAGTCTCCAAGAATTTAAGAAATACCAATAGAGATGTTTCAACAAACAGAAGCAGCCCTGGGTGTGTTCATTTGTCTATATAAAAAAATTTATATGACAACTACTTGGCCTACTGACCTGTAATTGTGCCCATTTCTAAAAAAGATGATTTAACAGAATGCCAAAATTATCAAATAATGTCATTAATCTCTTACTAAAGTAAAATCTTGCTGAAAATAATTTTTAAACTCCTGGAGCAGTACACTGACAAGGAACTGCCAGAAATATCCAAGCTGGATTCAGAAGAGGCTGTGGAACAAGAGATGTCATTTGCTAGAAATCATATGGATCTTGGTTGAAAGCAGAGAATATTGGAAAAAATGTTTACATATGTTCTACTGACTAGGCAAAGGCATTCAATTGTGTGAATGACAATAAATTATGGATCTAAGAATGGACATTCTAGAATAATTATGCTCACATGGAACCTGTACATAGTTTAAGGAGTAGTTGTTCAGTTCAAACAAAATAAGGGGATAAAATCAGAATGTTATCACGGTTGTATTCATTCATCCCCTTTACTCAGTATTTATACTTGACAAATAAGCTGAGAAGCTCGACTAATATAAAGAGGAATGTGGCATTAGGACTGGTGGAAGACTGTCAGAAATCTACAAAATGCAGATGATACAACCTTGCTTGCTCAAAGGGAAAAGGACCTGAAACATTTACTGAGGAACATCCAAGACAATGGCCTTCAGTAAGGATTACATCTCAATATACACAAAAATATTAACAACTGCACCAGTAAACAACACTATAATAGAGAAAAGATTAAAATAATTTCATAAACACTGTAATAAAGAAAAGATTAAAGTCTTAAAAACTACACTCTAGTTGTTGTTGTTATGTGCTGTTGAGTCACTTGTACAATAGCCCTAAACTCTGCTCTGTCCTGTGTCAATCACACTGTCTCTGACACTCCCATCCCAATTAACCCAGTAACTGAATCAATCCACTTCATAGAGGGCCTTCTCCTCCTGTGCTGTCCCTCCACCCTCCCAAGCATGTGTCCTTCTCCAAGGACTGGTCTCTCCTTACATGTCCAAAGTATGTTAGACGGGAGCCTCAGAATCCTTGCCTCCAAGGAGCCACCCGGTTTAACCCTTTCCAGGATGAATCTGTTTGTTTTCTTAGCAGTCCATGGTACTCTCAATACTCTTCTCTAGCACCATAGCTCAAAGGCATCAATTCTCCTTCTGTCCTCCTTAGTCATTGTCCAACTCTCTGATGCATAACAAGTGATTGCAAAGACCATGGCCTGTATCAGAAGCACCTTAGTCTCCAGAGAGACACCACTGCTCTTCAGTACTTTGGAGAGGTCCCTAACAACAGACGATGACAATGAGCCTTTTAATTTCCAGGCTACTGGTGCCAAGAGTGAGAGTGTCGACTGTGGAGCCAAGCAAACTAAAGCTGTGAACAATCTCAATCTCTTCACCATCCATCCTGATGCTGCCAATTGGTCCAGTGGTGAGAATCTTTGTCTACTTGACATTGAGCCTCAATCCATATTGGAGGCTGCAGTCCTTGACCCTCTGCAGCAAGCGCTTCAGGTCCTCTTCAGTTTCAGCAAGCAGGGTTGTGTCATCTGCATAATGCAGATTGTTGATAGATCGTCCACCAATCTTGACCCCACATTTCTCCTCATAGAGCCCAGCCTCCCGGATAATCTGTTCTGCATACAGGGGGAGTTTTGGGCAAGCATTGAGCAAATCTTCACCATGGATCTCTTTAAAGTGGTAAAGATCAAGAGTAGAACTTTAAAGACTCAGTCCACATTTCCAACTGCTTCACATGCATGTGAAGATTGGACAATGAATAAGAAAACTCACAGACGCTTGAGCCATTTTTTTTAATTATTGATGACTGATAGTGTCTCTCAGTTGTGCTGACAAAGAAGACTGACTACACCAGGGGCTGCCAAAAGTACAAGAAAAAAGGTTGGTGTGGAAGAAATGCTGCCAGAGTGTTCCTTAGTAACAGGATGGTGAGACTTTTTCTCTTACACTTTGGGCATGTTATCAGGAGGGGCTATTTCCTCAAAAAGAATATCATATTTAAAAAATTAGCAGGTCGGTGTAACACAGAAAGACCTTCAATAAGATGGATGACACAGTGCAAAAACAGAGTTGAGCACAGAAGAGATAGTAAGGATGGCCAGGACTCAGCAGGGCTTTGCTCTGCTATGTATAGGGTCACTATAAGTCAGAGCCAATTCAATGGCACCTAACAATAAGTAAGATGAACAAAATATGCACCTAGAATATTGGTTACTAGAAAAACAGACAGAAAGAAGATAGGGAAACAGTCGGGAAAGGACAGACAAATCATTCACTACTAGAATTCCATTCACCACAAAAAATTCCAGAGAATAGATAATGAAGTAACTCATTATGAAACAATTATATATGGAGGTACTGAGTAAGGGCTTACTAAATCTCAATGATAGTCTAAAAAAATCTTCATGAAGTAGATAGTGTTCAAGATGGGCCTTACTGAAAAACATTATTCCAGCTAAAAGGATCCTTAATGCAAAATCAGAGATGTGGAATAATACACTGTGGATCTACAAAATTGCAAGCATTTTGAAATGGCAGAAGCATAAGATGTGAAAGAAAGGAGGTTCGGAAACAAAAGCTCATTATTCAATCAAAATTTTTTTTTATTGTATTATTTTTACGTGTACCGTCAAATCAGATGTGACTCGTACAGGAGGAGATTTCCCCCTCCTTCTCCAGCAGAGCATCTGGTGGATTCGAACAGTGTACCTCTGGGATTGCAGTGCAGCATCTTGCCACTAGGCCACCAGAGCTCCCTAATCAAATATTTCTTGAGCACTATTTTGTATTGTTCATTGAGCTAAGGGGAGGGACTGATACAAAGTAATTATAAATGTTATTATATAATTATAATAGTCATAAATACTGAGGGAAAATTATAAACTATTATGAGTATAAATGATGAAATACTCATGAGTATAAAACTTAACAGCCAAGGGAACCAAGGAAGGAAGTGAGGACTACAGGATGACTATGAGGTAGTAAGAAGAAAGGAAAGGAGAGAGCTATTTGTAATGGTAAACAGAGGGAGTAAAGGATGCAAACATTAGATGTTAAGACTTAGTTAAGGAATAAAATAAATATATTGAGCAAAAGGGGAAAGCAGTAAATGAGGCCCAAAGAGCAGATAAGAGAAGATCATAATCACTGCTTGTCATGTGGAAAAAGAGAGCTAATTAAAGGTGTTGCAGTACAGTCAAGAATTCAAGATGGTTTGGATTGCAACAGAGATGAAGTAGACAGAATTGAAATAAACTTTGGAGGAAGAAGTGGCATAATCTGGTAATTATGTATATGGAGCAATTAGGGAGAGTGAAGTACTGAAGATACTGTTCAGAGTTTTGGCAATGACAATTGATGGGCGGTGGGGCACTGCTGCTCTTTGCCCTAGAGTTGGAACTAACTCATAGCTGATTGTCCATTGGGTTTCAGAGACTGAAAATTGCATGGGAGGAGACTGTCCTTTCTCCTGAGAAGGCTGTGTTGGAGCCAGTGAGGCAAGCCAGAAAGGCACAGCCTTTTTTTTTTTCAAGCACAGCCTTATAAGTAAGCAGTCCAACTTCCTACAGACTAAGCCACTAAAGTTCCCTAGAGGAGCACTAGTTACTGACAATGGGTAACATTACAGAAGAAAACGCTGGCGAAAGAGTGACCACAATCATTAGTGTAACTGAGACATGCTGATTTTAAGGTTTGTGTAACATTCTAAGGCTCTTAACCCAAGTTAGCTATTTGAATCTCCAAATCACTCCATGGGAAAATGGTAAAGTCTCCTCCTATAAAATTGATAGTCTCAAAAATCTGATGGAGGGTTGCTATCAGTCGGTATAAACTCAACAGCAGTGGGGTGAAATAAAGCAGAAATGGTGAGCAGGTAGTTAGACACCAGGTTTGGATCTCAGAAGAATGAACTGAGCTAGACTCTAAATCTGGAAATTGTTAGCATGGTTTTGGTGTTAAGGGTTTATTACTGTTCAAAATGACTCTTCTCTAGCCTTTGTCTTTGACTTTGCTATGTGGATGGGCAGGAATATGCAAATAAGGTGTGTTAGCCTATCCACAAGAGGATTGGCAAGTCTCATCACTAAATTGAGCAGATTCAGCAGCAGATTTTGAGAATCTCATTGCCAGCAATTAAACAAGAGAATGCAGCATGCCCTTTGGGGCCAGAGATTCTTTATTAGACAGACCAGGCCCTATAGTAGCAGCAGCCCTAGCAGCCAGCAGCAGAGACCTGACATGATGAGATGGAGCTGACCTTGGGACTGCTATACCACAGATCTAGAGCTAAAAGCCTTTGGCCAAGTTTGTTGGACTACTTGAAGGGTAGGTCAGAGGGGAATGTCATAACTGGCAGGACTAAGACCTTTGTAGCACTGGCCTAGTGCCAAAGCTGAAGGCCGAGGTGCGTGCAAGCACATTTCAGCAATTCTCCTGACTGAGCAGTTGGATTATGCTACTAATCTGAATGATAGCCTTTTGACTTCTCTACTATGGTTCTGTGTGCTCTGTAAGCTATTGCAATAGATTTTGGACCCAGTAAAACAGTAAAATTGATATTGAGGTGAGTAGAAAGAGGTACAAGAGGGTAGGGAATGTGTCTGACCTTATGGAAATTGGTTTTGTGTTGTGGATGTTTTTGACAGGTACAGTTCTCCTTTGTAGAGTTAGTAGGGGTCAGATATGGCCATCCCCACATGGCCCTTGCTCTTTTAACAATGGTATTTGCACACAGAACTGAACGAAATAGCTTAGGGAGACAGAACTGGAGAATTGAACAACTCAGTCCTGAGGAACTCAAAATATTTAAAGATCAGATAACAAGATGATAAGCAACAAAAGATACTAAGAAGTAGCCAAAATAGTCAGAGGAAAAGAAGTGTAACAGTGTAAAGGGAAGAAAGCATTTATAGAAGACTGGTACCTTGTGCTAATCTGACAACTGATGTATAGCTTTAGTGGCACAGTGATGACCCTGTTGCTAAACATGAACCCTCAAAATGATATAAACAAGCTAAGAAAAAAAAATCAGACCTAACACAGGTGATCAAGAGTAAATGCTAGAAGGAGGAGACCACAGTGGGTCCTGAATGCTGAGGATTTTGGATTCTACTTTGTAGGCAACAGGGAACTGCTGAGACTACAGAGCAGAATACCACAATCTGATCTATGTTTCAGAAAGTAACAAGAATGTGAGCAGATTGGAAAAGGAAGTTAAGAATATTGTTAGGAAGCTTATGTAAGAGTCTATGGGAGATAAAAGAGAAAATAATAGAAATGAAAAGTTGAGCTGTTACCTTGCTGTTGGAGGAGTCTGAGGGGGGTGACACTTTCTCTGGGCTCTTAGTTTTTTCTGCTTTCCCAGGCTTCTGTGTAGGCTCCTTACTGTCATTTGTAGACTTCTGGGATTTATCAAAAATGTCAATTCCCAATATCTGAGCTACTTTGTCCAGTTCAGACTGCTTCTTTTCTGCCTCTTCTGCTTCTTGTTGTAGTTCTGCAATGTCCTTCATAATGTTATCCTGAAGCCGACTCACCTCCACCAGGAGCGGGTCTTTATGGCCGTCCTTCTCCCTTCGTTTCTTACGCAGCATTTCTCCTGAGTAGTCAAATGCCAACAGAAAGAAACACAGAGAAAGAAGACAATGAGTCACTTTTTAGTCACAAATAGCAATCTCTCAGGACTTCATGGTTACAAAATCTTTCCCTACAGAAGTTTCTAAGAGTAAGTGAGATTCCCCTTCTATATAGCTGGTTTAAGTGATGCTTCTATGAAGGTAAAGGACAGTTGATTCCATCATTTTTTGTGTAGGTTGTCAGGCTAGAGAGGCAGGCTTTCAGGGCTCTATGAACTCCCAAAATAGCATACACAAATTTGTGGCTGTGTATGACTCACCCAAGAATTAATGCCTTTGAGTTGTAGTGCTGGAGAAGAGTCCTGAATAGACCATGGACTGAATATATCATGGATATACCAAGAAAATAAATAGGTCTGTCTTGGAGAGGGTGAAACCAACTTTCTCTTTGGAGGCTAGGATTTTGAAGCTCTGTCTTACATACTTTGGGCATGTGGCCAGGAAGGACTGATCCTTGGAGAGAGACATCATGCTCCGAAGGGTGGGGGGACAGCTCAGGACAGGAAGAATCTGGATGAAATGGATTGATACAGTGACTAGAGCAATGAGAGTAGGTGTGTCAGAGCCAGTGAGATTGACTCAGGACAGGGCAGGCTTCAGTGTCACAGGCGATTCAATGGCATATAACAAAAACAACAATATACCTAGAAATTCAGTGCATAAAAAATTTTCAGAGAGTGAAAAAATATTCAATCATATATTTGACTTTATTTAAGGATTCTTTACCAACTCCATTGAGTCTTGCATCAAACAGGCTTACCCTATCTGATCCTAAATCACTCCATGTTTTCACGGAATAATTCTCCTAGGATTAATCAATGAGCTTCCAAATTCTACCAAAAGTAACTCTTCTCCTATCCCTCTGTTCTTCCAAACTATTGCCAATGTAGCATACAGAAGCCTTGCTATATTCTTTCTGCGGTATATACATGAAATTCCTGATAGCATACATGAAGAGATAGAGAATCCAAAGTAAGGCATCATGGAACAGCTTTTTTGTGCTAAAAAAGCAAAGAGTACTCGCAGCAAACAACAAATGCTGGGGAGGATGTGGAGAAACTGGAACCCTTATTCACTGTTGATGGGAGTGTAAAAATGGTGCAACCACTATGGAAGGCTGTATGGCGCTCTCTCAAAAAGTTGCAAACAGAAATACCATTTGACCCAGAAATTCCACCACTGGGAATAGACCCTAAAAAAACTAGAACTGTCACCCAGGCAGATATATGCACACTCATGTTTACTGTGGCTTTGTTCACAATAGCAAGTAGTTGGAAACAACCTAAGTGCTCATAAAAAAACAAATGGATAGAAAAGCTGTGGTATATTCACACAATGGAATACTACACAGCATTGAAAAACAAGGGACTTTTGCAATATTATTCAAAATGGGTGACCTTGGAGACATTATGCGGCGTGAAATATCTCAGTCATAAAAGGACAGGTGCTGCATGGTGTCACTATTGTAGAACAGGACTGATATCAGGGTTGGTGTGAGACTGAGAAAAATTGGATAAATTATGTATACTGCATTGAATCAGATGAGGGAGAGAACTGTTTGAAAGCGATAGATGATTGGGTATTATGGTTATGACAAGAGTCCAGAATGAAGGTTGCATAGTGGAGTATAGTTGGGCAAGGATGATTCTGTACCAATGAAATAATTTTTCTTTTACTTTTCAAAGAGAAGAGTGAACTGGGGGGAGGGGTGGGTAGGGAGAAAAATGCAGCAATGAATGTATGGAAATCCAAAATCTCTGTAAACGGTCATTAAAATTAATTTTAAAAAATTTAAAAAAATTTTTAAAAAGCAAAGAGTACTCAAAAAATGATAGAGACACAGTAAAAGGATAAAGGAATCAGTTTTTAAAATGGCTTCTACTATAAAGTGACCAAATCTAGGGGAATTTTAGCACAAAAAAAGATGCTATGGATTGCACTATGCCCCTTTATACATGTTACAAATCCAACTATACCTGCGGTATAAAGCCATCTGGAAATAAGATTTTTTTAATAATGTTGATGAGCCAATATTAGTATAGGATGTTTTAAATTTATTTCTTCCAAGATTTAAAAGATAGCAGATTAAGCAAGCAGCTAGTAAACATTGATAGGGAACAGATGACACTCACCATAAGATCTCCAAACACTAAAACAAAAACTGAAAAGAAACATGGGCTTTCCCAAAGAACAACATAAACTGTCTTTCCCTAGAGCCAACAGCCTGAATTTATACTTTTAGCTACACTAACAATGAGAAAATAAATTCATCTTTGTTAAAGCTGCCTATTTGTGGTATTTCTGTGAAAGCAACATCAGATATCTAATGTAAAAGACTATAGTTATGTGCCATTGAGTCACCTGTGTCCCACAGCGACACTATGTACAGCAGCTCTGAAGCCTGCCCTGTCCTGAGCCAGTCTCACTGACTCCAACACATGAACCCCCAATTCTCCCCATCACTCCATCTCATCCAGGGTCTTCCTCTCCTGCGCTGATCTCCACCTTTCTGAGCATGATGTCCTTCTCTAAGGACCTGTCTCTCCTGGCTAGGTGCCCAAACTACACAAGACGGAGCTTCAAAATCCTAGCCTCCAAGGAGATACTTGGTTTCACTCTCTCCCAGACAGACCTATTTGTTTTCTTGGCTGTCCATGGTATGTTCAACACTGTTCTCCAGCACAAGTTGAATCAATTAGATCTGTAAGCTACAAAATAGTATCATATTAATGTTAATGTCCTAATTTTGGTAACTACATTTTGGTTACATAACTCCTTATGGTTAGGAAATATAAACTGAAAAATTTAAGGGTCATAAGGCATTCTATCTATCAGTCTCTCTTAAAATAACTGAGGAACAAATGATATATCCACATATATGAGGTAAGAAAGAGAAAAAGACAGAGAAAATATAATACCAATAATCTGAGAAAGAGTACCCAATAATTCTTTGCACTATCATTGCAACTTTTCTGTCAATGTAAGTCAAATTTTGTTTTTTTTTCACAAAGGCCTCAAATCATTGAATCTGTATGAAAGTCCCAAAAGCACTCTATATGGGTCTCCTGCTCAATTAACTGCAAAAGGGTAGTCCTGCAATGGCAAGTCTTGTACCTTGCTGTTTATGAAGCCGCTCCAGTTCAGTTCTGAGATAGTACATCTTCTTCTGCCGGGATTCCCGGTCACTTTTCAGTTTTTCCCTCTCTTCAATTACCTGCAAAGCACAATTTAGCAAGGAAGTCTTTTGTTGCAATATCTTCCCTTTTCTAGTGTTCTTTTCCATAACTGTTATTCTAAATATATATGTACCTGAATATAAGAATTCAAACTTTTTCAGGTTCTGACTTTATAGTCAAGGTGCTATTTCTTTCTAATCCGTTTTAGATAGAACTAAGATTTTCAGAATACAAAGTCCAGAAAGTAATATTCTTTTTTTTTTAATCAAACCAAAAGTAATATTATCCAAGAAATACTATATTATTAAATCTCAATCTAAAGTCACTGAGTATTAGATAATGTTTTAAACATCAAAGAGAACCAGTAAAAAAGGAACTATTATATTATGAATTAGGCATTGTGTTAGCTTTGTTATGTATATAATTTTATTTAAACTTCAGGATACTGTCTCTCTTTAAAAGTAAGAAAACTGACACCACAAGATAAATAACTCAACTAAAAAATAGGCACAGGATATGAACAGTTACTTCACCAAAGAATACATTCATATGGCAAACACACACATGAAGAAATGTTCAAAATCCCTACCTCTAAGAGAGATGAACATCAAAACAACTACGAGATATCATCTCACTCCAGTAGTTGTTGTTGTTATGTGCCGTTGAGTCGTTTGCGACTCATAGCGACCCTATGTACAACAACCCCTATCCTGTGCCAATCTCATTGCCTCTGACACACCCATCCCGATTACCCTAGTCACTGAATCAATCCACCTCATGGAGGGTCTTCCCCTCCTGCGCTGTCCCTCTACTCTACCCAGCATGATGTCCCTCTCCAAAGACCTGTCTCTCCTTGCAACATGTCCAAAGTATGTCAGATGAAGCTCCAGAATCTTTGCCTCCATGGAGTAGCCTGGTTTAACCCTCTCTAGGATGAATCTGTTTGTTTTCTTGGCAGTCCATGGTACATTCAATACTCTTCTCCAGCACCGCAGCTCAAAGGCGTCAATTCTCCTTCTTCCCTCCCTAGTCATTGTCTGCTTGTTTTGCCACTCCAGTAAGAAAAGCAAAATTTAACAGAACAGCAAACAGCAAATACTGGTGAGGTTGTGGGGAAACTGGAACCCTTATTCACTGTTGGTGGAAGTGTAAAATGGTGCAACCATTTCTCAAAAAGTTGTAAACAGAAATACCATTTGACCCAGAAATTCCACTACTGGGAATTTATCCTAAAGAAACCATAACCAACCACAACAAGATAAAGGTAAATAATCCACTAGAAAAATGGGCACAGGATATGAACAGACACTTCACCAAAGAAGACATTCAGATGACTAACAAGCACATGAAGAAGTGTTCAAAATCCCTAGCTCTAAGAGAGATGCAAATTAAAACAACTATGAGATATCATCTCACCCCAGTAAGAATAGCAAAATTTAACAGAACAACAAGCAACAAATGCTGGCAAGGTTGTGGAGAAAACTGTAACCCTTATTCACTGTTGGTGGGAGTGTAAAATGGTGCAACCACTGTGGAAGGCGCTGTGGCGCTTTCTCAAAATGTTGCAAATAGAGATACCATTTGACCCAGCAATTCCACTACTGGGAATATACTCCAAAGAGACCATAACTGACATCCATGCAGATATATGCCCCCTCATGCTTATTGCGGCTTTGTTCGCAATAGCAAAGACCTGGAAACAACCCAAGTGCCCATCAACAAACGAATGGATAGAGAAGATCTGGTATATTTACACAATGAAATACTATGCAGCATTGAAAAATAAGGAGCTAATGAAATATTATGCAAAATGGATGACCCTTGAAGACATTATGCTGAGTAAAATATTTCAGTCACAAAAGGACAAATATTGCATAGGCAACTGTTGTAAAATGGGACTGACATCAGGGTTGAGGGAAGACAGAGAAGGAGAGGATGATGTATACTGCATTGAAACAGATGAGGGAGAGAAATGTTTTAAAAGGGATATATGATTTGGTATTATTGTCATGACACGAGTCCAGAATGAAGGCTGCACAGTAGAGTGGACTTGAGGGGAGGGACTGCATAACAATGAGTTTTTCTTTTACTTTTCAAGGAGAAGAGTGATTTGGGGGGGAGAGGGTGGGCAGGGAGAAAAGCACAACAGTGAATGATTGAAAACCCTACGTCTCTGTAAACTTTCATTAAAATTAAAAAAAAGTATCAGCAGTTAAATATTTTCCCAGATCACACAATTAATAATTATAAGACTAGACAAGTAAAAAACCTAATTTTTAAAAAGTTAAGAAAACAGATTGTGATGGATTAAGTAATTATAGTTGTTGTTGCAGTATGCAGTTGAGTCAGAAGTGACTCACGCCTGACACCCCAGTGGGTTTTCAAAGGCTGGAAATCTCTTAAGAGAAGATTGTTCATCTTTCTTCCTCAGAGCAGCTGGTGGATGAGAACTGTCTGCTTTTGGATTGCGAGTACAACTCCTTACCACCAGAGCTCCCTAGTTAGTTAAGAGTAAATTTAACATCTAGGTAGATTTGCCCTAAAATTAGTGAATTTTCAAGATATTAACACCTGAGAGGAAAACAAATACGGTTTATCTGAAACAAGGTAGTGTAAAAAATTGTGTGTATCAGCCCTTATTTAAGTTATAAACTCTTTAAAAGGATAGTAAAACCTCAGGCTCTAAACAGTGTCTCTGAAGTCTGAAGCTTTGCTTTTATTCAGCTGATGCTTCTCCTTCCCAAAAAACTTCAATGTAATGAAACTCAGGTTCAGAAATCCTAGGATAATTGAAAATCCAGAGAAAGTTTGTGGGGTTTTCGTTTCCTCACAAAGATGAGCTAAAAACTGTTTTTTAATTACGAAGAAAAAAATGAGATTGGCCCTCTAATGGTTTTTTCTCCTTAGATCATGATTAAGAACAAAACAAATTTACACCAACTTCATTTTTATATTTCTAAGCCAAGTGAACTATGAGCTACTAGAATACATACCTATTTTTTCCCCACTCTAATTTATTCTGTATTTCTGATACCTACATAATTAATTTTCTCCAAAGGAGAAAGATAGGCAATCTCATCCTATGTAATTTACTGTCTCTGAAAACAATAATGAAACACAACATACATACCCAACAACATAATGAAAAAGTACATAACATTGTAGAGACAACAATCAGTGTCACTAAATAAAACACATATAAATTGCTGATTAAACTAATTTGCTCTGTAAATGCTCCCTTAAATTACAATAAAAAATTGTTCTTTATTATACCTAGACTCTGATAAACCTATTTCTCTGGTGACTTAGTCTGTAGGGAGTTGCCCTGCTAACCCAAAGGCAGGGATTCAAATCCACCAGCTCCACCCTGGGAGACCAATGGGCAATCCTTTCCCAAGTGAATTATGTTGCTGTTGTTGTTAATGTACCATCAAATTGGAACTGACTCACAGTTGATCTACCAATGGACTTTCAGAGGTGGTAAATCAAAAGGTAGAAGATTGTCCATCTTTCCCCCAAGGAGCAATTGGTGGATTAGAACCGCTTGCTTTTGTGCTGGCAGCAGTTTCTTACCACCAAGCCACCAGAGCTCTCTAATCAAGTTACAGCTTCCGGAAAACCTACTAGAGGGTCAGCTATGAGTTGCTTCTGGCTCAAATACGGTTTTTGAGAAACTCTGATAAGCTAGAAGAAACATTTTTTTTTTATTATCAAGCAACACCTATTTATTTTAATCTCTAAAATCACTACAGCAGAAGGATCCAGACCCTACTGAGATAAATGTTAAGTTTACTGATCTTCATCACCCAACCCAATTCTAGTTCTTCACATCTAAGATCAATCTGAAGTTTCCTAGCTCCCACTCACAATGTCACAGTGCTGTAAGAACATCTATCAATATGAGTAGAGAAAGAATCTTTAAGAAAAAAAAAAAGGTCTTGTAATCACTGTGAGACTTAGGACCATTTTTTTAGTTGTTTTAGTGAAATTATGAGGGGATGACAATAAAAAATAACCCAGAGAGCTAAATATACATTTACATAGAACATTATAGTTGCCTCTGAAGGATTTCAAGTAAAGAGGCCTTACAAATTTCCATTCCTTTTTCAAAGACATACTTGTGTTAAAATAAAAGGTACAGGCACAAGAAGCCCAGAACTAATACTTACCTTCTGTTTCTGTGAAGCACGATTCTTCTCATCAGAGATTTTCTCAGGATTGTATCTTATGAGTGACGGGATGGACATCTGGGCAGGTACTTGAGTAGAAGGAACTGAGTTTAGCACGGTCTCCTCCTGCTTGGAGTCATCAGGAGTCACAGTGGGAATCACACGGAGGTTAGGACGGCTTCGAGAAGCCTGTTTGGTAACTGGTATCACCCTGTGTAGTTCAGGCAGAGAATGTTTTGATGGCTGAGAAGTGGGGTACATTGGCCACCTTGTGGCTGCGTATGCCATGTAGTGTCTATAGATATCAAAGGAAGCAGGGGAAACTGCAGGTCCCCGGTAGTTTGGAGGTATCCGAGCTGCAGCAAACTGTGGGACCCTTGGCATGTGAAACTGAGATAAAGAAGCAGGGTGTGGAAGTCTAATTGGGGCAGATGGGGCTGGCTGCAACATGCATCTGACTGAACCAGATGACTGAAACCCTCGACCAACTACTTCTGGCCCTGAAATCTGTCCCATTGGATGGTCAGACTTTAGGAAAAGAGGGCTGGGTTTTGTGAGCAAATAAGGGTCCACGGGGGAGGCTGGATGTGCATGGGACATATCTAGGGAGTGGGTACTGCTATGGTGTGTCTCCCGGCTCTCCAATCTGTGGGAATCTGAGGAATGTCGATCAGATGGGAAATTCTGGTCAACTGAGGAACGGCAATCAGCTGAGGAACGGTGATCAGCTGAGGAACGTGATGGTTTTTTGCCATGAAGTCGTTCCTGGGTGCGTGCAGCCAGTTTACTAATCTCTGCTACCCCAATATCCAGTCCTATGGTCTTGAGCAAGTCATGAATTTTGGCATATTCTGGATTAGTCTCTTCCAGGGATTCTCGCTTTATTGCTAGACCTGACGAGGGAAGGGAAGTGGTTTTCTGCCTCATAACTTCACTCTCAGAGCCTCCAAGGGGCTTTGGCGGGGGTTCCACCTTTAAGTCCTCTTCTTCATCCCCATAGAGAAACTTCTCCTCATCCTCAATATCAGGAAAGCTTCGTCGCCTTTTTTCCTGTGTCCCAGTAGAATCTGCCAATATGCTCAAAATGCGTGAAAATCCACTGCCGTCTTGGTTAGCCCTTTCATGGGGCAGCAAAAAGTCTGTGTGTCGCTCAGGTACCTCCGTCTTCACATCCAATTTCTCCTTGTGGTAGACAAAACTTCCCAAATTTTCTCTGAGAGGACTGTTGCCTTTGGGCAACCCAGGAAGGGGACCCCATTGGTAGAGGTTGTCTTGAGGTTCCTTCAAGGCCGTCTCCACTATAGTCCCCTTGGGGTTCTCAATTTCTGAGGCAAAAGCAGCTATTGCACCACTAAGTGGAAGAGATGGGTGTCCGGCATAGAAGGTGGGATCCTGACAGGAGCTGGTACCGCTGGAAAATCTCTCAAGCTACAAAAACAAACACAACTGATTTAGTCCTTCCTTATACAGAATCTCAGAAGACCAATAACTGAGAGAAATTCTTTTATTCTGTTCAAATAGGAGAGAGATTAAGTATAGAGGGAAAGGAGGGACAGTGTTCCTAGGCAAGGTTAAGATCTGGGTACCTATCTTTCTATCTATTTCTGCTGTAACAAGGGGAAATTAGAAAATGAGGCAAACTGGAGTGAATCTTTGCTTTTACCGATCTGTCTTAGTCATTATCAAGGCATCTAAATGAAAAAGGACTTTAGGGACCCTTAAGCTTATTTCTACTGTCAATTCCCAACAGAGAAAACATAAAAGTTTGCTTGTTTATTTAAGCAGACATACCATCTAACTGGAATGCTACCTAACTTTGTCAGTTTCCCTCTACTTCTTTTGTAAGTATTCATGGACAATTTTTCAAGAAGCCATTTTAGCTTATAAGGGCACAGTTGAAAACAAGTCTCCTTGGTTGAGCACTTTTCCTATCAAGGTCCAGATGGTGAGGTAATTTTATAAAATTTAAAAAAAAAAATCACACAGCAAGCTGGTGGCAGAGGTAGGTCCTGAGTCAGAATCCCTCATTTCTGGTCTATGCCCTACCGCCGTTCATACATGTCATCTTATCTCTAAAGAGAGATGAAGAAACTCAAATTGCTTCTTTCCTTTCCCCTCAAAGTTCCATTTTCAAGAAATCTATATTCAAAGATCCTACAGGACTATTCAGTTTGGAGGGGGGTAAGAGAAATCTTAACAGTAGCAACTATACAGAACTTCTGTTTTGAAAGCCTATTTATGGCAATGGAAGTTTCCTAATGACACATTATTAGGTCTAGCATTCCCTTTAGGGAGTCTTGGAAGGTGGCGCTCATAGGCATGATACCATGTGAGACAAAGGCCCCAACAAAGCATGTAGACTTTTTGATTTTTTAAAAGCATGCAGAATTTTTTTTTTTAAAAAAGCATGCATAATTTAAGATATCAAGAGACTCAGAAGAAATACTAGAGACCTGCATAGAAGGCTCCATATCTGCCTCGATCCGCTTCTTCAGGATGGACTTCTTAGGCATCAAAGCTATTTCTTCAGGTCGATGCAGAGAATATCCTGGCTCTGATGCTGGCAGGACACTTGACAATCCAGGGATGGGGCAGCTAGAACCACCATTGTCCACTCCCACCAGATCCTGACTCAAGCTCCTACTTTGTTCCTCTTCCTCTCGCTTTCGTCTAGCCAGGTCCAGCTCTCTAAATTCAGGATCTAGAAATCGAGGGCTTGGGCTCCGTCTACGCTGTCGGTAATTTCGGGTCCCAGGTGTAAAACTAAAGTGTGTCCCTCCAATGCTGTGTATCTTTTCTGTGTCATCGTAACGGGGCCGTTTGGCCTCCCGGCTTCTCTCCTCAGATTGTATAGAATAGGAGCCTTTGTGTTTGTCTCTGTTTAGGTCTGTGCTGTGTAACAGTTCGTCGTGACAACTGATGTGAGGGTTGTAATCAGATTGATGCAGGAAAGTTTCTCTTGTTCGGTAGTCTTCATCAAGTTGTCCCAAGAAGGAACTAAGAGGCCCTTCCTCTCGAGAAATATATCGCTCAAGACCTCGAGAACATTGGGAGCTTCGGGTGAAGACAGAATCATCAGTGAGGTCATCCCTGGGGAAAAGAGACAAGCATCACTGAATATAAAGGACCTGACAAAGGACGACTAAACAAGGTCAAGAAATTGACATTTGGCAAAAGGGGCTTTAGAAAGTTTAGGGCAAAACAAAATAATCACAAATTTCAAGACACAAAAAAAAATCTATCTATCTTATCTATGTCTCTGTGGGACAGTTTATATTCATTTCCCCAGGGCTACAAGCATCTCTCTTTCTAACCAAGGAGAAATAATACCAGTGAAGAGTTCTTAGGAAAGGACAATCTCTTTGATTGGACTTTGGGGATATAAAGTATCAAGGTATGGCTTGGGAGATATGAAAACAACACTAATATAATACAAAGAGCTTCAGGTTACACAATTTCACACTAAGTAAGTTTAAATTCTAGCTTCTTTCAATTCAAAGCATGGTCTAGGTCATCAGTAGTACCTGGAAATTTTTAGAACTGCATTCACTAAAGACATACTGAATCAGAATGTATATTTTTACAAGGTTGTCAGTTCATATGAATTTAGTCTAGCTCGGTGGTTTTCATCACAAAGATTCTCAACAGGCTCAGAAGCTGTCTCAAGGAAGGAGGCAAGGTAGGACTCTGGGCCAGGGACTCCACTTAAATAATAGTAGTTCCAAATTATTCTACTTATTAAGGTTCTATGTAATTTTTCATTTGGAAAGAGAGTTTTTCTGGGAGAAAAAGATTAAAATACTGATTAGCATGGTTTTCTCAAAAGTTTTAAAAGAATAAAGACTCTCTGTCTTGAGCCTTAAATAGAGATTCACCTCACAAACAAAGGGCCTTTTTCTCCTTATCTCCTTTCAAGGAGGAAGGTCCGTCCCTTTGCAGATGTAACTTTTTAATAAATCTATCATTACTATTTACCCTAAAAAAAATGATGCTTTGTCTTGCTCATGTATTAAAGGTTACAAAATTCTGTGTTTTGTCACACTCTTTCCAGCCTTGTTTGTATCTATATGCTGCTAATATTAAACTCAGGAAAGAGTAAGTCATTTACTCTTATTATTTTTATCTCATAAAAGTAAAAAGGTCTTAACTTTGTGCCATGGAGACAAATATAGGATGGGGCATATGTCCTTTCAGCTCAGAACTGTTAAGCCACACACAAAATCCTAAACTTTTTGTGCATTATGTCCACAGAACTCACATGTCCCCCAAAAGAGAGTTTCTGACTTAAGCTATAAATAGAAATAAAGATCCTCCAGCAGCTTTGGCAGCTTAGTGGTAAAGAGCTGTTCTATTAACCCAAAGGTAGGCACTCAATTCAAATCCATAGGTCCCTCCATAGGAGAAATATCGGCAATCTCTTCCCATGTGCAATTTAACATCTCCGAAAATCTGCGGGAGGGTCAGCTGTGTTGTTCCTACTCAGCAGTTCAACAACAAAAGCACTTTAAGCATACAGCTTTTAAGAAATTGGAATGAAAAGTTAAAGTGTCATGTCACTCAAAATCCAGAATAGCAATTACCATCCAGAGGATAATTATTAGTGTCTTCTTCTAGCACCCAATTTTTGGTATTGAGTTGTGAATAGTAAGAAGTGTTTTGGTTTCTGCATAGTTGTTTTCCTATCTCTGTGGTACAAAGTTAGCAAAAGAATGAAAAGTCACTCTTCTTGCTCACCTGGACAATAGCTATGAACAACTCTAAGAAAAATTATCAAAGGTAAACTTCATTACTTCTTTTTACAAAGAATGCTTCCTTTGAGAATCCAAGGTCCCTGTTACCCACCGCCTCCCCAAGAATCTGGAGAATTCTGAGGTTTCGATGTAGTACAAAATAGAATCTATAGAAAGCATCGAAATAAAAGATTAATAGTTCCCAGAAACTAGGAGAGGGGAAAGTGAGAAGTTACTACTTAATGACTTACAGATGCACTTCAGAGATACTGCAAGTTCCAGACCATCAAAATAAAGTGGTTATCACAATAAAGTGAATCACGTAATTTTTGGTTTGCAATTTATACACAAATTATTTATGATACAATAGTCTATTAAGTATGCAGTAACATCATAAAAAAGGTTTAAAAATCAGGGAGCTCTGGTGACCTAGTGGCAAGAAGCTGGGCTGCAATTCTGAAGGCATGTGGTTCGAGTTCACCAGATGCTCTGCTGGAGAAAGGAGGGGCAATCTCCTCCTGTACCAGTTGGATCCAATTTGACAGTATACATACACACACAAAATAATAATAATAAAATAAATTTTAAAAAAAAGTTTTAAAAATCTCTCCAAAATGTGACACAGGGACATGAAGTCAGCACATGCTATGAGAAAAATGGTGTCAGAAGACTTGCTTATTAAAGCAGGGTTGCCACAAGCCTTCAACTTGTAAAAAATGCAGTGAAGTACAATAAAGTGATTTACAACATATGGAAATATGCCTGAACTAAGTTTCTGCTTGGGTGATGAAAAAGGTTGCAAACAGACTCTAGTGATTCTCAACACTGTGAATATAATTAATGTAATTGACATTAAAGAGCTAAAATAGCAATTTTTATGTTATATATATATCACAGTATTTTAAAAATGTAATTATAAGAGATTGTCTGGTTCCGTAGGACTACTGGTTGTAAACGTCATTATTCTCAGAAGTCCAGAAGTCAAGTTACTTCATTGTTGAAGCACCATGTGCCATACAAAGAAGTCTCTGGACCACAATGTTTGTTGTTAGCCATTACCAAGTTACGTACGATTCATAGTGATCCTCTGAAAAAAAGAACTGAACCTACTCTATCCTGTGCCACCTTTATCAGCTCTGACATACCTAAGTTCATGGTTCTAGTCATTGTATCAATTCATCTTGGTGGGGGTCTGACCAAATAGGTGTGAAGAAAAACATGGACTCTATGAATAGTGGCAAATTCATCTACAACCCCCTGGATACAAGTATTACATGACTACTAAATGACACACTAACATTAGATCAAGAACTAGTCTAGCAAAAAAAAAAAAAAAAGAACTAGTCTAGCATTAAATACCAAAATGCTAGACATGAGATGACCCTCAGAAAGTCTCATTTCTGATCTGTAATCTCTAGTCCTCTAGTACTGAAGAGCAAAGATGTCAGTCTGGAGACTAATATGTGCCTGGTCCAGGCCATGGTCTTTGCAATTATGTGTTATGCATCAGAAAGCTGGACAAAGACTAGGGATGATAGAAGGAGAATAATTGATCCCTTTGAGCTGTGGTGATGGAGAAGAGTACAGAATATACTATGGACTGCTAAGAGAACAAACAGGTTTGTCCTAGAGAGGGTGAGACCAGGCTGCTCCTTAGAGGCAAGGATTCTGAAGCTCCATCTGACATACTCTGGGCATATTGTTAGAAGGAACCAGTCCTTGGAGAGAAATAGCATGCTTGGGAGGGTGGAGGGACAGCACAGTAGAGGAAGATCCTCAATGAGATGGACTGACTCAGTGACTGAGGTAACAGGGGTAGGTGTGTCAGAGACAGTAAGATTGGCTCAGGAGCACAGTTTAGAGCTTCTGTACTAGGGATGCTATGAGTCGCAGGTTACTTGACAGCACATAACAACAATAGTAAAATGAGGCCAAAAGACAAAGGGCGAAATAACAAGAAGGAAGGAAAGAAAGAGTTAAAAGAATGAGTTCTAATGTAAGTAAAAGCAAAAACCAGGTCTCACCTAACAGCTCATATCTTCTTTCCTCAAAACTCCCAAAAGACAGAAACAGTGAGCTTGAAAAAAGAGCCCCCGTCTTGTGGCACCAGGACAGTCCAAACAGCCTTATCTCTGAAGGCTTTGTTAGGTCCAATTCTTTCCTAAAATAAAGGCTATCTTTCTTTTTTAAAAAATGACTGTTCAATGTAGATATACGTAGGCTCACAGTGTTTAAAATTTTCCATTAAAACAAACTTAAATATGTAAATATACACTACTGTTGTTAGGTGCCATGAAGTATGACTCATAACAATTCTATGAACAGATCTGAACCTTGTCTTATCTTGTGCCATCCTCATCATCTTCTACACAATTAAGCCCACTGTTGCAGTTATCATGTCAATCCATCTTGTTGAGGGTCCTTCTCTCTTTTGCTGACCCTCCACCTTTCCAAGCATGATATCCCTTACCAAGGATAGTTTCTTCTAGAAACATGACCAAAATCCATAAGATAAACTTTCACCATCCTTGCCTGCAAGGAGCACTTTGGTTACACTTTTCTAAGACATTTTTTTTTGTTTTTTTTTTTTTGCAATCCATAGGATATTCAGTGCTCTTCTCCAACACCACAGCTCAAAAGCATCAACTCTTCTTCTGTCATCCTTATTAAGTTCTCAGATGCATACATAGCAAGTGACTAAAAAGACCATAGCTTAAATCAGATGCATCTTAGTCCTTAAAATGACATCACTGCTCCTCAATAATTTGGAGAGATGCCTGACAGCACACTTGCCCAATGCAATATACCTCCTGACTGCTGTTACCAACGGTGTTGACTGTGTATCCAAGTAAGAGGAAATAGTTGATAATTTTAGTTGATAATTTCAACCTTTTTTTACATCTATCATGATGTTGTCTATTGGTCCAGCGGTGAGAATTTTTGTCTTCTTGATGTTAAGATGCAATCCATATTCCAAGTCTGCACTCTTTGATTCTTTGCAGTAAGTGTTTCAAGTCATCCTACCTTTGAGCAAACATAGCACAGGTTGTTGATGAGTCTTCCTCCGATTCCAGTATCACATTCCTCTTCATAGAGTCCCGCTTAATGAATGATTTGCTCAAGAAACAGACTGAATAGATATGGAGAAAGGATATCATCTTGGCATACACTTTTTTTAATTTTAAACCATGCAGTGTTCTCTTGTTCTGCTCAGACAACAGCTTCTTGGTTTAGGTATGTTGTTGTTGTTAAGTGCCATCAAGTTGTAGGCGACTCATAGCGACCCTATAGGTTTCACATAACATAATTAAGTGCTTTGGGATTCCCATTCTTCTCAATGTTAGCCATAATTTGTTATGATCCACACAATCAAATGCCTTTACATAGTCAATAAAATACAGACATTCTTCTGGTATTCTTCTAGTCAGGATCTATTTAACATTAACAATGATATCCCTGGTGCTACGACCTCTTCTAAATACCACCTGAACTTCTGGCAGTTCTCTACGTACTGTTCTAGCCATTTTTTAATGATCCTAAACAGTATTTTGCTTGAATGTGATATTAATTATATTGTTTAATAATTTTCACATTCTGCTAGATCACCTTTCTTAGGAATGGGAATAGGAATATTTTCTAGTCAGGTAGCTGCCCTCCAAATTTTCTGGCATAGACTAGTGAGCATATCCAGGGCTGAATATGTTGAAACATGTCAATTAATATCCCATCAAGTCCTGAGGCTTTATTTTTCTACAATGCCTTCAGTGCAGCTTGAACCTTCTTCCTTCATTGTTGTTGTTAAGTGCCATCGAGGCGTAGAAGACTCATAGTGACCTACGAACGAAAGACCTGAACACCTGTATAACTTTCATTTCTCCACATTCATAGAGTTTCCAGAGGCAAGCTGTCTTGGAAGTGAATGTCACTCCTGCTCCCAAGCTTGTTTTAACTGGGAATCTCTACCAAATACTGTCCACCATGGGTAACTATTACTGGCTCTTTTTCATATGATGATTCCTTGAATTTTCCAGTGTCAATGAGTTCTTTTGGTACAGTGATTCTGAGTATTGATTTCTTCTTCTTTTGATGCTTCCTGGATCATTCAAGATTTTGTCCACAGCATCTCTTAATATTGCAACTCAAGGATTGAATTTGCTTTTCAATTCTTTCAACTTTAGAAATGTCAAATGAGTTTGTCTTTTTTATATGTGTGTGTGTGTGTGT
>NW_006399767.1:13947702-13956517 GCF_000299155.1 Elephantulus edwardii | reverse complement strand
TATATATATATAAATGACAACCTGATATCTATTTCTACTTAAAACTTGTACATGAATGCTTACAGCAGTATTATTTAAAATGGCAAAAAAATAGAAAAAATTCAAATGCTTACCACCAAGTAAGGGATAAACAAAATATAGTATATTTAGACAATGAATTTAGATATGAATTCAAATTCAACTGGATAATGAATTTTAATTTGGATATGGTATATCCTTTAGGCATGTTGCAAGAAGGGACTAGTCCTTGGAAAGGGACATCATGCTTAGAAGGGTAGAGGGACAGCACAATAGAGGAAGACCTTTGATGAGATGGATTAACTGACTGAGGTAATGGAGGTAGCTGTGTCAGAGACAATGAAGTTGGCTCAGGACAGAGCAGGATTCAGAACTGTTGTACAGTGTCGCTATGAGCCATAAGAGACTTCTACACATAACAATAACAAGAACATGGTATATCCAGAGAGTTCTGGTAGCCTAGTGCTAAGAAGCTACATTGCAATGCCAAAAGCATGTGTTTCGAATCTATCAGCTGTTCTGCAGGAGAAGGATGGGCAATCTTCTCCTGTAGGATTTACTGTGTCTAAAAACCTGTTGTAGTATCAGCTATGAGTTGGTTCTAACTCAATAGCAAACAACAATAGATGATGAATACTAGCAGCAATAAAAGAGAATAATGGTAGATGTGACAACATGGATCAGCCAAGAAAACACTAAGTGAAAGAAACTAGTCATAAGAGATCATATTTGTTAATACTCTATGTAGTAATATAAACTATATTTATATACAGATTTACGATATAAATATAAATTCTGGATACAAAATATCTAGAATATGAAAATTTATAAAAAGAAAGCTGATAGGGATGGGGCATGAGGGGACTGAGGGATAGTGGTAAAGGAGTATGGGGTGGTTTTGTTTTGTTTTTTTTTTAATGAAAATGTTCTAAAATTGGTTACAGGGGGGTAGTTTGTATTTTTTTAAATGAAGATGTCCTAACATCAGTTATAGTGGTAGATTCATAACTTTATGAATAAACTAAGTCACTGAATTGTACACTTTAGTTGTTGTTATGTGCCATCGAGTCGCTTGTGACTCATAGTGACCCTATGTACAACAGCTGTAAACTCTGCTCTGTCCTGTGCCAATCTCATTGTCTCCGACACACTCATTCTGATTGCCCCAGTCACCGAATCAATCCATCTCCCAGAGGGCCTTCCCCTCCTGCGCCTGCCCTCCACCCTCCCAAGCATGATGTCCCTCTCCAAAGACCGGTCTCTTCTTACAACATGACCAAAGTATGTCAGGCGAAGCCTCAGAATCCTTGCCTCCAAGGAGCAGCCCGGTTTAACCCTCTCCAGGATGAATCTGTTTGTTCTCTTAGCAGTCCATGGCACCTTCAGCACTCTTCTCCAACACCAAAGCTCAAAAGCATCAATTATTCTCCTTCTATCCTCCGTGGTCATGGTCCAGCTCTCTGATGCATAACAAGTGATTGCAAAGACCATGGCCTGTGCCAGATGCACCTTTGTCTCCAGAGACACACCGTTGCTCTTGAGTACTTTAGAGAGGTCCCTAACAGCAGACTTTCCCATGGCAATACGTCTTTTAATTTCCTGGCTGTTGGTGCCAAGAGTGTTGATTGTGGAGCCAAGCAGACTAAAGCTGTGAACAATCTCTATCTCTTCACCATCTATCCTGATGCTGCCAATTGGTCCAGTGGTGAGAATCTTTGTCTTCTTGACATTGAGCCTCAATCCATATTGAAGGCTGCAGTCCCAGACCCTCAGCAGCAAGCGCTTCAGGTCCTCCTCAGTTTAGTGAGTGAGCTATATATATAGTGTATGAATTTCATTTCAACAAATCTGTTAAAAATGCACACGGTAAGAAAAAAACAAAAGGTTCTTCAAAGTCCAACTCCTCATTGTTTCTTTTGCTGGCTCTCCAAAGAGCCTCAAGAAAGCAGTTTCCTTTTGTCTTTTACCCTAAAGCAAATAACAAGAGCAAAAAAATTCCTACTGACTTCAAGCTATGTTAGAGACAAGGAGAAGTTGGGAGAGAAGAATTCCATATATCTACATATATGATGTATAGAGGTTTTTTGACATGCAGAAGAAATGAGCTTCACATTCACAAGTCTTTAGAAGGTAAGCATCTTGGACTATGCCAAATACCATGTTCATGCTCCCTTTTTAGAGTAAGTTACAGTCCTGCCAAGTGCAGACCAGAAACAACTTTGGTATCTTGGCTCTGACTCAAATCTGATACAGAGTTTGAGAGAGTTAATAAAAACTCAAAAACTCTTCATGGTTTGAATCCACCAGATGCTCTGCTGGAGAAGGAGGGGCAATCTCCTGTACCATTCAGATCCAATTTGACGATACACACACAAAGAATAATAATAATAATAAAAAAAAAGTAAAAACAACCTCAAAAACTCATTTGATTCATAGCTGACCCTCTATTAGGTTTCTGAGGCTGTAAATCTCCAGGAGGAAAGCACTCATTTTTTGTCCAGTCACTGACAGATTTGAAGCTCCAAAGGCCTTTGGGTTAGCAGCTCAACTCTTTATGGAGTTAAGCTCCCAGATTCAATAAAGGAAGATTAAATAAACAAATAAATGAGGGCCTGGTGAGGAGTAGGAGCGAAGTGTTTATGGATACACGATGGCAATGGATTGCTGCACTAGCTTAAGACTGGGCTCACTATCAGAAGCTATATGGGTATGTTGAGAATCCTGTGGCTTCATTCCTGTGACGTGGTTTTGGTGAATAGTAATTATACCTACATAAACCACACAAGTAGAAAGGAACACAAATGTGCACGGAGTAAAAGGCAAAGCACTGCCTTTCAAAAGCTTAACTTCATTTTATCTAACATCTAACTCTAAGAAAAATTACAACTGCAAACTTCCTAAATTTTGTTTTCATGACTTCAAGCACACAATTGGTTATCTGAAGACCACATGCATATCAAAGCTTATACAAAGGGGAGGTGACACCCTAGGTTTAACAAGAGGAAATACTAAACTTACCTCAAAACCTCAGCAAAGAAGGAAGAGATTCACACCATGAATCATCTACCCAGAATGCCTCTTCAACCATCTCTCAAAAATAGAAGCAGCCAGCAAGGCAAGAACAACTCTATCAATTAAGTGACATAGTCACATAATTTGAGGCTATATTTTCAGAAGTCAGATATATAGGACATAGGACTATCTTATTTTGTGTTACTTAGTCCACAGCCACTGGAACTCTGAAGTAAATATTACCCAAGTGCAGCATTGGTCCTCATCCTCAGACTTCCTGCCCAGCTGTACCTACCCTGCCTACTTGTGTGCGGTACACCATGATGCATGGACAATTTGTTTAAAAGAGCATTATGGAGACTTGATGTTGTTGTTAATCATTTGTGAATACTCCCAGTGTGTTGTAGGCACAGATGATACAAAACATGTTCTTAATTTTCAGAAAGATTGCTTTGCCTCCCTTCCCATCCTCACAGTTAAGACAATTAGACAAAGTGTAAAAATGTAAAATAAAAATCCAATGTTGATTATTTACTTTCCATATATAATTAACTTTCTAGGACATGAGGTCTATATTTAAGTTTGTATGGAACATATCTGCACCTCCTTTTTTTTTTTTTGTTTTTTTTATATCTGCACCTCCTAAACTCTCAGTAGCTGTAAAGTAAAAAATAAACAGATATTTGTAAAGATTTTTAACTTTCTATTAATGCTTTAGGGAGCTCTGGTAGTTTAGCAGTAAACAACTGTGCTGCTAATCCAAAAACATGCAGTTTGAATCCACCAGTAGCTCCTCAGGATAAAGATGGGCAATCTCCTCCTGTGTTATTAACTGCCTCTGAAAACCAACTCGTAGGTCAGCTATAAATTGGTTCTGACTTAAGAGTACACAACAACAATAAATGCCTTATAAGTTTAATAAACATATGTATAGTAAATACACATTTACCTAAACCCTTTCTGAATCTGTATTTCAGTCCAGAGATGAAAACATCACCATTAAAAAATTATTTCCTATTCTACTCAGAACTTCTTTTTTTCAAATATGACCCCTAGTTCCAGTATTTTAAAACATATATAATCATTTTTTTTGTTTTAAAATTTAAGGGAATCTATATCTCTTTCTCCTTAGGGAGCTCTGGAGGTTTAGTGGTAAGGAGTTTCGCTGCCAAACCAAAGGCCCATGGCTTCAATCCACCAGCTGTTCCACAGGAGAAAGACAGGCAATCTCCTCCTGTGCAATTTACAGCCTCTGAAAACCGGCTAGAGGGTCAACTATGAGTCAATTCCAGCTCAACTGCACACAACAAGTTTCCTTAGTCTTCCTGGGTCAGGAGTATACACAGTTCATTTAACAACACAGTCCACATCAGCATATTCCTCATTTCTTAGAAAGGCTCTCCCACTGCGGTATTTTATAATTGACACATGATTATAGAACGTAACGTCAATGATAGCACTATCCTTTCAAATAGAACACTCACCAAACAGTTAGGTTCCTACACTGAAAGACTACACTTTATCTTGGGTAAAGCCTACCTGTCCACATCCTCCAGATTATCCACTGGTGACCCCAGCCGATCACTAAGCCGCCGTCGTTCTGGTGTGTTAACACAGAAGTGATCATTGCCAACAGTGATCCTTAAACTCTGTTCCAAGGAAGAATCAGAACGCAGACCAGGAGAGTGTCTCTACAAAAGTAAAAGATAAAAGGGTAATCAGTGGGGGGGGGGGGAAAAGTGCAACAATGAATGAATGGAATTCCAAAATCTCTGTAGATGTTCATTGAAATAAAAAAAGTAAATTAAATAAATAAGGGTAATCAAATAAGGTCAAGGCATCCCTGTGTCTAAAAATGCTCTTCTCTCTAGTCACAGTGTTGATCCAACAAGCTGAGAAATTATTATAAGATTGCACCAAACTCACTGCCATCACTAGTCAATTATGACCGATAGAGACCCTACAGGGCCAAGAAATACTGTCTTATTGGGGTTTCCAAAGTTATAAATATCTACAGAAGCAGATGGTACATCCTTCTCAAGAAGAGTAGTTGGTTTTGTTTGGTTGGGTTTTTTTATTAGCTGACAGGTTTTAACAACCAATCTTACCAACCAGCCTTTCAGTTAGCAGTTGAGTGCTTTAACAACTATGCCACCAAGGTACCTCTATGGTAAAGTATTAGTCTAAAAAATAATGAGGTTTTAAAAGAGAATCATTTTCTTAAAAGACAAAAGATCCAGCAGGGATCTGAAAAGATGGGGTAATGGTGGGCATAATTCAATGGGGATTAAGTTTATAAAGCACAATGTATGGGAATGATTATATGTTCACACAATGTGAACAAAGGAAATAATGTATACAAATTTTTTATGTAAACTAATATAATTTTTTAAAAAAAGAGAGAGAAAAGCCCATACTTCTAACCATCCCAATCAGTGACGCTGCATTCTCTCACTTAGTAGGACTGAGCATGGGAAGAGAGGAACTAAAAAAGTCTCTGCTCTCAGAACCTATACATTCTAGTGAACAGCATAAGCTAAAATCAGGGGGGTTTTCCCCCAAAAGGGCTATAAAACATAAAAGTGACACAAATGAGAAAACAAAAGGGCTACTTTAGCTAGAATGGATGGCTAAAGAAGGTTTTTCTGAGGGAACATTATGTTACCAACTAGGAATAGTGCGATGTCAGCGTGGCAAAGAACACAGTGTTTCAGGCAAAGAGAAAATCAACTTTGATAAGGAGCTTCATGTGTTTTAAGCAACAGAGCCAGGACAGCTAGAGCAAAGGGACACCCAGGCTGAACACAGGCAGAAGCCACAGTTTTTATTCTAACCAAAATGCCACAAGCGGGTTTGAAGTAGGAGAATGCTCAGTCTTCCTCTAAGGGCTTGTGTGGCTCACACCATTATCTCTTTCACGTCTTTACTGAGCAGCCATATTTCTCAGGAAGTCTTCTTTATAAAAAATTTTAATTTCCTTCTCTGCTTTATTTTTTTCTTAGCACTTAATCACATTTAATGTGACATAGCCTTTTACTTCTTGATCTTAACAAGCTTCTCCTGCTAGACCAGTATGTTCTACAAGGGGAGAGATTTTTCCATCGGATTTGTTCACTACTGTATCCTTAGGGCCAAGACAAGTGTCTAATACATGGAAGACCCTCAAAAATATTTGTCCAGTTAAGAAACACTACACAGATCTATAGACATATATCTATGAATACATATTTGTCAAATGTATAAAAATATTTTGATTGCTGCGCACATAATAAACAGGTAGGTAGCAAGAGTAAAAGAGCCTAATGTATACTCCAGGCAAGAATTCTATCTCTGCCATCAAGTCAGAACTGACACATATTCGGCTCTCTTTCCAGAGCCTGTAAATCACAAGGGATGAGACTGAACCACCTTTCAGAGGTGCTAGTGCACTAAAATAGCCCAAGAGATGTCTTTTTTGGGGGGTTAGTAGCCCAACTCTACTGACTAGGCCACACTAGGCAAGAATTTACAGGGGTGGGTGACCTAGTGTTAAAGGGTTGTGAGGCCCAAAGGTAAGTAATTCAACCCACTAGCTGCACATGCAGGATAGACAATCTTCCACGTGATATAAAGCCTCTATAAACCCGCTAGGGAGTTCTGGTGGCCTAGTGGTAAGGAGCCATGCTGTTAACGGAAAGACACGGGGTTTGAATGCACTGGTTTCTCTGTAGGTGAAAGATGGGCAATCTCCTCCCCTGTGATTAACTACCTCTAAAAACTTGTTGAAGGGTCAGCTATGGGTTGATTCTGACTCAAGGGCTCAAAACCTGCCAAAGGCTAGTTTATGAGTCAGTTCCAACTTGACAGCATACAACAATTAAGAATTGAAGAAGGAAGAGGTTCAGTAGATATATCAGTAGATATTCGGAGCTGCAGCTGACACGCTTGCTAATAGATTCGACTCTGTGAGAAAAAAGACAAAGACGACTGTTTCTAATGAGCAACTGGTGAAGCCATTTACTGAGAAGCCTGACGCTAACAAACTGCATTGGAGATAGGGAGGGAGGATGTGAGAACAAGCAAGTTTCTTCCTTTGAAGTGAATGACCTCCACACTGACACTACTCTGAGTACATATAACCTTAAAAATCTTCACAAGGTGATAAACCAATCACTTTGAATGCATGTTAGATAGTCACTCAAAAATTTAGAAATATTGTTGCCCAATTAAAAAGTCTGGTGAATGGAAAATAAAATTCCTTATCACCCAAGACTGGCTCTACTATAGTGGTGGTTATCATGAGACTTATGTCTAAACTCCTCATCGGCTTTCCCTTGAGTAATTAAAATCTTGGCTTTAGGGGAACTGGGCAGAACTGAAATCACAACTCCATCACACCTTCACTCGCTCTTATAGTCGGAAGACTCACAGCCGACGCTCCAGTGGGTTCTCCAAGTCTGTAAAGTGCATCAAAGACTGGCCATCTTTCTACCCTGGAGGGTCAGGTGGATTCGAACCGCCAGAAAAGTGTCACTTTTGAATTAGCAGCACAAGGCACTACTGACTGGGCCGCCAGTCTTATCTCTGTGTTCTTGGTCAACCCTTCTGAAAACTCCTTGGACTCCCTCAGCTAAGGAATGATGTTAACTGCCTCAGGTTATGGGGTTGAGGATGAAAAGAGAAGGTATGAAGTGGAACTCCTGCTAAGTAACTCAGAGATGGTAATTATTATCATGACTGTGGTTTATGCACACTTTATTTTGGAGACGCAGCTCCAATCAAAGTAGTTAGTATTTTCCACTAGCTACCTTGATCCGCCTGACGCATTCCCTCCTTTCCACAAAGATGGACATTTTTAGCTCCTCCTGGGGCCTGGGCGGCTCAGCTCTAACGGGACTGACTCAACACCCCTGGATTTTGGGCTAACGTCAATTATCAAGAAACTACGCCGCTCAAGGTTTTGGAGGAGCCCCTTCCTCCTCGCCCCAGGCCTGAAGAAAACTTTTCTTCCACTCTGCACCCTAAGGGAGCGGAACAGCCGGTTCCAATGCAAAGGCGCACACCCCCCCGACCCGGGCCTGAGAGGCCCAAGTCCGTTATTCTATAAATGCAGCTCCTGGGGTGGCAGGGGCTCCCCACGTCGCTGAGGGAGATGAGGCGGGGGGCCGGCCCTGGATTTTGGGGGTCTGGCCTGGAGGCCTCCGCTCCGGGCGTTTCTGGAAGCCAGAACCCCGGGGCCCGGGGAGCCCAGGCGGAGTGGAATTACCCGGCTGCCGCTGTCGCCTGGATGGTCTCCGCGGCCGTCCCGGGAGAAGTCGGCGCGGGACTCCCCCCGGCTGCTGCCTCTGAAGCCCGCCGGGAAGAGTCGTCGGCTCCGCAGAGGCGACCGGGAGCTGCAACGGGCCCGCGGTGGGGAAGGGGAGCCGCGGCGACCCCTCGGCGGAGTCGGCGAGGCCCGGCGGCCGCGGGGCGGGGACGGGGAGCAGCGGCGACCCCTTGGCGGGGAAGGCGAGGCCCGGCGGCTGCGGTGCCCTGAAGGCGAGCGGGGCCTGTGGGCCGGGGTCCGCGACGAGGAGGAACTAGAGGGCGGCGGCGAGGCGCGGCGAGCCGAGCCTGAAGAAGACCCGGAGCTGCGGCCAGTGCGCGACCCGCCCCCGCCGCTGTCCTTAGGCCGGTGCGAGGAACCCGAGGAGCGCGCACCGCTGCGGTACATGGCTCACGCAGCAGCGGCCAGAGCAGCTGCTCGGACCTGGCGGCACCCCGGACGCCGGCCCCGACGCGCCGCCGCAGCAGCAGCAAGACTAGT
>NW_006399767.1:13942929-13947587 GCF_000299155.1 Elephantulus edwardii | reverse complement strand
GTTGGAGAGCGCGAGTACGCGCCCGTCTCTCAGCCGCGCGGTCAGCGGTGCCCCGGCTTCCTCCACTCTGGACGCTGAGCGGGCAGCGCGGAAGCCCACCCGAGGCTGAGCGAGGGGGCGGGGCAGGGAAGCGCGTGACCGGCGCTCTGCTCGCTCCGCCCCAAGCTGGCAAAATGGCGGCGGGCGATCCGCTCCCCTCCCTTCCCCCGACGACCACTTGACTGTGAGGAGCCGGATCGCGCCGGCTTCAGGCGGAAAAGATAGGATTAGCGGGAGAGGGAAGAAGTCTTCCAGATATCTGAAGCTTTGGAAGGCTGACTGGAATCAAAGGGAGCATCTTCTCCCTTTCTCTGACCCTCAGCCTTGTTTTATGTGGAGACAGTGCCAACCAATACAAAACCCCAACCCCCTACTCCATTGCTCTCAGTGGATTTTCACGCATCGATACTGTAGGACGGGAGGAGCATGACGCCATCCTGTTTCCAAGGCCATTATCTCTATGGGAGGAGACGGCCACCTTTTACTCCAGTAGAGCAGACGGGGTTTCTTTTGGCAGCCAAGAGCTCCATGTGGGAGGGCTGCAAATAATAAGAATATAGACGTGTTGCTAGGCGAGCCTCTTACTTGGAAAGGGACATCATGCTTGGAAAGGTCCGCGAAGGAGAGGTAGGCCCTCAAGGAGATGGATGGATAGGTAAAGTGAATTTGGCAGTGGACTCAGACGTGTCGTTTTGAGAATGATAAGGATAGGTCAGGATAGGGCAGATTTCATACCTATTCATAGAGGAGCTATGAATCCACTCGACTGCACTTGGTTTTAGTGTAAAGCAACCACACATTCCCGTGCTCCCTCTTCCCTCCCTCCCGCTCTCCCCCTTCTTCCCTTCCTTCCTTTTCCTTATTTCTTCTCTCCATTTCAGGTTAGAGTTAAAGAGGAAGCTCTGTGGTAAGAAGCTGCACTGCAATTCCAAAGGCACAAAGTTCAAATCCATTAGCAACTCCTCTGGTAAAGGATGGACAATCTGCTCTGTGTGATTTGCTGCCTGTGAAAACCCACTGGAGGGTAATCTACGAGTCAGTTTTAACTCCATGGCACACAAAACAACAACAACAAATGAGAAATGGCGAACAGAAAAGTCAATTTGAAACTCTCCATTTGGGTCACCTGCTGCTCACATGGTGAAGAATTTTGGACCTAATTCAATAAAAGTGTTTGGGGGAAATGGTATAATTTAACTAAGGAGAGAGATTCTCTCAGAAGGCCGAAGTTAGGAAGTTTGTAACTACCCAGACTGTTTTAAGATGCAAGCTGGAAGAAAAAAGGGATAGAATAAGTAAACATCACAGGAAACATTTTACAATTGGTATTTTGAGTTCTCAAGTAGGCAACAGAAGAGTCTTTCTTGCTTCCATGCAAGGTAGTATTGCTAAACAATCCAAGAACTACAAAAGGAGAATGAAATGTCTTTAGAATCTCCTGGGTTAATAAAAATCAGGAAAACCCGGAGAGAAAAAGTCAGATAGAAAATTCAGTCTATCTACCCTGATTTAATCTCTAGTTCTTACCTAAAGGAAATCCTTTTTCATTCTAGTAATTTGTCTATAGGTGAACCTCCCAAAGACATTAATGCCACCAACCTAAATTACAGGGAGTACCAGTAGAAGTGACCATAAATTCTTGATTCAAGACTGAGTTAAGGGGTATTGTGAAAGATTTTCCAGACCTTTGTGAGAGTCTGCAGAAATTTTTTCATGAGTTTACAGTTCTAACACCTATGAGCCCGGCACACCAGATTTATATAATTTGTTGTGCATGCTGTTGATCCTAGAAATGGCTCAGTGGGTGGCTGAGGCCAAGTGGAGGGACCCAGAAGCCAGTTTAACTAACTATAAGAAGAGCAAGAGCTACTTGGAGACGGCAATATCTGACTTTTACCAACTTCACAAAGAAGAACTTTCCCAACCTGTCACGTCAGGGTCACCATATGTTTCACTTCTCTGACCAGCGGGAAAGTGCCAGGCGATGGAAAAAACTACTGAAGAGGTAAGGGAAGAGGAACACATGATTGAGTGTCTTTCTGACCTGAACATTATCATAACTTTTATTGAGAAGTTTTTTATTACATAAGCAGTAAAATACGTAAAATGGGCTCTAAGATGTTTTATATCATTTTATTCTTATTTGCTGACCTTTTCTATTTCCATAACTACATCTTTATCAGAAAGTAGCATCGTGGGAGAATTAAGGTTTTGCATGTACACACACACATTTATAAGACACTGTTTTCTTGTGAACCTACACACTTAGGATAGCATATTCTTTTGCCCTGATTTCCTCCTTTAGATTATATATTTTTTAAAATTTTAGGTAACTCCTAATTTGGTCAGCTGAACCCCTACATCACCCCCATTTTTATTTTTCTTTTACAGATTTTCTTTAGAGTGTAAAATATTTTATTTGCTTTATACAATAGATTTCAGCACAGATAGTGTGTAAAGTAAGCAACAAAAGGTAAGTAATTTTGATTTCGCTGGTAAGGCAGGTTGGTGGAAGGCTTTTTCCTTGCTCTGGGACTTGCAACTCATTTGGGGATGGAGTTCTAATTGCTGTTAGAGAAGTGGGGACAACAACTGCTCTGTTTAATTTCAGCAGGGAAGGGGTGTAGTTTGTGAACAGTTATTAGACACTTTTGGGTGAAGACTGAGTCAAAGGTCCAAAGAAGATCTGGGAGCTCGTAAGAAGTTCCATGATAAGAATAATTGTATCTCTTTGAATTAGCACCATTTTCTGCTGGAAGTAGCGTAGTCTGACGGATATAACTTTAGAAAGCATGTTAGAAAAACAAGATCTTAGTAGTAATAGGGGCATGTCCTCTTTCATGAAGTATTTTGCACTAAGATAAAACTTTCAAGAGTAAATTTTACTTCCCTGGATTTTCGGATTTTGAAGACTTTGTAGAATAATCCATCATTAATTAAAATAAAAATCCTTGGGGAGCTCTGGTGGCCTAGTGGCAAGAAGCTGCACTGCAATCCCAGAGGAGCATGGTTCGAATCCACCAGATGCTCTGCTGGGAAGGGAGGGACAATCTCCTCCTGTACCAGTCAGATCTGATTTGACAGTACATGCACTCACACAATAATAAAATAAAAATTAAAAAAAAAAATTTTAAAAATCCTTTACTCTTTATTCACTTTTTCTTGAACTTTATTCACTTACTCTCACACTTTGTTAACTTACTTTTACTTTTCAGTCACCTACTCTTACTTTCCAGTCTCTTATTCTTTCTTTTTTTTTTAAAAAAAAAAGATAGACTTTCTATGTTAAGGTCAAACTCCTTCCCCCCCACCCCCTTCTAAAATGGTACCACTTTTATTATCTTTTTACATAGCCACAGATTTACACAGAGTTTCTTATGCCTTTTACAATTGTTTAATCACTTCTCACAAACTCTTAGGTTTTCTACCACTGTTCTGACAGATTCACATTTCTCTCACCATATATAAATGGAGCAAGTTTGCACTTCGGCTTCAGATTTCACTTAATTACCTACTTAACCTTTAAGAGTTTTACCAAAATTCCTGGATCCTGAAAATTCTGGAGATTTATTATGGTTTCTTTTCTTTCCTTTGTTGGTGTATAATTAAAGCATCTACATAATCTGGTAACAGGAAAATATTTTCAGCAGTTAATATAATGGCTTAAATACAATGAAACTAACAGGCAGCAGAAAATAAAGAGTTAAATCTTTATCAACCATACTATGGCAAATGGTGGAGCTGTGCAGATGTTACTGGCACAGTCCCAGGAATGCTCATTGATTTATTTTCTAGGTGAGAATAAACCGGTCTTGAGTTACCAAGCTCTTTCTTTTTTGATGCTTTTTACTATTCACTACTGCTATTGTTTTGGGCTTTCTTTGGCACAGAGATATCTCATACCTTTAGAGTTGCTTGTGCTTAAAGCTTCATGGAAATTTCTTTTTCTCTTAAGAAAATACTGGTACTTAATATAGTAAGCAAGCTTATCCTTTTTTTTTTTTTTTTTGCAAGCTTATCCTTAAAGAGTCTGGTGTTGGACACTCTGGCATGTAAACAAGAGGCTGCAAGATAAGAGCTATCTTGAATTCTGCAAAAAGCTGTAAGGGGAGAGTTTTTGTTTTGAAGTTATTCTTTTCTATATTTATACTTTTAGTAGGGAAAAGGCCTTAAAAGAAAAGGTGGAACTGAGAAAACTACTTTTGCACTAAGCAAGAACTTTATTTCATTATCTCTCACATCAATAGCAATTCAGAGTTCAGCTAGTAGGATGAAGGCTACTGATTCCTATCAGTGGGGATGATAGAGTTCCCTGGACCTCGTCAGCTAGACTCTGCTAGTACTCCTGTTATTGCTAGTGTAGAAGTCTGGTGCTGTGGCTGACCTTGAAGGAGGTCAACAACACACCCTGCTTTAGGACAGTTTGTACACCCTACTTTGTAATGGCCTAGCCTTTCCTGTTATTATTGATCAGGCTTGTTCCTTGGGAGCCCATCATGCTGGTCCCCAGTATTCATGTTGAATCCTGGAGTTGCTGTGAATAAAGTAGATAGATCCTCCCACCTAGGAATGTCACAAACAACACTTTTCAGACTGTTTTTTAAAATATATATTTTTTT
>NW_006399767.1:13936399-13941929 GCF_000299155.1 Elephantulus edwardii | reverse complement strand
CTTGAAGATGTATCATGGGGGTGTTGCAACCTAGAAGACACAAATTTGACTAACAAGTTATAAGTACATGAGTCCAAAAATTATATGAGTTCCTTGTTTTTCAATGCAGCGTAGTATTATGTGAGTATATCACAGCTTCTCTATCCATTCGTTTGTTGATGGGGAACGTTTACAGGGACTTTGGATTTCTGTTCATTCATTGTTGTCCTTTCCTCCCTACCCACTCCTCCTCTGAGTTTGCTCTTCTTGAAGAGAAAAAAAATTGTTATACAATCCTCCCCTCCCCCTCAAGTCCACTTTACTATGCAGCTCTTATTCTGGACTCTTGCCATGAAAATAATACCTAATCATATATTCCTTTTAAACAGTTCTATCCCTCATCTGTTTCAATGTAGTGTACATTATTTATCTCCTCTCTTCTTAGGTTCTCCCCAACCCCGATGTCAGTCTCATTATACAGCAATGGCACTATCCAGTGTTTGTCCTTTTGTGACTGAAATATTTCACTTAGCATAATGTCCTCCAGAGTCAACAATTTTGTATAATATTTCAGGAGTTCCTTGTTTTTCAAGGCAGCATAGTATTCCATTGTGTGACTATACCACAGTTTCTCTATCAATTCATTTGCTGATGGGCACTTGGATTATTTCCAACTCTTTGCTACTGTGGATAAAGCCACAGTAAACATTGGTGTGCATATATCTGCTTGAGTAGCACTTCTATTTTTTTAAAAAAATGTTATTATTATTACTATTAATTTTAATGAAAATTTACAGAGACTTTGGATTTCCATTAATTCATTTTTGCACTTTTCTCCCTGCCCACTCATCCCTCCATACCCCAGTTCACTCTTCTCTTTAAAAAGTAAAAGAAAAATTATTTCATTGCTATACAATCCCTCCCCCCAAGTCCATTCCACTATGCAGCCTTCGTTCTGGACCCCTGTAATGACAATAATATCTAATCATATATCCCTTTTAAACAGTTCTCTCCCTCATCTGTTTCAATGCAGTATATATAACTTATCCCATCTTTCTCAGTCTACCCCAAACACCGATGACTGAGATATTTCACTCAGCATAATGTCCTCCAGGGTCACCCATTTTGTATAATATTCCAGGAGTTTCTTGTTTTTCAACGCAGCATAGTATTCCATTGTGTGAATATACCAGAGCTTCTCTATCCATTCATTTGTTGATGGACACTTAGGTTGTTTCCAACAATTTGCTATTGTGAACAAAGCTGCAATAAACATGGGTATGCATTGGGTGGCAGTTCTAGTTTCTTTAGGGTATATTCCCAGTAGTGGAATTGCTGGGTCAAATGGTATTTCTTTTTGCAACTTTTTGAGAAAGCTCCATACAGCCTTCCATAATGGTTGCAACCCAACAACAGTGAATAAGGTTTCCAGTTTCTCCACAATCTCTCCAGCATTTGTTGTTTGCTGCTTTATTGAATTTTGCTATTTTTACTGGGGTGAGATGATATCTCATAGTTGTTTTACATTCAGACTTCTTAAAGACATATTAACCCTTTTGATCTTGCCAGACTATGCTAATTTGTAGCTTTAGAGCAAGGGGGTGGTGGAAAGTCACACTCTGCAGAATCAAGGGGGTGGAATGGTGCACTAGGAGAGGTGTCTGAAAAGGTGTTTTTGCCAATTTCTTCAACATGGAAAGGGCAGAGGGTGGTTCTTACTAGACTCCACTTAGTTATTATGCTAATAGGAACACTTTTATTTTTTTTCCAAATCCCTTTTTAACTTTCTACCAGCTTGTACCTAAAGTTCTACATCTAAGGTTCCTGTATTTGGAAACCAAGAACAATGATCATGAACAGAGACCAGCAGCTTTTGAAGCCTTCTGAAGCCTGCAAGAGGCAGAGTTTTAAGAGTTGTTGAAGGGTCCTAATATCTATTTTTCACCCCTTGCTCCATCTTCAAATATCCCCTTTTGAATAATTATTTACACATAAAAGTGCTTGCTGACACTGTCGCTTACCATGATGAAGAAGTTAGGACTATTTCACTTTTCATTTCACATGGTTTTTATCATTGTTCTTCCTGTGTCACATCAGGGTATGTTGCACTTCTTTGACCAGCAGGAAATTTCTGGGCATGGAAAGAACTACTCAGGACTTTAATTAGTCAAGAGGGAAGGGGAGAGGAACTCATAGCTTTTATTGAGAAGTTTCTCAATACATAAGCAGTAAAAAAATATGTTAACTGGGTTCTAAGATGTTCTATACTGTTTCATTCTTATTTGCTGACCTTCCCTGTTTCCATATCTACATCTTTATCAGTAAGTAATATCAGTGGGAGAATCAAGGCTTTGCATGTGTACACACACACACACACACATATTTACAGGACACTGTTCTCTTGTCTTGTGAACCTGCACACCTACATACTTGGGGCAGAGTGCTCTCTTTTTTCCTGATTACATTCTTTAGATTACTTTTTTTTTTTAGATTTAATCAGCTCCTGTCATGGTTACCTTATTCACTTCAATGGTCTCTCCTATTTCAAAGATGATGATGATGATGATGATGATTGCATAGAATAGGACAGAGTTCAGATCCATTGTTCATAAAGACATTATGAATTGCAGTCAACTGGATGACACATAACAAAAGTAGATGTGATGTTATCCTATTGTGACTTTGGTTCTGCATGTCCCTGATAACACATGTCCCTGCTGACTCCGTGATTAAATCCTTCATATACTAACAGAAGGTCAATGATTCAAAGCCACCAGTCACTCTTTGGGGGAAAGATATGGCAGTCTGCTTTTACAAATATTTATAACCTTGGAAACCCAGTGGACCGCTCTACTCTACCTCATAGGATCCCTGTAAGTCAGAATGAGTTGATGGCAGTGAGTTTTGAGTTTGGATGACAAATGAGTTGATTGTCTTTTAATATATATATTCGTCATTAAAATATCATCCCTTTATGCTGATATTCAAAGTTGCTTGCTTTGTTGTTGTTGTTATGTGTCGTCAAGTCACTTGCAACTCATAGAAACTCTATGTAAAACAGCTCTGAACCCTGCTTTCTCCTGAGCTAACTTTACCATCTTTGACATACCTACTCCCAGTTCCCCAGTTACTGAATCAATCCATCTCATTGAGGGTCTTCCTCTCTTGTGCTGTTCCTCCACCCTCCCAAGCATGATGTCTCTCTCCAAGCAAGGACTGGTTCCTCCTTGCAACATGCCCAAAGTATGTCAGATGAAGCTTCAGAAATCTTACCTCCAAGGAGCAGCTTGGTTTTACCCTCTTTAGGAAAAACTTTTTTTGTTCTCCAAGCAGTCCATGGTATAATCAATACTTTTCTCTAGCTCCAGAATTCAAAGCCATCAATTCTCTTTCTATTATCATTCCTAGTCAATATCCAGTCAATTTCCACAATTTCACGTAATTGTGAAGACTATGGCCTGAATCGGGTGCATCTTAGTCTCCAGACTGACATTGTTGCTCTTCAGTACTCTGGAGAGGTCCCTGACAGCAGATTTTCCCAATGCAATTCACATTTTTATTTCCTAGCTGCTGGTACCATGAGTGTTGATTGTGGAGCCAATCAAACGGAAGCTGTTAACAATTTCAGTCTCTTCACCATCCTTCATGATGCTGCCAATCAGGCCAGTGGTGAAAATCTTTGTTTTCTTGATGTTGAGCTTCAATCTATATATAAGACTGCAGTCCTTGACCTTCTACAGCAAGCACTTTAGGTCCTCCTCTGTTTCAGCAAGCGAGATTGTGTCATTTGCATAATGTAAATTACTGATGAATCTTTCTCCAATCCTGGGTCCAAATTCCTCCTCACAGAGCCCAGCCTCCCAGGTAATCTGTTCTGCATGTAGATTGAAAATGTATGGAGATAGGATGCATCCCTGGTGTACACCCTTCCTTATTTGTCTATTGAATTTTCTCTCCTTTTTTTTACTAATTTTTAGAGTTCTTCATATATCCTGATGATGAATTTTTGTCAATTCTAAGTATTGCCAACATTTTCTTGATGATGGCTTGACCTTTTTTTTTATTTTAATGAAAGTTTACAAAGACTTTAAATTTCCATTCATTCATTGTTGCACACTTTCCTTCCTGCCCACTCCTCCCGCAGTTCACTTTTCTCTTTGAAAAGTAAAAAACAAAACAAAACAAAAAAACCCCCCAAAAGGACAAAAAAACCCCTTTCATTGTTATACAGTCCCACCCACCCCCAGTCAATTCCACTATGCAGCTTTCATTCTGAACTCTTGTCATGACAATAAAACCTAATCACATATTCCTCCTAAACAGTTTTCTCCCTCATCTATTTCAATGTAGTATACATTATTTATCCCCTTTTAGTTTCCCTCCCCAACCCCGATGTCAGTCCTGCTTTACAACAGTGGCACTATGCACTATATGTCCTTTTGTGACTGAGATATTTCACTCAGCATAATGTCCTCCAGGGTCACCCATTTTGTATAATATTTCATGAGTTCCTTGGTTTTCAAGGCAGCATGGTATTCCATTGTGTGACTATACCACAGTTTCTCTATCAATTCATTTGCTGACGGGCACTTGGATTATTTCCAACTCTTTGCTATTATGGATAAAGCCGCAATAAACATGGGTGTGCATATATCTGCTTGAGTGGCAGTTCTAGTTTCTTTAGGGTGTATTACCAGTAGTGGAATTTCTGGGTCAAGTGGTATTTCTATTTCCAACTTTTTGAGAAAGCGCTATACTCCTTTCATAATGGTTGCACCATTTTATATTCCCACTAATAGTGAATAAGGGTTCCCGCAACTTAGCCACCATTTGCTGTTTGCTGTTCTGTTAAATTTTGCTATTCTTACTGGGGTGAGATGACATCTCATAGTTGTTTTGGTTTGCATCTCTCTTAGAGCTAGGGATTTTGAACATTTCTTCATGTGTTTTGTTCGCCATCTGAATATCTTCTTGGATGAAGTTTCTGTTCATATCCTGTGCCCATTTTTCAAATGGGTTGTCCACCTTTATTTTGTTGTGTCGATCAAGTATTCTATAACTTTTAGATATAAGTCCCTTATCAGACATGTCATTACCAAATATTTTTCTCCAGTCTGTGGCTTCCGTTTTTACCTTGTTGGAAAAGTTTTTGGACGTGCATAAGTATTTTAATCTTAGAAGGTCCCATTCATCTATATTATCCTCTCCTGGTTGTAGGTTTTTCAGGATGCTTGGAAGACTTTATGTTGTGGATTAGGCCTTCTAGAGTTTTTCCAAGCTTTTCTCTAATGAAGTTTGTAGTCCTTGGTTTTAATCCTAGGTCCATGATCCACTTTGAGTTGGTTTTTGTGTATGGAGTAAGGTGTGGATCTTGCTTGAGTTTTCGGCAGATAGTTTTCCAATTTTGCAAGAACCATTTGTTAAAAAGGCTGTCGTGGCGAGCTCTGGTGGCCTAGTGGCAGGAAACTGCACTGCAATCCCAGAGGTGCGCGGTTCAAATCCACCAGATGCTCTGCTGAAGAAGGAGGAATAATCTCCTCCTGTACCAGTC
>NW_006399767.1:13892461-13935149 GCF_000299155.1 Elephantulus edwardii | reverse complement strand
AAGATCCATCTAACATCAGCTATAATATCCCTAGTACCATGACCTCTTCTAAATCCAGCCTTCACATCTGGCAGTTCTCTGTTGACATATTGTTCCAAACATTTTTGGATAATTTTCAGCAGAATCTTGCTTGCATGTGATATTAATGATACTGTTCGATAATTTCCACACTCTGTTGGGTCACCTCTCTTTGGAATGGGAACTGACCAGAGGTAGATGGGCTGATTTCCAGGTTCTCAATTCTATTCTATTGATCTATGTGTCTGTCATTGCACCAGTACCACTCTGTCTTGACCACCATGGCAGTGTAGTAGGATTTGAAAGAGAGTGAGATGCCTCCTACCTTGTTTCTCTTTTTAAGGAGTGCTTTGCTTATTTGGGGCCTATTTCCATTCAAATGAAATTGGAGATTGCTTTTTCCATCTCGTTGAAGAATGGTATTGGTATTTGTATTGGGATTGCATTGAATGTGTAAATTGCCTTTGTTAGTATTGTCAATTTCACAATATTGAGTCTTCCTATCCATGAGCAAGGGATATTCTTCCATTTCTCCAGATCTCTTTTTGTTTCTTGTAGTAATGTTTTATAATTTTCTTTGAATAGATCCTTTGTACTTCTGGTTATATTTACTTCCAAGAATTTAATCTTGTGATTAGCTATTCTGATGGGTATTGTGTTTCTGAGCTCCAGTTCTGTATTCTCTTTGTCACTGTAGAAAAATCCAATTGATTTTGGAGAAGGACATCAACCTCAGAAGGGTTGGAGGGACAGTGCAGGAGAGGAAAACCCCAGATGAGATGGATTGATATAGTAACTGGGGCAATTGGAGTAGATGTGTTGAAGTCAGTGAGACTGTTGTACACAGGGTCACTATGAGTTGCAGGCAACTAGATGGCACATAAAGTAACAATTTTTGCCGTAGAGTAGACACATACTGTGCACTAAACAAAGAGGACATGAGATAATTTTCCAAACTTCTTAATATCCCATCATGTTGGAGAAGAACAAAATCAGCTTGAACCAACAACTGATGAAAGCATGATGAGACTCAGAGAGATCTGCAGTGCACACAATAGCCAATATAAGATTGAGTGTCAGTGGAGACACAGATGAGCCACGATTGGCCAAGAATATGTAACAGTAGTTCACAGGATGCAGAACTTCAAGGCTACTTATCCAGAAAGTGTCCATTGACACCATAAAACCCACTGTCATTGAGTCAATTCCAACCCAAGTGACTCTATGGGACAAAGTAGCACTGCCGTGTAGACTTTCCAAGGCAGTAATTTTACATGAGTTGGAGTCAACTTGATGGCATCTAACAACAGCAACCTAACAGTCTGAAGATAGCAGATGGCCACCACATCCTTCTACTGTGAATTGGATGGGGTCAAGCTGCCAATGTTTAAGTTAGTAGCTAAGAGCTTAACCACTGCACTACCAGGGCTCCTCCCCCAGTAATAAGAGAGCTAGAAAAAGAAAAGTTTCAGAAACAAGGGATGTCAGAGACCCATCAGAACAGATTCAATACTCCATTTACCAGAAGACTATTTACTCTTTCATATTCTATGAAGACATAGTAGAGAAGAAATAGATGGAGAGGAAAATGACTGAAGGGGCTTGTTTACTTGACGGGGTTATTTTGCTCCTCACATCAAAGGAAATGGAGATTCTAATAATTGGCAAGTTGAAGTTACTAACCAGCCAATAAGACTAAGGTGACGAGTAAGATTTGATCAGTTACAGATAATAGAGAAACTATATTTTCCTGGTATGCACGATGCTATTCTTGTATCAAATCTGATCTTGTACCCACACTGCTATTACAAATGCAAATTCTATTTCTGCCCTCTCGCCTCTGGAGGGAGCTTCTTTCACAAGTATTTCAGTTCCTTGGCATTACTTTAAAGGCGAGCAGATTCAATCTCTATGTTAAAATAAAATCTAGCAGAATGAGAAGGGTTTCCATTGTACAAGTTAACAAGACAGTATTTACTTAACGTATTTATATAATTTAGGAAATTACAACATTCAATAAAAGTAAGGAAATTACTAAGAATTAGATTCTTAGATAATGCTTTTCTTGAAATTACACTTTGAAGGATAGATTAATTCAGTGAAACCTATGAGAACTCAAAGCAATAGCCTTGTTTGTTGAAACTCACAAGTTTTTCCAGGCTTTTGCCCAATTGCAGCATTACCATTTTTTTTTAAATTTTTATTTATTTTTTTTTTAGCATTACCACTTTTTAATTGCTTGTTTTAGAGGAAAACGAGTTCTTCTCTGACAAGTGTCTTCCTCACCCCAGTTCTGGGTTTTGTAGATTTTGTTATACAACTAAAGAACAGAGCACATTGAAAATAGTTATAATTACCAAGTCTTCACTTTGCATCAGAAAGCAAGATTCCTATTTTTGTAAATGTTCTCAAGGCATTATCATGTAAAATCAGACCCTTTGAGCTCATTTTATAATATTAAATGATATTTCATCCTCTGTTACTACAGAAAGGAGGGAACATCTTCAGATTTTTTTGGACATGTAGTAAGGAGAAACCGGTCCTTGAAGAAGGACATCATGCTTGGGAGGGTGGAAGGACAGCACAGGAGGGGAAGGCCCTCTATGAGGTGGATTGATTCAGTGACTGGGGTAATTGGGATGGGAGTGTCAGAGACAGTGCAATTGGCACAGGGCAGAGCAGAGTTTAGGGCTGTTGTACATAGGGTCGCTATGAGTCACAAGCGACTCGATGGCACCTAACAACAACAACAACAACAACAACAACATATTTTTGTTATTCTTTTATTTAAAAAAAATATATTGAAATTTGGGCAAAAGTTCACAGAACAAATTAATTTTCCATTCAGCAATTGATACATTTCTCTTGTTTCACGTAAGTTTCAGTACCATTAGTGTCACAGAACACTCCTCTCTTCTCCCTGCGTTCATCATTCATCATTCATTGGTATCCTCCTTTCCTCTCCCCTACTGTCCCCTGAACTTTGTTTTGGGGCAAATGCTGCTCTGTTGCTCTGATACGGTTAATTGTTCTGAGGATTATGTTCCTCATGAGTAAAGTGTTCACTCTATTGCTTGACTGAAAGATTATCTCCTGTTTTTGTTAACTTTCAAGATCTGCATTCTAAGGCCAGAATTTTGTGTTTATTTAAAATTAAATCCAGGCCTTAACTTGTTAACTGACTAAAATGAAGAAAGGATTTTTTTTTAAAGTAAGGAAGGTACAGCATAGATCCTACATATTAACCCTTACATTAGCAACTCCCTTTCTCCTCCTTTTTCTTGGACTCCAAAACAGGAGCCCTGAAACATGCAAAAATTACCTGAATGTGATATACCTATGCAATAACTCAGCAGGAAAAAGAAAAAGGAATGAATTGGAGACACTTTATGTTAACAGAAGTGGAATTTTTCAGAAAAGGGTAGTAATAGTGGTGGCACAATTTGAAAAATATAATCCATAACAGTGAATTATAAACGTGAAAGCTGTGTTTAGAAATATTCTGATATGAACATTTTCACCACAGTAAAAATGTTGCTGTGATACAAATCAAAGCAACTATGAGCAACAATAGCAAAGTTTAACAGAGCAGCAAACAGTAAATGCTGGTGAGGTTGTGGAGAGATTAGAACCCTTATTCACTGCTGGTGGGATTGTAAAATGGTACAGCCACTGTAAAAGGCACGTTCTCAAAAAGTTGGAACTAGAAATATCATTTGACTCAGCAATTCCACTACTGGTAGTATATCCTAAAGAAACCAGAGCCACGACTCAAACAGATGTATACATACCCATGCTTATTGTTGAATTATTATAGCAGGGAGATGGAGGAAGCCCAAGTGCCTAGAAACAAACAAAGGGATAGAAAAACTATAGTACATTCACACAATGGAATATTACACTGCATTGAAAAACAATGAACTCGTAAAATATTATACAGCATGGGGGAGGCTGGATGACATGTTGAGTGAAATAGCTCCATCACAAAAGGACAAATACTGCATTATGCTGCTGTTGTAAAATAGGACAAACATGGGGGGGATGGAGAGAATGAGAATAGTGTAGATGGATAATAAGCACTGCATTAGATCATATGAAGGGAAGAACTGAAATGAATATATGACTAGAAATTATATGAGAACAGTCTGGAAAAAGGGGTGCATTGTGGGGTGAACTGGGGGAGGAAGAGGGGAGGAAGAAAATGGGCAACAATGACTAAAGAAATAATATTTTTAAAAACATCTTGCTGTGAAGTCCACTATCTAGAACATGTGACCAAAGTAAAAATGACTGATGCAGGATCCTGTCCCTTAACTGTCTTCATTTTTGCTTCTTGCTGACAAGCTCACAGATAGACGCTTTTATCTCTGTACAGGTTTTAAGCAATGTTTGCTTGTGGCTGGTCAAGACAGAAGGCAGCTTTGCCTATCCCAGCTTTGCCAGCTAGGATAACCAGTTTAAAAAATGGCTTCCAGTGATTCTTAATTTCCTATGTTTGTACTCTTATCATATTGAGTCTAGAGAAGAGCCAAAAAAAATTTTGCAAAGAATAAAATGAGGTGATTACCCAATTTCAAGTAAAAAGTAGCTACAATAATTAAATGGGAGCAGTGATGGTTCCGTGGTAGATGTTTGGCTTTGCATACAGGAGACCTGGGTTTGATTCTCAGACTGTGCACCTCAGACGCAGCTACCACCCATCTCTCAGTGGAGATTTGCATCTTGTGTTTGGTGAAATATACTTCTCGGTCTTATAACCATAGTATGTCCACTTGCTGTACAGAGGTAACTCGTGGTTGCTGTGAAGCCGAACACTGTGACACTGATGAGTCAATTGTGAGAATGGTTACCCATAGTGTTTGGTGGAACTCCCCAATTAAAACAAGCTTGGAAGCAGGAGTGGCATCCACTTCCATAATATCTTGCCTCCAGAAACCCTATGAACTTGGAGAAAGGACAAAAGTTATACAGGTATTCAGGTCTTTCGTTCATAGGGTCACTATGAGTCACCTACGACTTGATGACACTTAATAACAACAATATGAATAGGACAGGAATCCACAGAAGAATAATCAAAATTGTGTGGCATTGGTGGTTGGCAAAGCCAAAATATTAGAGAACCCAGGAAAAGCCACACAGAAATATAGCAAATTGGCTTTTTACAATGATTAAAAGCAATTTTTAAGAGGTTTAAACCACTGTTTATTTAACAAATTATTTTAAAAGACAGACAATCACACAGTGAAACTCTCCTTCACCAAGTATAAGAGTCACCTCAAATAAGTACACGCAAAAAGGATGGCGTCACTTGGGTGAACACAATTAAAAGCAATTTTAAAAAAGAAGAATAGGGAGCTCTGGAGGCCTAGTGACTAGAAGCTGCACTGTCAACCCAGAGGCGCGTGGTTCCAATCCATCAGATTCTCTGCTGGAGAAGGAGGGACAATCTTCTCCTGTACCAGTCAAGTCCAATTTGATGGTACACACACACACACACACACAAAATAATAAAAGAAATTTTTAAAAAGTTTTTTCAACAAATGGAAGTAGAAGAACTAGATGTCCATTGTTGTTGTTGTTGTGTGTACCAGCAAGTTGGAACCAAGTCATAGCTTACCTTCCAGTGGCAGTAAATCATACAATAGGAGAGTGCCCATCTTTCTCCCACAGAGCAGCTGGTGAATTCAAACTGGCAGTGCAGCTCTTTATCAGTAGATCACCAGAACTCCACAGATACCCATGTTATTGTTGTGTGCTGTTGAGTCAGAATCAACTCATAGCTAACCTAACCCTCCAGTGCATTTTCAGAGGCCGTAAATCTTACCACAGGAGATTGTTCATCTTCTCCTACAGAAGAGCTGGTAGATTTGAATCTCATGCTTTTGGGATTACAGCACAACTCTTTACCACTAGGCCACCAGAACTCTCTAGATACCCATGTTATTGTTGTTGTGTGCTGTTGAGTAAGAATAGCCTCATAGCTGACCCCCCCCCAGCAGGTTTTGAGAGGCAGTAATTCACGCTAGAGGAGATTTGAACCATGTACCTTTGGGATTAAAACTAGTATGGAAGGGAGCTCTGGTGGCCTAGTGGCAAGAAGTTGCACTGGAATCCCAGATGTGCCTGGTTCGAATCCACCAGATGCTCTGCTGAAGAAGAAGGGGCAATCTTCTCCTGTATCAGTCAGATCTAATTTGACGGTACAATGCACAATAAATAATAAAATAAAAAAGTAAAAAAAAAAACTAGCATGGAAGCAGGAGTGGCATCCACTTCTGAAACAGCTGGCCTCCGGAAATTCTATTAATGTGAAAAAACTACGGAAGTTATGCAAGTATTCAGGTCTTTCGTTCATAGGGTCTCTATGAGTCGTCTACGACTCAATGGCATCTAACAACAACAACCACCTTTGGGATTTCAGCACAGCTTCATCTTACTATTAGGCCACAAGAGCTCTGTAGACAACCAAAAAGCAGGGGAAAAGTTAATCTAAACTTCATAACTTATAAAAATATTCACAAGAAATAGGTCGTAGATAGGAATATCCTCAATAAGACAGATTGACATAATGACTTACTTCTTACTTCAACAATGGACTTAAATATATTAGAAATGACGAGGATGGCACAAGGTAGGACAAGGTAGGGTAGCTATGAGTCATAGTTGACTTGATGGCATCTAATATCAAAACCCAGTTTTAGGTTTCAGACTAAACCTATATAGGGACTCTGGGAGCCTAGTGGATAAGGAGTTGCAATGCCAACCCAAAGGCAGGCAGTTTGGATTTACAAAGGAGAAAGATGTCAGAAGGGACCAGTCCTTGAAAAAAGATATCATGCTAAGAAAGGTAGAGGATCAAAGAAAGAGAGGAAGACCCTCAACAAGATGGATTGACACAATGACCATAACAATGGGTTCACGCATATCAGAAAGCTGGATAATTAATAACAGGAGAAGAATCAACACCTTTGAATTGTAGTGTTGGAGAGGAGTACTAAATATTGTGAAAATGGCACAATTCTCTTGTTCAGATCTCTTGGTCAGAGGGCCACTGTGAATTGTCCTTGACTTGTCAGGACCTAACAACAACACGACCCAAAGTAAAGATTCAATGCAATCCCAGTCTAAATTCCAAAAGTTTTATTTGCAGAAATAGAAAAATCAGTCGTAAACATTATAAGGAAAAGTAAAAAGTCCTGAATGGCTAGAAAGATGCTGAAAGAGAAGAACATAGTAGAAGAAACCACTTTCTGATTTTAAAACATTTGACACAGTAACAGTAATAAAAACATCATGGTACTGGTATAACAATAGACGTATAGAGCAATGAAATAAAATAGACAGTTCTGAAGTTTATAGTCAATTGGTTTTTTCACAAAGATGCTAAGGCCATTTGATGGGGAACGCGGAGTTGCCTAAAAAAAATGGTGTTGGCTACTAGCAATATGCCCTAAAGAAACCAGAGCTGCCATCCAAATAGATACATGCACACCCATGTTTGGTGCTGGGTTATGCACATTAGCAGAGATGGAAGCAACCCAAGTGTCCATCAACAAATGAATGGATACAAAAACTATGGTATATTCACACAATGGAATACTATGCATCATTGAAAAACAAGAAACTCATATAATATTGCACAATATAGGTGACCCTGGAGGACATTATTCCAAGTGAAATATCTCAGTCACAAAAGGACAGATACTGCATAGCGCCACTGTTATAAAACAGGACTAACATGTGGATTGGTAGGAAACAAAGAAAAGAGGGGTTAAATAATGAACACTGCCTTGGAACAAATGAAGGAAAGAACTGTTTAAAAGGAATACATGAGGGGTCTGTGGGCCAACATGGAGTATCTGCAGGTCCTGAAACGCGGGCTGCAGCAGATCAGCGGCCATGGGGGCCTCCGCGGCTACTTAAGAGTTTTCTTCAGGGCAAATGATGTGAGGGTCGGTACATTAGTAGGGGAAGATAAATATGGAAACAAATACTATGAAGACAACAAGCAGTTTTTTGGCACCGTTGGCTTCACTGTATAACTGATGATCCGCCAACTACAAAGCCACCTATTGCTCGTAAGTTCATTTGGATGAACCATAGGTTCAACCAGTCCGGCACCCCAGAACAATATGTACCTTATTCCACCACCAGAAAGAAGATTCACGAGTGGGTCCCACCTTCAACACCTTACAAGTAAAGACAATGAAAAACAATTTAAATATGTAAAAATAAAAGCAACTTTTCTTGTAAAAAAAAAAAAAAAGGAATACATGAGGGGAGCTCTGGTGGCCTAGTGGCAAGAAACTGTGCTGCAAACCTGAAGGCTCATGGTTCAAATCAACCAGGTGCTCCGCTGGAGAAGGAGGAGCAATCTCCTCTTGTGCCAGCAGGATACAACTCGACAGTACACAGGAAGAAGAAAAAAATAAAAAGGAATACATGATTTGGCATTATCTGTTTGACAACAGTCTAGAATAAGAAGTGCATCAGCAAAGTAGACTGGGGGAGGGGTGGGTGTAGTCAACTAGAGGAGGGGTGGGGGGAAGGGAGGAAATTATGCAACAATGAATCAGGTGTTTTTTAAGCCATCTGGGGCAGGGCAGAGAGGAAAATAAGCAACAAAATGCATGAAAAATTCAACTTTCCTGTAAAATTTAATAAAAATAATTAAAAAAAATGGTGTTGGGAAAATTAGATTTCTACAAAAAAATTAAACAGGATCTTTGCCTCATGTCACACACAAAACTAAACTGAAAATGGGCTAAGAACCTAAATGTGCAAACTGAAAAGATAAAATTTTAGAACAAGCAGAATGCTGGCAGGCATAACTTTCAACAATGTATCATCTGCTATTAAAACACAAATAGCACAAATAAAAGCAGCTCTGCAAAAGACTTTACCAAAAATGAAAAAGACAAGCTTACTGACAGGCAGAATATTTTCAGAAACCATATATCCAACAAGAAACTAATAACCGAATTGATAGCTTAACAACAAAAAACTCCCAATAATAAACTGAACAAAAAAATTTTAATAGTCATTTCACCAAAAAGGACACTCAAATGGTCACCAAACATATCAAAAGATGCTCAATGTCATTAGCTATCTCAGAGATACAACTAAAAAGCACAAGATAGTGCTACCACTGTCTTATTAGGATGCTGTTGTTTGTTATTTGCCATGACGTTGAAATCAACTCAGAGTTGACCCTGCAGCAAATTTTCAGAGGCTGTAATTCCACAGGAGGAGATTGTTCATCTTTCTCCCTTGAAGCAGCTGGGAGATTTGAATTGTGCCTTTGGCTTGGCAGCACAACTCTACCACTTGGCCATGAGAGCTCCCTTGCAGTATGATGGTTTAAGATTTAAACTCCCCGGGGGAACTTTCCTGCCTTGTGATTTACAGCCTCTGTAATGCTAGAGAGTAACCTACTGGTCAGTTCCAACTCAAGAGCAAAAGGTGGGGTTTTTTTAAGTAAGGTAATTGAAAAGATGATGCTTGAATCAGGCTAAACTTAATGCTCAAAATGACATCTTTGTTCTTTGGCACTTTAAAGTGACCTTTCCATTGAAATAGACGAGGGAGGGAACTGTATAAAAGGAATACATGAGTAGGCATTATTGGCATTACAAGAGTCCAGGCAGACTAAGAGTTGCATAGTAAGTGTGTGTGTGTGTGTGGGGGGGCTGTATAACAATGAAAGAACTTTTTTTCCAAACAAAAAAGTGAACTGGGGTGGAGGGGGATAGGGAAGAGAATGTGCAACATGAATGAATGGAAATTTAAGTTCTTTATAGCATGTGAACTAGCTCAGTCCCATAAGGAAATTTCAGTATAAGGCCATTATTGTAGAAATAAAAAGATAATTAATAAAACATGTATTAGGATCCAAGAGGGAGAGGAAAGGAGGGGAGGGTTGAGGATGGGTAGGAGGATAATCATAGGGTCACACAATTTGATGGGTAGAGGTTAAGGATGGGTAAAGGAAATGGGAAATAATCAGTGTAAAAACAATCTATAAGAACTTTGTAAATAAACCAGTATAAAATAAAAATTTTATTAAAGAAAAAAAAAACCTAAAAAAATAAAGAGTAAAATGCACCTTAAAAAAAAAGAGGTCTTTTGCAGTGGATTTGTCTGATGCAATATGTCATTTGATCTCTTGATTAATGTTTCCCATGGGTATTGACTGTGAATCCAAGTGAAAGGACATTCTTGACAGCTTCCAGCTTTTCTCTTTATCATGATGGTGAGTTTTTGGTCCAGTTGGGAAGATTTTTGTTTTCTCTGTGTTGAGGTGTAATCCATCCTGAAGGCTGTCTTTGCTCTTCAAGATGTCGTCCTTTTTATTGAGTAAGGTGGTATTATTTGCGTACTGAAGATACATGAATGGCTAATAACTAAAACCCACTGCTGGCAGGTTGACTTCAACGCATAAACCCCCTACAGAACAGAGCAGAACTGCCCCATAAAGTGTCTAGCCAACCATTGGTGTCGAGTTGTAATTGACCATTCTTGGGATTCTGAGCTTGTAAACCGCACAGGAGGAGCCTGACCGTCTTTCTCCCATGGAGCCACTGGTGGACTCAAATTACCAGAGAGGGGCAGTCTTTGAGTTAGCAGTGGAGCTCGCATACAGACTACGCCCCCAGGGCTTCCTGTAGAGTTTCTGCAAATATTTACAGAAGTAGACTGGCTGCTTCAGCTTTCTGTTGCAAAGCAGCTGGTGTATGGGAACCACTGATCTCTCAGCGGTTCAATACTTAATCCATTACACTCCCAGGGCTCCTTCAAATGACAAATAAGCACTTAAGCTATTCATTATCAACGTTGCTATCATGTTGTTGTGTGCTGTGGAGTCAAAACCAACTCATAGCTGACCCTCCAGCAGGTTTTCAGGCGCTGTAAAGTGGCCAGGAAGATTGCCCATCTTTCTCCCTCAGAACTGCTGGTGAGTTCAGACCATCTATCTTTGGGTTAGCAGATCAACTCCTTACCACAGGGCCACCAGAGTTCCCTTCAGTATCAATTGTTACGTGCTATTTTGTCTCCTGTCATTCATAGTGACCTTTTCCATGTACAACAGCTCTGAAGCCTGCCCTGTCCTGAGCCAGTCTCACTGACTGTGACACACCTACCCCCATTGCCAGTCACTGTATCAATCCATCTAATCCGGGGTTTTCCTCTCCTCTGCTGTCCCTCCACCCTTCCAAGCACGATTTCTTTCTCCAAGGACCGGTCCCTCTTGGACATGTGCCCAAAGTGTGTGAAACAGAGGCTCATTTTCTTGGCAGTCAAGCAGTCACCTGAAAAATGCAAAGTAAAACCACAACGGGATACCATCCCACACATAATGAGTAAAATGAAAAAACAAGAAACTTCAGGCACTGAGTGTGATAATCAGGTACAAAACTTTGCAAAACAGTTTGTCACTTTCTTAAAAAGTTAAACATAAATTGACCATAAATCTTAGCAATTCTACAACTAGATACCTACCCAAGAGAAATGAAAATCTATGTTATCCAAAGACATGTACCTGTATGTTCACAGTAATGGTATTCCTAACAGCCCAAACTATAATATCCTTCAACAGCTAAACTGATAAACAAAGCCTCACATATTTGCAGTGCAATACCATTGAAGGATAAAATAAATGAAGAACTAATACATGCTACAACATGGATGAACCTTAAAAGCATTTTAAGTTAGACATGAGACACAGAAGACTACATAGAAGACCATGTGACTCCATTTATATTAAAGCATCTTTAGGAAGGCAGAGAGATGATAAATGGCAGGGCCAGCCTAGTCCTTCTCCCTTTCCCTTGCAGGCTTAGGTAAGGCTAGGGCCACTCTGAGTAACCTTTCCAACCTGACCTCAGGGGCAGATTCGGTCACGTGTTTAATAAGCAAACACAAGTACACTCCTGATCATCTTGCTTATTGGCTACTCTATCTGTGTCAGTAATTGTAAAGTGGAAAAGAAGCCATGATTCTGTAGTAAAGTGTAGGATGGGGAAAGAGATCGATTTCAGCCATACCTAGAAGCAGAATCTTTGATGTAGTGGTGGGGGTGAGGGAAGTGAAATTGTTCACAACAAATTAGTAAGTACTCTGGTGCTGACCTTGCTTATTTAACAATCTGATACTACCTGGCAGGTGAAATCTATGGGGAGGATAATACTTGGGTGTGGCAGGGGGCTTGCCTAGCCTGGCCTTCAGCAAATCACCTCCCTGATAACTAGGGAGCAAAGTGCAGGCAGAAGGGAGAAAGTAAGCACAGGAGAAAGAAGCAACCTCCTTGGAAAACCACTGTGCCAGAACTCTACATTCTTTAGAGGTACCTCCCCCACCCTACCCTTCTTCACCCTCCCTTCCAGACCCTTTGATGATCGTCCCATAGCCAAGTCTTGGTCATCCTAGTAAAATTCTGGTTGGCTAGGCTGAGTTTACATCAGAGATTTGATTTGGGTCTGTTGAAATATAGCCAATTGACTTTTTTACAAAGATGAAAAGCATTTTAATGAAAGAAGGATAGTCTTTTTAACAAATGAAGGTGGGGCTAAGCTCAAGCCTCTGTCTAGGACGATGTGCTTGTCCATAGAAGCTAATGTATGTTTACAAATAGATCCATTCCTACTCATTTTTAATAAGTGAGAAGAGGATAGCTATTCTTTCTCCGCCCCATTCTTTTTCACTCTTGTGCTAAATGAGTTCTTAAATTAACCTGCCTGTTTATGCAATGTTCCAGATCAGTAATGATTATACAATCTATAAGTCTCACTGGAGACCTAGAGGTCCAGAGACCCTAAAGCCTAGAAATTAGGTAGGGAAGCACCTAGTGGTGCAGTGGTTAAGCACTCAAATTGCTAACTCCTTGTCAATGGGCCACCAGAACTCCCTAATTCTTCAAGGGACTTCCTTATTCTTTGCCCTACCTTTACATGTGTATGAAGCAATTGAAAAATCCATGACCACTGTCATGTGTCATGTTTAGTTTTGTCTTCAAAGGGATATCTTAAAGAGGATCTTTGCTGCAGCTTTGCCTAGGGCAATGCTTTCTTAGGTTTCTTGACTGATGTTTCCATGGGCATTGATTATGGACCCAAGTAAAATGAAATTCTGACAATTTAAATCATGTCTCCATCTGTCATTAATTTGCTTATTACTCTAGTTATGATAATTTCTGTTTTCTTTCTGTTGAAATGCAATGCACACTGAAGGCTGTAATAATTGATTTTCATCAATAAGTGCTTCATGTCTTCTTCATCTTTAGTAAACAAGTTAAACAGGTTAATGAGTCTTCTTCCAATAAAATAGTTTATTGAATTATTTACTCAGATTATAGCTTTAATAAGTATTGTGAAAGGAAATAACCTCGATACACACCTTTCTTGATTTTAAATCATGCAGTATCCCCCTTATTATGTTCAAATGATTGCTTCTTGGTCTATCTACAGGTTCCATGTGAGCACAATTTAAGTGCTCTTCACAATGTTATCCATAGTTGTGAGAGCCCACAGTTAAATGCACTTCTATACTCAATAAATCACAGGTAAAATCTTTCTGATATTCTCTGCTGTACCAGGATCCACTGGACACCAGCAATGACATCCCTCATTCCACATCAGCAGTTAATAGTCTTCATTCTACCTGCTTTTCTGAATCCCACTTTTAGTAGTTCCCTGTCAATGTATTACTCCAATCATTTTTAATTACCTTCAGCCAGATTTTACTTGCACATGATATTAATATTATTCTATATTTTTTTTAATTCTGATGAGTCCCTTTTCTTTGGAAGGGAGAGAAACATCTATCTCTTTCAGTCGATTGGCCAGGTAGCTATCTTCCAAATTTCTTGGCATAGGCAATTGGGCATGTTCTGCAACTATATGTTGAAACATTTCAACTTGTGTTCCATCAACTCCTGGAGTCTTGTTTTTTAACTAATGCTTTCAGGGCAGTTTAGACTTCTTTCAATACCTTGGTTGTTGATCATATACTACTTGCTGAAATGATTGTAACTCAACCACTTCTTTTGGTATTGTGACTCTATATAGTCCTTCCATTGTCTTTCAATCCTTCCTACGTAATCGAGTATTTTCCCCACAGATTCTTTTACTCTTGCAACACATTTTATAGGCTTGTCTGTTGTTTGACTGAAAGTTAACACATAGAGGTGAGTTTAGTTCCTGGTTTGAAGTGTATCTAAGAGTTATAATCCTGAGTGTTCCATCAGTGTAATAGATGCAATCCTGGCACATCATTATTATTTAGAGTTTTGTTCCATTCCTCCCACTCTATCCATGACTTCTCATTGTGATCTCTTTCAAAGCAGTTTGCGGTCATAGCTGGGAACCATCTAGTTGCTTTGGTTTCAGGATAACTAGGAGTCCTTTGGATAATGTGTCTTTGATATTTTGGGGGTTGGTTTGTTTTTTTCCCTTTACCGTTCTTTGCTTTCAACAGAGTGCATCTTTTATTCTCTTGAAATTTTTTTTCTTGCTGTAAAAATTAAGTCATTTTGTTTTTTATAGCTTTTCACAATCTGTGTATTGGTGGCTGTATCCTTGCAATATTGTTCATCAATCCCCTCCTCGTCTTCTGTATTTCTTTTAGGTTTAGATTATTAGCTCTAGTAGCCTAGTAATGTTCAAATTATATTTTTTAAATTTTATTTTATTATTTTGTGTGTGTGTGTGTACCATCAAATCAAATCTGACTGGTACAGGAGGACACTGCCCCTCCTCCAGCAGAGCATCTGATGGATTCGAACCACGTGCCTCTGGGATTGCAGTGCAGTTTTTTGCCACTAGGCCACCAGAGCTCCCTTCAAATTAGATTTTTTTTTTTTAATGACAAGAATAATTGCTTTTTCTTTAAGGATCATACAATTACTATCTCTCATTAGCAGCCATTGATGGTCCTGTCAATTCTTTTGGTAGCCCATCATATATTCAATACTCTGTGCCAAAACCACAGTTCAAGGGCATTGATGCTTCCTAAGTCTTCCTTAGTCATTGTTCAACTTGCAGATGTATACGAAGCAATTGAAAATACCCTGGCTTGGCTCAGGAATACTTTAGATTTGAAATTTATATCCATGCTCTTTAACACTTTGGAGAAGTCCTTTACAGCAGATTTGCCCAATGACACAAGTCTTTTTGATTTCTTGATTGCTGTTACCATGAGTAGTATTTGTGGATCAAAGTAAAATGAAGTAATTGATAATATCAATCTTTTCTCCATCTATCCTGGGACACTAGTACCGATTTTTGTTTTCTTGATGTTGAGATGTAACCAACCTCGTTTTGAACGCTATTGCCTTTTATCTTTTTCAGTAAGTGATGCTTCTTCACTTTCTGCAAATGGTGTCATTTGCAGAACACAGGTTTTTGAGGAGTCTTACTCAAATTTTGATGTCACGTTCTTCTCCATATAGTCCAGCTTCTGGAATGATTTTCTCAGCATACAGATTGACTAAGTAGGAGAAATGATACAACCCTGATGTACAACTTTCTTGATTTTAAACCATGCAGTGTTCTTTTGTTCTCAGTGTTCAGAAAACTACTTCTTGGCCCATGTACAGGTTTCCTATGAGTACAATTAATGGTATAAGTGTCCTCAAACACTTGAGAGAGTGGCGCACCACCCCCTTTCATATCACAAAGATAAGAGAGTACACCTGCATACACAAACCATTTGAAATAGAGGACTATGCACAAAAGGCGTGGGGTGAACAAACTATTGAGAGGTCTTCCCGCCATTAGGGGGCGCTAAGCAAGTTTGTCCAACACCCGGATCGGCAGCACGTTCTTGTCCGTGCTCTGGATTTTAAGATCCGGTAGAACGCAGCTCCTTCAGGTTAAGGGTTCTGGATCTCTGGAGGTGAGGAAACAGAGGTGACAAGGTGGGTGACCAGAGGCCAGAAATCCGCCAGCTCTGGGAAGTTCATTTTTTTGCTTACTCTTTACGGTATCGCGAGAACGGATAGTCTCGCTTTCTTACGCAAGCTACGGGGTCGGGGGCGGAGAAATGAGCGCGGGAAGAACTGTCAGAATCCCTTGATCTCCCACCCCCTTTTCTTGCTCTATGTCCCACCCCTCGGGTCTCGCCTCCCTACCTTGTTTTTTTTGTTTTTTGTTTTTTTCACCCTACCTTGTTAATCCAAGGAGTTCCTCTTTCCTTTTGAAATCTTCGCCACACCACTCGCATTCCCGACCTTCCCCGCAGGTGAGACGTCAATGGAGCGGCTCCTGGTCCGGCTGTGCGGCACCAGCGTTGCGCAGCCGCTCCCGCTGTGGGAGGGGGACACCACTGGCCACTGCTTCACCCAGCTGGTGCTCAGCGCCCTTCCCCACGCGCTCCTCGCTGTGCTCAGCGCCTGCCACCTGAGCACCCCGAGGTGGGTAGTAACAAGCATGACATTTGTCCAGATGTGACCATAGGCTTCCACAAAACTGACTTTCTGGGAGTGTCACCAGAATAGGAATGCCTCTTGGATATATAGATTAAAATCTGAGCTTTGTCTCTTACAAGGTGTGTGGCTGTTCTTAGGCACGTTACCTATCTTCTCTGAGCCTCATAACATTGTTGCATATAGCATGTTATTTTATCAAATACCGTTAAGCATATAATTATCTGGTTCCCTTCCTCCCCTCCACTCCCGCCCAATTTTAAAAGCCCTCAGCATAGTGGAAATCATCATAATTGTAGATTTCCAGATGCCCAGTACTAACTGTCATGAACTAGAGATGAAATTGAGTGGAAAATATTTTTAACCAAAAAGGATGACCTATGTTAGATTGTAGGTTTAGTTTCTTACTGCTTCCATCCATCATCATTTCATTTTAGTGTTCGTGAGCTACAGACAAGCATATGCAGACTCAATTGAAAAAGAAGCAGTAGGTCAAAAAAGAGAAGAATGAATAGGCTAAACTCCCCTTGACATTGTTTTTAGTTCTTTGGACACTGCACATTGGGAGAAAGATGGGAAACCTCATAGGCAATCTCTTGCTGTATAATTTACAGCCTCCCAAACCGCCAGAAGGTCAGCTATGAGGTAGTTCCACTGGATAGTAATGAGTTAATGACTTATGTTTAGAGATGGTAACAACTAATCTCACTCTAGCTGCTGAAAAGGTAGGAGAGAAATCTAGTCTTTTGGGATTTCTAATCTGATGAGGGGCAATTGCCCTTCCCTCAAAATAGGAAGAGAAATTGTGAGCCGATGAATCCCTTCCTTGGGTAGGAAAAGGCATGGATCTGCTTGCAAGTGAGAGGAGAATTACAAGTTTTTATTCTTTCTCAGAATGAGACAGAAGTCTAGAGAAGGTCAGTCAGCAGAGGCATCCAGAGGAGTATCTTATTAAACATTGATACAGTCCTGTGGAAATTTGCAGTTCCATAAAAAGGCAAGAGAGATCAATATATGCTCACTCAGTAGCTGTGTATCTCACTTAGCAGACTTTTGTGTTTCTAGGAAAGAAGTTAAAGAGACGCAGGATCTGAAACAGGATCATCTTAGAGGACCCAGACTCCTCATTTTACTATTGGGGAAATTGAGATGTAGGAGAGGGTAGGATATTTACCAAGGTTATGACATGAGTTGGTGGCCAAGATCAGGCCAGTGTACCTGCCCCCAGTGTTTCTTCTGTCCCTACATTTCAGGATTTAGGATTATTAAAGATCAACTTTGATTCTATTCAGCCCCTCCAATATATTGGTCATCAGCTAGATTGTTAAGGAAATCCAGAGCTTTTTAGTGTACGACTAAAATTTTTCTATACCCCAGCCCTACCAACAAAGGGCACAGCAGACCTTCCAGGAAGTCTAGAATTCACAGCTAGAGACGTTTTCCTGTACACTTTGCACTTTTGGTTATTTATGCATGGTGCATGCCAAGAAGATAAGGACAAAGTTAAAGAAAAGGTTTTTATTTGCCTGAGAAGTAAAAATGACCCACACCATCCCCTGCCATCATTATAGAAATATAGGTTGGGAATAGGGCTTCATAAAATTTGCATTATAGTATTAGACTATAGGAGCTACATGTAAAGCAAAATATTTGTCTATCCAAGAGTGCTTCATAGAAACATATGTTATCCTAGATGGATACTTTCAAACAAATAGTTATGAGCTAATGGTTATCTGTATAAATATTTAGAATCTCTTTTTTTCCAAATTAGCATCTTCATGTTAAAGCATTAGCTTAAAAATTTGAAAGCTTGTTAATAAATTTGAGTGTGTGTGTGTGTACTTGTGGAGGGAGAATGAATCAGAAATGGTGTGAATAGATTAAAAAATGTATTAGGTTAATCTGAGAGGACTTCCTGGGAGAAAAGGTGCTAGATTCCACGGTAATCTGGGGGAGTGATTGAGTTGTTGGAGGTGAGGGATGTGCCTGGGCCCTGAGTCAGTCATCATGTGCATCCTTTTATTTCTTCCTCTTTGTCCCTAGGAGCCCAGGTTATAGTCTACCCTGCAGTCCAGGCTGGCGCCTCCGACTTGCAGCCTCCTTCCTGCTCTCCGTCTTCCCTCTGCTAGACCTCCTTCCAGCTGCTCTGCCGCCAGGGGCAGGCCCAGGACCCATAGAGCTAGAAGTGCTGGCAGCAGGCGTGGCAGCTGTGGCCTGGATCAGCCATAGTGTGGCCCTATGGACACTGGCCCGTTCCCCTCATAGCCTCTCCCGAGGACCCTTGGCCTTGGCTCTGGCTGCCTTCCTGCCCGCTCCAGCCCTGGTGCTGACCTTGCTGTGGCACTGCCAGCGAGGCACACTTCTTCCCCCACTTCTCCCAGGGCCCCTAGCCCGCCTCTGTATTCTCATCCTGCAGCTGACTGCACTGTTGGCCTATGGACTAGCCTGGGCGGCCCCTGGAGGACAGCAGGAACCCTGGTCCCAAGAGCCCCTTCTTTCCAATGGACAGGAACCTGAGGTGGCTGAAGATGGGGAGAGTTGGCTGTCGCGATTTTCCTATGCCTGGCTGGCACCCCTCCTGGACCGTGGGGTCCGTGGAGAGCTCCGACAGCCCCAGGACACTTGCCGCCTCCCCTACAGACTCCATCCAACCTACCTGGCCCAACTCTTTCAGGCACATTGGCAGGAAGGGGCTCGGCTGTGGAGAGCCCTGTATGGGGCCTTTGGGCGACGCTACTTAGCACTTGGGCTGTTGAAACTTATGGGAACCATGCTGGGCTTCTCAGGCCCCCTGCTTTTGTCTCTGTTGGTGAGCTTCTTGGAGGAGAAGCAGGAACCCCTAAGCCAGGGCCTGCTCTATGCCTTGGGGCTAGCCAGCGGGGCTGTGCTGGGCGCTGTGCTGCAGAACCAGTATGGGTACGAGGTACGGAAGGTGATGCTGCAGGCCCGGGGGGCTGTGCTGGACATCCTGTACCACAAGGCTTTACAACTCGGGCCTAACCGTCCCCCTGCGGGGGAGGCCCTGAACCTTCTAGGCACAGACTCAGAGAGGCTGCTAAACTTTGCTGGGACCTTCCATGAAGCCTGGGGCCTGCCCCTGCAACTGTCCATCACCCTCTACCTGCTTTACCATCAGGTGGGCATAGCCTTTGTGGGTGGTCTGGTCCTGGCACTGCTGCTGGTACCTGTCAACAAGGTGATTGCCACTCGCATCATGGCCAGCAACCAGGCGATGCTGCAGCACAAGGATGCCCGGGTCAAGGTGAGGAAAGGCTGGTGGAGCCCGACCAATCAAAAGACCCCACCGGCCTCTCAGTCCCTGGGGTCCTCCCACACACACTGTCTGGGGGAGTGTATGAAAGAGCTCAGACTGGAAAAAGGTACATCTGGGTTCAAATCCTGGCCCTTCTACTTGCTAGTCCAGTAACCCCAGACAAATCATTAACCTCTCCAGGGTTCCATTTCCTTATCTACAAGGAAGTTCCTTATCCGTAAAGGAAATATAATAATAGCTTGCTTCAGATGATTGTTGTAATGATCACATGAGATAATAATTAGCACAGTGCCTGTCACAAATTAGGTGCTAAGTAAATGTGGACCATTAGCAGTTCTGCAGTATTACCACTTGAGGTCCTAGGCAGCAGCCCGATTAGGTTGGCAGTAACCTCACTGAGAACCAGATGAGTTTGTAGCTTCTCAGGCCGCTGGAGTCAGAGCCCCGCCCTCTTCCTCCCTCACCCCTGCCTAACCCCGCAGCCCTTTGGATCACCAGCCTGTCCTCTCTCTAGTGAACCCCCTTTTGGCTTTATGTCTGAACTTTCTCTGTACCTTAGTTCTTCTCTCCACTCCTCAGCATCGCCTGGGGTGGAAGGCAAGCACACACAGAGGTTTCTTCTCCTGCTGTGACATCGGACACAATTGGATTTGCATTCCTAAGTGGCACTTTCCAGGCTGGGTGACCATGGACAGATTTCTCAACCCTGAGCCTCAATTTCTCATCTCAAAAATGAGGCAAACTAGAGCCCCTGTGCTAGAAGGTGGGAGCTCTGGTGGCCTAGTGGGTAAGGAGTTATGCTGTCAGCCAAAAAGGCACATGGTTCAAATCCACCAGCATCTCTACAGGAGAAAGTTGGGCAGTCTCCTCCCATGTGATTTACTTCCTCTGAAAACCTGCCACTGACCATCCCATTACTGTGCGTGAAGAGCCATAGGGAGCGCAGTTACCTCTTAGAGGTAGATGTGAAAAAGGAAGATTCTTTTCTTGCCTCATCCCACCGTAGATGCTGAGGGTCTGGCTAAGTAAGTTCCAGATTTTTTAGTGATTGTGGAGGCCATTACAGTGGGGATGGTCATCCCGAGGACCTAAACAGAACAGCTGCCCACCTCTTAACTGGACCAGCTTGGAGTGGAATTCCCCTGACTAACCCATCCCCAAGTGGAATATGGTAGGGAAATTAAAAGAGAATCAGAAAGGAAGCAACCCAGGGGATGAAAAGAAGGGTGTGAGGGGCACAATTCCCAGAAAGGACTGAAGCAAGAATAAAAAGTTGAGCTAGAGGAATATGGAATATCTGGAAACAGAGTATTGGAAATTATCTGCCAACAGCCTGGGAAGACTTGGCAAAGGAGAAAATACCTGGGCAGTGTCTCTGCTTCACACTGTGCTTTGTCCCCTGTCCCTAGCTCATGGCAGAGCTGCTGAGTGGCATTCGAGTCATCAAGTTCTGTGGGTGGGAACAGGCACTGGGGACCCGAGTGGAGGCCTGCCGGGCTCAAGAGCTGGGGCGACTACGGGTCATCAAATACTTGGATGCAGCCTGTGTGTACCTGTGGGCTGCCCTGCCAGTTGTCATCTCCATCGTCATCTTCATCACCTATGTTCTCATGGGGCACCAGCTCACTGCCACCAAGGTGAGGACTGGATTTGGGGGCTGAACAGAGGGTCTGTGGGAAGAGTGCAAGGGAAGCAGCAGTGAGGGGACACGGGCGAGTGGAGAGTCAAGCAAAGGCTCAAACAGACCTTTTCCAACTGAAAAGAAACTTTTCTAATGGGGTCTTTTATGAAACTTTGGCTAATGAACTTTCTCACTGTGTCAGAATCCCTCTTTCCTCTCCAGTTTCCAGTCAGGCCCCAACTTGGGGTGGTTGTTGCTGTTAGGTGCAGTAGAGTATGACTCATAGCAACACTATGAACAACAGATCTGAACCCTGTTCTATCTTGTGCCATCTTCATACTTTCTGAGCCCATGGTGGCAGTCACCATGTCTGTCCACCTAGTTGAGGTTCTTCCTCTCCTTTGCCTACTCACCCCCAGCATTATTTCCTTCTCCAGAGAATAGCCAGCCTCTCCTAGTAAAGCATGCCCAAAATATGTGAGGTGAAGCCACATAATTTTTGCATCCAAAGAGCATTCTGGGTGCACTCTCTTGAAGTTGTATCTATTTATTTATTTTTTTTCTATAATTTTATTAATTTTCATAAACATTTACAGAGATTTTGGGTTTCCATTCATTCACCGCTGCACCATTCTCTCTACCCTCCTCCCAGTTTGTTCTTGTCCAAATGCCACAGTGCTTGTCAAAGCCAGTTCTGATTAATCTTTGTCAGTGTGTCCTTTGCCATTCTCTATCACTCCTCCCTGAGAGAGACTTCACCCTGAGTCATAAGGAAAAGGGGATGGCGTATTCTCTTAGCTACTTCCTGCTGAAAAGGGACACTGTGGGTTTCAGGGTGAAGATCTTCTCTCACTACTCTAAAGGGCCCCTTTGGCAGTAGGAAACACATAGACTATTATGGAGATTGATTTTGGAATTTAGATGCACTCTTATTGATTGTGCTTGGCCGTACATGTTCATATCCTTGAAGATGTATCATGGGGGTGTTGCAACCTAGAAGACACAAATTTGACTAACAAGTTATAAGTACGAGTCAAAAATTATGGAAAAGTAAAAGAAAAGATTCTTTCATTGTTTTACAAACCCTCCCCCAGGTCCCCTCCACCATGCAGCCCTCGCTCTAGACTCCTGTGATGACAGAAATACCTATGTATCTCTTTTAAACAGTTTTCCCCCTCCTCTGTTTCAGTGCAGTTGAAGTTGTACTTATTTGTTCTTTTGGCTCTCAGTGGTTTGTTCAGTGCTATTCTCCAACACCACAGCTCAATGGCATCAATTCTTCTTCTGTTACCTTTATTCATTGGCCAGTTCTCAGATGCATAGCAAGTGTTTGGAAAGATTATGTCCTGAATTAGATGCTCCTTAGTCCTCAAATGGACATTATTACTCCTCAGTAATTTGGAGAGGTCTCTAACTGCAGATTTTCCCAGTGCAATCTGTCTCCTTATTTCCTTACTGCTGGTAGCAAAGATGTTAATTGTGGATCCAAGTAAGATGAAGCTGTTGACCGTTTCATTCTCTTCTTCATTCATCATGATGTTGCCTATCAGTCCAGTAGAAAGAATCTTTGTTTTCAAAAATAAAACAAAGATTTTTACCTCTTGACCGATAGGCAATGTCATGATGGATGGAGCTTGGGATAAGGTTCTCTTATCTTCATTCTTATGGCTTTAAGAGGAAAAAAAACACAAAAAACACCTCATGATCTGGTGTGCTAGGTCTAGCCAGAGCCAGATGTTGTTATTTAGAAATTCTAAGATCTCAAAATGGGCTAGATCTGAAGATGCAGTCTGGATTCTTGGATGCATAGATCTGGCATTTTTAGGACTATTGGAGCAGGAGTGACTCTGGAGGTGACTGTGCCATCTGCAGTCCCAGAGTTGACTCAGTTCTGCCACTGGCCTGTTCCTCCTGGAGCTGTTTATAGAACCATCCATAGAATGAACCCTCTGATAGCTCCATGCTTTTTTTTTTTTGAGCTGCACACACATACACACATACCCTTTCTGCTCTCCTTAGGTATTCACGGCCCTGGCTCTGGTTGGAATGCTCATTCTTCCCCTCAACAACTTCCCATGGGTAATCAATGGGCTTCTGGAGGCCAGAGTGTCCTTGGATCGTATCCAGCGTTTCCTCGACCTTCCAAACCATAACCCCCAGGCTTATTACAGCCCAGGTAATGGGAAGCTGGAGGGAAGGACCTGGTACAGAATGAGGAGAGGACTTTAGCCATTTGGGCACTATACATAGATGAACCAGGATGAACCAGGGGCAGCCAAATGCAGGCAGAGCAGGTGTCCAGTCCCTGGGGGAGGGCCCTCAGTCCAAGACTAAGGCTGAGCCGGCTTTGAGTCACTAAATAAGAAGCTGGTAAGACAATGGTGTACCCAAACAGGTAGGTAATGAGCGAAGAGCCCAAGTTAAAAGGCCTTTTCTCCATTCAGACCTTCCCATGGAGCCTTCTACAGTATTGGAACTGCGTGAAGCCAGATTCTCCTGGGACCCTGTTGGAAACAACCAGGAGACCTTCATCTGTCACCTTGAAGTAAAAAAGGTTTGTTAGTCTCAATACCTTGGGATAGTCTACAGATAGGAACTCAAAGACTTATAAACCAAGGCTGAGCCAATTACAGCGAATGACCCTGCAGCCATCAGAAACACTGCTGGGCAGTGCTAATCTCAAAGGACATGATTCCTCATCTCCAGATCTCTTTCCTCCAAAGAGAGGTGCTTCAGAGTAGTCAAATATCTCACTGGCCCTGGCATCCATCCCTTCCAGACCCACCAGGTTTTTGTTCCTCAGAGATTACAGAGTTCAGAACAGACCCCAGGGCTTCTCCAGCATTGCCTTAGGCTGGGGACCTGGGGGAGAAGCCTGCAGTCCCTTCCAAAAAAGACTTTGTAAACGGCTAGATCATCATCTGTTTAGCCAGGTGGAAAGGAATCACACCCTGTGATTCATACACACCTCAGCGTGTTCAAAGAAGAACTTGAAGATTCCTGGCAGGAAGGTGGCCCCTGTGTATCCCCAGTCCTGTGTTTTCACTCTCCCCTGACCTCTGGCCAACCCCTGCCCCATAGTTCAACCCCGCTTTCTCCAGTGGCAGCTGGGCTCCCTCTATCTACCACATTTGGCTCACAGTTCTGGCTTGGATATCTCTGTGTGTTTTGTTTTTGCTCTTAAGTTTAGGCAAGACAAGGCTGGAATTTTTCAAAGGCATTTTACTAATGTGTTAGGGCTGTTGTTTTAAAATATATAAGCCATAGAACTTTCATTAGCTTAAGCAAACAAAAATTTCTATTAAGGAAGCCCAAAGACTGGAGGACAGCAGGGTTTCAGAAATAGCCCAAAACCAGGTCTCAACTCAAGCAGCTCTCTGCCTTCTATCTGCTTCGCTCTCTGGATCTGCCTTTTTCTTCTCCCTGTGGACTCTCTATGGAGTAGAAGATGTGGCCACAGGGAGCATTCCCACTTACAGGCTGCAGCCAGCAGGAGAGAAACTGCCTCCAGGGCTTACTCCCACGTGCCCAGAGAACGGTCTCACCTTGGTCTGCTGCCTTCTCAGCAATGGGAAAACCCTAGCCAGCAGTGTGGACGCCACAGCTTATAGGTTTCTCAGCCTGTTTCTAGAGAAGAGCAAAAGGGAGGGGGGAGAAACACAAAACAAATTACTTTTCTTTGGCAGGAAGATATATCTATAAATGTATGTTACAACTAAGAAAACAAATCACAAATCCAGCAGTTGCCTGAAATTCAGGTTTTCCTCTGATGGAAATCTAACCACAGCCCAGCTCCATCTGGGCTTCAGAACCTGAAGTTGTTCCCTCCCCTCTATCTGCTCTGGATTATCTGCCCTGAGCTGGTCTTGCAAAGTCTTGAGCAATCTTCCTCCCAATCTCTGCCATGCTGCTCTCTTTCAGACGCTTTTCACACACATGCAATCTAGTAGCTACTTCTCTAGTTTCCAGGAGAGATCGGTCTCGCAGATGCAGTTCAGCCAGCAGGGTGAATGCTCTCCCAGTGTACTCCGTGAGGCCAGGAAACACATGTCTGTGGGATGCTAGGCTGCCCAGAGCCTCTGGAGGGAGACAGCTGCCCATTTCATCCTTCTCTTTCTGAACAGTGGCTACTTCCTTGCGTGTCTTTCTTGCAGGGTTCCCTGGTGGGCATCGTGGGGAAGGTAGGCAGCGGGAAGAGCTCACTGCTGGCTGCCATCGCTGGGGAGCTCCACAGGTAACCACCCTCCAGTGTGCTCCTGACGACTTACTGAGTATGCTTGCTGAGCCCCTGCTATGGGGCAAGTTCCATTTAGGGGCCAGGACCACAGACCCTTTCTTGGCAGAGTTTCCAGTCCACTAAGGGGCAGGTGAGCAAGAAAGGGAATAATCAATCATATATATTACTCTCAAGTGTTGCAAGTGCTATGATAGTGAGCAAAGAAAAGAAACAGGATAATCTAGCCTCAGCTAGGGAGTTCTGGGGCCTAGGTAGCAGTGAGGGGTGATGCTAACCCGAAGGCCATGTGACTGGTGGTTGAAACCAACAGCAGTTCCACAGGTGACAGATGGGTGGTCTTCCCCTATTGCGATGACCCAGTGGAGGGGCACTTAGAGTCAGAACCAACTCAACGGTAGTTTGAGGTTTTAAATTTTTTGAGCATCAGCTACTCTTTCAGAAAATGGGGTTGTGAGAGGAAGGGCCCCAGGATTGCACATATGTTTGAGAGGAGACCTTGTTGTTTTTTGTTTTTTTTTGAGACCTTGTTTTAACGTGAAGAGGAATACAGTGTAGGAGCTGCACTCTCTTCTGAGATGCTCACCATGCACCCGTGTGTAACAGTTTATGGGGCCCATTTATAGCTATAAAGCAATTTATTTCCTTCCCATTCCAGAATGAACCCATAGTCTCGTTTGATCACTTTTGACTTATGTGCCATCGAGTCAGAACCAACTCGTAGCTGACCTTCTAGGGAGTTTTTGGCGACAGGAAATCACAAGGAGAAGACTGCCCATCTTTCTCTTAACAAGAAGCTGGTGGATTCGAACTGCTTGTCTTTAAGTTGGCAGTGTAACTCCTTATCACTAGGCCACCCCTTCAACCTAACTGCTTCCAATTCATGCAACATAAAAGGGGCTTTAGCACAAATAGGAAAATACTACTAATTAAAAGGGTGATGGTTCAGAACTCCCATGCTCTACACACATTGCCATTCCACTGATGAGTTGGAATTGCTGTGACAGCAACTAACAAGAACATGTAGAAGGCAGACATCTGGCAGGGCTTCCCCTGGCAGACCTGGGAGTAGAGGAACTCACTGGGAAGCTGACCCTCATGCTGTTGGCCTGACTCTGCAGGCTGAGTGGGCAGGTGGCAGTGTCAGGGTTGTCCAAGGGCTTTGGCCTGGCCACCCAGGAACCCTGGATCCAGTTTGCCACCATTCGAGACAACATTCTCTTTGGGAAGACGTTTGACAACGAGCTGTACAGGACAGTGCTGGAGGCCTGCGCCCTCAACGATGACCTTAGCGTGAGTTGCTAGCCTTGCCTTGAAGTCTGTCTGCCTGCTTTCCTGTCTGTCCCTGACCCCGCCAAGCAGACACTTGCTTCTGTGGAGATTGGTTCAGGCAGCATTTCCTGGGATCAACCATCAGACTTTGACCTGCTCAGGGCCCAGTTACTTGGTCCTCCCTTCCCCACAGGGCCCAGAGTGGTAATGATAATTGGGTGCCTACTCTGTGATAGGCAGGGATTCCCTGGAAGGGAGGCTCTGCATAGGTGTGCATATTGGTTCTTACCCAGAGGGCGCTCAGGGAAGGCTTGGATAGGTCTCACTTGGTTTGCGGTTCCCTGGGGAAGCTTGCTGTACCTATGAGATTTCCCCTCTCCAGAGTCCTAACTTTAGAGGGTTAAGTGATTCCAGATTTCTCCTATGACTTCCCCATCCTTCCCCTTCGCCCTCCATAACTGCTGTTACCATCACCCTGCCCAGGTAAACTTGTAACTGCCCTTAGAGAGGAAGACCTTTGAATTTGACCCTGGCATATCTTGTGCTCTTTTATCACTTGTCTCTACATCACTCATGTCCCAAATGCCTCCTGCATCCTAAGTGCTGTTCTAGGCACTAAGAAAAGAGATGAATAGCAAAGCTTGTCCTGCAGGGAACTCACCATCTAATGGGCCATTGATGTGGCTCTGAGTATGGGGACCCCTGAGACCACAGGAAAACTCAGAGTATTCTTCCTCTAAAGCCTAGGAAAGCTCCCACAGTGAATTTGTCCATCCTTGAATATTCTAAAGGCAAAGTGGAACAGAGTAAGAATCTGGGCCTCAGATCCTTCACCAGAGGGACATGCTTGTTTCCCCAGAGTACTGATTAAGTAGAAATGGGCAAATCAGCAATTGGCTCTCTGGCGGTATGAGAGCATGAGGCATGAATTAGCTGGCTTGTGCATGTTCACAAAAGTAGTTGTTGATGGAATGATTATAAGGGGGGGGGGGAAATCCACAATATACATGAATGAAATAGAATGTAATTGAAGGACTGTATGGAACACTATGTACATGCATTAAATATATATGAGCAATTAAAATGTTAAAAATAAATCTGGATAAAGGGCTTATCAAGCTGGTTTCAAAACACAGAGCTCAAGTGATTTACACCAGAAACACCAAAGGTGGCGATGCCCCAGCTGCTGGAGAAGATGCATAAACAGGTTCAACCAATCTGTACATTCTAAAAAATAAAATTTGACTCAACCAAAAAAAAAATCTGGAAAAAACAAATCTGGGCTTCAGTCCTGCCCATTACTAGCCCTAGGACCTGGGGCAGAGTGGGTCTGTGAAGAGGAAATAATAGGAACTTTATAAGGCTGCTGTGGAGATTGACTGAGATAATATGTGTAAAGAAGGGGTAAGCATATAGTAAGTGTTCAATAAATTGTAGTAATGGTTGGAATTATAGATCATTCCCTGTGGCTCACGCACACTAAATTCAAGTCCATCCTCAAACTCAAAGTTCTTTTGATTTCTGACCTATCAACCCTGCAAAGGGGTAGAAAATAAGGTAGAGGTTACTGTAGACTAAACTGTTTGGGATGGTCTGTTTCCTCAGATCCTGCCTGCTGGAGACCAGACGGAGGTAGGGGAGAAGGGTGTGACTCTTAGCGGGGGACAGCGGGCCCGGATTGCCCTGGCTCGAGCTGTCTACCAGGTAAGTTAAAGGTGAGGACGGACAGGGAGGTAGAAGAAGTCAGGAGACTCGGGAGTTTGGCTGAGAGGGGGGATAAGGACATGTTCATGAGCATCAGGTTTCATCTTCCCACCTGCTCCATGTTCCCTTAACCTTCCTGTTACCTCCTTTCAGATTTAGGCAGAATTAAAGATCCATTAAACAGTGTTATGTGAGGGAGGAGGGGGAGGTGTTATGTGGCTTAAGTAACTGGGGCCCAGCAAAGCTGAGTCCTGACCCTCAGGCACTGCCTGTGACTGTGGGGAAGTCTACCTCTAACTTCCCTCTCTACTGCTGTCGGGATCGCTCCCTGAATTCCTCTCAACTCTTCTCTTGGAATATGTTGAGAGATGTTCCTCAGAGATTGCCTGGATTGTGGTTAGAGGCCTTGGGGCTTGGTGCCCATGCTGGCCCTCCCTTTCCCTAGGAAAAGGAGTTCTATCTCCTGGATGACCCCCTTGCTGCTGTGGATGCAGATGTGGCCAACCACCTGCTGCACAAGTGCATTCTGGGAGTCCTGGGCCACACCACCCGACTGCTGTGCACCCACCGCACCGAGTACCTGGAGAAGGCTGATGTAGTGCTGCTGCTGGAGGCTGGACGCCTCGTCCGAGCTGGTAAGGTGGGCCGTCAGGGTGGGAGCCCCCAATCTGCCAAGAAGTGACAGGGAAGAGAAACGGATGGATTGTCAAAGCCAGACTCAACCACACCTCCTTCATATGTGGCCTGGGCCTGGCCATTGCCCCCTTCCATGCCATGGGAAACCTATTCCACCTTCACTCTGCCTGGAGTGAGAAAACGGGGAAGCAGAGCAGAGCGCACACAGGTGAAATGCTGACATGTGAGGGACTAGTCGGCTTTGTGGCTGGATGCTCTTGCAAAACTAGAGGCCCAGGATCTCTGAAGATTTGATGACCTTGAAAAAGAAAAAGCAGTCAGATTTAGAACGATCCTTTGATTTAAAAAAGGAAAAAGAAAAACTCTGAAGGAGGATTATTCAGAGCATCATGGCTGTCTTCCAATTCATAGAGAAATGCGAGGAAATGACGTTCAGCTAGAGTGTTGAGGATTTTGTGAAACTTAAAGGAAATGCCCTGGTAGTGCAGTGGTTATGTGCTTGGCTGGTAACCAAAATGTCAGGGGTTCAGACCCACCAGCTAATCTGCCCTCTGCAAGAGAAAAGACCTGGTGATTTGCTCCAATGGGAAGGTTCTCCTCAGCTTGTTAGGTCATTCTAATTCTAAATTGACTTGTCACAACCAGGGGTGACTTAGTAGGAGCTTACAGGAATGAGCTTTTGTCTGTGTTGGACTGTGGACACAGAAGGGTCAAGTTGATAAGTCCTGTTCAGAGACTGGGGGATTCAGGTCAGGATCCTGCTAGGCTGAGCTGAGAGGGAGCGCTGGAGAAAATGGGAGGTACGGTCTGCAGTGATATTTCAAAAGGCCTGATAGAGGCCCTGAACACGCCCTCCAGATGCCTCCTCCACCTTGTAGGACCACCCTCTGAGATTCTGCCATTGGTGCGAGCTGTCCCCAAAGCCTGGACTGAGAATGAACAGAAAACTGACTCAGGTACAGCCCAGAGGTGGGGAGGAAGAGCTCAGTCTTCACCAAAACCTGTGGAGATGTGTTTTCTACCAACCTTGGAAATGGAAACACAAGGGTTTTCAACTATTGTCTTGTAAGTTTAATGTACATTCTGATTCTCGCAGCCACAGAACAGTCAGTATGGAGCCCAGAGAAAGCAAAAGAGAGTCTGGAGGTAGAGAAGAGTACATCTAGCCGCCTGCTCCAGGAAGAAAGCAAAAAGGAGGGCGCCGTGGCCTTCCACGTGTACCGAGCATACTGGCGGGCCGTGAGCTGTGGCCTGGCCCTCGCCATTCTCTCCTCTCTGCTCCTTATGCAAGGTGGGGTACACTCTGAAGCCCATCCCAGCCCTGCCTCTCACACCATCACTTTATACTAATCGTTCCAAAGCACAGGCTCACCAAGCATGGACAGTAGTATCTGTGAAAAGGTGTGCCACCATTTCAGGGGGAGAGATAAACTCTGTGGCATTTTCTCACAGGCACCCCCAGGCTACCTCTCACCCTGCAAGTTCAATAGCAGAGGAATGTTGGGCCCAGGAAGGAAATATACACCAGGGAGAGAGGCAAGGTGTTAGGGCTGGCTGGGGGCACAAAGGAAGGTGGAGACCAGAGGTGCAGAGGAAGGGGTGTTTGAGTAGAGTGAAGGAGAAGAGCCTCACTCAGCTCCCCCTCTCATCCTCACTCAGCCACACGGAATGCTGCTGACTGGTGGCTCTCCCACTGGATCTCTCAGTTAAAGGCGACCAAGAATAGCTCCCTGGAGGTGCCAGCCCCCGCCGGCCCAGTTTCTTTAGGGCTTTTCTCTCCGCAGCTGCTCCTCTTCTCGGCCGGAAGCCTCTAGTGAGTGACCAGCATTGCTTTTAGTGTGTCTGACAGGCAGGGAGTGAAGATTAGGGGGCTTGGTGTCCCAGGGACTGGGTGGGGAGACATGGCGTGGGTGAGGAAGGGACCCCTGAGTGGCCTTCCTTTTGGTTACCCACAGCCCCCTCCCCACCACCCAGTGCCCCAGTGCTCCCACTGCCCAAAGCTGCCCCCAATGGCTCCTCAGACATCCGTTTCTACCTCACCGTGTATGCGACCATTGCTGGCGTCAACTCCCTCTGCACACTTCTCCGGGCGCTGCTGTTTGCAGCAGGCACTCTCCGGGCGGCCAGCATCCTACACCGACGTCTGCTGTATCGAGTCCTCCTGGTGAGGGGAGAGGAGGGTGGGTTTGGGAGCACAGCCCTAACTTTGGGGGGGGGGTGTCCACTTTGGGGATACCATCCTCTACCTCTCATAGGATAAAATAGCCCCTCACAGATGAGTGTTGCATTTGATGACACCATGGCCTAGAAAGGCCTAATTTGAACTGGATTCAAACTCATTTATGTAACCTATCCTCCTTATCTGTCAATGGGATGCAGGTCCGAGTCTCCGACAGTAAGCCTCAAGCGTGGTCACCATTGCTGTCAGTGGAGGCTTTTGTGTCTCTGTGAAACCCAGCGTCATGTGGGCCTCCCAACTCCCTAGCAGGGAGCAGCTGCCCATGGCCTGCTTTCCCTCTAAGAGCTGTGGGAAATCATCATGTTGTGGAAAAGTCCATTTTTCTCGTAAGCTGATAATAGGAAGTACCTCAGAAAGCCGTTCCACCTCGTCTCTTGCCTTAAGACTTTCTAAAGTAAAGTCAAGAGTGGAGAGATGGGGAAGGTAGCGACAGAAAAAGGGCTGCCTTTAAGATTATAACTGGAGTCCTGATATAGGAGCCATTATTGGTCAGATCCTCCATGTCAGGCAGAGATGCCAAGCACTTGACTGCTATGTCTATGGCCTTTAATCCTCCCAACAGCCCTGTCAGGTGAGGGTCCATTATTATCCTCAATTTTTCAGTTGAGGAACAGGGGCCTTTAAACCCCAGGGCTGGGATGTCACATCTAGTAAGTGGCCAATGAAGAATTCATACTGCAGCTTGACTGCCGGCGTGAGTTCTTAACCATGAGATGGTACTGAATGTGACTGCTGCCCTCAGCAGCACTGTCCACTCACAGGCAATTAGGATGTCCCTGCTGACATCTAACTCAGTCTTACTCAATGTCCTTGAAGCTCCCTACTTCCAGAGAGAATGAAAGACATCCCTACTTCCAGCTCTTGAGAGATATCTCTGCATGTCTGCCACCAAGTTGGAGATGTGGCTAGAAGCATGGCTTTCTAGGGTCACTGCTGGCCAGCAGGATGAGTCTATCCTTTCTGGCCTGGGATATTCTTTTACCAGTCTCTCTCTGCTCCTAAACACATTACCCTTTTCTGTTCTCAGCCTTGGACCTTCTTCCCTACCCCACTTCCCCCCAAGGGATACCTTTTAAGCTCTCTGCCTGTGCCCAATCACATCCTCTCTCCCAGGCACCAGTGACTTTCTTTGACTCCACACCCACTGGTCGGGTCTTGAACCGCTTCTCTTCGGACGTGGCCTGTACGGATGACAGCCTGCCCTTCATCCTCAACATCTTCCTGGCCAATGCAGTAGGCCTGTTGGGCCTCCTGGCCGTGTTGAGCTCTGGCCTTCCCTGGCTGCTGCTGCTGCTGCCCCCCCTGAGCATCCTCTACTACCGTGTGCAGCGCTACTACCGAGCCTCCTCCAGGGAGCTGCGGCGCCTGGGGAGCCTCTCCCTGTCCCCGCTCTATACTCAGCTGACCGACACCTTGGCTGGCCTCCCTGTGCTGCGGGCCACAGGGGCCACCTACAGGTGTGTGGATTCTGCCTTTCCCAGAGCCCACAGAAATGGGTCCCAGGAGGAGGGGAGATGATGGCATGTGTGGTGGGGCACAGAGGGAGAAGGGAAGGTTTGAGAGTGCTTTGTGAAGAAACAGATCAGAAAAAAAGACACAGAGAGCAGACCCCCTGCCAGGGGCATGATGGCACCAGTGTATCCTTGAGAGAGGCCTGGGAGCAGGTTGATCAGCTTCTAAGATGTTCTGCAGAGGAGGAGACTGAGTGTAGTAGAGGAGGACAGGGAGGAATCTGAGTAGGGCATTCCTCACTCCCCTTCTGGCCTCCCCAGGTTTGAGGAAGAGAACCAGCGACTCCTGGAGCTAAACCAGAGGTGCCAGTTTGCCTCCAGTGCCACAATGCAGTGGCTTGACATCCGGCTGCAGCTCATGGGGGCTGCAGTTGTCAGCGCCATTGCTGCCATCGCCCTGGTGCAGCACCAGCAGGGTGTCACCAATCCAGGTGCCCTGCAAACCTTTCCCATCACTTCAGAAGCAAAGTACTTCACTTCAGTACCAAAGTACTCCTGACTCAGCCTCTCCCTGCACAGCCTCCCTGCCATGTCATCTCCCTCCCATCTAAGGCTTCCAGTGAGGATGCTAATACCACCACTATCATCATCATCATCCTCATTTTGGGATTGAGAAACCTGGGTCTCAAGGAGGGAGCTTTGATGGTAGCCCATGGAGACTTACACTGCTAACCCCTAAGCCGCACATCTCTGATGGTTCAAATGCACCAGCACCTCCAAAGTAGAAATTGGACAAGCTCATCCCATTTGATTTACAACCTTGGAAACCCTCTTAGGGGGTCAGCTATGAGTTGGTTCCAACTCAATGGCAATAAGAGAGTCTCAAGGAGAATCTTGCCCTACATGGTGGTGGATCTGGAACCACCCTGAGCCCCCACTCTGGCCTTGACTCATCCATCATCTTTCAGAGCTTCTGACACTCTACTCCCTTGCATCTAGTCTCTTAGAGTCTCAGCCAAAATTTTGTTCTCTTCCTGTTTTACTGATGAATTAATTTAAGTGCTCATCATTCACAAGCTTATAATTCCCCATCTATCCCTGTCCCATCCCCCTACCACACACACACACACACTCTCTCTCTCTCTCTCTCTCTCTCTCTCTCTCCACTTAGCAGTTGCTGCTTCTCTTCCCCCAGGGCTGGTGGGCCTGTCACTGTCTTACGCTCTGTCCCTGACGGGCCTGCTGTCGGGCCTGGTGAACAGCTTCACTCAGACAGAAACCATGCTGGTGAGCGTGGAGCGGCTGGAGGAGTACTCCTGTGACCTGCCCCAGGAGCCCCAGGGACACGCGCTGCGGGTGAGCCTGCATCCTTGCCCTAGGCCACAGCTCTGGAACCCTAAAAGGCCCTATTACAGCCTCCAGTGCCTCCCCTAGTTTCTTTCCTTTCTTTAGCTGTCATATGACCTCCACCATTCATCACTGTCCTCATTTTCTATCCATCCCCCCTCCCACCCCTTGCACTGTCACACCATGTTGCCCCACATCTCCTCTCTCGCCATCCATTTCCTCTTGCTCTCTCCTCCTTCCGCCCTTTGTCCTCCCTCATTCCTCTTCCCCCTCACCTATTCCTTTGTCTCCCCACCCCCATGGACACTACAGCTGGGCATTGGCTGGCTGACCCAGGGGAGTGTCGAGTTCCAGGACGTGGTGTTGACGTACCGGCCAGGGCTGCCAAATGCCCTGGATGGGGTGACCTTCCGTGTGCAGCCCGGAGAGAAGTTGGGCATCGTGGGCCGCACGGGCTCCGGCAAGTCCTCCCTGTTGTTGGTGCTCTTTCGGCTGCTGGAGCCCAGCGCAGGACGAGTGCTACTGGACGGCATGGACACCAGCCAGCTGGAGCTGGCCGAGCTCAGGTCTGGGGAGGAGGGATGAGGTGTGGCCAGGGCAGAGAGGAGCCAGAGCTGCTGGAGGAAGTCCAGCCAGCAAGGTTTTAACTCAGGGCCACCAGGGTTGAGGATGAAAGGGAGGTGTGGATAGCATCCTATTTACTCAGGCCCACATTCATAAGGACAAGTCTCAAGGCCTTCTTCAGCCTGACCCAGGCCCACTCTTCCAGCTCATCTTTCTTTCACTTCCCGCTCCCCCACCCCCTTATATCCTTCACTCTGGACTAGCCCCCAGTCCCTCCAAGAGCCTTAGCATTGCTTGGCAGGAAGTGTTGAGGAACTTCAGATCTGGGTCATTTGCCTCTGGTCACACGTGGTCTCAGCTGGGGCAGTCCACCAGGTGAACCAAATATCATTTTCTCTGAGTTCCATGACACAGAAAAAGTAGGAAAACACTGCTCTGAAGGCTGACACAAATTCTCTTCTCTGAGCCCCTGCCTTCTCTTCTATCCTGCTGAGGCCTTGCCACAGAGTCCTCCCACCTGACTCCTCAGGACCCAGTTCAGCCAGGAAGCATCTCTAACCACCCTGGTGGTCTCTGGCCATTCCTTGCCCAGGCCCTGCTGTCCCTGGAGTCAGTGCCACAGTTTAGCACACTCTTCTCTATTTTCCTCATCCCTCCCCGATGTATGCTCCTTGAGGACAGAATCTAGACCTTTCGTTTCTTTGGTATAGCTCCAGCATGGTTCTGGGCATGTGGCTGACTGGTTGTTCAGCTGCAGGGGCTAGAACAGCAGAGTGAGGTGTTCTCAATTGTACCCATTAGCTTTTCTGGAAGCTCTAGTTCTATGCCTAAAGCTCGGACCAGGAGCAGAGTCCCCACATCTCCAGCCTGGGCCCACATTCTATCCCTTGTTTGTCCTCCAGGTCCCAGCTGGCCATTATCCCCCAGGAGCCGTTTTTGTTTAGTGGGACTGTCCGGGAGAACCTGGACCCCAAGGGCCTGCATGATGACGAGGCCCTGTGGCAGGTGCTTGGGCAGTGCCACTTGAGTGAGGTGATTGTATCCATCGGTAAGTGCTAGGCCCTGCCAGGTAGAGAAGGGAAGGCGAGGGGGCAGGGAAAGGCTAGGTTTGGGGATGGTCCTGAAGTGGGGGGTGTGCTCTGTGAGCAGAAAGGCAGTGGGAAGACGGCTTTTGGGTAACGATAGGGTAATGATGCTCTGCCTTGCAGGTGGCCTGGATGGTGAGTTGGGTGAGGGAGGCCGGAGCTTGTCCCTGGGGCAGAGGCAGCTGCTGTGTCTGGCCCGTGCTCTCCTCACAGATGCCAAGGTAAGGCAAGAGAAAAGGACACTTAAGATGACCAGGAAGGAGGGAGAGGATATGGAAGGGGGTGAAGATGTCAGTGTGGAAGAGGGACTAATAGAGGATTCAAAGTCCTGGGTTTCTTCTTCCTTTTAGAGCTAGAGAAGGGAGGAGTGGGACCGGTGCTTGGAGAGGCACCAAAGCTAGCCCGCTCCCCCTCCTTCTCCATCACTTATGCCTGTTCCAGGTCCTGTGTATTGATGAGGCCACAGCAAGTGTGGACCAGAAGACAGACCAGCTTCTCCAGGAGACCATCCGTAAACGCTTTGCCAGCAAGACAGTGCTGACCATCGCCCACAGGTGTGCACTCATCCACAGTGAGTCTAATCAGGCTCCAGGGGCAGTGGCCTAGACCTGCCCGTCCTTTCAGACACCCAGGCTCTCTTTTTCCCCCTCCAGCCTCAGCTCCTCACCCTCTAGACCTGGCCTTAGAATCACCAACTGGGCTCCTGATGGCACAACAGCTGAGGGAACTACGTCCAGGAAGGGGCTTTCTCCTTGAGGGCATTGTTCCCCACCCAGGTACTGACCATCTTCTCTCACACAGGCTCAACACAATCATGAACTCAGACCGGGTCCTGGTGCTGCAGGCGGGGAAAGTCATGGAGCTGGACTCCCCTGCTGCCCTGTGCAGCCAGCCCCACTCGCTGTTCCAGCAGCTGGTGCAAAGCAGCCAGCAGGCAGCCCACTTCTCTGTCTGAGGGCCTGACCCCACCTTCAGGTTCTCCCAGGCATTGCTCTAGGCTGGGCCATCACAGAGGCAATGACCACTTGTTTACATTCTCCTGAGGCACTACCTCTCCTTCACCTCTCCCAGAGAGAGGGAAGGGCACCCCAGATTCCTCTCTGGAAACCACTCATCCTTCATGGGCAGGGTCCGGAGGCTTCCCTAGAACCAGGCCTGCACCAGTCTGCTTGCATCTGGAACTCCAAGCAAGTGTTTCTGGAATTAGAGTCCATTTGTATTTTCACTGTTTTATTTGATAAAATTTCCATCTTACATTCTATGTATTAAAAAAATAGTACTTCTGGTTTGAGGCTGAGGTTCCTCAGTGTGTATACCCCAAGGTGAGGGGTGACAAGAAAGGACCACTACAGTCTGAGGTGTAGAGGAGGTGGAAGAATGGGGCCAGAAAGCCCCCTCCACCATCACAGTGCTGTGGTCTTTCCGGGCTCACAGGGCAGATCTGGGGGCAGCGGGAGTCCGGCTGGCAGCATGCTGACCTGGCACTCCTGATCCTGATGTGCTGGGGCATAGTGCGGGATGGGGTAGCAACAAGGTCCATGGGGTCGGACACCTCGGCGCCAGGCCCTCAGGGTCAGCAAGCCAGTGGCCAGGACCAAGGCAGCAGTGAGAGCCCCAAACACCACCACAGCCACCAGGCTAGACTCAGCCAGCCCCACATCCTGCCTCTGGACCACCTCCTTCACAGAAATGCGCAGCAGACCAGCCCCTGCACTCTGAGGAGCTGGCCCCGTGGCAGGTGCCACCATAGCCGAGGTGGTCCCCAGGGGAATGTCCACTGTGGTGGAAGGCTCTGGGAGTGGTAAGACAAGCTCACAAGTCTTGCCGCCGTAGCCACTGGGGCAAAGACAGTCAAAGTCATGGACACGATCCCGACAGCGGGCCCCTCTCTGGCACGGGCGGCTGGCACAGTCATCCAAGTTGATGGTGCAGAAGCGTCCGGCAAAGCCCTCAGGACAGAGGCAGGAGAAGCGGTTTATGCCATCGAGGCAAGTAGCGCCATTTGCACAAGGCCGCATCAGGCAGTCGTCAACATTCACCTCACAGCGGACACCCACAAATCCTGCCAAGCAGCGGCATGTGAAGTTCAGAGCAAATCCCTGGTTGTCCTGGCACTGCCCGCCATTCTGGCATGGGGATCTGGGATGAGAGCAAGAGAAGGTATGAAGACCAGTTTATACTTCCAGGTAGCCCCAGACAGCATGCTGACCAATACCATCCTCCTCCCACTTTGTAGCTACGTCAATTTGGCCCAGGCTTCCTGTACCTCAACAACCTCATTCTTAAAGTGGAAATAAAAATAGTACCTAGCTTACCAAGTTGTAAGCATTAAATAAGATATTTCAGTGCAAAGCACTTAGCATAGAGCCTGACCTAAAGACTCAGCATGAGTGTGCTATTGTTATCCTCAAAGACTCTCAAGTCTGGAGAGGAATTAAGGGCAACTAGTCCAGCACTCACTTATCTGTTTCCTCTTCCCTACAATGAGGTCTAAGACTTGTGAGGAACTTTATGTAGGTGTTGCCTGCTAGCTTTTGTGGGAGGATGAAGGGAGGCCTAGTTCTCAGTCCCTTTAGAATCATGTTCCTCAACCAGAGCAACAGCAACACACAACAGCAACAACTGTACACTTCCAGTTCCTATATGTGTGTGTGTGAATGCAAATCTTTATTATTTGAGAACACAAAGGTTATAAACTATTTGCCCAAGTAGTTTTCAAACTAAGTTCCTCTTTAGAGATTTTCAAAGACTAGAGTGATGTGGTCTCAGGTATTTTTATCAAACAGCTTGATTTTCCCCATTTTGAATTCAGATAGAAAGCTTGCTCTCCTTGATGTGAACAGCACTTGAAAATTAGCACTTTAACAGATCAGGAAATTGAATCCTGACACTCAGCGGTGTTCTCATGAGGATCAAACAATACAGGTATATATGTCAAGGAATATCACAGACATACACTTATTTTTTAAGATATGGTTCTGAAGATACCAAAAAACTCCAATACAAAGCCCTGGACCTTCTGACAGACTGGCATTTTCACCTGAGGTCTCCCTGTGCAGATTTTCTCATGCATCCTTAAAGTCCTGTCTCTTCCCTTATCATTTTTAATCATCAGATTTTTTAAATTGCAGCAATCTCCTTTATTACTTTGCTTATAACATAAAAAATGTTTTCACTGTTGTACATTTTCTTCCCTCCTCCCCCCCAGCCCTCCCCACAGTGCACCCCTTGTTCCAGATTGTAGTCATGCATATAATGCATATATTCCTTTCGGATCGTTCTTTCCCTCATCTGTTCTAATGCAGTGTTCATTATCTATCCACTCTTCCCATTCTCTCCCCAACACCCCCATGTCTATGCTATTTTATAACAGAATGTTATGCAGTATTTGTCCTTTTGTCACTGACATATTTTACTTAGCATAATGTCCTCCGGGATCCCCCCTTGTTGTGTAATGTTTTACAAGTTCATTGTTTCTCAGTTCTACATAATATTCTGTTGTATGAATGAACCATAGTTTTTCTATCTATTTATTTGTTGATAGGCACTTAGGTTGTTTCCATCTCTTTGCTATTGTTAATAATGCAACAGTAGACATGGGTGTGCTTATCATCAGATTCTGAGCTAAACTTCTTTTTCTCTTCTTTTTTTTTTTTTATTTTTTGAGCTAAACTTCTGTTCACTGCAGGGCCCAGTACTTACCCTGCCTGCTCACAGGGCCCGGCCTTGCGCTCACAGTCATGCCCATGGAAGCCTGGTGGGCACACACAGTGGTACTCACCACCCCCGTCATATACACACTGGCCTCCATTCTGGCAGGGAGACTGTGCGGTACAGACGTGCTCATCTGGGGAGGACACAGGGAAGACTCTGGGTTAGCCTTGCCCATCAGGTCCCTATGCCTCCCAGGCCCTTCTCTGAGCTTGCAAACCAAAGGCCCTGTGGCTGTGGCTGGATGGAAAACAACTCTGCTGAAGGTTCTTAGCCCTGAGGAGGTTCTTAGCCTTGACAGTCAGTCTATCTCAAACTAACATTAAGCTCTTAGGTGACCCTCAGTTTTCTCATCTGTGAAATGGCTGTAAATTTTAGCAGCTGCCTTTCCAACCATTTGGGGCTAGGTCAATCCAGACAACAGACAGAAGTAAAATGGATTATAAAATACTATGTATTTGAGGGTTTGAAATGACAAGTTTTCAATAAATACAGATGGATGTTCTCTCAAGATGCATGTAGTCACCAGCTCAACTGCTACTCCCCTGTCCCCCTACCTTTGTCACAGAATTTGCCTGCCCAGCCATTGTGGCAGATGCACTGCCAGGGCTGGTGGCAGGTACCATGCTGGCAGCCAGGCATCCTCACACAGCGTTCACAGTGCAGCCCCTCCCAGCCTGGGTCACACCTGATGGGGAGAAGCATAGCATCAGGCCTTTGGGTCTGGAGATGTGACAAAACCAAGGACCAGAGCAGAAACCAGGAAAACAAAACAAAACAAAACAAAAAACCAAGTTCTGGTGATGCAATAGTTAAACTTTCAGCTGCTACCTGAAAAGCTGTCCATTCATATGTGCTCTGGGTTCTACAGGCAAAAAAGGCTGCATCCATAAAGATTACAGCCTAAGCAACATTTCTACTCTGTAATATGGGGTTATTGTTAAGTCAGAATCAATTGGATGACATGTTGTCAGGAGGACCAGTCCTTGGAAGAAGACATTGAATAGGAAAACTGGAGGATCACGGAAAGAAAGGAAGACCCTCAATAAGAAGGACCAACAGTGACTGGACAATTCAAGTATATCAGAGATGGTGAAGATGGCACAGGATAGAGGAAGGTTCCAATCTGTCATTCATGGGGTCGCTATGAGTTGTGGTTGACTTGAAGGCCCTTAGCAACACTATCTGTTTTAAGTCCTGGTTCTACATTTTCTCCAACCTTCCTGAGCACCTCTTTTGTCCTCTGTAAGTTGGGGACAGATCTTTTGTAGGCTGACACCAAAGACGTTCACATGTTGTCTTTAAATGTACCAGTACCATTCTGATACATCTGAAATACAAACATTTCTTAAAAAGTGACTTTGAGAGGTCATCTGCACTCTCTCCCTACTTCTAACTCTAGGGTAAATGCCTGCCTTATTTTTCTAAAACCTTCCTTCAAACATAGAGATTCCCAAACTCATCCAGCCTTTTGAGTAACCTGCCTCTCAGCTCATTTCCAGATGTCCAGACACACTTGCTATTACAGAATATGCCTAACCCCCACCTCAGTGAGTCAAATTAAAGAAGATACCCCTTCATTATAAATGCTTTTCCTCAACAAGTCTTCCCTTTCATAGGGTGACCCTTTTTTCTTTTCTTTCCTCCTTTCCTCACGGAAAGGAATTTCCTCAAATTCTTGTATTATCTTTTCCATACTTGGATAATAAGACCTTGCTATCATGAGCAGAAATAGTTCTGAACTCTCGCATCACACTTCGGAAAGTAATAAAGAACACAGGTACACGCTGGAAAAGCAAAAAGAAGTGAAGCAAAGGAAAACTTGGTGGGGAGGACCTGATCCTCTGTCCTGTGCACCATATGGGGTAATGAGAAATGAACAGCAGGGTCTTCCGATCCTGAACACTCCTGGGACTTAACCTGATTGTGGGTGTGAAGATCCAGGAAATGAGTCGGATACCTATACACATGGGAGCAAAGGTTTTGGTTACCTGCAGGAGCCGTCAGGCGCACAGCAGCCGTGGGCCAGATCACAGTGGGAGCTGCAGTCATCCGCTGCAAGAGATTGATGTAAGAGAGCTGAGCCTGGGGGTCAGCAGGACGCGGGAGAGCATGTAGAGGCCCAGCAATAGGGTGGCCCAGCTCAGAGACAGGGCAGCACGACCACCCATCCCATTCCAAAAGGGTGACCTGGTTCTCGCCAGCTCCGTGGGATGGAGCGGCTGCAGTGTCGTCTCTGGCCGACAGAGGTCAACGTACAAGCGAAGGATGGCTGGACAGGGCCGCGGCCAGAGCCCAGGGGCGCGCTCACCTCGGGCAGACCGACCGGGTGTCCCCAGGATGCACAACAGGCACACGAGATGTAGGGAGCGGCAGCCGCTGGGCATGGTTCAGCGCCGACCCCAGGAGGGACGGAAGGATGGATGGCCGGACGCGCGGACACCTGTGGGACAGCACGGGCTAGGAGGCAGCCGGACGCGGGAACAGAGGCATGGAAATGGATTCTCAGTGACCAGAGCCGATGGGGGAAGAGAAGAGTCCCGACAAGAGAAAAGGGTGGGGGCAGAGAGAGGAAGGGGGAGAGGAAAGGTTGAGCAGACGGGGATTGAAGACAGGAACCGCAGATCGAGGTCTGCAGGAAGAGGGCGAAAGCCGGGCAGCACAGCGCGAGGCGAGGACGCGAGAATGGCCAGGATTGGGGCGCAGCCGGGAACGAAGGGCCCCGCGGGGAGGTGGACAGCGCCGAGAGGCTGCCTAGAGAGCGACGGGGACGCTGAGACCGGAGGGAGGGGCCGTCCTCAGCAACAGCAGCAGTCTCCGCCCCTCACCCCGGAGGCCCCCCAGGACTAGTTCCCACGTCCGCAGCGGCTCGGGGCCTGGAATCTCTACAGTGCACCAGCCCCGTGCGCCCCTGCCCTCAGGGTCCTCACCTCGGGCTGAGAGGTGGCGCACCCCGGGCGCCACGCGAGGCTGGATCCGACGGGCTCCGCCGAGGAGCTGGGCAGGGCGCGGGACGGCCCCTAGCGGGCCGCCGGGCCAGGCGCCGGCGCGGCTGCCATGTGAGCGGAGCGCTCGGGAAGCTGGGGCTCGAAGCGACCCCGAGCGGCGGCGG
>NW_006399767.1:13857341-13892261 GCF_000299155.1 Elephantulus edwardii | reverse complement strand
GGCCGCTCGCCCCCTGCGCTGCTGCCCCGGCCCCCAGCCTCTGCTGCTGGCACGCCAGCCAGCCTCTCCGAACCTCGCTTTCTTCAACCAGCAGAGGAAATTCTGGGAGGAAATTGGCAAGTGCCAGCAAACGTGCGCGGTCGGGTGATTCTCCCTTTTCGCCTTCCCGCTGCCCTCATCCGCGCCCTTCATCCAACACCCACCTCTGCTCTCAGCGCCCGGCTTCCATCACACTTTCCATCTAGATCTCTTGAACGTTCAGTGCACACTTGCTGCTCCCTGCCCTCCTCCTGTCACCAGCCCACGCTTCCCCTTCTTGTACAGCCTTCATCCTCGCTTCATCGGTCTCCTCCTCCTCTTCACTCTCTCCTCTTTGTCATGCAAAGCCTTCCAGGATTGATCCTTAGCTAACTGCTCCGTACTCCCTCCTCTGACAAGTCCATCCTTTCCTCTCTCATTCCTTTCTGTGACCACTGGAGGGAAGCCTTCCAGGGCTGGGAACGCCCCTTGACTCTGAAAATGTGCCCCCAACTCCTCACTCTGTACCTCGTATTCTGTTCTTGGCCTCAGGCTGCTCCTCAATTGCCCAAACCTGGAACTAAAATTGGGAGAGTTGAGTGAGGTGAGGAAGTAATAGCCCCTCCAATCTCTTGGCTCAGAGAAACCTGCGCAACACTGGAAACACATTGTTTGAGTAGGACAAAAGAGGAGATTTCCAGGAATCCAGTGTGCATCTCAGCTCCATAGAGTCAAGATCTCACCATCTTATTTAAAATCATTAGTAGTTGTCGCAGAGTTTCTCACAGACCCTCTGGGCCAATTTTTCTGCAGCCTTCAAGTCTCAGTAACACCCACCTTATTTCTCCAGTTAGCTTTCCACCAAGGTTGATCAATCAATTCCTTGAAGAATGATTTTGAGTCATGCTATCTGACTCTATTGTAATTTGTTAGTTTTATATTGGTTTGCATATAAAGTCATATACATTGTGCTTCACTGATGGACATTGTGTTCCACACATTCCTTCATTCACATGGTTTAATATGTATTATAATTCATATGTATTGTGTTTTATAAAATTAATAACCACTGATATATTCCTACTATTACCCCGTCTTTTTAGGTCCCAATTGGGTCTTTCCTAATTCCTCACCACTCCCTCTTTGCCCACCAAACTCTTGTTTTCTTGTGATTTCCTCCCCGTCCCTCCTTTCCTGCCTACCTCTCCTTCTATCCTTCTATCTTTACAATAATGGTCTAATGCAATATTTGTCCTTAGGATACTGAGTTCACTCAGCATAAAGCTCTCGACACTCTCCCATGTTATACAGCATTTTACTAAATTGTTATTCCTTAGTCCTGCAGAGTATTCCATTATGTGAATGTACCATAATTTTTCAATCCATTTGTTTACTGATGGACATTTGGGCTATTTCAATTTTCTTGCTATTGTGAATAATGCTGCTATGAACACAGGGGTACACACTGTAAATTTTTTTTTCAGTGAAAAATTACAAACAACCTATAAAGTCCAAAGTGATTATAAGGTTAACTAATTTCTAGTATGCCAACATTGTTGTACTTGTTGATTGCCTTCGAATTGAGCATAACTCATAGCGACCCTATGAATAAAAGGCCTGAAGCCCCTCTACAACTATCAATATTAATCAAAGTTCATAGAGTTTCCAGAGGCATGTTATTTAGGAATTGGATGCCAACGTTTGTGGTTATTAAAATGTCATATTTCTGAAGACTAAAAATGTCTTTTGGGTTTGTTTGGTTTTTTTTTTTAAAAAGCCAACCAGCCAACAAAGCATATGTTAATGGAGGGGAATAAAAAAATAAGCAGACCCTCCCTCCATGTTGGCACTGATTTTCCATGGATGATAGAATTACAAGTTCTTTTTTTTTTCTTCTTAATATTTTTCCACATTTCCATTTTTTTCATGATTAACATGTATAACTTTTTTGTTATTATTAAAAAGCCAAAAACATTAGCTCATAAAATAAAAAGATAAAAGTACCCATAATCGCTTTTGCTTGATAAAACCTCTCTTTTTCTCTCCCAATATTCTTGCTCAGGAAGAATCATAATGTATCTATAAAGTTATATCCCACTCTTTTTACTCAATATCATATGTTGTTTGCCCTCAAAAGCATAATTTTAGATGCTGCATATTCTGTTCAAATTGATGTGATATATTTAAGTTGTCCCTCCTTCATTATTGGCTATTTAGATTGTAATTATGATTTTATTCAATAAATATTTCTTGAGTACCTACTATGTGCCCATCCCAGGTACTGGAAATACAGTTCCTAGATAAAAAGTAATGCCATGAAATTTTTTCTATATTTCATCTGTTGTTGAAAATACAGTAAAACATGCACTTGTTTAATAGTTTCTACATGTATTATTCAGTGACATTGAAATTGTGCGTTCTCACCTCCTGTTTCAATTATACCTCCACCATTAATTTAAACTGACTGGCCACTAAACTTCATATCTAACCTTCCAAGTTGCTGTTGTCAGTTTGATCCCATATAACTACTATTCCTATTTATTGCCATCAAGTTGCAACCAACTCATAACTGACCCTCCAGTGGGTTTTTGAGGCTTTAAATCACACAGAAAGAGATTGCCTGTCTTTTTCTTCCAGAGAAGCAAGCCTTTGGGTTAGAAGCCCAACTCTCCATGGACTTCACCATCAAAGACCCTATGTTGTTGTTGTTGTTATGTACCATCATGTCGCTTGTGACTCATAGCGACCCTGTGTACAAGAGCTCTAAACTCCGTTCTATTGTGTGCCAACCTAACCATCTCAAACGCACTCATTCCCACCACTCCAGTCACAGAATTGATCCATCTCATCAAAGGTCTTTCTCTCCTGTGCCGCTCCTCTACTCTCCCAGACATGATATCCCTTTCCAAGGACCCTCCTTGCAACATGCCCAAAGTGTGTCAGACGAAGCTTCAGAATCCTTGACTCCAAGGAGCATTCCAGCTTCACCTTCTCCAGGACAAACCTGTTTGTTCTCCTAGCAGTCCATGATATATTCAACACTCTTCTTCAGCGCCACAGCTCAAAGGCATCAATTCTCTTTCTATCATCCCTATCACTGTCCAACACTCTGATGCATAGCACATAATTGCGAAGACTATAGCCCGGATCAGGCGCACCTTAGCAGAGAGACCCTACAGAGTTAGTAAAAGAGGACAATGCTCAGACAGATTAAGCTAAACTATTTTTTGGCTTGAAGATGACTTTGGGAAATATTTTTGGCCTAAGTTTAATATTATCTCAAGGCAGTAGTTGTGAGTTTCAGTAATGCAGCATGAATGGCTTCAGATAGTCTGAGTTTTATGAGCATTTGAAAGTTTGTTCTGCATTTCCCCTCCTTTTCATAAAAATTTGGGTTTTTTTAAATTTTTATTTTATTATTTTTATGTAAGTGTACCGTCAAATCAGATCTGACTGGTACAGGAGGAGATTGTCCCTCCTTCCCCGGCAGAGCATCTGGTGGATTCGAACCGTGTGCCTCTGGGATTGTAGTTGCAGCTCCTTACCACTAGGCCACCAGAGCTCCCCTTGATAAAAATTTGTTGATGGAATCTTTGATAAAAACATTCAGTAACACCATGGATTTTCTTTTTTATGTTTTTATGCATGTCTTAGATACTTTCTTTGGAATAAAGAGGCAAGTGACTAAATCAAAGAAGTTGTGATAAATGAGAAATTCCTTTTCACTGATGACATTCATGAAAGTTCCCTGGTGAAATGATAAAGTTTTTGAAATTGTTGGCATCAGATTGTATCATTCTAGTCACTACTCCCTGATACATTAAACCTTTTGATATAGCTTTTGCTTTGTTAGTTTGAACAAGCGAGAATGGGTGTTATTGTTGTTGTTATGTGCCATCGAGTTTCTTGTGACTTATAGCGACCCTATGTACAATAGCCCTAAACTCTGCTCTGTCCTGTGCCAATCGCACTGTCTCCGACACTCCCATCCTGATTACCCCAGTCACTGAATCAATCCACCTCATAGAGGGCCTTCCCCTCCTGCACCGTCCCTTCACCCTACCAAGCATGATGTCTCTCTCCAAGGTCCCTCCTTACATGTCCAAAGTATGTCAGATGAAGCCTCAGAATCCTTGCCTTTAAGGAGCCACCCGGTTTAACCCTCTCCAGGATGAACTGTTTGTTTTCTTAGCAGTCCACGGTACTCTCAATACTCTTCTCCAGCACCACAGCTCAAAGGCATCAATTCTCCTTCTACCCTACCTCATCATTTTCCAACTCTCTGACACAACAAATGATTGCAAAGACCATGGCCTGTATCAGATGCACCTTAGTCTCCAGAGAGACACCATTGCTCTTCAATACTTTGGAGAGGTCCCTAACAGCAGACTTTCCCATGGCAATATGTCTTTTAATTTCTTGGCTTCTGGTGCCAAGAATATTGGCCATGGAGCCAAGCAGATTAAAGTTGTTAACAATCTCAATCTCTTCACCATCCATCCTGATGCTGCCAATTGGTCCAGTGGTGAGAATCTTTGTCTTCTTGACATTGAGCCTCAGTCCATATTGGAGGCTGCAGTCCTTGACCCTCTGTAGCAAGCGCTTCAGGTCCTCCTCAGTTTCAGCAAGCAGGGTTGTGTCATCTGCATAATGCAGATTGTTGATGATTCTTCCACCAATCCTGATATCACATTTCTCCTCATAGAGCCCAGCCTCCCGGATAATCTGTTCTGCCTACAGGTTGAAAAGGTATGGAGACAGGACACATCCCTAGCATACAATTTTGAACCATGCCTGAGTGGGTAGTGAGTGTAATTGTGTGGTAGCTTGTGAGCACTCTCTTTGTTCTCACTCCTATCAAATTCTTGGTGATTCTTAATGATTCGGCACCACATAGACCATTCTGCCAATATGCAGTGTGATAGGTTATTTGCAGTAATGGCCACTACGCTTTCTCCTATCCCTCATGACCCTTTGCAGTGACTTTGCTGCTCTTCCCAGCAAGAGGTAGTATAGCTTTCTTAACCCCTTGAGTCTATGCTAGCTGTATGACTAATAGAGTGTGGCAGAAACAGCGTTTTGTGTGTTTCAAAGTCTAAGCCTCAAGAAACCTTGCAGCTTCCCCTTTTATTGCCATAGAACATTTAACCATCATATAAAGAAGCTTGGTTTAATCAAGATGAGATGCCCAATAAAGGAGAACTGAGGCAGCCTGGCTAAAGGTTCTAGTTAGCCACCAGACAGGGGATGTCATGTTGTATTGTCCAGCTGCATCCAGGGGATTGGTGTAATCACACACGTGAGCCTAAGCAAGATCAATAGAACTGCCTAGTAGGGGTCAGCCCATGTTGTAGAATGTAGGCAAAGACATGGTGATTGTCATAGATTGATAAGTTTTGGAGGAGTTTGTTAATACAGCAAGAACTCAAAACTCAGTGCCTTAGAGTTGGGCCACACTCATAGTGACCTTCCATTGAGTTTGTTGTTATTGTATACCGTTGAGTTGGAACGAGTCATCACCGATCCTCCATCAGGTTTTCAGAGGCAGTAAATCACACAGGAGGAAACTGACCATCTTTCTCCCTCAGGACGGCTAGTGGATTCAAACTGCATGTCTTTGGGATTGTAGCACAGCTTCTAACCACTATGACACCAGAGCTCCTTCCTATTGGGCTTGTTGTTGTTGTTGTGTACTGTCAAGTCAGAACTGACCTATAGCTGACCCTCCAGAGGGTTTTCAGAGATAGTAATTCACACAGGAGGAAATTGACCGTCTTTCTCCCATAGAGCATTTGGTGGATTCAGACAGCACAGTTTCTGATGGATTACAGCATGGTTTCTTACCCCCTGAGCTCCGAATCGCTGTGAGAGGTCATCAGCTTGATGGCATCCAACAACAATCACCACTTATAATAGCAGGTTCTGTTGTTGCTGTTAGATGTCATTGAGTTGCCTGCAACTCATCGCGACCCTGTATATACAGTAGCTCTGAATCCTGCTCTAACCTGACCCAGAGTCACTGTGTCTGACACACCTACAGCCCCGTTGTCTCAGTTACTGTGCCAATCTCTTCTTCCTCTTTGAGTCTTCCTCTCCTGCCCTATTCCTTCACACTTAAAGCATATTATCTCCTCCTGGCCGCATGCCCAAAATGTGTGACAGAGCTTCAAAATCCTTGCCTCCAAGGAGCAGCTTGGTTTCACCTGCTCCAAGGTAAATCTATATGTTCTCTTGGCAGTCCATGATATGTTAAATACTCTTCTCCAGCACAACAACTAAAGGCATCAATTCTTCTTCTATCACCTTTGTTAATTGTCCAACTCTCTGATACATAGCGAGTAATTGCCAAGACCAAGGCCTGAATCAGGCATACCTAAGTCTGCGGACTGTCATCATTGCTCTTCAGCACTTTTAAGCGGTTCCTGACAGCAGCCTTCCCCAGACAATTCATCTTTTGATTTCTCGACTGCTGGTGCCAAGAGTATTGACTGTGGATCTGATCAAACTGAAATTATTAACGACCTCAATCCCTTCTCCATCTATCATGATGCTGCCAGTTAGCCCAGTAGTGAGAATCTTTGTCTTCTTGATACAGAACTTCAATCTATACTGAAGACTACAGTTCTTGACCTTCTGCAGCAAACTCTTCAGGTCCTCCTCAGTTGCAGCAAGCAAGGTTGTGTCATCTGTATAATGTAGGTTGTTGATGAGTCTTCCTCTAATCTTGATGCCACATTCCTCCTCATAAAGTCTAACCTCCTGAATGATCTGTTCCACATACAGATTGAAAGGTATGGTGACAGGATGGATCCCTTTCCTGACTTTGAACCATGCCGTGTTTCCTTGCTCTGTTCTGTTGACTGCCTCCTGATCCAAGTATAGGTTTTGCATGAGCACAATCAAGTGGCCTGGGGTTCCCATTCTTCTCAAAGTTAACCACAGTTTGTTGTGATCCACACAGTCAAATGCCTTTGCATAATCAATAAAACACAGATAGACAGTCCTCTGGTACTCTTTGCTTTCTGCCAAGATCTATCTAGCATTTATGCTAATGTCTGGTGCAATAGACTTTTTTCTGGTAGTTCTCTGTTGATGTATTAGTCCAGTTGTTTTTGGATACTTTTCAGCAGGATTTTGCTTGTGTGTGATATTAGTGATATTGTTTGATAATTTCCACACTCTTTCGAGTTATCGTTTTTTGGAATGAGAACAAATATGTATCTCTTTCAATTAATTGGTCAAGTAGTTGCCCTCAGCACTCATGGCATAACTTGATGAGCACACTGGGAGTTGTAAATCATTAGAAGAGGAGATTTCTATTTTTTTCCCCTGAAGAGTTGAACTGTTGACCCATTAGTTAGCAGTCTAATGAGTTATGAACTATGCCACCAATAACTCTGATATTGAAGTTTATAGTGTGTTGTCTTGCTCAGAGGGAGAAAGATGAACAGTTTTGACATAAGGATTGATAGTCTCAATAACTCAATGAAAGGTGACTATGAGTCAAAATTGATTCATTGGCAGTGGAATACAGCAATAGAGTCCTGATAAAAGCCATTTCTTTGACTTCTTTTTTGAAAGGGATGGTCATATCCTAGACCTTGTTATATAACCTTGCTATTGTTTCACATGATTCATAATCTCAATTTTAAGTACACCATACTATCCTATCATCAATTCCTTTCTTCTAACATACACGTACCAGTGACCCAACTCAAATAATTCTACTACCCACTGGGATCTCTCCTAAGAGTCACATTCTGACTTTTATGGATCATAGAGAATTGCCGAGGTGCTCTGGTGGTTTGGTGGTAAGGAACTGCCCTGTCAACCCAAAGGCATGTGGTTTGGATATACCAACTGCTTCATGAGAGAAATCTGAGCTGTCTCCTCCCATGTGATTAACTGCTTCTGAAAACCTACTAGAGGGTCAGCTGTGAGTTGGTCCTGACTTGACAATACACAACAGAGAACTGCCAGAATTTTTGAACTACTGGTTTCAAAGGAGGCCTTGAGTCAAGGGATTTTGTTGCTGACATCAGCTAGATCTTGGCTGAAAACCAGAATCCCAGAAAGAATGTCTACTTTTACTTTGTTGACTATGCAAAGGCATTTGTGTGTATCATAATAAATTAGGGATAACATTGAGAAGAATGGAAATTCTAGAACACTTAATTGTGATCAAGAAACTGTCATCTGAGCAGAACAAAAGGATAGTGCATGGTTTAAAATCAGGAAATGTGTGCATCAGGGTTGTACCCTTTCACTATACCTATTTAATATGCATGCTGGGCAAATAATCTGAGAGACTGAATTATATGAAGAAGAACATGACCTCAGGATTTGAGGAAAATTCATAAATAACCTGTGATATGCAGATGACACAACTTCACTTGCTGAAAGTGAAGAGGGGCTTGAAGCACTTACTGGAGAAAATCAAGGCCACATAGCCTTCAGTACAGATTGTTGTTATTATGTGCCGTCATGTCGCCTGCAACTCATAGCAACCCTATGTACAATATACAATAGCTCTGAAGCCTGCCCTGTCCTGAGCCAATTTCACTGACTCTGACTCACCTACACCCATTGCCCTAGTTATTGTATCAATCCATCTCATCTGGGGTCTTACTCTACTGCACTGTCCCTCTAGCCTTCTGAGCATGATGTCCTTCTTCAAGGATAGTTCTCTTCTGGCCACATACCCAAAGTATGTGAGACAGAGCTTCACAATTCTAACCTCCCAGGAGAAACTTGGTTTCACTCTTTCCAAGACTTATTTATTTTCTTGGCCATCATGGTATATTTAATACTTTTCTCCAGCACCACAATGCAAATCATCAATTCTTCTTCTATCATCCTCAGTCATTATCCTGCTCTCTGATGCATAGCAAGTAGCTGTGAAGACCGTGGACTGGATCAGGCACACCTTAGTCGCTAGATGAACATCACTGCTTTTCAGTACAAATTACACATCTCAATATTAAGAAAACAAAATTCCTCACAACTGGGCCAATAAACAACATCATGATAAGTGGAGAAAAGATCGAAGTTGTGAACTTTTTTCTTTTATTTGAATCCACAATCAACACTGATGAAAGCAGCAGTCAAGAATTCAAACAACACATTCCACTGGACTAATCTGCCAGCAAAACATCTTTTAAGTGCTAACGAACAGGATGTCAGTTTAAAGCCCCAGAGTCGTATCTTCATTTGCTTTGTGTGCATGTGAAAGTTGGACAATGAGTAAGGAAGAACAAAGAAGAATCAATGCCTTTGAATTGTGATGTTGGTAAAGAATATTGCAATACATGACAGCTAAAAGAATGAATGAACATGTCATAGAAGAAACACAGTCTGAGTGCTCCTCTTAGAGGCTAGAACAGCAAAGCTTTGTCTCACTTATCTTGAGCATGTTGTCTGGGGAGACCAGTTTCTAGAAAAGAACAACATACGCGAACAAATGGAGGGTCAGTGAGGAAGAGGAAGGCCTTCAACTAGATGGACTGATGCAGTGAATGTAAGTGCAGTGGAGACTGAGAGAGTGGTATGGGGTCAGGCAAGGTTTTATCTGTAATGCGTAGAGTCACTATGAATCAGAGGCAATTGGATAGTACCTGAGAAGAGGCACCTGACCTTCACGGTACCCCCTTCCTCCATCAAAGAATATGAAAAAAATTATCTTTTTTTTTGGTGTGCCCGAGTTTATTGAAAATATTACAGCACAGCAGACAGACTCAAACGGCTCCATGTGGTGTTTTGAAATTCATCCCAATTGTGGGCTGAGTGATCTGCAGGTTGGACAGACTGCCAAAGTCCAAGAGCTTCCGCATTTCCTTAGTATCAGGATCTACTTCAATGATCTTCTGATCCGGGGCTGAAACCGCTGGTACATAATTATCTCTCCTTTCTCTCTCCTCCTCCTGCATCCTGCAGCTTAAAGGAGATGCCTCTCACAGGCCCTCTCTGAATCCGCTTCATCAGATGTGTCACATAGCCTGCTATCTTGTTCTGGAGCTTCTTGTTGGGAATAACAGCGATCTCCTCACACACGCTCTTGTTCATGTGGAAGTCATTACTCAGGTGCATGTAGTATTTCTCAGTGATGACCTGGGCCACCTCCTTCACAGTTTTGGTGCGAACGCGGCCCACATTGGTGGGTCCTTGGTGAAAGAATGAAATACTCACTAACATAAAGATATGTGGCCTTGGAAAGGTGAGTTTTTTCCCCCTCTGTGTTGGCTAGGGGACTGGCTCTGGAGTGTTTGGTTGGCCAGAAGCCTCTTGTTGGAGCCAATGAGAGCCCAGGGTACAGGGCTGGAGTCTTTGAAAACTCTTGTGGCCTTGTGGGGTGAGTTTCCCCCGCCTCTCTGTTTTTAATTGTCTTTGAAATGAGCATTCTCCTAAGTGGTACAGCACTGTTCTGTCCTTTCTCTGTTTTGAGGTATCTTTGGATTGCTAATGGTTACACATGGTTTGGTAGAGATCACTGATTAAGACAGGCTTGGAAGCAGGAGTGGCATCCACTTTCTCAACATGCAGGTGGAAACTCTATGAACTTAGAGGAAGGATAATAGTTCTTTTGCTTATAGAGTTGGTACTAGATGGCATTTAACGACATACAACCCCAAAGCCCTTGTCTCCAGTTTGGAGCTGGATGAAGCTGCTGGAGTCTGTAAGATGGTGCTCTTATTTTGGTTGAAGATCTGTGTGGATTGTTTGGTTATTTTTAGTTAAGCCTCTTGTTTAGAGTCAACAAGACCTCCTAGAGGGCCTTTATATCTAAAAGTTGGGCCCTAATTACTATATTTTGGAGAAACATTCTTCTAAGTCATACAGCACTCTGGTCAATTTGCTGTGCTGAGGTAATCTGAGTTTGCTGTGACACTGAATCTTGTGCCATTTGGGTCTCAAATGCCATAATGGAACAACTGTGCCACAGGTGTGCCAAACACCATAACGGCTACCCATCATGGGCAGCGTTTGATGGAGCTCCCAGATTAATTCAAGTGTGGAAGCAGGAGTGGCATCCACATGTCTCTGGAACTTGGAGAAATGACGATAGTTATAGAAAGGCTTCAGACTTTTTGTTCAAAAGGTAGCTATGAGTCATGCTCGATTGGGCATCAATTAACAACAACATAAAGATACACAGGATCTACTAGTTTGTCTATTGTGTGCCATCGAGTCAGAACTGACTCATAGTTTACCCTCAACTGGGTTTTCAGAGGCAGTAAAATATCGCAGAATGGGAGGTTGCCCATCCTTCAGAGCAGCTGCTGGATCCAAACTATGTGCCTTTGGGATTGCAGTGCAGCTTCTTAGTCCATATAGATAAAAAGAAGTGCAATTTGGCTGCACTTCTAAAACAGATTGGTTTTGCATTTTGGCTGTCCTCAGGATTTCAGTATTCTTTGCACCACAATTCAAAGACTGGATTTATTATTATATACTCATATATTTCTTCTCCTCTTGATTTTAAAATAAGTGAGAATGAAGACATTTTGTGAGCCCCTAACTTGCTGACACTGAGGAGGACTTGAGTGAGGCATTTGCTGCAGAAAGTCCAAGGACTGCAGCCTTCAATATGGACTGAAGGGAAAAAATATATAGACTGAAGCTCAGCATCAAGAAAACAACAATTTTCAACACTGGGTCAATTGGCAGCATCATGATAGATGGAGAAGAGATAGAGATTGTTAACAGCTTTGGCTTGCTTGGCTCTACAATCAACACTCTTGATAACAGCAGCCAGGAAATCAAAAGACTAATTATATTGAGAAAATCTGTTGTCAGGAACCTCTGCAGAGTACTGAAGAGCAATAATGTCAGTCTAGAGACTGAGGTATGCTTAATTCAGGCCATGGTCTTTGCAGTTACTTGCTATGCATCAGAGAGATGGACAATTACTACAAAGATATAAGAAGAATCAATGTCTTTGCGTGCCATGGACTGCTAAGAGGATAAACAGGTCCATCCTGGAAAGGGTGATACCAGGCTGCTTCTTGGAGACAAGGATTTTGACTCTCTGTCTCACATATGTTGGGCATATTGCCAGGAGAGACGAGTCCTTGGAGAGAGATGTTATGCTTGGAAGGGTGCACAAGAGATAGCACAAGAGAGGAAGACCCTGGATTATATGGAAAGACTCAGTGACAAGGGTATTAGGGTGTGTCAGATATAATGAAATTGGCTCACGATAGAGCAGGGTTCAAAGCTATTGCATGTAGAATCTCTATGAGTTGCAGACAACTTGATGGCACATAAAACAACAACAAAAGTTTTGTGGGTCTGGGGCCTGTGTGCGTAAGGATTAAGTGGATCCTATCTCTCATCAATTGATTCTATCTCCATTGTTCCCTGGTACCACTACATCTTTCCTTCTCTCCTTAGGCAACTTGGATTCACAATTTAACATTATAATTAGTCTCTTTTGTATAACTTCAACTTCCTGAACTCTCTGTTCCTTCATCATATTTACCTGGCAAAGCCCTAACTCTCAGATCACTTGAGCCTAAACCCAGGTTGGACATACAGCTGAAAAAAAAACCCCACAACCACAGGCTAACTGATCTCCCTTTAACTTCATGACCCCTAAAAGTCCTTTATGTGGACCACTCTGTATTTCCTCAGTATTGTGCACTTTCCCAGCCTCCTGCACAGCTATTTTTACTTTCCCTTCTCCTACAACTACCGGCCCCTCCTTCCTTCTCTTTACTCTGCTGATGATTTTGCTTCCAATTTCAGAGAGAAAATAGAAACAATCTGAAGAGAATTTTTACATGCTTCCACCGCCTACCTGCATCTGTCTGCATAAACTCTGCCATCCATCCTGTTACTATAGATGAAATGTCTGTGTTCTTACCTAGGTGAACTCCTCCACTAGGCATTAGTTCTCATCTCTTCTTATGTTTCAAAATCCAAAGATAATGCTATCCCATGGATTTTGATTCATGGCAAACTTCCATCTCATTTCTGAGGCTGCATTTTTAAAAATGCTCTTACTACAGTAATTTTTATTGTTGTATGTTGTTGTTATGTGCCATCGAGTCACTTGCTACTCATAGTGACCCTATGTATGAAAGCCCTACACTCCGCTCTATCCTGTGCCAACCTCGTGGTCTAGAACACACTCATTCCCACCACCCCAATCACAGAATCAATCCATCTCACTGAGGGTCTTCCTCTCCTGCTCCGTCCCTCCGCTCTCCCAAACATGATGTCCCTCTCCAAGAACCAGTCCCTCCTTGCAACATGCCCAAAGTATATAAAATGAAGCTTCAGAATCCTTGCCTCCACGGAGCATTTTGGCTTCACCCTCTCCAGGACAAACCTGTTTGTTCTCCTAGCAGTCCATGGTATATTCAATGCTCTTCTCCAGCACCACAGCTCAAAGGCATCAATTCTCTTTCTATCATCCCTGTTGACTGTCCAACTCTCCAATGCATAGCACGTAATTGCAAAGACTATAGCCCAGATCAGGTGCACCTTAGTCTCCAGCCTGACATCGTTGCTCTTCAGTACTTTTGAGAGGTTCCTCACAGCTGACTTTCCCAATGCAATTCATCTCTTGGTTTCCTGGCAGCTGTTACCAAGAGTGTTGACTGTGGAGCCAAGCAAACTAAAACTGTTAACTATCTCAATCTCTTCACCATCCATACTGATGCTGCCAATTGGCCCAGTGGTGAGAATCTTTGTTTTCTTGATGTGGAGTTTCAATCCATATTGAAGGCTGCAGTCCCTGACCTTCTGCAGCAAGTGCTTCAGGTCCTCCTCAGTTTCAGCAAACAGGGTTGTGTCATCTGCATAATGCAGGTTGTTGATGATTCTTCCACCAATCCTGATACCACGTTCCTCCTCATACAGCCCAGAATCTCAAATTATCTGTTCTGCATACAGATTGAAAAGGTATGGAGACAGAATACATCCCTGACGGACCTTTGATTTTTCACCATGTAGTGTCTCCCTGCTCTGTTCTGACGACTGCCTCTTGGTCCAAGTATAGGTTTCACATAAGTACAATCAAATGTTCTGGGATTCCCAGTCTTCTCAGAGTTAGCCACAGCTTGTTGTGATCCACACAGTCAAAAACCTTTGCATAGTCAGTGAAGCACAGATAGACATTCTTCTGGTATTTTCTGCTTTCTGCCAAGATCCATCTAACATTAGCTATAATATCCCTCGTACCACGACCTCTTCTAAATCCAGCCTGCGCATGTGGCAGTTTTCTGCTGACATATTGCCCCAGTCCCTTTTGGATAATTTTCAGCAGAATCTTGCTTGCATGTGATATTAATGATATTGTTCGATAATTTCCGCACTCTGTTGGGTCATCTTTCTTTGGAATGGGAACAAATATCGATCTTTTCCAGTCAGTTGGCCAGCTGACTGTCTTTCAGATTTCTTGGCACAACTTAATGAGCACATCCAGGGCAATGTTTGTTTGTTGAAATATGTCAATTGGTACACCATCAACTCCTTGAGCCTTGTTTTTTGCCAATTCCTTCAGAGCAACTTGGACTTCCTCCTTCATCATCACCACAGGCTCTTGCTCATATGTTATTTCATGAAATTCTTCTATGTCAGCCAATTCCTTCTGATACAATGACTTTGTGTACTCCTTCTATCTTCTTTTAATGCTTCCTGGATCATATAACATTCTGCCCAAAGTATCCTTAAATATTGCCACCCGTGCCTTGAATTTGTTTTTCAACTCCTTCAGCTTAAGAAACACTGAGCGAGTTCAGCCCTTTTGATATTCTGACTCCAGGTCTCTGCACATTTCATTATAATATCTTGCTTTGTCGTCCCGAGCTGCCTTTTGAAATTTTCTGTTCAGCTCTTTGATTTCTTGGTTTCTTCCTTTAGCTTTGGCTTCTCGGCACTCTCATGCAATATTTAGAGTCTCATCTGACATCCATCTTGGTCTTTTTTTCTTCTTCAGCCTTTGTAATTATCTTTTGCATTCTTCGTGGACGATTTTCTTGATAACCTCCCAGAGCTCATTTGGTCTACGCTCATTGGTGCTCAAGGTCTCAAACCTGTTCTTGACATGGTTTTAAAATTCGAGTGATACAGAATTAAGGGCAAATTTTGGTGTTGGTGAGCTCTGGTGGCCTAGTGGCAAGAAGCTGCAACTACAGTGTCAGAGGTGCACTGTTCAAATCCACCAGATGCTCTGCTGGAGAAGGAGGAACAATCTCCTCCTGTACCAGTCAGATCTGATTTGACGGTACACACAAAAAATAATGAAATAAAATAAATTAAAAAAAATTTTGGTGTTTTAATGGGAGGAGACTACCTCACTGGAGTGGCTGGTGGGTTCTGTTAACCTTTTGATTAGCAGCCCAGCATCTTAACCTATTATACCAGCAAGGTTCCTTCTCACCAGTAAGACAACATGGCAATTCTTTCCATCTAATCAGTGTCAAAAGAACAAACATATGCATCTTACAAAAAGTGAAGCCAGAGTGTCCCTTGGAGTTAAGGATGCTGAAGCTTCATCTTGTACACTTTGGGCATGTTGCTAGGAGGAGCTATGCCTTGAAGAGGTATATCAAGCTTGGAAAGGTGAGGGACATCAAAGGAGAGGACGACCCTCAACTAGATGGATTGACACAGTGACTACTGCAATGGACTCTAAGGTGTCAGAGATGATGAGGATGACTCTGGATAGGAAATGGTTCAGATCTGTTGTTCATAGGGTCGCTATGAGTCATACTCACCTTGACAACAAACACCTAACAACCACCAACAATGTCATCAGTGTGTCTGTCCCTATGAGATAATTTCCACCAACCTCTCTCTTATCTGAAAATAAATAATCTCCTTCAACTCCATTCATCTTCCAGCACATTTTCTTGCTCCATTTTTACTGAAAACTTTTCAAATACATGTCTTAACTTGTCATCTTCACTACCTGAGGCTCTTTGCACTAGCTGCTCTCTCTTCCTGAAATGCTATTATCTAGATCTTCTCACAGCTCCCTCATTAATGTTAGGTTTTGCTTAAACTTCATCTTAATTGAAAGGTTTTCTCTGATCACCATAACAAGGGTGCAATGGTTAATACATTTATTTGACTGATCCTCAAGAAGTCAGTAGTTTGAAACCAACATTCACTATACAAGAAAGATGAAGCAGTCTACTCTGTAAAGACTCATAGTCTTAGAAACCCCATGGACATTTCTACTCTGTCAGACAGGATTATTATTAGTTCTAATCAACTCACTGGTGGTGGGTTATTGGTTGTTTTTTTTTAGTTTTTAAGCGGTGTCACCCTATGTGACATGATGGAAAATAGACTGAATTTGTCAACTATTTAATCTTGCATGGATCCACAGTCAACACCCTTGTAGCCAGGAGATCTGAAGACATATTGCATTGGGCTGCTGTTAGGGACATCTCCAAAGTCCCATGCTAGAAAAGCACTGATATCAGTTTAAACTCATCATTGTCCTTAAATTTATTGTGTGTTGGATTCAAGCCACAATCTTTCCAGTCATCTACTATACATCTGAGAACTGGACAATGAATAAGGAAGACAGGAGAATTGATGTCTTTGTGCTATGGTGTTGAGGAAGAGTGCTGAGTATCCCATGGCCTGCCAAAAGAACAGATATGTCTTTCAAAAAGTAAAACCTGAATGCTCCTTTAAGGCAAAGATGGTGAATGTTCATCTCATATACTTCGGGCATACTGTTAGGAGAGGCTATTCCTGGGAAAGGGACATCATGCTTAGAAAGGTAGAGGGCCAGTGTGGGAGAGGAACACCTTCAAATATGGTGGATTGATACAGTGTCTGCGGCAATGGACTCAAATGTGCTGAGGATGATAAAGACAGCTCAGGAAAGGACAGGACAGACTTCAGACCTGTTGTTCATGGGATCACTATGAGTCATACTCTACTTGATGGCACCTAACAACAACTTTGGTCATATTTCCCTTGTCCTGCTTCTCCCCACACCACTCTTCACCACTTGACATACATGTCAGTTCATTTTCTTTTTTAAGTCAGCTCATTTTTGTGCTGACTGACTCTCCACTAGAATGTAAGCTTCATGTGGGCAGACACTTTGTTCTGTTTGGTGCTATATCCTTTAGGTCTTGATTTATCAGCACATTGTTGTGTTCTTTAGCATTTAATTTGTACACTTGCTTGTCTTAATTTTCATGTTGCTAGGCAGAGGGAGAGATTTAGGATGATGGTGTATTCACTGCTTCCTCATAATCTAGAAGGGGCAAAAATTAACTTCATGTGGACTTGGCCTTTCCACTTAACCCTCACTGTTGTAGTTATGTGCTGTTGAGTCACTGGAGATATAGTGACTCTATGTATAACAGCTCTGAAGCTTGCCCTATCTTGAGCCAGTCTCACTAATTCCAACACACCAACCTCCATTGCCCATAATTACTCTATCAGTCCATCTCATCTTGGGTCTTTCTCTCCTGCACTGTCCCTCTACCCTTCCTAGCATGATGTGCCTATCCAAGGATTGGTCTCTTCTGGCCACATGCCCTAAGTATGTGAGATGAAGCTTCAAAATCCTAGCCTCCAAGGAGAAACTTGGTTTCACCCTCTCCAAGACAGACCTATTTGTTTTCTTGGTGCTCCATGGTATGTTCAAGACTTCACCTGCACCATAAATAAAAGGAATTAATTTCTGTCACCTTTAGTCATTGTCCAGCTCTCTGATGCATAGCAAGTAATTGTGAAGACCATTGCAAAGATCAGGCACATGTAGTCTTTAGACTGACATCATTGTTTCTCAGTACTCTGGAGAGGTCTCTGACAGCAGATTTTCACAGTGCAATTCATCTTTTATTTTCTAACTTCAGGTGCCAAGACTGTTGATTGTGGAGCACAGCAAGCTGTAATTGTTAACAACCTCAATCTCTTCTCTATCTATCATGGTGCTGCCAATTGGTCCAGTAGAGAGAATCTTTGTCTTGATGTTGAGCTTCAATCTATACTGAAGACTAAAGTCCTTGACATTCTGCAGCAAATGCTTCAAGTCCTCCTCGTTTTGGCAAGCAAGGATGTGTCATCTGCATAAAGTAGGTTGTTGATGAGTCTTCCTCCAATCCTGATGCCACTTTCCTCCTCATAAAACCAGGCCTCCTGAATGATCTGTTCTGCATATAAATAGAAAAGGTATGGAGACAGGACACATCCCTGACACACTCCTTTTCTGATTTTGAACCATGCAGTGTTTCCTTGCTCTGTTCTGACAACTGCTTCCTGGTCCAAGTGTAGGTTTTGCATAAGCACAATCAAGTGTTCTGGGATTCCCATTTTCCTCAAGTTTAGTCGCTGTTTGTTGTGATCCACACAATCAAATACCTTTGCATAGTCAATGATACACAGATAGACATTCCGCTGGTACTGTTTGCGTTCTGCCAAGACCCATATGAAATTGGTGATAATGTCTCTACAAAATAATTTTAATTCCATTTATAATCAAAAGGATGTCAGCTTGACTCTAATCAAGTTGTTGTTGTCGTCATTGTTGTTGTTGTTACTGCACCACCAGGGCTCTGTCCAATCCAGATGACAGCCACTGAAAATGCTATATTGTACAATTCTACTCAGACACACAAGAGGTTTGCCATGAGTTAGAATTAGGGTCAACGTAATGGCTTTATGGATGAAAGAAGGAATGGTATAAAGGATTATATGATTTGCCTAAAATCGCCAAGTTAGTGAGTAATGAAGCTGGATTCAACCTAAGCCTGTCTTCTTTCCCTATGTCACATTACTTAATCCAGGCATTTCCAGAAAGGTATGACAGATTGTATTTTCTAAAAACAGTGGCACAATGTCCCCCATTGCACATACTATCCTTACAATGTGACTCTGATGATACTCTTCTCTTTGAAAGGTGGGATCTATATTCTCTTGAATTAAGGCTGACTTGTGACTCTGGTGGAAATGACATTATATGACTTCTGAGGCTAGATCATAAAAGACAACACAGGAGGGAGGGGAGTAGCAGAGGGGTGAGGATGTGTAGGGGATAATCATAGGATCACACAATTTGATGAGTAGAGGGGAGGGATGGTGTAGGTAAGGAAAGGGGAAAGATCCAGTGTGAAAAACAATGTATATGAACTTTGTAAGTAAATCAGTTGTTGTTGTTGTTAAGTGCCTTCAAGTCACAGGCGACTCATAGTGATCCTATAAAGGAGAGTCCTCGACGCTTGGGTACCTTTCATCCTCTCTCCAGTTCATAGGGAAGTAAACTCGTATAAAATAAAAATTGTATTTTTTTAAAAAATGGTAACCATATGACCCAGCCATTCCACTGCTTGGAATATTCCCCAAGAGAATGAGAACTGAAGCTCAAACAGAGACTTGTACACCAATGTTCATAGCAGTGTTCTTCATCATCGCAAGAACATGGCAACAGTCCAAATGTCCAACCACAATGGAAACAGTCCAAATGTCCAACCACAATCAAATGGATTGAGAAATTATGGTACATTCACACAATGGAATACTCTGCAGCATGCAGGAGCAATGATTTTGTAAATTACTACCTAACTTGGGAGGGACTGGAGAGTATTATACTGAGTAAACCAACTCAGTCCCATAATGACAAATACTATGTATAAGTCTGTTGTTGTAGAACAAGTATGAGGACCCATGAAGGGGGAAGGTTGAAGCAGAGGGGTGATGATGGGCAGAGGGTTAATCATAGGGTCACACAATATGCTCATGTGGGGTGAAGGAAATGGGAAAGATCTGACGTGATAAAAAAATGTATTCAGACTTTATAAATAAATCAGTATAATTTTTTTTAAAAAAAGGCAATATGAATTTCTTCTGGTGCTTGTCGGACTTCTCTATACATCTGACTGTCATGAAATCTGTCTGGTTGCCCCTGAAGTCATCCTTCTATGAGGAAGCACAAACTAGCCCAGGAAGAGCAATCATCTGGACAATACCTGAAGCTATATGAAGGGATGGCGCAGAAGGGGAAGACCCTCTATGAGGTGGATTGATTCAGTGACTGGGGTAATTGGGATGGGTGTGTCAGAGGCAGTGTGATTGGCACAGGATAGAACAAGGTTTAGGGCTGTTGTACACAGGGTCGCTATGAGTCACAAGCGACTCGACGGCACATAACAACAACAACATATGAAGGGAAAGATATGTCAGCCCCCTAATTCCTCTAGCCCCCCACAATTCCAGCTTCTACAAGGACTGTCTGCACTTACATAAAAGAATGAGTTGGAGCCACCCAGCTGAGCCCTTCTTGAATCCTTGACTGCAAAAAACTTAAGAGATTATTAATGATTGCTGTTTTGTGCCACTGAATGTTGGGAGACCATTGTGCAGTTAACCCAATGTCAGAACTCAGCTCAGTGAGGGGTAAATGAGTAATCTCCTCCTGTGTGATTAAGCCCAGGAAATGCACCAGAGCGTCAACTAAGAGTTGGTTCCAACTGGATGGCAATGAATGAATCATCTAGTGAAGTGTTTGGGTGATTGTTGTATGCAGCAATGTTGTTGCTGTTCTGTGCTGTTGAGTCAGAACTAACTTACAGTGACCCTCCAGTGGGTTTTCGGAGACTGTGAGCAGAGATTGTCCATCTTTCTCCCATGGAGCAACTGGTGAATTCGAACCACCTGCCTTTAGGTGGACAGCTCAACTCGTTACCCACTAGGCCACCAGAGTTCTCTATGTTGAGTAAAAAACAACTGGAATAATGGGAGTAACACAAAGTCAAGAGTATGTGATAGACAATACTAGTCTAGTCTTTATGGGCCTCCATTTCCCTTGTAAACTCAGTGGTCCCTAAGGGTGTATCTAGCCCTGATATTTGATGTTTATCCACATATTGCTGTATTGTCCCTTTTTTACTGTCTCCTCGATCTTCAGTCATTATCCCACCGTTATGACTCCTGGAAAGAAAACAGTGCCCTGTGGACACCAAGAAATGTCTCAAGCATGATTTGAAATGTGGTCACTGACTGGCATTTCCAGAGGGACCTTAATGTTATGGATTGGTTCCCTAAAACATGTGTTGGAATCCTAACTCCTACACATGGTGTTCTATTACCATCTAGAAATAAGGATTTATTTTCTATGTTAATGAGGCCATGTCCACCTAGGGTGTGTTGTAAACAAATCACTCTGAGGTAGAAAAAATGTAGATTAGAAACAGAAGCCAGGCCACAGCGTGCTTTCGCCGTCCGGGAGCCCTTGAGCGTAAGAATCTGTCTTTTCTCCGCGCGTTTAGTGCCTTTTCTCTCCGCTGTGTCCCGGGAGCCGGCTCGGTCCGGAGCCGCGCGCTGTGCATTCGGGCATGCCCCACTACGAGCTGGCTTTGATCCTGAAAGCCATGCAGCGGGGTTGGTACAGTAGGCTTCACTAGACTTAGCTGCAACTCAGAATTTCTCCTCCAGCACCTGAGTAAATGCTGATGGTCTTGTGGAGAGTGGATTAAGAGTACGAGCTAAGTTCTCAATTCCAATTAAGAAGCGGAGGAAAATTTAAACTGTCTCCTTCAGTTTATCACAACCACCACCATCAAGACAGCAAACCAAAGGACAAAGACTTTGACCTGCTGTGTTGCTCTGTGTAGTCCAGTTCACGTATGGTTTACAGACTTGGCGTGGGGTACTACTACTAATAATAATAAAAAGTTGGACACTTCAAAAAAAAAAAAAAAGAAAGAAACAGAAGCCAGGAAGAAGGATGCCGGAGAAAGATGGATGTCACACCATCTGCTGATGAGCCAAGGACCTTCTCTCTGAGCTGACAGACAGAAAGCTTCTCCTTTAGCCAGTGGTCTGAATTTCCACTTCCAGTCTTCTGAACTCTAAGGAAATACATTCAGGTTCATTAAAGTTACCACCTTGTGATACCTTTGTTCCAATAGCACTGTTGTTGTTATTATTAGGTATTGTTATTAGGCTTGTCCGGTATGACTCATAATGATGCTGTGAACAACAGACCTGACACCTGTCCTATCCTGTGCCATCCTCATCACTCCTGACATACTTGAGCCCACTGCTGCAGTCACGTGGTCAGTCCATCTCATTGGGGGTCTTCGTCTCTTTTGCTGACCCCCTACCTTTCTGAGTATAATGTTCCTTTCCAAGGAATAGCTTCTCCTAGCAACATACCTAAAGGAGGTGAGATGAAATTTCGCCATCTTTGCCTCCAAGAATCACTCGGACTGCACTTTTCCCACTGTTTTTTTAGCAGTCCATGGGATGGTCAGTATACTTCTCCAGCACCACAACTCAAAGTCATCAATTCTTCTGTCATCCTTATTCATTGTACTCTCAGATGCATAGCAAGTGATGGAAAAGATCATGGCTTGAATCAAGCACACGTTAGTCTTCAAAATTATATCATTGTACCTCAGTAATTTGGAGAGGTTCCTGACAGCAGACTTTCCCAATGCAAAATGTCTCCTGATCTCTTGACTGTTGGTAGCAAGGCTTTTGATTGTGGATCCAAGATGAAATTCAATTACAATTTCAACCTTTTCTCCATCTACCATGATATTGCTTAGTAAGTGGTGAGGATATTTGAGGTCCTATTGTTGGGAGCTCTGGTGGCCTAGCGGTAAGGAGCTAAGCTGCCAATCTAAAGGCAAGTGGTTCTAATTCACCAGCTGTTCTGTGGGAGAAAAGATGAGCAATCTCTTTCTGTGAAGCTTACTGCCTCTGAAAACCCATTGGATGGTCAGTTACAGGTCAGTACTGACAAAATGGTGCATAACAATTGTTGAATTGACAATAGCACTGTACAATGAAGATGGTGGTGGTGGTTTTTTGTATCGTCAAGTCAGAACGGAACCATAGCTGACCCTCCAGCTGATTTTTAGAGGCAGTTAGTCGCACAGGAGGAGATTGCCCATTCTTCTCCCATGGAGCAGCTGGTGGATTAGAACTGCTGCCTTTGGGATTGCAGCGCAGCTTCTTTACACTAGGCCACCAGAGCTCCCTGAGTTGACAATAGCACCAGATAACTCAAGTACTTGGGAGAGTCTCATAAGCTTTTAGGCTGTTTCTTCATTTGTAAATAGGGAAAATAGTGTCAGCCCTAGCCCCTAACAGAGTTGTTGTCAGGATAGAATGAGATGGTGTATATAAGTTCAGGGGTGCTTATATAAGGTGGGAAAGGAGGGGATGAGATTAGTGTCTTTTGGGGCTCTAGAGGACCTCCATTTAGTTCCTTATAGTTGGAGAGGGGCTTGGGGACAAGTGCATTTTTGGGAAGGGAAATTGGACTGTTTTAGGCTGTCTTATGGCTTGTCTCTTAGCAACTGTTTCTTTTCAATATCTTTGAGAATCCATCCAGTTCTGGGGATTAGAAACCCCTTAATGTAAAAGACATTGATTGCTTAGATCAGGCTCTGTAAAACACACACACTCTCTCCCTCTCTCTCTCTCTCTCTCTCCTCTCCATTTAAAGACCATGCAGGAAAAAGAGTTTGTTTTCACTTCTTGGATTTTCCAGAACTTCTCCTCCCAATCATCTATCTCTGGCAGAGACTTGTCTTGCTTCAGGTAACTGAAGTGTAACATCTTAAAAGCATCCTCAGCTATTCTTTCTCCTTTATTCCCTTATTCTTGCTGGTCACTAAACCTTTTCCCCACTGCCCCAACCCTTATCAACATCTTCCTCATCATACCAAACTCAAGGCTGTGTTTCCTACCATGTCCGTGCACCTCCAGGCTCTCCCTTGGCTCCCGTGTACACATTTTGCAGAGTGCCCTGAGGCTACAAGTCCTATTACACCATGAGGGAGCCTTGATGGAGTAGTTGGTTGGTAGAGAACTGTCCTGACAACACAAAGGAGGTACCTCTCTGGCGGTTTGAATCTATCAGTAACTCTGAGAGAGAAAGGTGGTCAATCCCCTTCCTTGCAATTTACAGCCTCAGAAAACCCACTGCAGGACAGATATGAGTTGATTCTGACTTGACAGCAGTGAATTTGAGGTCTTGTTTTGGTTTGGTTTTTAGTCTCACTATTGTTACCATCCTACTCTCTGGCTCAGCATCTGCATTGGCTCCAATTGCCCTTTAGGGATGTGTGATGTTAAAACAAGAGTACCAGAAAGTACTTCAGAGGCTGGCTTAGTCATCCACAACTGGGTGACCTTTGGGAAACACTTTCCTTTTCTGAGCCTCTGGGTCCTTATTGGTAAAATAGGCATCTTATGTACTGGGTTTCATTCTAAGCACTTTACACACATGAATTTATTTGGTTCCCAAAAACAACCCTGAGGACTATGCTCAGCACCATTTCACAGATAGGGAAACCAAGGCACAAGGAACTTCAGTCATATGGTCCTGTTCATGCAGCTAATTCAGTGACAGAACCTAACTACATAAACCCAGGCGGTCTAGTTCAGAAACTCTGCTCTTAACCACTGCCTTCTCTTTGGGAAATGTGACTAGTGATTATTGGATGGTGAAGCCTTCCCCGCCTCTTGTTGCTCTGAGTTCATGGCAACTCCATTGTGTCAGAGGTTCTGTAAGGTTTCAGTGGGTGAAGTTCATTCACCCTGAAGAGGCCTTTCTTCCAAGGTGCCTCTGGGTGAACTCAAACTTCCAACCTTCCAGTAAACAGCAGATTGTGTTAACTGTGTGCACCACCAGGGCTCTGAGAGCATCCAAGCTAAATCTCATCAGCTCTTGGCTTTCACTTTAGAATCCTTGAGAAACTATCTTGATAGAAGAAGCTTAATAGCTACACCAGCAGCTCATTCAGGCTCTGATCCCGAGAGCTGCTCCCGAACACTCTAGTCCCAACCCCACTTCCCTGAGCATTCATTATCTGAATGTTGATCAATAACCCTTCCTCCAGGCCCCTCAGTGACGTGGCTTCTTCTCTCCTCACTTTGAAGGAAGTTTCTCAAGTTCCCCTACTCTCTCCCTAGCTTCTTTTTTTCCATCCAAAAAGTTTTGGCAAAACAAAACCAAATGAAAGTGTAGAGACAAGGGTGCAGGAAGCAGAACACAAGCTGACTCATTCATTTCTTCACCCGCCCACAGCGCTCCTTCTCCCTCCTGGATCCTAGCATGATAGCAGGCACTGTGGTTAGGATTGGGGATGTCTCTATGCTGGCCTGTCAATGAGCCTGAGTTGAATCAATGAATGAATTAAAGTATAAATGAGGGGGGAAAAAGTTTGGCCTTTGACCTTAAACTGCTTACAATCTAGTCTGGAAAAATACACCCACGCAAGCCACACATTCCCTTATGTGTTCCAGACATCAAGGGGACCCAGGAACATGCAGGCTTGTTGTCCTCACCAGGTAAGGTGCCATCATCTACCTTCTTGTTCTGTCCTGCCACTGCTTCTCTAAGCCAGTTCCAGCCAGCCCAGCCAGTGGAGGCCCATGGTAGGATCCTAGTTGGGGGAGGAGCTAGTTCCCCCCCTTCCCTGGGGCTTTCTGCTAATAGAAGAGCCTTTGGGTCCTGAAGTGAATGTTCTCCCCCTCTAGTTATTTCCTGTTTTCCTCCCCTACCTCACAGCCAGAGTTGGAGGCAGCTGCTCCAGGGCTGAAACCCAAAACCCAGCCATTGTTCCCACCTTTTGGCTGTATCTGACTGTGTATGTGTCTTGGCATAGCCTGTTGGATGCGTCAGGGACTGTAGTGCCAAGTCTTAGGTTCTGGGTGCCATGCCTGGAGTACCTGGAAATATCTGAAATCTCTGTTCAGGCAAAGCCAGAAAGCTGGGCTGGGGTTGATGCTGACTGTGGGACTTGGGGTGAGTTGAGCAGTGGCTCAGGGAAGAATCTTTGTCCACTGATGGATCAAATGTGACAATTGGGACTGTATTAATTTAGACCCATGGAGGTCCACAGGTACATGTACACAGGCCTCACCACATAGTAAGTGTAAAGTACAATAGCACCCAGAATGTCACATGTTATGAGGGCCCACTTACTCTGGGGCTCCCAGGGAGTAGATGAGGTATCAAAATCACAGGTGGGCCATGCTCTAGCCCCTCCAGTAACCATTGAAAGATACGTCCTTGGAGGTTCCCTTGAAGCTTCTAGAACCTGAGTCTTCTCTGTTAACCTTTCTTGTAGAAACAATTAATTACTCAGTATTGGAAGAAGGGATGCCAGCGTGCTCCTGAGAAGCAAAAATGGTGACATTTACTTTAGTTCGCTTTGCGCATGGTATCAGAAGGGGTCAGACCCTGGAGGAGGAAGGAGATCATACATGGAAAAGTAGAGGGGTCACTCAAAAAGAGAAAGATGCTAATGAGATGAATCGACAGAGCGACTGCAACAGTGACGTTAAGCACAGCGGCGATTATGACGATAGTGCAGGACTAGGCAGGGTTGTGTCCTGTTGTCCGTGGGGGTCTTATGATTTACAGTCAACTCAACAGCACTTAACAGCAATAGCATCTATATGCAATTAAGCACATACATTCAAGGGCAAGTTGTAGGTACAGACCTTGGGTGAAGAGAAAGGCTCCTTAGGTAGCAGAGGCCGGGGATCCTAGAGCCACCTAGTTCCCACCTTGGCAAAGTGAACAGGTGCTGATCAGCTGGTCCCAATGCAATCCAAAAGAGGGAAGTAAGCTTTTCCCTCTTTATCTGAGCTTCCCAATGCCTTATAATTGCAGGCATGAGAGGAGCCTCCTTCGGGAGCTCTAAGTTTGGGATAAAGGGAGATAAGCTCTGTCTTCAGGGAGGTCTTGCCTTAGATAGAAGAGAGTTTGGACCCCACCAGAAGCCACAGAACAAGACTTGTGTTGCTGTTGTTGTTATGTGCCGTCGTGTTGTTTGCAACTCATAGTGACCCTATGTACAACAGCCCTAAACCCTGCTCTATCCTGTGCCAATCACACTGCCTCTGACACACCCATCCCGATTACCCCAGTCACTGAATCAATCCACCTCATAGAGGGTCTTCCCCTCTTGCACCCTCCCTCCACCCTTCCAAGCATGATGTCCCTCTCCAAGGACCTTTCCCTCCTTGCAACACGTCCAAAGTATGTCAGACGAAGCCCCAGAATCCTTGCCTCCAAGGAGTTGCTTGGTTTAATCCTCTCCAGGATGAATCTGTTTGTTTTCTTGGCAGTCCATGGTACACTCAATACTATTCTCCAGCACCACAGCTCAAAGGCATCAATTCTCCTTCTGTCCTCCCTAGTCATTGTCCAACTCTCTGATGCATAACAAGTGATTGTAAAGACCATGGCCTGTATCAGACGCACCTTAGTCTCCAGAGAGACATCGTTGCTCTTGAGTACTTTAGAGAGGTCCCTAACCGCAGACATTCCCATTGCAATACGTTTTTTGGTTTCCTGACTGCTGGTGCCAAGAGTGTTGACCGTGGAGCCGAGCAAACTGAAGCTGTGAACAATCGCAATTTCTTCGCCATCCATCCTGATGCTACCAATTGGTCCAGTGGTGAGAATCTTTGTCTTCTTGACATTGAGCCTCAGTCCATACTGAAGGCTGCAGTCCTTGACCCTCTGCAGCAAGTGCATGAGGTCCTCTTCAGTTTCAGCAAGCAGGGTTGTGTCATCTGCATAACGCAGATTGTTAATAGATCTTCCACCAATCCTGATGCCACAACTCATAGAGCCTAGCCTCCCAGATAATCTGCTCTGCATACAGGTTGAAAAGGTATGGAGACAGGACACATCCCTGGCGTACACCCTTCCCAATTTTGAACCATGCAGTGTTACCCTGCTTTGTTCTGACTACTGCCTCTTGGTCCAAGTATAGGTTTCGCATTAGCACGATTAAATGTTCTGGGATTCCCATTCTTCTCAGAGTCAGCCACAGTTTGTTAGGATCCACACAGTCAAACACCTTTGCATAATCAATGAAACAGAGATAGACATTCCTCTGGTATTCCATGCTTTCAGCTAAGATCAATCTAACATCAGTGGTACCACAACCCCTTCTAAACCCAGCCTGGACTTCTGGCAATTCTCTGCTGATGTGCTGTTCCAGTCGTTTTTGGATAATCTTCAGTAGAATCTTGCATGTGAAATCAATGAGATTGTTCTGTAGTTTCCACACTCTGTTGGGTCACCTTTTTTTTTGGGAATGGGAACAAATATAGATCTCTTCCAGTCAGTTGGCCAAGTGGTTGTTCTCCAGATTTCTTGGCACAACTTGGAGAGTACATCCAGGGCAGCATCTGTTAGCAGAAATACTTCAATTGGTATACCATCTATTCCTGGGGCCTTATTTTTTGCTATTTCCTTCAAAGCAGCTTGAACTTCTTCCTTCACCATAGGCTCTTGCTCATATGTTATTTCATTAAATTCTTCTGTATCTGCCAATTCCTTTTGATACAATGACTCAGTATATTCCTTCCATCTTCTTTTGATACCTCCTGGTTCATTTAATATTCTGCCTAAAGCATCCTTGATTATAGCAACTCTAGGTTTGAATTTGTTCTTCAGTTCCTTGAGCTTAAGAAATGCTGAACGAGTTCGGCCCTTTTGACTTTCTGACTCTAGCTCCTCGCACATTTCATTGTAATATTTTGCTTTGTCATTCCGAGCTGCCTTTTGGAATCTTCTGTTCAGCTCTTTAGTGTCATGTAAAAAATGTATGGAATGCAAACTTTAAGTTCTTTAAAGAGTTAGACGGTTACTTTTAAGAATAAAAGTTTTCAAAGTCTTTAATATTAATTACATTTTGACAACTCTCCTCAAATTTATCATCCCATTAGTAGACAGACATTTACATATAATAAAAGTGTATCTAGAAGAACGCATCTGTGGGTGTTTCCTAAAAGATAGAAGACTCTAGTTCGAGGGAAGGAGAAGTTATCTCCGTCTCCTTGCAGTTTTGAAATCATTGTCATAACAATCATGGGAACAGGATTCAGCATGTCTAATCAGGGTTACAAATAATAACCTAGGCAGCCTCTGGTCTTCATGTTATTAGTAGATGTCAGTTGCAACCAAAAAGGCTACATTTAGCCTAAGGCCCTTCTGGTTGTAGTGGTGAACAGTCTAAAGGACTGAGCTCAGGATGGCTTCAACTCTTTTCCAGAAGTTCCCCAACACTTGGAACTCAAAGCACTGTCTTTGTCCAAGACCCACTTCTATTCCAAGACCCTGTTCTGCCTACACATAGAATCTCTTAGGCCAATGCTGGACATGATGCCAACACATTCATTCTAACTCGGAGACCAAGCATACACAAAGGACATCAGGAGAAGGAAATGCCTGGCACCTACGTGGGTTGTGATCTGGACAGGGCTTGAGCACACCATGCAGGTTGGCTCCTCACATACCAGAACCCCGGGTTGTTTAAGTTCAACTGCATGGAAGCTTATTACCATCCAGTCAATTCCAACTCCTGGTTATGTGTGTCAGAGCAGAGCTGTGATCCATGGTGTTTTCAGTGAGTGAGTGTTCACAAGTAGATTGTGAGGTCTTTCTTTTGTGGCACCTCTGGATGAATGTGGACTTCTAATCTTCTGGTGATAGTCAAGCACATTAGTTATTTGCACTGCTCAGAGACTCCAACTACATGCAAACTGCCATGGAAATGAAATGAGGCTGATTCTTGAGTAAATGGAAACTATTTCTAAAGACCCTGAATACCTAGCAGAAGACTCTCATTTTCACTTCTCTTATAAAGGTTCATGCATAGCCCTGCACAAGCACACCAGTCTGTGCCAGGAAATTTGGAAGACCCGGCTAACTGACTGGAAGAGATCCACATTTATTCCCATTCCCAAAAATGTGATGCAAAAGAATGTGGAAATTAACAACATTATTAATATCACATGCAAGCAAAATCTTACTGAAGATTATACTAGAATAGTACATCTACAGAGAACTTCCAGAAGTTCAAGCTGGATTTACAAAAGGCACCAGGGGTTTCATTGCTAATGTCAGATAGATCTTGGCTGAAAGCAGAGAATACTAGAAGGATATCTATCTGTGTCTTATTGACTATGCACAGACATTTGACTGTGTATGTATGTTGTTATTGTTGTTGTTGTTAAGTGCTGTGAGTCATACATGACTCATAGCGACCCAATGAATGAAAGACCTGAACACCTGTATGACTTTCATCCTTTCTCCATGTTCATAGGGTTTCTGGAGGCAAGCTATTTTGGAAGTGGATACCACCCCATCTTCCAAGCTTGTTTTAATCAGGGAGCTCCACCAAACACTGCCCACCGTGGGTAACCATTATCGCGTATGACACATCAGTGTCACAGTGTTCAGCTTCACAGCAACTACGAGTTATCTCTGTACAGCAAGTGAACAGACCAGGGCTATATGACCTAGAAGAATGTTTGAACAAAAACAATTAAGAACAGGCCCGAGGGCTGCAGATTAAAGTCACCCACCTTTGGCCTGGCAGCATCACTTTCTGTCCACTAGGCCAACTGAGCTTTCTCTGTGTTGTTGTTGTTGTTAAGTGACTGTGTATATCATAATAAATTATGGCTAACATTGAGAATGGGAATTCCAGAATATTTAATTGTGCTCATACAAAGACTATATCTAGACCAAGAGGCAATTGTGCAAATAGAGCAAGGGGAACATAAAATGCATGTCATAAAATCAGGAAAGGTATGCATCAGGGTGGTATCCTTTCTCCATGCTTATTCAATGTGTATGCTGAGCAAATCATTTGAGAAGCCTCATGTTAAGAAGAAGAGCGTGGCAGTAAGATTGAAGGAAGAGTCTTCAACAATTTTCTTTTATTCAAATGATACCATCTTCCTTGCTGAAAGTGAATGAGGCTTGAAACATTTGCTGCAGAAAATCAAAGATTGCATCCTTCAGTATGGGTTATACATTTCAACATCAAGAAGACAAAAATCTTCACCACTGGGCCAATAAACAGTATCATGATAGATAGAGGAAAGATTGAAAGTATTAATGATTTCATCTTGCTTGAATCCACAGTCAACACCCTTGGTGCCAGCAGCCAACAGATCAGATGTGTTGCATTGGGAAAATCTGCTGTCAAGGGACCTTTCCAAAGTGTTAAGAGTAATGATATTAGTTTAAGGACTAAGGTGCATCCAATCCAAGCCATAGTCTTTCCAACTACTTGTCCTGTAGCTGATAGTAGGACAATGACTAAGGATGACATAAGAAGAATGAATGTCTTTTTCAAAGACAATAATGTCTTTGAGCTGTACTTTTGGAGAAGAGTACTGACTATCCCATGGATTGCCAAGAGAACAAATTGTGGGAAGCTGAATATAAAATTTAATATTAATAATAAATCAAATGCTGTATCAGGATATAAGGGAGGCATAATATAAGCTGGAGTTCACCCTGAGGCACTAAGGCATTCCTTAAGAGTTAACATCTTCTTAGTTTGTATTTACTGAATCCTTCCCTCCTGAGATTAGCATAAGGTAAACAATAGAGAAGAACTCTGCCTTATCTGCAAAAGACTTCCCCATAATCCTTTAGTTTTGTTTTCTACTTCCTTGTGATTATCCTTTGTTTACCTTCCTGATGATTCTCAATAAATACACAGAGAGGCATGACTTCGGTGCTTCAGTCATCAGGACTTCTAGCCCCCTGTCTTTACTCTCTTATTTCATTCTTGCCTGTCTGTCTTATTAATACTTTACCCTCAGTCTGCAACAACAAATAAGTATGTTTTGGGAAAAGTGCAGTCAGGGTACTCCTTGAAGGTAAGGATGGTGAAGCTTAGTCTTACATTCTTTGGCCAAATGGTTAGGAAGGGGAAAGGATATCATACTAAGAAAGGTGAAGAAGGGTCAGCGAAAGGGAAGAAGACTTTCAATGAGATGAATGAATTGACACTGACTGTAACAATGAGCTCAAGTATATCAGAGATGATGAGAATGGTACAGTATAGGACAAGCTTCAGATCTGTTGTTGATAGGGTCTCTAAGAGTCATACAACAACAACAGCAGTGAAAGCAGGGGAGCTCTGGTGGCCTAGTTAGTAAAGAGTTATGTTGCTAACCCAAAGGCACATGGTTCGAATCCATCGGTTGCTCTGCAGGAGAAAGATGAACAATCTTCTCCAATGCTATTTACTGCCTCAGAAAACCTAACGGAGGGTCAGTTATGTGTCAATTCTAATTTGGTGGCATAGAACAATAAAAATATAATGATAGCAAACAATCCTATAATTCTGACTTTATGAGTATATGAATATACATGCATGTATTTGTATGGCCACCGAGAGAGGAATGAGGAGGTAAATTTTCTCCCTAATAAAAATAATGTATTTAGGATATTTCATACAGTCTAAAAATTTAAAACTTTGGCAGGCTGTGATTCTCTTTCTTTTTAAATATATATTGCTTTTGCTGAATTTACTGATACTTCCCTTGTTTTCAGAATGAATAACTTTTCAGATGTATATACCATAAGTTTGTTTTCTTGAGAGTACAAGGGTTTCCCTCTTTAGTAGATGCCAAAACAATATCCAGAAAGATGGAAAGAGGAAAATGGGACCTTGTGTTTATGGAAAAAACTTCAATTTACCTTGTTTCATTCTTCCAGCTGATTAGTTTTAGAATCTACCCAAAACTGAAACTAAGTTTCGTTTAGACTCAATGAAAGCTGAATCTAATGCCTGGTATTCTCAACAAATATTTAAAAAGTGTTGCATGGAGAGTAGGTCCCTGGGTAGCAGTGATGCTTTTGCCCTTGTAGCCTAGTGGTAAGGAGCTGCACTGCAATCCCAAAAGCGCACGGTTTGAATCTACCAGCTGTTTCATGGGAGACAGAAGGGCATTCTCCTCGACTGTGATTTACTATCTCAGAAAACTCGCTGGAGAGTCAGCTGTGAATTGGTTCTGACTTGATGGCAAACAATAACAACTAATTTAAAGGCTGACAGTTCAAACACCCTCAGTTGCTCTGCAGGAGTAAGACCGGGTGATCTGCTACAGAGCAGGTCTACTATGGTACACAGGGAATCACCATGAGGTGGAATTTCCCCACCCCACTTCACCCAGCCCCTCAGCATGGGGAGATTAAGGGAAATGATGCAGATGTGTAATGAACGATTGAGAGTCCTTCTTTTAAGCTCTATAAGAACAAATATGATTGATTCACTTAATATAATTTTTAAATAAAATGAACTTTTTTTCTTTAAAAGGAGGTATGGGATGGAAAAGCACAGACAGAATGAGATATAAGGATGGCCAAGTTGCTCTGGGTTCTGGGAACCACTGGTGAGATTCTATTTGTGTGTATTGGATGGGGGTGGTTGTCTGAAGTCAGCCCCACCAAAAGATCAGCCTGACTTCTATCCCTAAGCCCAAGGAAATGAGACACCACTCTGCTGTGAAATGTTGATGAGCTGTGGAGGGAGCAGGACAAGGGGAGCAGATGGAATTCCTGAACAATTGTTCCGGCTGTCACCAGAGAGGACAGGCAGGAGGGCGCCCTGGATAATTTATAGAAGGACAGATGCTGAGGCTTCTCCGGAACCATCTGGCCAGGAGAGGCCTGAGCGCGGGGGAATGTTGTCTTTGGGTCTGAATAAACTTTGGGTCTGCAGCCCACTCTGTTTCTCTACTTGACCTCAGGAGGGCTCGGCTCCCCAAGCTTCTAGCTCGAGTCCTGCCTGGATCTCATCATTTGCTGTCTGTTTTTGCTGTCCTTCCTGAAATAACCAAGGTTGCCTTAGGAATTGTAGCTTCTATTTTTGCATATTTTTTCTGTTTTGCAGTATTCTCACCCAATAAATACTACATCAAGAGTCTCTCTAGCACTCATTTCACATTCATTCAATGAACATTCATTAAGCACACACAGTGCCACACACTGTCTCACTGGTGATACACTGATGAATGAGATAAAGTGTTAGAACTCTGGAGTTTACATTCTAAGGAAGGAGATGATCAAGAAAAAAACCACACAAAACCAACTAGAGAAATGTTAAATAAAATGCCTGATAATATACATGTGATATCAAAAAAACAATAAAGCCAAGTAAGAAAGGATGATATAGCATGCTGTTTTGAGATAAGGAGGTCATGGAAGCCTTGTGTGAGGTAGTGACATTTGAGTAGACATATCAGTGTTGTGACTATCTGAAAGAAGAGAATTGCACATGCAGGAAATACAAAGGTAATGGAGTTTTAGCAGATGTCATGCTATTTATTGATTAAGTAAGCTGAGCACTAACTGTAAAGCAGACACCTGCTAGGGAATAAACTCATTATGGATGAGTCAGAATGGACTAACAGTGCTTCAGTGGGTTTTCAAAGACAGTAAATTACACGGGAGAAGATTGCCCATCTTTCTTCCTTAGAGGGCTGGTGGATTTGAACTGCCACACAGGCGCCACTTTAGGATTAACAATGCAATTCCTTATGGACAAATGCCACCAGAGTTCCCCCACTAGGGAATAAGAAGAGGCAATTGAATGCACTCTTCACTTTGAAAGAGCAGCTTCCTGGAGAGGGATACTCAGGATAGCTAAAACGAAACCATTATTCTGCTGCCAAAGTTGTCCAGGAAAAGGAAAGCCAAATTTGCCTGGGGATTTGAAGCAGATTTTTTGAAGGAGGCGACATTTGAGCTGAGGGTTGGAGGTGGAATAGGATACATCATGTATAGGAGAGAGGGTAGGTATCTTAAAATCTGACGGCCTGGAAACAGAACAATTTGGGAACTTACACTGCTGTGAAGAGGTGAGGAATAAGGCCAGAGAAGATGGGAGAGGCTGGACTATGTGGGCCTCAGTATATTATGCTCAACTCTCTGATTTATCTTTTTTTAAATTATTATTTATTCATTGCTGTCCATTTTCTTTCCTCCTTCCCTACCCCTCACCCACCCCATCCCACAATGTACCCCGTGTTTCAGATAAATCATATATTCCTTTTTTTTATTATTAAATTTTATTAGTTTCAATGAACATTCACAGGGATTCTGGGCTTTCACTCCTTCATTGCCGCACCATTCTCTCC